>NC_140996.1:43134805-43752305 GCF_052327205.1 Somniosus microcephalus | reverse complement strand
TCAGAGAGAGCCAGCATGGGTTGGTTGAAGGTAAATCGGCCCAGAAATTGGAGGCATTAGCTCTGGCCATTCAGGCCCATTTTGGAAAAAAAGTGGCGGCCGGCCCACTTCCGACTGCTACCAGTGGTTGCCGCGGCGGCCATTATTTTTGGCTGGGCGGTAGCACTGCCAATGTCCGCGCTCGCTGAGGATATGTAGATTATGCAGATCGTGACATCACTGAGTGTACAACAATCACCTGATGCCCGATCTGCCATTTTTGAGTTTGCCGCTCCACTTACCAGCCTGTGTTAATTACAACCAACTGATCAAGCATTCAAAAGCAGGAAGGAACCTCCAGCAGCATTATTTATAGATCAACTTGCAGCAGACCTGTTTCTTCAGTTTGATTTAGTCTGTGTAACTTTCTGCAAATCTAGCAGCTTTCTAAACTTGTTTCAAGTACCTAAGGTGACAGGAAGTGTTGGTGCAAGTGGAGAACTCTTTCATTCTCATTTAAAGGGTTCTGCTCACAACATTTGCTCACCGTCATGGGGGCTCTACTTGCAGTCCCCCTCACGCTCGAGTATCTTCGGGAGAGGGAGCAGAGGCAACGAAGAAGAGAAGATGAGTGCAGAGGGAGGAGGTGGAGGCCAGGAGGGCTCTCAACGGGAGGTCTTACTCACCAAGGGTCTTCCAAAAGCACTTCTCTATTATCCACTTAAGCAAGGAGCAGTGTATTAGAAGGTCCCGCTTCACCAAGTAGGTGGTCAAAGAACATTGCCACCTCCTTCAACCAGACCTACAGCCTCAGACCAAGCGGCCACAGCTCTCCCAGTGGCCCTCAAGATCACTGTGACCCTCAATTTCTTCGCCAGTGGATCCTTCTAGTCTGCAGCAAGAGATATAGCTAATATCTCCCAGTTCGCCATCCATCACTGCATCCAGGACGTCAAGAGGCTCTCTACACCAGGAGAAGGGGCTACATTGTTTTCTCTCTGAACAGGTGAGGTTTTAAATGCATATTTTGCATTTGTGTTCACTATGGAGAAGGTTTTAATGGGCTTAAAAGTGGATAAAAGGGGGAGAGCATGCCTAACATATTAGATTGAATTTTTCGAGGGGGTGACTAGGTGTGTGGATGAGGGTAGTGCAGTTGATGTAGTCTACATGGACTTCTGTAAGGCTTTTGACAAAGTCCTGCATGGGAGACTGGTCAAGAAGGTAAGTACCCATGGGATCCAGGGCAATTCGGCACATTGGATCCAAAATTGGCTTAGTGGCAGGAGGCAGAGTGTGATGGTCGAAGGTTGTTTTTGTGACTGGAAGCCTGTGTCCAGTGGTGTACCGAAGGGATCGGTGCTGGGTCCCTTGCTGTTTGTAGTGTACATTAATGATTTAGATATGAATGTAGGAGGTATGATCAGTAAGTTTGCAGATGACACGAAAATTGGTGGAGTGGTAAAAAGCGAGGAGGGAAACCTCAGGCTACAGGATGATATAGACGGGTTGGTCAGATGGGCAGAACACTGGCAAATGGAATTTAACCCTGAAAGGTGTGAGTTGATGCATTTTGGGAGGACTAACAAGGCAAGGGAATGCACAATGACAGAGGATTATAGGGACCTTGGTGTGCTTGTATATAGATCCCTGAAGGCAGCAGGGCAGATAGATAAGGTGGTTAAAAAGGCATATGGGATACTTGCCTTCATTAGCCGAGGCATAGAATATAAGTGCAGGGAGATTATGATGGAGCTGTACAAAATGCTAGTTAGGCCACAGCTGGAATACTGTGATGTTCTGGTCGCCACACTATAGGAAGGATGTGATTGCATTGGAGAGGGGGCAGAGGAGATTCACCAGGATGTTACCTGGGCTGGAGTGTTTCAGCTATGAAGAGAGACTGGACAGGCTGGGGTTGTTTTCTTTATAGCAGAGAAGGCTGAGGGGGGACCTGATTGAGGTGTACAAAATTATGAGGGTCATAGATCAGGGAGATAGAAATGAACTTTTCCCCTTAGCAGAGGGGTCAATAACCAGGGGGCATAGCTTCAAGGTAAAGGGCAAGAGGTTTAGAGTGGATGTGAGCAAAACCTTTTCCACCCAGAGGGTGGTTGTAATCTGGAACTCACTGTCTGATAGGGTGGTAGAGGCAGGAACCCTCACAACATTCAAGAAGCATTTAGATGAGCACTTGAAATGCCATAGCATACAAGGCTACGGGCCACGTGCTAGAAAATGGGATTAGAATAGATCGGGCTTGATGGCTGGCGCAGACATGATGGGCTGAAGGGCCTCTTTCTGTGCTGTATAACTCTGACTCTATGGGGGAGAAATTGGGCGAGTAGCGCCACCTGTTAGCGCCTAAAGAGGCAGTCAGTGGCTGTAGCGCGACCGGCTGTGCCTCCCGCGATATTCAGCAGGGGCGCTAATGGTGGCATTAGGCATTTGTGCTGCGCCGCCACCGAAGACATCATCGGTGTGCGCAGTGCCCCATTCGCGCCCTGTTCGCGATATTTGGCAGTGAACGCCGCAGTTAAGGTGGAGGTGCGGGGCGGCCGCCTTTTTCGGCGGCCGCCTGCCAGCACCTCCGTCCCCGGCCTCCTAACCACCCCCCCCCCCCCACGGCATTGCCGGCTGTTTCCCGAGAGCCCGGCACTTCTCCTTGGTGCCGGGCTCATTTGCTGGCACTCGCGAGTGGGGATCGCGCTGTTGCAGGCACCTCCCCCTTAACAGTGGGAGGAAGGCCTGCAGTACCGCAGCATGCCGTGCCACAGCGTGTGGCGCTGCGGCACGTTGCGCTGCGATATTCAGTTTCAGCGCCCTAAGAGGGACGCGGAGCGCCTCGAGCCTCGCCCCGTGTCCCTCGAGGGGCAATGAAACTGAATATCTGATGATCGCTAAAGCCTCGAACGCTGCGCTAAATCCTGTGCTCAGGCAACTTTTGCGCCACTTTGGCGCCCCAACCCAATTTCTAGGCCTATGATTCTATCCTCATTGGTCACCACATCCCCATTAACCACATCCCCAACATACCATCCCTCTGTCACGGAACATCACAGATTCCTCTTAGGCACAAAGCTGAAATGAGAACCATCACAAAAAACACATTCCAAACAAAATTGATAAATTTATAAGTATTCAATTAACAGTACAATATCAACTAATCACCCTTGTGCAATCCCTTTGTGCCTGTTGTTCGTGTGCCCTTTCCTACCCTGGTGCTCCTATGCAGTGCTCCCTCAGTGGCTACAGCATGGCTGGTGGAAGGCTGCTGAGTTTCCGTGGGGGAGGCTACAGATGGCTTTGCAGAACAACCTCAACCAGCTGTGACCCTAGAAGGCCTGTCTGTAGACTGCACCACCTCGGCATGTGTGGCAGCAGCCTGGGCTGGCTGGCTGACAGGCAGTGGCAAGGGCAATGGCAGAGTGGCAGTGGTGGGAGCAGGAATGCTGTCACCCTGAGAGAGGACAACAGCTTCCTGCTCCACAGACCAACTGCCACCTCCCCCGGGGCAGTACCTCAGCATTCCTAGCAATCTGTTGGAGGACAGATTGTTGGCCTGCTGCAACACCCTGCAAGCCCTTTTTCAGACTCGTAAACTCAGCCACGATGGCAGCAGTCTGAGCTTCCACTGCAGCAATCAGACACAGGATAGCTTCCGCCTGTGCTGCAATTGAAGCCGCAACATCGCCCATCAGACACAGCATCATGGCTGGGTCCACACGGTCTCTCCTGGCGTGTCCATCATTTTCATCCTGGAAATCATGGACTCCAAGCTCTGCGCAAAGCCCCATCCAATGTTGGAGCTGGAGTCCTCCATGCTCCTTGACACTGACAAGAGGCTCACTAGCAGGCTTGCCATTGTACCTAGGATTTCTGTGTGCATGCCCATCACCCTTCTTCTGAAGGCCGCCCCATGGAGGTCATCATCTGAGTCGTGTGCAGCAGAACTCGTGTGAGAACTCACCCTCCAGGGAGCTGGCCCCCGAGCTATCCTTTCCCCCTGGCCTTGCTGCATCTCACTCATGCCCGGTGCCTCACCCTGTGCAGATCCCGTATCTATACTACTCTCTAAATTCCACACAGTGCCAGTACTGAGCTGGTGTCTGCGAGTGTCAGATGCAGTAACGGTGTGCCTTCTTCTCTACTCTCCTGCCTGACTTCGGGGACAGGCTGTGCTGGCGGCAGTTCTTGGTCATCTGAAAGCAGACAGGCACAAGAGTTGGGTTATGGTGAGGGGAGGGGTGGAAAGCAAGATATCCATGCATACAGCATTAGCAGCTTGTAAGTGAGAAGAGATTGTGGGATGAGGGGTAAGTGAGCTGTGAGAAGAAGGATTAGGAATGACTGCACCATTATTGTCTCCAAGAGCTTCAACTTTGCCCATTGCCATGCCCTCAGTGACTTTCGCTCCATTGATGCCGAGCACTGACTCCTCTAGTTGGCTCAAGGCCTGTAAAGCGGCTTGGCCACCTCCCATCTTCTGTTGCTTGAGGCAGTTGTGAGCCAACTTTGCCTGCAAGAGAATGGGGAGTGTGTCAGTGAGTGTGATGCCATGTGTTGGGTGATGGTCCTGCCATAGTTGAATAGCTGTCAGTGTGTGCAAGGTGTGAGATGTGAGTGTGAGTGTTGCAGCAGTGGTAAGGTTGTGGGGGTGAAGTGAAGCTATGATTGTGAGGCATGAGCGGTGATTGGTTGAGATTGTTGGTAGGTGAGTGCTGGGGGTGTGGTGCATTGAGCAGTGTGTGAGGCTACTGGTACAGATGGTGGGATATGGCATTTGCTGAAGCCTTTACTCACCTTGACCTGCCGTGTGAGGTCATTAAACTTCTTGCAGCACTGTATCAATGTCTGCGGTAATACAATGTTGGGTGTGACGTACCCAGCTATCACTTGGCACAGCCTTCTCCATTGACAATGAGGTGCTGCTGCATCAAAGCACCACCCCTTTAAGTAGTGGAGAGAGCTGAGGCCAAACATTACTGGCCATTAGACTGCACCTGATATTGGCCCACTTGTTGAGCAGTAAGCCAGTCAGCAGCGCGTTTAGCATGATGCCCGCACCACTTTGAACAGGCGCAGCCAAATAACGCTGGGCCATGACAGTGCCCGTTTTTGGGCCATATCCAATTTCTAGGCCATCATGTCTAAGTAATCTAGTTACATTTTCTGAGGAGGTCACTAATGAGGTAGACAAAGGAATGTCTATGGATGTTATCTATATAGATTTCCAGAAGATACTCGATAAGGTTCCACACTAAAGATCGCCTTTTGACTTGAGTTTGAAATTAGTTGGGAGGGGGGCTATATTGGACCCATTATTTTGGAGCTACACAGCCACATAAGGATCGAAAATGGGGTCCGAGGTGCGCACGCAAACCTCTGATGGGAATTGCTCAGGACAGAATCTTGATAAAGAGGTTTGCTCGCGCCCAACGACCTCCCGTACATATAGAGCAGTGAGAAGATGATGCCATACAGTGTGCAATGTTGATTTGATGCCAACGCTGCCATTATCAAAGTCCACACTCCAGCCTGTCTTAACCTTGCACAGCTGAACATGACATTGAACGGAATGAAGCCCCCCCAACGTCGCTATTTAAAGCGATTATCAACTACTTCCAGGCTGGATAATTCTTCTGGCTGCTGGTGCAATTGCATGTGTTTTTGGAGCTTTCATATACTTGGCTAAAGTTTGAATACTCTACAGGGAGTGGTCTGGCTGCTCTTGAAGTACTTTTTGGTCATTTAAAATAATAATACCGATTTTACTCCCTCAGTATGCAGCTGGTGTGTGTCCACAGGCAGTGCATCATGCGGGTGAATGCCCGTTACCCTGGCAGCAGTCATGATTCCTTCATTCTGCAGCAGTCCTCTGTTCCACCTCTATTTGAACCACCACAGCAAGTGAAATCCTTGTTACTGGGTTACAAGGGTTATCCACTCATGCCATGGCTCATGACTTCGGTCTGGAGCACAAGAACACGTGCACACTGAGAGCTATGCTACTACAAAGAATAACATAAAGCATACCATCGGCATCCTCAGGCAACGCTTCCGCTGCCTGGATTGCTCTGGAGGAGCCCTGCAGTACTCAGCTGAGCGGGTATCAAGATTTGTGGTAGTATGCTGCATTCTGCACAACCTGGCCATTGTGAGGGAACTGCCCTTCCCACCACCTACCAGGTGATATGCTGAGGAGCAGGAGCATGAGGAAGAGGAAGAGGGGGAGGAGGAGGAAGAGGAAGTGCAACAGGAAGTGGAAGAACAGGAAGTGGAAGGTGTAATGATCAGTAACCTGTCATTCTGGAATAGTACACTAGATGGTGCTGTATGTATATAAGAGTGGGCTACCCACGATGCAGTGGGCTACCCAGAAGGCAGCAGTCAAGATGGATGCCTCTACAGATACTGGCCTAGAAATTCAGTTGGGTGCGCCAGCCATTAGCGCCTTAGGAGGAGTAGATCTCGAGCGCTAGGCGCTTAGCGCCCGGGCGCAGCGCGATCTGCGCCTCGCCCCAACCTCAGTACACATTTAGCGCCGGCGCAAAGTCTTAGCGCGCGCAGATCATGACGTCATTTCGTCGTGCAACGCCCTTTGTGCGCCCCGAACCGGAACTTCACTCGCGCCGGCCCATTGTGCACCGGGCGGCCCTAACAACTGTGAAGTGGAATGGTACACAGCCGATGCGGGCCGCGGGGAGCGCAAAGGGCCCTCCTGTACTAGAAATGATGGAGGAGGAGGAGGAGGAGGAGGTGATTGATTGATTGATTGATTGATTGATTGATTGATTACACACTGATGGAGAGAACCCTCCCCAAAACCACATACACCAGTGTCGGCCTTTCAAAAAAACAAATCCATCCTCCTCCTCCCCCTTTAAGAGCTCACCGGAGCCAGAGTGTCTGCCGTCAATCAGCAGCTCGCTGCACCTGCCCTGCATCCAACTTCCGGTTTAGCGCCCCGGCCCGCCGGCTTAGCGCCTAAAGAGAGGCGTGCAGCGCCAGTTTTAGCGCTCGAGCAAACTCTTAGGGCGAAGCTAATGAATATCGGAGAAGTGGCCTCGATTTGGCGGCGGGCGCAAACTTTAGCGGCCGCCCGACTTTACCGCCCCAAAAGTGGCTACAATGAATTTCTAGGCCACTGTGCCTAGTCTACATGTGCTCAATAAAGAGTCTAGCAAAAGCTAGCTGTTCTTAATAAAAATGACTAGTTATTAATGAACATAACAGAAGGGAGGCTAGAATGTAGACAGCTCTTTTCTACCCGGGCTCTACATGATCAGACGGGTGTTTCAGCGGCAGCAGCGGGGCTATTAAAGTCCCAGAGACCAGGTAAGGCCTCAGTGCGTCGGCGGGAACTCAGCAGCAGCAGCGGGGCTATAAAAGTCCCAGAGACCAGGTAAGGCCTCACAGCGTCGGCGGGAATTTCAGCCGCAGCAGCGGGGCTATTAAAGTCCCAGAGACCAGGTAAGGCCTCAGTGCGTTGGCGGGTGTTTCAGCGGCAGCAGCGGGGCTATAAAAGTCCCAGAGACCAGGTAAGGCCTCAGTGCGTTGGCGGGTGTTTCAGCGGCAGCAGCGGGGCTATAAAAGTCCCAGAGACCAGGTAAGGCCTCAGTGCGTTGGCGGGTGTTTCAGCGGCAGCAGCGGGGCTATAAAAGTCCCAGAGACCAGGTAAGGCCTCAGTGCGTCGGCGGGAACTCAGCAGCAGCAGCGGGGCTATAAAAGTCCCAGAGACCAGGTAAGGCCTCAGTGCGTTGGCGGGTGTTTCAGCGGCAGCAGCGGGGCTATAAAAGTCTCAGAGACCAGGTAAGGCCTCAGTGCGTTGGCGGGTGTTTCAGCGGCAGCAGCGGGGCTATAAAAGTCCCAGAGACCAGGTAAGGCCTCAGTGCGTTGCCGGGTGTTTCAGCGGCAGCAGCGGGGCTATAAAAGTCCCAGAGAGCAGGTAAGGCCTCAGTGCGTCGGCGGGAACTCAGCAGCAGCAGCGGGGCTATAAAAGTCCCAGAGACCAGGTAAGGCCTCAGTGCGTCAGCGGGTGTTTCAGCGGCAGCAGCGGGGCTATAAAAGTCCCAGAGACCAGGTAAGGCCTCAGTGCGTTGGCGGGTGTTTCAGCGGCAGCAGCGGGGCTATAAAAGTCTCAGAGACCAGGTAAGGCCTAAGTGCGTCGGCGGGAACTCAGCAGCAGCAGCGGGGCTATAAAAGTCCCAGAGACCAGGTAAGGCCTCAGTGCGTTGGCGGGTGTTTCAGCGGCAGCAGCGGGGCTATAAAAGTCCCAGAGACCAGGTAAGGCCTCACAGCGTCCGCGGGAATTTCAGCGGCAGCAGCGGGGCTATAAAAGTCCCAGAGACCCAGGTAGTTTTACCAATCTCCAGTCTGGGAACTCGGAGGGAAGGAGAGAGGTAAAAAGTAATCCAAGTGTGATGTCACCAGAAAGCGGGTAAGTGATTGGTTGGTAAGTATTTCTCCCTTTTTAAGCTTAAATCTCTTTGGTTTATAGTTTCTAAGGTGTGATATTCACCATCTAGAATCGGGGCAGAGGGTATTTAAAAATAATATTAATAAATTTAATTAATTACATAGAATGGGAGATCAGGTGATGTGTTGCTGCTGCAATATGTGGGAGCAGGTGGACACCATTGATGCTCACGCTGATCACATTTGCAGTTGGCTGCTCGAGGAATTCCGGCTCCGTGTTGAAGAGATGGAGTCCGAGCTTCAAACACTGAGACACATCAGGGAGGGGGAGAGTTACCTGGACTCTGTGTATCACGAGGTATTCACACCAATTAGATTAATTAACTCAGATGTAGTCCGTGGCCAGGGTCAGGATGTTGTGACTAGAAGTGAGGCAGGTACGGGGATCCAGGAGGTAGTGTTGGAGGAGCCGCAGCCCTTGCACTTGTCCAACAGGTTCGAGGCTCTTACTCCCTGTGAGGATGGGAACAGGGACTGCGGGGAGGATGAGCAACCTGGCCACAGCACCGTGGAGCGGGGGGCCATTCAAGTGGGGGGAGTTAAAAGAAATGTTGTAGTGGTAGGGGATAGTATCGTTAGGGGGATAGATAGAGTTCTTTGCAGCCGAGAGCGAGAGTCCCGAAGGCTGTGTTGCCTGCCCAGTGCCAGGGTTAAGGACATCTCCTCTGGACTGGAGAGAAACTTGGAGTGGGAGGGGGAGGATCCAATTGTCGTGGTCCATGTTGGTACCAACGACATAGATAGGACAAGGAAAGAGGTTCTGCTGAGGGAGTTTGAGTAGCTAGGGGCCAAATTAATAAGCAGAACCACAAGGGTAATAATCTCTGGATTATTACCTGAGCCACGAGAGAATTTGGCTAGGACAAATAAAATTAGAGAGTTAAATGCGTGGCTCAAAGACTGGTGTGGGAGAAATGGGTTTTGCTTCCTGGGACACTGGCACCAGTACTGGGGCAGGAGGGAGCTGTTCCGTTGGGACGGGCTTCACTTGGCCAGTGCTGGGACTAGAGTCCTGGCGGATCATATAACTAGGGCTGTAGAGAGGGCTTTAAACTAACTAGGGGGGGGGAGGTTCCTAGAGAGCAAATAATAAAAATGACAACAGAGAAGGTCATAGACTTGGGTAGCAGTGGGGAAATTAAAAACCAGAGCGTGTCAGGAAGGGGCAGAAGGTATGGAGTAAAAGGTAAAGTAATAAAAAGGGCAAAAGCAGGAACTAAGTGTCACAAAACATCTTTGAAAGTTCTATATCTGAATGCATGTAGCATTCGTAACAAAATAGACAAGTTAATGGCACAAATAACTACATATGGGTATGATCTTGTGGCCATTACAGAAACATGGCTGCAGGGTGACAATGCCTGGGAATTAAACATACCAGGTTATTTAACGATTAGGAAGGACAGGCAGGAAGGAAGGGGAGGTGGGGTGGCTATGTTAATAAAGGAAGGAATCACTGTAATACAGAGAAATGATATTGGGTCAAAAGATCAGGATAATGAAACAGTTTGGGCGGAGGTAAGGAATAATAAGGGGAAAAAAACACTAGTGGGCGTAGTCTATAGGCCTCCGAACAGTGGCAACTCTGTTGGACGGAGTATCAATCAGGAAATAGTTGAGGCTTGTAATAAGGGAACATCAATAATTATGGGGGATTTTAACTATCATATTAATTGGACAAATCAAATTGGGCAGGGCTGCCTTGAGGATGAGTTTCATTGAGTGTATTAGGGATGGGTTTCTTGAGCAGTATGTAACTGAACCGACCAGGGGGCAAGCAACCTTAGATCTGGTCCTGTGTAACGAGACAGGATTAATTAAAAATGTCCTAGTAAAGGATCCCCTTGGAATGAGTGACCATAACATGGTTGAATTCCATATTCAATTAGAGGGTGAGAAGGTTGGATCTCAAACAAGAGTGCTAAGCTTGAATAAAGGAGACTATGAAGGTATGAGAGCGGAATTGAGTAGAGTGGATTGGGAAAATAGATTAAAGGGTAAGACGATACATGATCAGTGGTGTACATTTAAGGAGTTATTTTACAACTTCCAAAAAATATATATTCCACTGAGAAGAAAAGGGTGTAAAAGAAAAGACAGCCATCCGTGGCTAAGTAAAGAAATTAAGGATAGTATTCGACTAAAAACAAGGGCATATAAGGTAGCCAAATCTAGTGGGAGGATAGAGGATTGGGAAAACTTTAAAAGACAGCAAAAAATAACAAAAAGATTGATTAAGAAAGGGAAGATAGATTATGAAAGTAAATGAGCAAAAAATAGAAAAACAGATAGTAAGAGTTTTTATAGTTATATAAAAAGAAAAAGGGTGGCTAAAGTAAATGTTGGTCCCTTAGAGAATGAGACCGGGAAATTAATGGTGGGAAATATGGAGGTGGCAAAAACACTGAATGAATATTTTATATCAGTCTTTACAGTAGAAGACACTAAGGCCTAGAAATTCAGTACAGCCACTTTTGGGGCGGAAAACTCGGGCGGCCGCTAACGTTTGCACCCAGCGCAAAGTCGAGGCCACTTCGTCGATATTCAGTAGCTTCGCCCTAAGAGTTTGCTCGAGCGCTAAAACTGGCGTTCCACAACTATCTTTAGGCGCAAAGCCGGCGCTGCTGAGCTAAACCGCCGAGGCCGGGCGCAGCGCAGGTGCGGTCATTTCTTGATTGACAGCAGACACCCTGGCGCCGGCCATCACTTAAAGGGGGAAGGGTCGAGTTCATCTGCTGCCACGCCCTGGACACTGCAGCCCTCCAGCTAGGCCTAAACACTGCTGCTGAACAGAAATAGCGCCGGGAAAGATGCAGAAGGCCCGTGAACGAGCGCAGCGCTTCTTTGGCCATGATTTGAAGCTGCTGGTTGGGGCTTTGGAGAGGAGACGCAAACACCTGTTCCCGGACAGTGGGAAGAAGCCTGCGACCAGCATCTACAGGAAAGCCTGGAGGGAGTTCGCCATCAGGGTGACAGCCAACAGCGAGGTTCCCAGGAACTCTGTCCAATGCAGAAAAAAGTTCAATGACCTCACCAGGATTGTCAGGGTGAGTACCCTTTCCAGTGTCCTCCTCATCCTTGCATGTGCACCTCACATTATGGGCAAAGGGACCTGAAAGCCCTAATGGCCAACCCTCATCCAGCAGCTATGGGACTGGCATGAACATCAATTGCACATTCTGCACTTTCCACACTGGCCAAGCTATTCGACCATGGGAGGCAGTGCACACCAGATCAGGGCTCCACACTGGCCAAGCTATTCGACCATGGGAGGCAGTGCACACCAGATCAGGGCTCCACACTGGCCAAGCTATTCGACCATGGGAGGCAGTGCACACCAGATCAGGGCTACACACTGTACTTAGAGGCCGTCCTTTCTCTTGCAGGCCAAGCTGGCCCACAATCAGAAGAGCCGGACTGAGGCCGGGGGAGGCGGTCCCCAGATCCAGCAGCTCACTGACCTGGAAGAGCGCGTGGGTCGCCTCATGGGAGCCCGGGTGATTGGCCCCGTTGCCAGTGGAGATGCCGACCCTGTTCTGGGCACCAATGGTAAGGACATCACCTTTTGGACCTCTCTTGTCCCACTTGCGCATCAGATCTACATCCTTTGCCACTGTCCGACCAATGCGCTGAGTGCCACCACTCATGCCTCCCTCGCTGATGCCCTCTCCTCAATCTAAAGCTACTCTTGTCCCTTCCTGCTTTCAGATGGTGAGGAGGAGGTCCCTGAAGCTGCCACTGACAGCCCCTCGGAAGAGGAGGAGGAGGAGGAAGAGGAAGGCGGCCCATCAGGGGAACCCTCACCCGCGCCAGGGGATGCCAATGTAGGGGACACGTCTTCCCTGGAGGAGAGCATGGGGGAAGTGTCGGAGGGGAGTGTCGCTCCTGGGACCAGTGGCGTGCAGCAACGCAGGGGGTGTGCGGTTGCTCAGCGGCCTTCTTCCCAGAGGGGTGTAGTTGCTGGGCCCAGTGGCATCCAGCAACGCAGGAAGGGTCGGCCAGCTCGGCGGCCTTCTCCCCAGAGGGAGAGTCCGGCCTCCAGTCCGGCGACGGTCAACTCCGAGGAGCTACGCCTCCTCGATCAAATGTCCGTGGACTCGGAGCGCCGGCACACCGAGCTCATGGGGGTTGTGGCACGGATGCCTGAGGCCATCGAGTCCCTGGCTCATAGTGTGGCCGAGTTCGGGGCCTCACAGGCCAGGAGTTTGGAGCTATTCGGGGCAGCACAGGACGCGAGTCGTGCCGAATTTGTGGCAGCACAGGCAGCGAGTGGGCAGGTGATCAGTGGTGCCGTGCAGTCACTGGCTGGTCTGATGCGGTCACAGACCAGGGCAGCACGGGCACTCACTGCTGCCACACTCGCTGCGTCAGCCAGGCATCGCCAGGATACCCGCCGCGCTATAGCAGCACAGCGGTCTGTCGTTCGGCACATGGCAGCGCATGCTGCAGTGCGGGCCCGGGCGAGTGCCAGTGTGTCACTTGACCAGCGGCGGCCTGCCATACGCCAGCTTGCCCCCATTCCTCCAGCCGCCACTGTCACTACCCCAGTGGAGCTGCCACGAGATGCTGGTCCGACTGATGCTGGCCAGCCACAGCTGCAGCATTCACCAGCCGGCCCCTCGAGGCCCAGACCTCGTCTAGGCCGACCCCCAAGGGCATCTGCCGTGACGACATGTGCCCCTCAGGAGCCTTCCCCCAGCCTTGCAACAGCCACTGGGCACGGTTTGAGGAGGAGCAGCAGGGCGGCCAGGGGACGCCAAAGGCTGGACAAGGAATCGCCCTCGAGGGCCACAAAGTGGAGGGTGTGGACAAATGTTTGTTTATATTGGGATTGTTGTTTTGTTTCTGGGAATGGTTGTCTTGTTTCTGGGGATGGTTGTTTTGTTAAGGCCGAGGATGAAGGCCATTTTTGTTCAAATGTTTTGTTATTCCTCCCCAGGTTGTGGGAGTGAGTCATGTGTGTGACTGTTTTTTGGGGGGTGTTGTCTGTTTTTGGGTTTCATGTGGGAAGGGCCCTGAGTTTGTTCAATAAAGCATTTTATTCATTCATATTGTCCATGTTTGATGTTTGAAGTGTTTGTTGCCTTAAGCGGCTGAGGGCTTGCGGAGCGGCTGCATTCATGTTCTTTCATTGGCACAAGCCATTCCCTGACAGGGGGCCTAGAAGTGATGTTCAATAAGCCGCCGACGGGCGGCCCTTGGATCTTGTGCCTCCCTCCTGGCCTGGTACTCCTCCTCCTCCTCCTCCTCCTCCTCCTCCTCATGCTCCTCCTGCTCCTCCTCCTGAGGTGGTGCTCCAGCATGAGGTGGCAGTGCCTGAGTCCTGCGGATAGCCAGGTTGTGCAGCATGCAGCAAATGACCACGAACTGGGAGACTCGCTCCGGCGAATACTGCAGAGATCCGCCGGAACGATCCAGGCAGCAGAACCGTTGCTTGAGGACGCCAATTGTTTGTTCTATGATGTTCCTAGTCGCTTGATGGCTCTCGTTGTATGCCTCTTCAGCAGGGGTCCTGGGCGCGCGGAGCGGGATCATGAGCCAGGTACACAAAGGATAGCCTTTGTCCCCGATAAGCCATCCTCTTGGGTGAGGCTGTGCCTGGAAGATATCAGCCACAGTAGTCTGTCGCAGGATAAAGGCATCGTGGCTGCTGCCTGGAAAGCGGGCATTGACAGCTAGGATGCGCTGCCTGTGGTCACACACCAGCTGTACGTTGAGGGAATGGTAGCCCTTCCGGTTGCGGTAATCCTCGGGATGGTCCAGAGGTGCCCGCAAAGCCACATGCGTGCAGTCAATGGTGCCCTGCACCATGGGGAAGTCCGCGATTCTTGCAAATCCCACTGCACGCTGCTGCTGCCTCTCCAGGGTCATGGGGAAGGAGATGAATTGCCGTCTCCTTCTGAAAGGGGCATTGGTTACCTGGTGGATGCAGCAATGGACGGTGAACTGGGATATGTTAGCAATGTCCCCAGCAGCTGATTGGAAGGAGCCGGTGGCATAGAAGTTCAGAGCCACCGTCACCTTCACTTCCACCGACAGAGACGTCCTGCAACTCAGCTGTGGACGCAGATCTCTGTGAAGCAGATGGCAGATCTCTGCAACCACCTCCCTTCTGAATCGCAGCCTCCTAACACATTGCGCGCCAGTCATGTTGAGATACGAGACCTGCTGGCGGTATTGCCTGAGTGGGTAAGGCCCACGTTGCCGACGCCTGTTGCCCCCTCTGCGTCTAGCCACGGCTGCCCCTCTAACCCAGCGTCTGCGAGCCCTTCTGACATAATCCTGAAACTCAGCATTGGCACCCCATGCAGCCCCCATAATATGCTGGCAAACAATGAGATATCAGTGAAGGCGAATTGCAAAGCTTTGGCCTGAAGCCAAAAATACCTGTCCTAGTGTTGGCCCAAAGCAGTAAGCTCCCTTCCTTGGTTTTTTTCAAAAAATCCGTTGCACAAGAGTGATTGCTGCAAAATGGCAGCCCTTTATAGTGCAGGGTAAGTGCCCTTTAATTTGCACTCCCCGCGGCCCGCTTCGGCTGTGCACCGTTCCACTCCACAGTCGTTAGGGCCGCCCGGCGCACAATGGGCCGGCGCGACTGAAGTTCCGGTTTGGGGTGCACAAAGGGCGTTGCACGAGGAAATGACGTCATAATCTGCGCGCGCAGCAGGGCGCGTGCAAAGACTTTGCGCCGGCGCTAAATGTCTACTGAAGTTGGGGCGAGGCGCAGATCGCGCTGCTCCCGGGCGCTAAGCGCCTAGCGCTCGAGATCTACTCCAAAGGCGCTAATGGCTGGCGCACGCAACTGAATTTCTAGGCCTAAGAATATCCCAACACTGGACAAACAGGGGGCTAAAGGGGGGGAGGAGCTAAACACGATCAAAATCACTAAGGAAGTGGTATTCGGTAAAATAATGGGACTCAAGGCGGATAAATCACCTGGACCTGATGGCTTACATCCTAGGGCCTTGAGGGAAGTGGCGGTAGGGATTGTGGATGCATTGGTAATAATTTTCCAAAACTCCCTGTACTCGGCAATGGTCCCTGCAGACTGGAAAACTGCTAATGTAACACGCTTATTTAAAAAGGGCAGTAGACAGAAGGCTGGAAAGTATAGATCGGTTAGCCTAGCATCTGTGGTCGGTAAAATTTTGGAGTCCATTATTAAGGAGACAGTAACAGGACATTTGGATAATCATAATTTAATAGGACAAAGTCAGCATGGTTTTATGAAGGGGAAGTCATGTTTGACAAATTTGCTGGAGTTCTTTGAGGAAGTAACATATAGGGTGGATAAAGGGGAACCAGTGGACGTAGTGTATTTAGACTTCCAAAAGGCATTTGACAAGGTGCCACACAAAAGATTATTGCTTAAGATAAAAAATCACGGGATTGGGGGTAATATTCTGGCATGGATAGAGGATTGGCTATCTAACAGAAGGCAGAGAGTTGGGATAAATGGTTCATTCTCAGACTGGCAATCAGTAACTAGTGGTGTACCGCAGGGCTCAGTGCTGGGTCCCCAACTCTTTACAATCTATATTAACGATTTGGAGGAGGGGACCGAGTGTAACATATCAAAGTTTGCAGATGATACTAAGATGGGAGGGAAAGTAGTGAGTGAGGAGAACATAAAAAACCTGCAAGGGGACATAGACAGGCTAAGTAAGTGGGCAGAGATTTGGCAGATGGAATACAATACTGGAAAGTGTGAGGTTATGCACTTTGGCAGGAAAAATCGTAGAGCAAGTTATTATCTTAATGGCAAGAAACTGGAAAGTACTGAAGTACAAAGGGATCTGGGGGTCCTAGTGCACGAAACTCAAAAGGTTAGTATGCAGGTGCAGCAAGTGATTAAGAAGGCCAATGGAATGTTGGCTTTCATTGCTAGAGGGATAGAATATAAAAATAGGGAGGTATTGCTTCAGTTGTACAAGGTATTGGTGAGACCGCACCTGGAATATTGCGTACAGTTTTGGTGTCCATACTTAAGAAAGGACATACTTGCTCTCGAGTCAGTACAAAGAAGGTTCACTCGGTTAATCCCGGGGATGAGGGGATGGACATATGAGGAGAGGTTGAGTAGATCGGGACTCTAATCATTGGAGTTCAGAAGAATGAGAGGCGATCTTATTGAAACATGTAAGATTGTGAAGGGGTTGGATCGGGTGGATGCGGGGAGGATGTTCCCGATGATGGGTGAAACTAGAACTAGGGGGCATAGTCTTAGAATAAGGGGCTGCTCTTTCAAAACTGAGATGAGGAGGAACTACTTCACTCAGAGGGTGGTAGGTCCATGGAATATGCTGCCCCAAAAATCTGTAGAAGCTACGTCATTACATAAATTTAAAACAGAAATAGACAGTTTCCTAGAAGTAAAGGGAATTAAGGGTTACGGGGAGTGGGCAGGAATTTGGACATGAGTCTAGGTTCGGATCGGTCATGGCCCTGTGGGTAGCGGAGCGGGCCCAGGGGCCGTGTAGCCTGATCCTGCTCCTATTTCGTGTGTCTAACTCTGTTAGATTCAGGAGATGGTTCTGTGATAGTGGATTGGCGGTTAGGATCAGATCAGCCATGATCTTATTGAATGGCGGAGCAGGCTCGAGGGGCCGATTGGCCTACTCCTGCTCCTATTTCTTATGTTCTTATGAGCGATACCAGTAACCTCAACCCACAACTCTGCATTTACCAACAGTCCCACACTCCTTACATTTCCTCTATCACTGACAATCACATCATGCTCATTCCAACAACACAAAAATAAAAATCACATTCCAATCCAGTTTCATAAATTCACTCATTATATAGTGCAAACAAAATTAAATGAATTACCCTTGAGCATTCCCTTAGAGCCTGTCTTCGGTGTGCCTTTGCCTATTCCAGTGTACCGGTGAGGTGCTTCCCCAGTGGCTGTAGCATGGGTGGTGGGAAGCTGCTGACCTCCGAGGTGTGGGCTGCAGACGTCTGGGCCGGCTTGCTGACAGGCAACAGCAAAGGCACTGGCGGAGTGGCAGGGGTTGGAGCAGGAATGCTGTCAGCCTAAGAGAGGACAGCAAGCTCTTGTTTCATGGAACCATTGCCACACACCCGAGGCAGTGCCTCAGCAATCCTACTGATCTGTTGGAGACCAAATAAATGGACTGCTCTGATGCCCTGGAAGCCCCTTTGAACACTAGTATCCAGGGCCACGATAGCAGCAGTCTGAGCTTCCATTACAGCACTCAGACCTTTGATGGAAGCTGTTTGAGCTGCAATGGAAGCTGTGATATCGGCCATCAGATGCTGCATCATGGTGGGTTGCACAGCTGTGCTAATGAAGTGACCACATGTTCCATGTTGGAAAGATTGGGCTCCAAGCTCTTCACAAAGCCCTGTGCCAAGTTAGTGCTGGACTCCTCCATGCTCCTTGACACTGAGCACAGGCTTTCTGGCAGGCTTTCCAGGGCTTCTGTAGCCTGGCCCATCAAAATCATCATCTGACTCTTCTGCAGCAGAACTGGTGTGCGACCTCCTCTTCCAGTGAGCTGGCACCTTTGCTATCCTTTCCCCTGACCCAAGCTCCTGCGTACTTGTGCCCAGTGTCTCACCATGTGCAAATTCCTCTTCTATCCTAGCCTCTAAAATATGCATCGTGTCAGTCTCTGAGTTGATAGCTGTGAGCTTAAGATTAAGTCCTTTAAGGTTCTCCACTACCCTAGCCCTGAACTCGCATCTTTCTCCAGTTTCTCTCCGATCTCCCCTCAGCACTATCCGTGCTCATCTTGTCCATGAGAACCACTTCTTACTCCCTCGACCCTATTCGCACTAAACTGCTGACCACCCAACTTCCTTTCCTCGCTCTCATGATATTGTTAACGTTTTCTCTCCTCAGGTATTGTACCTCTACCCTTCAAATCTGCCGTCATCGCACCTCTCTTCAAAAAGCAACCCTTGACCCCTCTGTCCTTGCAAATTACTGCCCCATCTCTAACATCCCTTTCCTCTCCAAAGTCTTTGAATGTGTTATCATCTCCCAAATCCATGCCCATCTTTCCCGGATCTCCATGTTTGAATTCCTCCAATCAGGTTTTCGCCACTGCCATGTATCGAAACGGCTCTCATCAAAGTCACAAATGACATCCTATGTGGCTGTGAAAAAGGTAAGCTATCCCTCCTCATCCTTCTTGACTTGTCTGCAGCCTTTGACACAGTTGACCACTCCATCCTTCTCCAACGCCTCTCCACCATCGTCCAGCTGGGTGGGACTGCACTCGCCTGGTTCCATTCTTATCTAGGCAGAGAATCACCTGCAATGGCATCTCTTCCCACTCCAGCATTGTTACCTCTGGTGTCCCCCAAGGATCTATCCTTGCCCCCCTCCTATTTCTCATCTATATGCATCCCCTTGGAGACTTCATCTGAAAACACAGCATCAGTTTCCACATGAATGCTAACAACATTCAGCTCTACCTCACCACCACTTCTCTCGACCCCTCCACGCTCTCTAAATTCTGACATCCAGTACTGGATGAGCAGAAATTTCTTCCAACTAAATATTGGGAAGACCAAAGCCATTGTCTTCAGTCCCCGCAACAAACTCCGTTCCCTATCCACCAACTCCATCCCTCTCCCTAACATCTGTCTGAGGCTGAACCAGACGGTTCGCAATCTTGGTGTCATATTTGACCCTGAAATGAGCTTTTGACCACGTATCCATGCCATAACTAAGACCGCCTTTTGACCTCCATAATATCGCCCGTCTCCACCCCGCCACAGCTCCACTGCTGCTGAAACCCTCATCCATGCCTTTGTTACCTCTAGACTGGACTATTCCAATGCTCTCCTGGCTGGCCTGCTACATTCTACCCTACGTAAACTTGAGTTTATCCAAAACTCGGCTGCCCGTGTCCTAACTCGCACCAATTCCCATTCACCCATCACCTCCATGCTCATTGACCTATATTGGCTCCCGGTCAAGCAATGCCTCGATTAAAAAATTCTCATCCTTGTTTTCAAATCCCTCCATGGCCTCGCTCCCCCCATCTCTGTAATCTCCTCCAGTCGCACAACCTCACCCCACCCCCCGCCCGCGAGATATCTGCACTCCTCTTATTCTGCCCTCTTGCGCATCCCTGATTATAATCCCTCAACCCTTGGTGGCCGTGCCTTCAGCTGCATAGGCCCTAAGCTCTGGAATTCCCTGCCTAAACCTCTCCACCTCTCTACCTCTCTCTCCTCCTTTAAGATACTGCTTATAACCTACCCCTTTCAGCAAGAATTTGGTCATCTGCCCTAACTTCTGCTTATGGTCACTGAAGGTAAGCATGCAGGTGCAGCAGGCGGTTAAGAAGGCAAATGGTATGTTGGCCTTCGTAGCAAGAGGGTTCGAGTACAGGAACAAGGATGTCTTGAAGCAGTTGTACAGGGCCTTGGTGAGACCGCACTTTGAGTATTGTGTGCAGTTTTGGTCGCCTTATCTGAGGAAGGTTGTTCTTGCCATGGAAGGAGTGCAGCGAAGATTCACCAGGCTGATACCTGGGATGGCAGGAATGACGTATGAGGAGAGATTGTGTCGATTGGGCTTTTACTCACTTGAGTTTAGAAGATTGAGAGGGGATCTCATCGAAACCCATAAAATTCTGTCAGGCCTGGACAGACTAGATGCTGGAAGGATGTTCCCGATGGCCGGGGAGTCCAGAACCAGGGGTCATAGTCTAAGGATAAGGGGTAAGCCATTTAGGACTGAGATGAAGAGAAATTTGTTCACCCAGAGAGTGGTGAACCTGTGGATTCTTGGCCACAGAGGGCGATGGAGGCCAATTCATTAAATATATTCAAGAAGGATTTGGATATATTTCTTAAGGCTAAAGGGATCAAGGGATATGGGGAGAAGGCAGGGACAGGGTACTGAATTTGGATGATCAGCCGTGATCTCATTAAATGGCGGAGCAGGCTCGAGGGGCCGAATGGCCTACTCCTGCTCCTATCTTCTATGTTTCTATGTTTCTATGTGGCTCGGTGTCAAATTTTGTTTTATAATACACCTGTGAAGCGCCTTCGGATATTTTACTACGTTAAAGGAACTATATAAATACAAGTTTGTTGTTGTTGTTGTTGAGTGATGGTATCTCTTCATCATCACTGTCTTCTTCCTCTTCCTCCTCTGACTGGGAAGGTTCCAGTTCTTGGGTATCTGAAATGAAAAATGGCCAAGGGTTGGGTTGTGTTGAGGGGAGAGGAGAAAGTGAGAAGTGCATGCTTAGACCATCTGTAGCTTTTGAAGAGAGTCAGAAGTAATTGTGGTATGATAAGGGGAAGTGGGAAGAGAGAAAAAGGATTAGGTATGCAGAGACCATAATCATCGATCCGTCCAGCACAGCCAGTAGCCACGACCTCAGAGAGACTTTGTGGAGATTTAGGAGGTAAGTTATGCTGGTTGGTAGCCTATGCTGCTGCAGGAGGCCATGCAAAAGCTAAACACAGAGAAGACACAACTACAGCTGGCACAGGGCCACCAGCTTCTCTATCACACATAGCCAGTGCAGTGTTCCTCTCCAGATGCTCAAAGACATGCTTGCCATAAGAGAGTCAGCTGTCTGATGCTTCTCCCCCTGGTACCTCTCATGGATACCGTACCTCATCATTATTGCAAGAGTAATAGTCCTCATTCCATGTGCCCACTCTGTTGCCATATCCCTTTTCCTTCAATTACCTATCCAACCTTAAATCTAATCTTAAATGTTGACTTGATCTCTACTTAGTCACAAACTCTGGCAGTTCATTCCACGGTCTCACATTCCTTATGTAAAAAAGTTTGTCTTCTTGAAACAATCCACAATGTCAGCCCTCATGATTTGCAGCCATGTTTCCAAATAGTTGATTGGTAATCAGGGCTGTTTGCTGTAGCCATGACTGAGGATTCTAGTAAGCCTTCCACAGTCAGAGGTGAATAAGTGACTCATTAAGGCTCATGAGACTACAAGGTGACTTAGAGCAGGCCATAGCAATTCTCATGTTCCATGCTAGGTGCCTGGATAAATCTGGTGGAGTGGCTCAATTCAGCACAGCGAGTGTCTCAAAAATCAATGAAGTTTGCGACATTCTGCATAATATCACAATGAAGAAAAGCTTGCTCCTTCTGGAAGCTGAAAGCAATGATGATGAAGAGGAGATGGAAGAACTTCCCTCCATTTAGCATGAACACTATTCATAGGAAGGAGAGGATGTGGGACAGGGCAGCAAGCAGCCAGAGAAAGTGGGTGCAACTGATACCCAATACTTACAACACAAAGGTTCACACACCAAATAAAGTCACGTGATACCTGCCTGTTCTCCCCCACACCCTCACAAAGTCCCTCACTGACAGACTTCTGCCAAGTTCCTTCATAAGACAAAAGTCTATATTTACCCTGCCATCAATCACAAACTCAAAACTGAAAGAATACATAGAATCATAGAATGGTTACAGCACAGAAGGAGACCATTTGGCCCATCAAGCCCGTGCCGGCTCTCTGCAAGAGCACTTCAGCTAGTCCCACTCCCCCACCCTTTCTCCGTAGCCCTGCAATTTTTATTCCTTCAGGTACTTATCCAATTCCCTTTTGAAAGCCACAATTGAATCTGCCTCCACCACTCTCTCAGGCAGTGCATTCCAGATTCTAACCATTCACTGCATAAAAAAGGTTTCCCTCATGTCGCCATTGGTTCTTCTGCCAATCACCTTAAATCTGTGTCCTCTGATGCTTGACCCTTCCACCAATGGGAAGAGTTTCTCTCTATCTTCTCTGTCTAGACCCCTCATGATTTTGAACACCTCTATCAGATCTCCTCTCAACCTTCTCTACTCTAAGGAGAACAACCCCAGCTTCTCCATCTATCCACATCCCTGGAATCATTCTTGTAAATCTTTTCTGCACTCTCTCTAAGTCCTTCACATCCTTCCTAAAGTGCAGTGCCCAGGATTGGATACAATACTCCAGTTGCAGCTGAACCAGTGTTTTATACAGGTTCATTGTAACTTCTTTGCTTTTGTACTCTATACCCCTATTTATGAAGCCCAGGATCCCATATGCATTTTTAACCGCTTTCTCAATCTGCCCTGCCACCTTCAACAATTTGTACACATATACCCCTAGATCCCACTGTTCATGCACTCCCTTTAGAATTGTACTCTTTAGTTTATATTGCCTCTCCTCATTCTTCCTACCAAAATGTATCACTTTGCACATTTCTGCGTTAAAATTCAGTTGCCACGTGTCCGCCCATTCCACCAGCCTGTCTATGTCCTCTTGAAGTCTATCACTATCCTCATCAGTTTTGTGTCATCTGCAAATTTTGAAATTGTGCCCTGTGCCCCCACGTCCAAGTCATTAATATATATCAAGGAAAGCTGTGGTCCTAGTACCGACCCCTGGGGAACACCACTGTACACCTTCCGCCAGTCCGAAAAACAAACGTTCACCACTACTCTCTGTTTCCTGTTACTTAGCAAATTTTGTATCCATGCTGCCACTGTCCCTTTTATTCCATGGGCTTCAACTTTGCTGGCAAGTCTATTATGCGGCACTTTATCAAACGCCTTTTGGAAATCCATGTACACCATATCAACCCTCTCTGTTACTTCATCAAAAAACTCGATCAAATTAGTTAAACACGATTTACCTTTAATACATCCATGCTGGTTTTCCTTAATTAATCCACAGAAAGGAATTCAGAATTCTATTCCCATCATGTCTGTGCCTGCTCTTTGAAAGAACCATCTAATTAGTCCCACTCAACTGCTCTTTCCCCAGAGCCTTGCACTAATATATTAGAACATAAGAACATAAGACATAGGAGCAGGAGTACGCCATATGGCCCCTCGAGCCTGCTCTGCCATTCAATAAGATCATGGCTGAACATTAACCTCAACTCCACTTTAGCGCCCGATCTCCATATCCCTTGATTCCCCTAGAGTCCAAAAATCTATCCAACTCAGCCTTGAATATACTCAAAGACTCAGCATCCACAGCCCTCTGGGGCAGAGAAATCCAAAGATTCACAACCCTCTGAGCGAAGAAATTCCTCCTCATCTCGGTCTTAAATGGCCTACCCCTTATCCTGAGACTATGTCCCTTAGTTCTAGGTGGACTAATGATCATCTGCAATATGCAATGTGCATGTAACCTTGGCATCATATCTCTGACTCTTTCCCTTACTCCCCCACAGGACCATCGCAAGCACCCGTCCCCACTAGCCAGGCGGAACAGCACGAGCCTCAAGACTCCTCAGAGGAAGCTGCAACCTCTGAGGGCACAGCGTCAGCAGAATTCAGCGCACCCAGCACCAGTGCAGACACTCACACCTCAGTGGGACCTTCGGGACATAGAGTAGTGTTGTCACCTGGTGTATCACAGCTCACAAGTGAGCATCAGCAGATTGTGGAGACAGGGACAGCAGTGGAGAGTCCTAGTTGGAGGGCACAGGACTCTGCCAGCTCGGCTCAGCTGCATGTCGACCCTCTGCCTCTGGGTCCATCCATAAGATCAGCGGTGCTGGAACTCTAGGAACAGATGCAGGAGTCTCTGGTAGGTTTTGTCTCCAGGGTCGCTGTGAGTGTGGAGCGATTGGAGGAGTCCATAGCGAACATGAGCAGAGTCTTTGTGGAGTCATTGGTGCATGAACGCCTCACCATGGAGGAGCGATGGTCATCTATTGAACAGAGAAACCTAACCTTCATGGAAGTCCTTCTGAATAGGACTGCCAGTGCAGATACGGGTCCCCGTGGCCCCCCCTAATTTGTAGCAAGGTGCTCTCAAGCCACTTGCAAGCGCTGAAGGGGACCTGATCCATGAGAGGGAAGTTGGTGGCAGACATCAAGAAGTGGGGGCTCCTCTCCATGAGCTCACACTTCCATGCCACTGCAGAGCCCTTGGTCAGAGCCCCGCCAGAGTCGACACCTAACTGAGATCGGCATCTCAACCCCTGCACAGCCGCAGGAGCAGCAGACTGTTGACAAGCCCTCACAGGTTTGCCACCCCAGAGGACGTCTGCCAAAGGTGTCGAGGCAGGAGCGCAGGAAAGTGAGCAAGGGGCCTCCACATCCGCTGAAGCCACAGGGGAAGCACCACATAGGAGCACGCGTAAGAGAAAGATACTGCACAAATAGTCACAAGGGTAGTCACTTGGGTGAAATTTGATGTTTTCTGTGAAAAAGCTATCAGATGAATAATGTAAATAAAAAATCTGATGGCTACTGCTGTAGTTGTGGCATGTGTCATTTCACGAATGGGACTTTCACATTGAGGGCTTAGGATTACTTGCAATTGTCAGTATGGTGGTCAAATTGCTAGGAATCTGCTGGTCCTTGGCCATTGTCGATGCTCAGGTAAGAAGCTGCGAGGCAAAAATGCTTGATTGGCTAGGCTAAGCAAATCTGGCCAAGATGAGTGCGTTCCTTGCATCCCGCGCAGCAATGCGGTCGTGCGCTGGTGCCTTCTGGCCTGTGCAGCTTCAGGTGGGCGAGCAGCAGCTTGGCATTCTTGCTGTTGCTGCTGCTGTTGGTGTTGCTGTTGTTCATGGTTCTGCTGCTGCCACGGCTGGTCTTCATCCTCATCTGGTGTCCAGGAGGAAAGGAAATAAATGGTTCCCATGCTTCTGGTATATGCCTCAGTTAAGGAAGCGCTCAGTGAAGGTGGTGAGAGGGGTTACCCAGGAGGTCACACTGGAGATGGGTGTCAGGCTCCAAACTTCCACAGCTGTGGTTATGCCTTCTATAAATTCCCCCAGACCTGATACTACAAAGTCCTGCCACCTGCAAATGATGGCTGATCAAATCTCCTCTTTAATGGTTGAGCAGCAGCTGATAGCCTGCAATCCAATTGTGCTCCCGCCAGGTTTCACCGTCGTGTTTCAGAACAGGCGTGTTTCATGTGGGAAAAGGGTTAAAATCGCAAAGGCCTTTCAAAATGGCATTATAGAGGCCATTTAGTGCTTGTTAAGGGCCTTAACTGCCTATCCCGCCTCTTGGAGGCGGGGCGGAGACGGGACCATTCGGCACAAATTATTTAAAATTGCTTGGAGGCTAGATGGAGGCGGGGTTGGGCCCGCATGCTAGTTTTTGCAATTTTAACCCCCCACATGTCTCCAATCCCGCCTCCACAGCCCAATGAAAATCCTGCCCTTTGTGTTCTCCTCACAGCTTACTGTCCCACCTAGCTGTGTATCTTGAGCAAATCTGGATACATTACACTCGGTCCCTTCATCTAGGTCATTAATATAGATTGTAAATAACTGAGGCCCCAACACTCATTCTTACGGCACCCCACTGGTTGCAGCCTGCCAACCTGAAAAAGACTTGTTTATCCCTACTCTCTGTTTTCTGTCTGTTAACCAATTCTCTATCCATGCTACTACATTACCCCCAACCCCATGAGCCCTTATCTTGTGTAATAACCTTTTATGTGGCACCTTATCGAATGTCTTTTGGAAATCCAAATATACTACATCCACTGGTTCCCCTTAATCTACCCTGCTAGTTACATCCTCAATAAACTCTAATACAATTGTCAAACACGATTTCCCTTTCATAAAACCATGTTGACTCTGCATAATCATGTTATATTACACTAACAAGTCTCTTCAGATAATCAATTAGGCGGGTGCAGTATCCCTGATTAAGCCATTTCCTCTCAGTATCTATCATTCACCATCTCGGGAGCAGATCTTTCTCAACCCCTCCCCCTTCAGTCAACATCTCCATGCAGTGCCACAACCAAGATTGTGAATTCAGAGATCCCACATCCCATTATTTTAAGGGCAACACGTTACTGTTTCCATGCATGAGACATCAACACCGCTCAATTACATTGGCCCAGAAATTCGTGTCGGGGACTTCCCGCGGGTGCAAGCCCCCGACCTACACTTACCTAGCACGCCGGCAGTTGAAGCCTGGGCCTGCGTGGATTTCCTGTCTGTGGCCCGGTTCAGCTCCCGGCGCGCTGTGCTTGCGTGACCCAGCGGCGTACTTAGTGCGATGCGTCGGCTGAGATCACGTGAGCACTGGGCAACCAATCGGAGGAGGGAAAAGTCCATTCATGAGTTTGACAGTAAGAACTGTCAAACTCATGAAAACTCTGGGTGCCCAAAACAGTACTTAAACTTGAAATATTTTTTTTTTTAAATCACACTATTTAAATGAACTATAAATAACTTTAAATAACTATTTTAAACAATAATTCAAATTTTTGAAAAAATAATTTTATAAAAAATCGGGGCTAAAAATACACTTACCTTACTGTAAAGTCTTTAAAAATAATAAACCTGTGGAAAAAAATTCTAATTTTAATTAATAGACCACTTACCTTTTAAAATGAAGTCCTTACGTCAACTTTTTTTAAGTGTAAAAAGTGGAGGCCTTCACGCACGGGCAAACCTGGAAAAAAAAAGGAAGTTCAACGCGCACGCGCAGACTCCTGCGCGCACGCGTTCGACCTCTGGACCCCTTGGCTCAGAGGATCGGAAATGCCGGTTTCCCGCGCATGCGCTGTGCATGCAGAAAACCGGCAATTCCATCGGTCCCACGCATGAGTACACGGTGCTTACTCGCGCGTTGGGACACTAATTTCTGGGCCATTATTCATGAAACCATCACAAAGCCTCAATTACCACATTTCTGCTCAGACTTAGCTTTGGTAGAGTTTACACTCTTAATGAAATTTCCAAGATATGGCTTGGATTAAGAGTTGAACCACTGGGAAAGATAAAAATGTTGCTGTTTGATGTTAGTTCATATTTATTTAATAGTCTTATGTTTATTGATATTATATATGTGGGGTCCATAGTGTGTTTTTATAGTGGATCATTTCTAAACCCAATACCTCTTACACTCCAGAATTTGCTTTATGTCAATACATAAAACTAACAGTTTTTTTCAAACATCCACCATTAAAGCAATCCATTAACAAAACATTGCCCATCAAGAGCCAGGTAAAACTGCTTAATATCGCTGCAATAAAGAGGTTGAAATTACATATTCTGGGGAAGTTGCAGCAGGCGATCAAAAGAAACCCCTGTGGAAATTCAACCCCAAAGTGATTAAACCTCCTCACAACACCAGATACTAAAGCAATAACAGGATTATATATGAAAAGCAGCAGAACTAAGTTCCTGCAATGATATAAACTAAGTCTTAAATACTTCTGAGACATGACAAATAACATGCCAAAAAGCATGTAAGAAATCTGCCCCACAGGAAGAGAAACTCTTCAACTGGATCCATTGGCAAAATATGATTCGCTAAGCAATAACATAAACTAAATCTCATGCAAATAGTGTCAGGGACTTAAAATTCAACCCAGATACCCAGGTAGCTTTCACCTTCATCACCTGGGCAATAACTTAGGGCAGCAGATCGCACATCCTTTATGGAACCTGACCAATTTTCATCCCATTCAAATCAATAGAATAAAAATCAGGTGGGTTCTTCAAGGGCGGGTGAATTGTTCTGCCAGTTTGCCACCCAAGCAGTGAAGTGGAAAATTACCCCACTATATATTACAGATCGTGGCACAAAGAGAACTTTTTCAAACAATACAACATAGGGTGTAAACACAGAAAAGAAAAGAAAAAAGTGATTATATTTTCAAATAAGTGACTAAGTAATCTTATGACTGTGGAAGAGTAAGATAAGATGTACTACTTCACAATTTCCATCATCAGGCATGAATAGGCTGGAAGAATTTAAAGTACTGATAAATACTTGAAATAACAAAGTTACTCACAATCAATGTCAGAGGATCTGAAACGATCTAAGGTATGCAACATTTTGACAGCATAAAGCAGGGCTACAACTTAGGTTTGAAAAGTCACCGAGCTACAGGTTGTAGATAAGCATAACAGGTGGTGTCATAGAAAAATGACACCAAACTGGGGAACCTGCCCTCACCATACACCCAATATCAATCAAGTGATTGTAGCTCATAATTATACAAGGTTTTGGAAACCATGACTCCATTGAGTTAATGGTGGGGAAATCCGCAACTAAAAACAGGCAAAAATGCAAAGCAATAGTTGAAATATTCCGTTTAATATGCAGAATAGAACACTAAACACAACAGAAAAATAAAATCAAAGGCACGTCATATTTAAAATGACACAATAACACATTACTCTCCAATAACACAATCCCAACCCCGGCTAAAGATGCCTGGGACAAATCCAATTTCAAACATGCCAAAAGCCAAATGTGGACCATTGCACAGATAACACATGAAAATTATTGATAAACCATTCAGTCACAACACTTGTGATTCAAAAACATATGACAATCAATTGAACCAACCATATAATGAAACTGTCAGGATACAGAAATATCCACAGTATCAACACCCACTGCAAACTCAACCTACATCAAAAACAACAGATATCACATTTATTCAGCACCACATCCATCACTAATCTTTCCACTACATAAATAAAAATGCACAGAATGATCAAAGCCAAATTGAAAATCTCAGCACAGCCCACATGACTGTGCTCTAAAGATCACACATTACAGAAAACATTGTAAAGGTGTGCCAATCTCACCCACATTATTGAAACATTAGTCTTTTAAGATGTAGTTTATATCAAAGAATTGCAAAGAAAATATTATGGCTTTAAGAAAAAGGTAATTCAAAAATGGTTGAGATGTTTCAAACTTGAACATTTGGAAATAGGTATCAATTATTCCCGTTAATCTCTGAAATGGGAACTTATTAACGCTGTTCATGAACTGAGTCCCTTATGTGAAACTGCCAAGAAACCTTCAAGAATACAGGAGACAAGTTCCTGCCATTCACAATGGGGCTCTTATAGAGCCATTACTGTTTTCATTGGACCATAGAGATATTTGTACTTAAAGCACAGAAAGAAGCCATTCTGCCCATCATTTCTGTATCAGTTTCTTGCTCGAGCAATTCAAAACTAATCCCACTATACTCTCCCCATAGCTGTATATCATCCAGTTACATATGTTTATCTACCCCTCTGTCGAAAAATACAATGGAGTGGAAATTCATTTAGGCCCATTTCTGAGCCCACAATAGGCGATGCTGTAGGAACGGAGGTTCCTATCAAAAAGACTGAGTTCGACTCAGTCAATTAAAACAATTAACTTTAATGAAACAAAACAGGTTTAAACTGGAAACTGCTGGAACACATCAATTACAGGTCTACTCTCCTTGAGGGCTCCATGAGGACTGATCCTCTGGTCAGAAGACTGACGTCATGACATCATCACGTTCTTCCCGCCATTGGGGCATCACGTGACTAACGGCATGACGTCATCACGTTGAAACCGCGCTGTAAAGGTAACTAGATATTGTACAGTCAAACAGTGTAATTAAAGGTACAGGCACAGACAGTAACTATATTGCTGTTAAAGGAATTATGTACAACCGCTCTGAGTCCTTTGGTGGCTCCGCCACATGCGCTGACCCCAGAATTGTCTTTAACAGAAAAAGTAAGACGAGGAGGAGGTCTGACAAGTCTGTCCGATCGAATTCGATACACTGGTAGTGGAAGTTGATGACCGGTGGCCAAGTTGGCAGTCGGTTGTGGTTGAGCAGGTGCGGCGAGCACGGTCGAGTTGGCGGGTGGCTTTGGTTGATCTGATGCGGCGGCTGCGGGCGGTCGGCCACGTTTGGGTGGTTGCACGACTACGACAGGGTGGTCCAGGTCCAGGTGAGCCGGCTTCAATCGGTCCACCGAGATGTGATCCTGCTTCCCTCCGACGTCGACCGAAAAGGATTTGTCTCCTGGTTCGATGACGCGGAAAGGACCAGTGTAAGGGGGCTTGAGTGGATCCCGGTGAGCATCGTGGCGGATGAATACATACTCCGCATTCTTCAGTCCCGGTGGCACGTAGGAGTTCTGCAAACTGTGATTGGATGTAGGCACCGGAGCGAAGCATCTGGCCGCTTCCTGGTGGCGAACGAGTTGCTGGGAGGCGGACCATGGCTCTGTGGGAGAAGGGAGGAAATCCCCTGGTACTCAGAGCGGCTGGCCATAGACGAGTTCAGTGGAAGACGATTGCAGGTCGTCTTTGGGCGCCGTACGAAGAACCAAAAGGACCCATGAAGTCTGTCCACCCATCCTGCACCTTGAAGACTGGCCCGAAGAGAGGCTTTAAGCGACCTGTGGAATCGCTCGCAAAGGCCGTTCGCCTGTGGATGATAGGCGGTGGTGCGATGAAGTTTGGTGCCGAGCCCCTGAGCCACAACGTTCCAAAGCTCTGAGGAAAATTGTGGCCCGCGATCAGAAGAGATGTCCGCCGGTACCCCGAAACGGGCAACCCAACAGGAGATGAAAGCTCTAGCGACATCTGCCGAAGTGGTGGAAACCAAAGGAATTGCCTCTGGCCACCTAGTGGTGCGGTTCACCATGGTGAGGAGATGAGTATAACCCTGAGAAGGTGGAAGCGGCCCCACAAGGTCCACATGCACGTGGCCAAAACGACGCTCCGGAACAGCGAAGGCAGCCACTGGAGCTTTAACATGATGCTGGACTTTGGCCTTCTGGCAGACGACGCAGGTATTAGCCCAGTCACGGACATCGAGGTGCATACCTTTCCAAACGAACTTCGCCGACATAAGCCATTGTGAAGCCTTCATCCCAGGGTGCAACAACCCGTGTATGGCATCAAAACCCTTTCAGCGCCATGCGACTGGCACGATAGGTCGAGGAAAGCCCATGGAGACGTCGCAAAGGAGCATGGCGCCTCCGGCCTGGAAAGTGACGTCGGTCGCTTGGAAGCTAGAGGGAACGGTTCTATATGATTGGACCTCAGAGTCCGAGGCCTGATCTGCAGCCATGAGGGCATATTCGATCCCCAGGTGCACCACGTGGACCGTCGCACGGGAGAGGCAATCCGTCACCAGGTTGTCCTTACCAGACACATGTTGAATGTCGGTGGTAAATTCGGAAGTGAACGTCAAGTGACGTTGTTGACGAGCGGACCACAGTTCGGTGGTCTTGGTCATAGCGAACGTAAGGGGTTTGTGGTCGACAAAAGCCGTGAAGGGGCGCCCTTCCAATAAAAACTGAAAATGGCGAATGGCGAGGAAAAGGGCCAGTAGCTACCGATCGAAGGTGCTGTACTTTTTTCATTCTTCCATAGTTGACGGCTGAAAAACGCCAGCGGTTGCCACGTGCCGTTGACCCACTGTTCTTGCACTGCACCGGTGGCGTAGTCTGACGCGTCGGTGGTAAGGGCGATGGTGGCACCTGGAAGTGGGTGCGCCAGCATGGTTGCGTTGGCCAAAGCGTTCTTGGTGTTGCCGAACGCCTGGACCATCTCGGCTGTCCAGCTGATTGGATCTTTACGGGACTTGCCCTTGAGGGCCCCGAACTAAGGTTGCATAAGTTGAGCCGCCTTGGGGACATAATGGTGGTAGAAGTTGACCATCCCCAGGAACACCTGCAAGGCCTTGACTGTCGGCGGCCGCGGGAAAGAGGTAACCGCTTCAACCTTCATCATTAAGGGGACGGCGCCGTCCGATGTTATGCGATGTCCCAGGAAATCGACCTGTTGCAGGCCGAACTGTCACTTGGCTGGGTTGATGATTAAACTGTGTTGGCTGAGGCGCGTAAAGAGGGAACACAAATGGGAGATGTGCTCCTCCTTGCTGGCACTGGCGATGAGAATTTTGTCAAGGTAGACGAAGATGAAACGCAGGTCTCAAAGAACGGAGTCCATTAAACGCTGGAACGCCTGTGCTGCGTTCTTTAAGCCAAACTGTAAGGGGTTTTTCTGCTAGGTCTCTCTCTCTGGTGAGACCTCTCTCTCTTTTGCACAGTAATTTACCGAGTGGTTCGACCCACTCACCCCTTAGGTTCTGTACACTGGACTTTGAGGCAGGAACTACAATGCAGAGAATACTCTGTAGACCAAGTTTAATGAAACAAAGTGAAATTTTATTGCATAAAGGAAAAATTGAATGTAAGCCAAAATAAGGTACATGGGAGGGAAAAACAAATCATAATACAGTACTAACCAATATATCCACAGGCATATTATACTTTACACGGTTCACCATGAAATAGGGAAACACACGGAACATCGAGGGACAACAACTCATTGTTAATTATCCCTAAAATGCCCACCCCCTAAACCTAGCTAGATTAGATTATGAGGGGCCAGAAACATGCTCACCAGTCCCAGTTAGAAAAGTCTTCAAGGCGTCTCCAATCCCAATCGTCTACCGAATCGTCTTCTTCTTCCGAGTCTGAACGGCCTCTCTACCAAACCCAAACTCCTAACCGAACTGCACCTTCTTCGGACCCCCGAATGATCTCTCGAAAATTATCTCTACAAAGTTCTTGCTCTCCCGCACTGCTCTCTCTCCGAACTCGAACTCCTAATGGCTACCCCAGGTCTCCAGTTATGCTTCTCGTGGAGGCCTTTATCTCCCGCCATATCAAGGTTAGTCATTGTTTAAATTTTGGCAGGCTTGTAGCACAGAGGGGTAGTCATTCTGTTTAAAGTACTTTTGGGATGGTCAGTAACTGCCATCTCTGGTCTGGAATGACCTTGTATTGTCTTTAATGGGTCTTGATGTCCCCCTTTGAATTTGAAGCTGTTTCCCTTTGTCTGGGTAAACATTTTGATGGCCTTTATCTACAGGCCAATCTGATTGGATCTGCATCCAATCCATATGTATGGGGTTCTGTCTGGTTTCGCATTCTCTGAAATTGCATTCCAGAACTTACTGTTGGCTGAATCCACAACAGCTGTCTGTGGACTGCAGGAACCATTTAAAAATGTCCCAAAAAGCTGGTCACGGGGTCTGGCGGCCATTTTGAGTGCCCCTTTTCCTGGGCTTCTTTTAAAACAGTCTTTAAAATTAAGGCCCTTTCTGCCAATAGACCCTTATAGGACAATGTTCAATTTTGCGAGTCCTACAAAACGGCATCCGCAGGAACTCAAAGAGGCCAAAAGGGGTGATGACTGCGGTTTTCGGGATGTCTTGTGGGTGCACTGGAACCTGGTGATATCCACGACGAAGTCGACTTTAGAGAAGATAGAATTTCCCGCCAAATGAGCCGAGAAGTCCTGGATATGCGGAATCAGGTACCGATCCGGAGTGGTGGCGTTGTTCAGGCGTCGGTAGTCACCGCATGGCCGCCAGCCGCCGCCTGGTTTAGGCACAATGTGGAGCGGCGAGGACCAGATACTATTGGATTGCCAAATGATCCCGAGCCGCTCCATCGTGTCGAGCTCCGCCTTCGCAGCTGCGAGCTTGCCGGGTTCGAGCCTTCTGGCCTGCGCATAAACTGGGGAGCTAGTAGTGGTGATATGATGTTCAACACCATGCTTCGTTACCGAAGAGGAGAAAGTGGACCTTGTCAGCTCCGGAAACTCCCCAAAGAGCCGCGTGAAGTTATCCGGAGGAGGGAAAGCGCAGGCAATTGAGCGCGACATGGAGGTACCGTGGTAGCACGGAGTCGAGTGGAAGGTGGCCGCATTGATCAGCCGGCGGTGCCGGACATCGATGAGGAGGCTGTTGGCACACAGAAAATCCGCCCCTAGGATGGCCTGTGAGACTGTGGCTGTGACGAATTCCCAAAAGAAGCGCTGACCGCCGAAACAGACTTCAACCCGCCGCTTTCGGAAAGTTCGAATTGCTGCGCCATTAGCCGCTGCGAGGGAAAAACCGAGGTTCCCAGGCTGCATGTCGAGCTTCGACGCAGGTAGAATGCTACACTGCGCCCCGGTGTCACAAAGAAAACGGCGGCCTGATAGGAAATCGGTGATATAAAGGAGTTTCCCCATAGATCTGACGGCCATCGCCACCACGGAACGCCCGTTAGACCCGGTCCTCCATCGCCAGGGACACCGCCAGCGCTTTGTTGGGTTTTTTTGGGGCGAAAAACTGCAGGGGGAATGGCAGCATTGTGCTTTCGCACCAAAACGGGTGTGGTAGGTGCACCAGCCCGCTGTAGGAGGAGCTGGAACCGCATCTGTGGGGGATGGGCGCCTCATGGCTGTGCAGCACTGCTGGGTTACCATGAAAATCTTGTCGGCTTCGGCCGCAAGCTCGGCACAGTCTGTAATGTCGGATCTGGCTAGGGCAGCCTGAACCTGTTCAGGCATTTGATAGAGGAAAAGCTCCCGGAAGAGGAAGCATTCCGGTTTGGCACCCAAGAGCGTGAGCATTTGGCTCATGAGCTCGGACGGTTTGGAGTCCCCGAGGCCGGGCAGCGTGATGAGCCGGTGAGCGCGCTCCGACTTTGAGAGCCCGAAAACCTGAAGCAACCGCGCCTTAATTGCATCATACTTGCTGTCAGTAGGAGGACTACTGAGGAGGTTGATGATCCGTGATGCAGTTGCGCTGTCGAGGGCGGAACCACGTAATAATAATGGGTCTGATCCGCGACGATGTTCGTAATGGCGAACTGGACTTCAGCCTGGATAAACCAGGTGTCTGGTTGTTGCTCCCAGAACTGTGGCAGTTTCAGCGTGACGGCGTTCGTGTCCATGATGAATCTTCCACGAAAATTGTTCGTAGAATTCGGGGTCACCAATGTAGGAATGGAGGTTCCTATCAAAAAGATTGAGTTCGACTCAGGCAATTAAAACAATGAACTTTAATGAAACAAAACAGGTTTAAACTGGAAACTGCTGGAACACATCAATTACAGGTCGACTATCCTTGAGGGCTCCACGAGGACTGATCCTCTGGTCAGAAGACTGACGTCATGACGTCATCACGTTCTTCCCGCCATTGGGGCATCACGTGACTAACGGCATGATGTCATCACGTTGAAACTGTGCTGTAAAGGTAACTAGACATTATACAGTCAAACAGTGTAAATAAAGGTACAGGCACAGACAGTAACTACATTGCTGTTAAAGGAATTATGTACAACCGCTCTGAGTCCTTTGGTGGCTCCGCCACAATGCGCTACAAGCTTGCCAGAAGCCTGAGACCTGAGGCTCAGTCAAAATTGGGTCTTGGGCCTCATTTTAATAAGTGATGTGAGCTGCTGGTGCCTGTTGCGCTTCAAGAGGCAGCTCACCCAATGTCAGTTATCGAGTTTGGCCGACTGCCTCGCTCATGCTAAGGTATGTTTTGGGAGGAGGGGGCAGAGGAAATCGCGTGGAGGGACCGAGCATGGGCTGACACCGGCCCACAAGTAGTGCTTGACGTAATAAAACTCACTACGCACTTTGTCCAACATCTGCAGTATTTTGCTATCGTACAAGTCTTTAATCAACTTGTTTCAGAACATGGAAGTCTAGTTGTACTTCACTAGCTCCTTGTCTTAAAAAATGTCCCTGGAAAGCTGGGGCCAACGCCCGAGTATTTATCCTCCTTGGACAGCGCCACCAGATGGCCGTCCAGCGTTACTTCATAAGTAGTTTCTTGATGATGAGATTTATAACATTCTTCCTGCCTAAAAGATTTGGAAGTCCGACGACTTCCTCTTAATGGATTAGGTGGACCACGAATAGACACAGTCTTTTAGATTTTTGTTTATGGCCAGAAGGCACGTCTCCCCGGACCGTGTCTTGGTCCCTGGGCCGCTTGATCGGTACCGGAGGATCGACAGGGCCCGTGTTGCTCTGATCAACCCGAGGGAGGCTGGGGAGATCGTGACTCCGGGTGCGGGTCCCCACAGGCGCAGAACTGGCTTCATCCTGTCGGATAGCCGGGGATTGATCGGCGTCCTGGCCTCGGGTGGCCATCCCACGGGGAACGCTCGGCTCCCCGAGTGGATCCGGTGGGGCAGCTGGCAGATCTCTCGATGTCCCAGGTAGTGCGTCATCTTCGGGGAAGCACAGAGTGTCGGCATCGTCCCCGTGGGTCCCTCTATCAGTTGGGTCCATGGAACCGGCCGGACAGGGAGCCAGGTCCCGGAGTGAAACGGTGGACTCCCGGCCATCCGGGTACCGCACGTGCGTGTATGTGGGTTTGACGCCCGTGAGTTCCACCTCGTCGACTAGAGGATCGGTTTTAGACGATCGGACGAATCTTCGGAGCAGCACAGGACCGGGAGCTGCCAACCATGATGGTAGAGACGTCCCATGGGTGGAGCGACGCAGGAAGCTGAAGAATCGCTCGTGAGGTGTGACATTGGTAGAAGTAGAAAGGAGAGACCTGATGGAATGCAAAACGTCAGGGAGCATAGTTTCCCACTGCTGGTCTGGTAGATTGTGTGACCAAAGCGCAAGATGAACAGTGTTCCAAATGATAGTGTTGTATCTCTCAACCTGTCCGTTACTGATGGGACGGTACAGTGTCGTTTTACTTGTGGCGATTCCCCGTTGGGAGAGATAACTTTTGAGTTTGCTTGACATGAAGGAGGGACCCCAATCAGAGTGGATGAAATTGTCCATACCTCAAAGGGAAAAGACTTGATCAAGGCATTTGATCGCTGTGGAAGTAAGCATATTGGGACAGGCGAAAGCAAAGGGAAAGCGTGAATATTTGTCCACCATAGTCAGTAAGTAGATGTTTCGCGTTGAGGAAGGCAATGGCCCTTTAAAGTCAATGCTGATTCGCTGCATAGGCTGCATAGCGTGTATGAGTGAGCCATCCGATGGACGGAAGAATTGCGGTTTTAATTCCGAACAAACTCTACAGGAGGAGCACGTTCTTTTCACATCTTCCGGAGAAAATGGGAGATTTTTAGATCGCACAAAGTGCAACATACGGGTATCGCCAGGATGGCATAAGTCAGTATGAAAATCCGCCAGAGTCAAAGTTGACATAGAAGAGCAGAATGCCCGTGTGAGGGTATCCGGGGCCACATTCTCTTTGCTGGGTCGATAATGTATGGTGTATCGAAAGGCGGCCAATTCCAGCCGCCAGAGTTGTATTTTGTTATTCTTGATCTTAGTATGTTTCCGGTTATCCAGCATAAAGGCCACGGAGCGCTGACCGGTTATAAGTGTGAAATGGCGACGAGCGAGAAAATGACTCAATTTACATACAGCTTCGATGATGGCCATAGCCTCCTTCTCGACAGGAGGATAATGGAGCTCGCTACCCTGTAAAGTTCTGGACAGAAATGCAATGGGTCGACCACCTTGATTCAAGGTAGCAGAGATCGCCACATCCGATGCATCGCACTCTACCACAAAAGGAAGATTTTCATCAATGGAATGAGCGTGGCTTTTTCCAGTTGTCGCTTGAGGAGGTTGAAAGCTGAAATAGCCGTTGCCTCCAATGGAAATGACTTTGCGTGAAGCAGGGGCTGGATCTTGTCAGAGAAGTGGGGTATCCATTTCGCATAATAGGTGAACATGCCAAGTGCCTGCCGAAGAGAGCCGAGATTCATAGGGGAAGGGGTTTCCTGAAGCGGCGAAGTCGCTCCGGATCCAGTTTGATGACACCGTTGTCCACCCAGTAGCCAAGGATGTTGACTAATGGTACTGATTTCACAGATTTGGACTCATTTAAGGTTAAGCTGCGACGACGGAGAACATCAAAAAATGTCTGGAGGTTGGCATCATGCTCCTTCTGGTTATGACCAGCAATGGTGATATTATCCAGATATGGAAAAGTGTCCGTTAAGTTCTCCTGTTTGACTAGGCTATCCATTGCCCATTGAAAGATGGCCACCCCATTGGTGACCCCAAATGGAAGGCGACGAAACTGGTAAAGCCGACCATTGGCCTCAAAGGCCATATACTTTTTGTCAGCGTCCTTTAATGGTACTTGATGGTATGTGCTCTTTAAATCAAAGGTTGAAAATACCTTGTAGTTAGCAAGGCTATTGACCATGTCATCGATGTGTGGTAGTGGGTAGACATCCAGGTCGGTATACTGGTTAATAGTTTGCGAGTAATCGATGCAAAGATGTTTCTTGTGTTGCTTCAGAGGATTTTTGACAACGATGACTTGAGCCCGCCAGGAAGATGCACAAGGCTCAATGATGCCGTCAGCTAGAAGGCAAGAGATTTCTGCCTCGATAAAGGATCGATCATCTTGGCTGAAGCGTCGTGATTTAGCAACTATGGGCTTACATCGGGGGGAAAGATTGGCAAACAAGGAGGGCTCGTCGAGCGAAGCCGCCGAAAGCACACAAAACGGTACTTTGGAAATAGTAAGCTCCGGCTTTGACTCTCTAAACTCGAAAGTGAGTCTTTTGTGTTGTTTCTGGAAATCCTGTCCCAGGAGCACATCACTGCATAGGTTCTTGAGCACCCTGAGCCGGGTGGAGAAATAAGAGTGGCCATTGAGAATAAGGTCGACAAGACAAAAGCCAGAAGAATTGGTGGTCAGTGTCTTCAAAGCCATTGCAATTTCATTGTCCGAGTGGTAAATACGCAGTTTTAACTTACTGACAGCCCACTCACTAATGAAGCTGTCAGAGCTGCATGAGTCGATTAGTGCATTCAAAATGTGTCCATTTACCAAAACGTTTGTGGCTGCATGGGACAGACTTTGGGGAAAAACAGCTGTGATGGGAGAAGGGACACTTTTACCCTTGACAGCTGTAACCTTAGTAGTGGTTCTTAGGGGAGGAGCAGTTTTATAGATAGTAGCTGCAAAACTAACAGGAGCTCTCGACCGGTATACCTTAGAAAAGTGGCCTTTCTTACTAACCGTGCCTCTTGACTGGCATACCTTAGAAAAGTGACCTTTCTTGCTGCAATGATTGCAGGTTGCATTACAAGCAGGACAAAATTTCCTATAATGGAATGCACCTCCACAGAAGAAACACTTCCTTCCAGATTGCCAAGACGCCACTACGGCGGGGTCGTCATCAGTGTAGGTTTCTAGGGTAGGGTTGCCATCAGCCAGGTTGCAGTCGTCATCCAAGAGGGCTTCCGCCTGAGGCCTATCGAAGGAGTCCCTAAAAGTGATAGCAGCAGCCCATGCACGTGGTGAAAGATAGGTATCTGCATTCCTCTTTGCTAATTCCAGAGAACATGCCTGGTCATAGGCAATCTGTAACTTGAGGGTTTTATTCTCCAACAGACGCTGACATATGAAGGGAGACGTAATCGCATTAATAAAGGAATCACAAATTAACTCCTCCTGGTACTGCTCAGCTGTAACAGCTTTAAGATTAGAATCCTTGCTGAGCCTGCGAAGTTTCTGAAGGAATTCGTTCAGTGATTCCCCGGGTTGTTGTCGAGTTGTGGCCAGTAGATGCCAAGCAAAAATTTCATTTGGGGAATTGACATATAGCTGCTGTAGTATTTGGATAGCGGCGTCATAGTCTACACAGTCTTCAATATAATCAAACACATGAGGGGATACATAATTAGCAAGTATCTCTAATTTATCAGGAACATTTTCACCACACACCCTGAGGAAGTTGCTGAAAGTACGATACCAGTGTTTCCATACCTTAGCAGCTGTAAGTGAATTCGGGTCCAGGTCGAGGCGGGCGGGGCTGAGTAGTTTCTCCATGATGGATCGATTACTTGTCTGAATTCCCTTCTGTGGTTCGAGTCGTAGCTGGCTGTTCCCGAAATCACCCAAAGCGTGGAGTCGATATCAAGTTGATTAAATTGATGTAATAAAACTCACTACACACTTGGTTTGAGCATAAAGCAAGGCTTTAATCAACTTATTTCAGAACATGGAGGTCTAGTTGTACTTCACTAGCTCCTTGTCTTACAAAATGTCCCAAGCAAGCTGGGGCCGACGCCCAAGTATTTATACTCCTTGGACGGCGCCACCAGCTGGCCATCCAGCATTATTTCATAAGTAGTTTCTTGATGATGAGATTTATAACAGTGCTGGGGAGCCAGGAGGAGAACGCTCGCTTCTCCCAGATCCACAGTAGGGAGATAAAATGAAACGTTCCCTACCATTTCTTTGGCGGTCTTCAGAAGTCCCTTTAATTGCCCTTGGTTACAGTGCGACAGAACTGGAAAAACTAGTCAGAGCTTGCATGACGTATGCTTCATTTAGTTTTTCGTTAGTTCAGATGATGCTTGTTGAACTCTCATCATTTGCCTTATTTGGGACTCAGGAATTAATTTTCTTGAGGTGCAGTAAGCCTCAGGCATTAAGGGTGACACAGAAATGAGAATGAGAATGTCACTGGCCCGTGGTTAGCAGCAATCGTTCCACCCGCCTAAATTACAATCAAAAAAGACTGAAGATTTTTTATTATAATACCAGTAATATTGAATTAAATAAATAACAATGACAACTTGTATTTATATAGTGCCGTTAACATAGTAAAACGTCCCAAGGTGCTTCATAGAAGTATTATAAGACAAAAAATTTGACACCGAGCCATATAAGGAGAGATTAGGGCAGGTGACCAAAAGCTTGCTCAAAGAAGTAGGTTTTAAGGAGTGTCTTAAAAGAGGAAAGAGAGGTAGAGAGGCGGAGAGGTTTAGGCAGTGAATTCCAGAGCTTAGGGCCGAGGCAACAGAAGGCACGGCCACCAATGGTTGAGCAATTATAATCAGGGATACTCAAGAGGGCAGAATTAGAGAAGTGCAGATATTTCAGGGGTTTGTGGGGCTGAAGGAGATTACAGGGATAGGGCGGGGGCGAGGCCATGGAGAGATTTGAAAACAAGGATGAGAATTTTGAAATCGAGGCATTGCTTTCTTGGGAGACACCAGAGGCAATGATGTGGGAGCAGGAAGAAAAGCCATTGCAGGTGATTCTCTGGCTACGATTAGATAGATAAGAATGGAGCCAGGCGAATGCAGTTCCACCCAGCTGGATGACGGTGGAGAGGCATTGGAGAAGGATGGAGAGGTCAACTGTGTCAAAGGCTGCAGACAAGTCAAGAAGGACGAGGATGGATAGTGTACCTTTGTCACAGTCACAAAGGATGTCATTTGTGACTTTGATGAGAGCCGTTTCGGTACTGCAGCAGGGGCGGAAACCTGATTTGAGTGATTCAAACATGGAGTTGCGGGAAAACATTGAAAACCAAACAGTTTAGCTTAATTTTTGTGTATAGATTATAAAAAAGTTTAAACAAGAGCACTTACCTCCTATTCACTATTTGATGCTGGGACTACCAGATGTTGTGCAATCCTGCTGGGATGTGAGCTTGTATGTCTGAATATAGTATCTACTTGTTCATGGTCAGGCCTTCAGTTAAGAGGGGCCTCTTATGTCTGTGTATCAAATGGTCAGCATTTATTTTTACCATATAATGTCACCTTGATGTTCATTACAAAACAGTTCTTGCAGAAAATTGTATTGACAGTAGCAATTCTAACTTTCCAAAACATTCCAGTTTCCTGCAATAATCTTTTGCAAGCTCAATCTGATGCCAGTAGCCGTTTTTATTGAAAATCACTTCTACTTTTGCAAGTAACCAAATAGTATCTATTATGTATATTGTGAGAAATTAAAAATTATTTTGAATAAACATTTGAACTTGAGGAATGTTCATAGACCATTGATGTGAAATTCATGGGGGGAGAAATTCATTATAGCCCAGAGAATCAGCGCTGTAGGATTTCGCAATAATTTCAAAATTTCCTACAGCTCCGAAGATTAATTTTGACACATATAAACTGCAACTTTATTCAAACCCACCCTAGGCAATGGGGCAGCTTGGATCCCTTTTGTTTTAGCCCAGATACATCCGGATTTAGGCGGGCCCCAAATTGGGGTATAAAAGATAGCTTCCCAGAAGCATCTCTCGCTCTTTGGCCTCGCCTCCGTGCTCTGTACAATGTGGGAGTCTGCCTGAAGAAGTGGAACACCAGCAGTTTACTTTTAAAATAATGGGGTGTTTTTACTTTGGGGCAGTGAAGATCAAAGATCGCAGGGCACAGAGGAGGCATTTTCATTGGTGAGCATATATTTTTCTGGCCTTTCACAAGGCAACTTAGAATAGGTATAGGGGTGGGAATTAAGTGGGAATTTTGTCAGAACTGTGATTTTAGTCGACCTTCCCTCGTTGTGTCTGTTTCTCCCCCCCTATTTAAGTAAGACGGTGTTGCACTAGCAGAAAAGTGCTTCAGTGAACACCGAAAGTAGCTGTATTAAAGTGATGTTTTAAGTAAAAGCCACTAAGCAAAGGTGCTGTAGTGAGCAAGGTGTTTCTATATTTAAACTGTATTAATAAAGGACTGTTGCACTGAGTAGAGAAGTGCTCCAGTGGACACTGAGTGGCTGTATTTTAAAAGTGCTATATTTTAATAAAGGAGTGTTGTACCTAGCAGAGAAGTGCTGTGGTAAACACAGTGTAGCTGCTTTTAAGGTGCTGTATTTAAAGGAGTGTTGCACTGAGCAAGGAGTGCTCTAGTGGAAACTGAGTGTATTGCGTTAAGCAGAAGTGCTGTACCAGGCACAAGCTGTGCTGTATTGATTTTTAAGTTGTTTCTTTCTTTTTGTTTCAATAAATACTGATCTATTTTGCACCCAAACCACGAGTCACTTTTTTCTGTCTTCATCGCTACCGAATAAGTCCAGTGGTCAGAACCAGGAGGAACAGGGGAGCGCTTCGAAACAGCAAGGGGGTCCCTGGAGCAGCTCAGAGGCTTCTGACTGGCCAGAGACAAATAACCCCAACCCCGCTAGCGTGTGCTAATTCCTTACAAAATGGCGACCATGGCAGGACCATCGGCAATGGTGTGTGATGTGGCAGACAGTTGTTTGGGTCTGGAAAGAGCTGCAGTTATTGGGTTTCTTTTTATCCCACTGGTTTGTTTGTGGTTAGGTTCCCACAGACTTGGGGAAGTCACCTGCCGGCTTAGGGAAGCCAGAGCAGAGAGTTGGGATAGGGAAAGGGAGGTTGAGGAATACCAGGCCAAGGTAGAGCGCCTCGTATTTCAGTTTAGTGAGGGCAAAAGCCACACAAGGCAGGAGTCAGAGTACCTGAGGTGCTTAGTTGCAGAGGCCAAGAGCAATGAGGTGAGGGTGTGGGAGGAGAATGCTCGCCTCATACAAGAATTGAAAGAGCAGGAGGAGAAGGTTAGGGAAGTAAAGGCAGCATATAAGCTGGCCTGCGAGCAAGGGTTTGAGGAAGCAGATCATGGCCCCTGTAGGGCAGAGATAGAAAGCCTGAAGATGGCTTTAAGGAGGGCCAAGGGGATGATTTGTCTGATCAGCCCAATGGCAGGTCCATGCTTTCAGGAGCTCTGGCAGCAAAGGGGGGTGGAGGATGAGGTGGTAGAGACAGAAATATCCCCCCCCCCCGGGTTGAGTCACTATTGGAGGCAGTGCGGTCTCTTCTGACTGGCCAGGGGAGCGTAGCAGCCACCACCGGTGCTTTGACCCCATCCCACTCCCAGCAATGGCTAGAGCCAGCACAGCCTGTTGACCTGTGTCCCCACGAAAATGCTGAGGGGAGCAGGCCCTATGTTGAGATGGGGGTGAAGGTGGTGCAGGGGAGATATTCAGTGGAGGCTGGAGCCTAAAGCACGGTGGCCCACTCAGAGGACTTGACCAATTCACCCCGGTCTAACAAGGTCCCATCTAGCTTAATGGGACCCACAGGGAAACAGGCAGCTGGGAGTGAACCTGAGAATAGTAATCCCCAGCCCACAGCAGGTCCAAGTTCACAGGCGGCGCAGGCAGGCTCTGTGATTTGTGTTAGGGGAGGAGCTATTCATGATTTTGAACAGGATTACTGGCAGGCAGCCAGTTATATCAAACCATGCGGGTTGCTTAAGCAGGGGGCATAGGTACAGGCAGCTGGGATTGTAGAAGCACCCCAGCACTTGGCCCGAGCAATTCCCCCTCTCTTGTGGGACTCTGGGGAGGATCCTGAACCAGGTTTTAGACCTGAAGGGGAAGGCTCTCAGCCACCGGCAGCCAGTGGCAAGGGATTGCCTGTCCCCAGCCCAGGTTTAGGAAGGGAGGGGCCCGAAGGAGGAGGTCCCCAGTCAGCAGGGAGTGTGACCCGAGCTGAGGGCCTGCTCACCAGGGTAGCCCCACCGGCGACACTCCCTAAGAGATCTCTTCAGGTACCCCAGCCCAAGGAATTATGGTCACCCACTTTTCAGTGAAGTAGGGTGGTCTCCCGAGCCAAAGAGCAGAGGTTCCCAACCAGCAACCATAAGCTGCGAGGGACCAGAAGCTGGAATCAGTCCAGCCATGCCACAGGGAGCAGCCTGTGGCAGCCCAACCAGGGATTAAGCTGGCCGCCCGGAGACGGGCAGTGCCAGTATATAGCTTTGTTAAGGTAGAACGTGTATTAAGGTAGAACATGTATTAAGGTAGAATGTGTATTAAGGTAGAACGTGTTATTAAGGTAGAATGTGTTATGTTTTGTTTTATATTGAAATTAATATTAGTGTATAAGTTTTGAGTGTGGTACGGTTCCAGAATTGTATTGTGGATCAAGGTCATGGGACCTGATTACACTTCCCCGAGCCAGGGGACCTGGCAAGATGTTTTCTTTTGTTTTTTTCAGAGTTCCGGAAGGCACCGAGGACCAGCGAGGAAGAAAGCACTCCCAGCTCGCGAAGAAAAGGGGACCGCGGGAGGCGGATGCCGACAACTTTTAAACTGTTGCTGAAAACACAATTTACAGAATTTTTACCGCTTGTTTGGAGTTAAGGGAACGGATTGCATATGCCTAGGAATTGTTGTGCCTGCAGTTCCATGAATATTTAAAATACATTTCTGGCTGAAGAACAGTGCCATTTAATAAAGTGCCTCATTGTAATAAAAAGAAAAGGAAGCTCGTTGTCTTCCATCTGTTTTTTTGCAGACATGTTGGCTGAGTGACAATCCCTTTAAAGATGTTAAAATTATGTTACAAGCACTGCAGGGGCATAGGACCCCTCCATGCTTGACTTATTATGAATATAAGCGGTGCAGGGGCATAGGACCCCTCCATGCTTTGATTATTTAATTAATTTTGGGTTTTCTGTCAATAGATGCCTGCCGTACTACGATTCTTTCTGGGCAGGGGAGATGGAGGTGTCAGGGGATCAAAGATAGATCTAGTTAAGTATAAGGGAAGGTTGTTTGTGGGGGGTCAGAAATTATTGCTCATTTTTGGCAAGGATACTACAAGCAAGTTTTGTATCGGAGGGGGGACTGTAGGATTTTGCAATACTTTCAAAATTTCTACAGCTCCGAAGATTAATTTTGACACATTTAAACTGCAACTTTATTCCAACCCACCCTAGACAACGGGGCAGCTTGGATCCCTTTTGTTTTAGCCCAGATACATCCGGATTTGGGCGGGCCCCAAATTGGGGTATAAAAGATAGCTTCCCAGAAGCATCTCTCTCTCTCTGGCCTCGCCTCCATGCTCTGTACAACGTGGGAGTCTGCCTGAAGAAGTGGAACACCAGCAGTTTACTTTTAAAATACTGGGGTGTTTTTACTTCGGGGCAGTGATGATCAAAGATTGCAGGGCACGGAGGAGGCATTTTCATTGGTGAGCATATATTTTTCTGGCCTTTCACAAGGCAACTTAGAATAGGTATAGGGGTGGGAATTAAGTGGGAATTTTGTCAGAACTGTGATTTTAGTCAATCTTCCCTCGTTGTGTCTGTTTCTCCCCCCCATTTAAGTAAGATGGTGTTGCACTAGCAGAAAAGGGCTTCAGTGAACACCGAAAGTAGCTGTATTAAAGTGCTGTTTTAAGTAAAAGCCACTAAGCAAAGGTGCTGTAGTGAGCAAGGTGTTTCTATATTTAAACTGTTTTAATAAAAAAGTGTTGCACTGAGTAGAGAAGTGCTCCAGTGGACACTGAGTGGCTGTATTTTAAAAGTGCTGTATTTTAATAAAGGAGTGTTGTACCTAGCAGAGAAGTGATGTGGTAAACACAGTATAGCTGTTTTTAAGGTGCTGTATTTAAAGGAGTGTTGCACTGAGCAAGGAGTGCTCTAGTGGAAACTGAGTGTATTGCGTTAAGCAGAAGTGCTGCACCAGGCACAAGCTGTGCTGTATTGATTTTTAAGTTGTTTCTTTCTTTTTGTTTCAATAAATACTGATCTGTTTTGCACCCAAACCACGAGCCACATTTTTCTGTCTACATCACTACCGAATAATTCCGGCGGTCAGAACCAGGAGGAATAGGTGAGTGCTTCGAAACTGCAAGCGGGTCCCTGGAGCAGCTCAGAGACTTCTGACTGGCCAGAGACAAATAACCCCAACCCCGCTAGTGTGTGCTAATTCCTTACAGCGCCAGGCACTAGTGATTCAGACTGCACGCAAAACTCAGTCGCATTGCGCAAAGAAAGGATTGGAGTGCTAAATCTGTGACAGGGATGGAATGATGGGGATTTGGTGAGTACCGGGGCTCTGGGGTTTAATTTATTTGAAGTGGAGTCTGATGAGCCGGTCACGGACTGACCTTACGGAAGTCCGATTGAGTGGCTGCCTCCTCCCTTACTCCTGTTCCTCCTCCTCATCCTCATCCTCCTCCTCTCCCTCTTCTTCCTTCTGAGGTGGTCCCATATACCCTGCTGGCAAGGGCTGGGCCCTCATGATGGCCAAACTGTGGAGTAAGCAGCAGACCACCACAGAAAGGGACACCCGCTCAGCCAAGCACTGGAGGGATCCTCCCGAGTGTTCAAGGCAACAGAACTGGGATTGACCACCCCGATGGTCTGCTCGATGATGTTCCTGGTGGCAGCATGGCTTTCAATATATGAGTGCTGAACAGGAGTGTTGGGGTTGCTAGGGGAGTCATGAGCTAGGTGGAGAGAGGGTAGCCCTTGTCTCCAAGCTGCCAGCTGCGAGCTTGATATGGTGGCTGGAAGAGTGCCCGCACACCAGTCTGGCGCAGGATGAAGGTATCGTGGCTGCTGCCAGGATAGCGGGCATTGACGGTGAGGGTTCGTTGTGTGTGGTCGCACACCAACTGCGCATTAAGTGAGTGGTAGACATTGCGGTTGTGGAAGATCTCAGGATTGTTATGCGGTGCCTGCAATCAATGGCACCCTGCACCACAGGGAAGCTCGTTATCCTGGAAAAGCCACATACACATTCATCCTGCTTCTCTCTGGCGATGGGAAAGGAAATGTAGTCCCTTCTCATACTGTAGAGAGCCTCCATGACCTCCCAGATGCAGCGATGGATGGCGAATTGCAAGATGTTAACTATGTCTCCTGTTGCAGACTGGAAGGATCCGCTGGCAAAGAAATTGAGGGTGACGGTGACCTTGACTACCACTTTGAGAGCCATGGTCACCCTGATCAGAGGAGGTCTGGTTGCAGGAGGTGGCAGAGTTCTACGGCCACCTCCTTCATGAAGCAGAGCCTTCTAATACACTGCTCCTTGCTTAATTGGATGTAGGAGAAGTGCTCTCGGAATATCCTCAGAGGGTAAAGCCTCCTGTTGAGAGCCCTCATGGCCCTTCTCCTCCCTCTGGCCACAGGTTCCAGTCTTTCTCGTTGCCTACGCTCCCACCGCAGTAGATCCTGGAAGGCGAGGTCGACTGCGAATACAGCCCCCAAATGTAGCACTTTGTTATGTTGTGAGAATAAATGTAACTAATTGTTAGCAGCCACAACTCTCATGATACTAAACAACCTTTAAATGACTGAATTAAAGTGTTGCACAACATCAAACTGACAAGGAAGCAGTGAAACAGCACTAACCTGACAGCTGCGACTCATTATTGAGGATGCCTTTAAGTAGCGCCCCTGGTGCCGGCATCGACCTTTTTGATGCCTCCTCTCCCCGTCGCTGTCGGGGTGAGGTGCTATGGCAGGGGGTGAAAATGAATTTAGCAGATCGGGCACCCAGTGAGCGTTGCACACTCACTGACATCACGATCTGCCTGGCGCTGAGGTCCCCGGTGGTAACTGGTAGCGGCAGTGCAATGGGGGTGCTGGATTTGCCGAGTGCCCCTGGATTAGCCTCACCTCGGCGCTACTGCATCAGCGCCCCATTAGCGACCTCACCAGGTGCTAATGGGAGGCGCTAACTAACTGAACTTTTCCCTCCACAATCTTTGGCCTTCTCCCATAATGCAATAAACCACACAAATCTAAACACCATAAAATGGTATGAATGTTACTCCAGACCCCACAAAATTCTTCATGCCCACCATTGGCCGCTCAGTATCCCTCAAATGCCTTATCCCGAGGACCTGACGTGTGGTTTGTCTCCACAGAGTAGCCGCCAGAATTCCTGCCCCCTGCCTTCCCCCTCCCCAATGGTGAGCAGCCTGCGAGCATTCACTGAAAAATTACAGCTCACCCAAAATCTGGAAATGAGGCCCAACCATGAAAATGGTTCAGGCCTCTCACCGCATCCATCAGGCAGGTGCATTGGACACCCAGCCACTTTGGCCCTTTATCGGTGAAAGTTGAAAATCACCCTGTTGTATTCTAGCTTGTTAGAGGCCAGTTTTGATGAACATTTCATGCTATTTCTTTTGAAATTCAAAAATCCCTGTATAACTCTTAACTGACTGCTCTATAGAAGGTCAATATTAATTGGTTCTGATGAAGAGTCATAGACATGAAATGTTAGCCTAACCTTTTTCCTTTCTCCACATATGCTGCCTGACCTGCTGACTGTTTCCAGCATTTTATCTCCATATTTTATGAATCTTACTTGCTGTTCCATAGCGTTTTCAGCTAATGCTTTCTGAGTGGTGATTGTGATATTCAGCAACATTTCTACAATGCAAATAATGCTTTTGGAACAAAATGCTGAATGCAACTAAAAGCTGGTGAATGAAGCCATAAGTCAGTGAGAAATTGAGGCAAGATAAATGAAAATTGCTTATCATCAGCAATGGTTTTGATTTTGTTCTTAATAGTGGATGTGAGTGAATTGGATCATATTTTACAATAATCAAACAACTGCTTTTAAGTAAGGTTGGTACAGGTATAGAAAATGCAGTCATTACTTAAATATCTGAACCTGCCATGTGTGAAAAAATGATCATGCTCATCCTGCAAGATCTAACCTATCAGAGAATAGTGATGCTTTGGTAGTTTTAGATTAACATGCAAATGTAGATTGATATCTGCATATCCAAAGATGGCATCAAAATGAGTTCATTGTGGTTTCTGCAACAAACTTCGGGGGTTGAAGCCTGGCTATTGGCTGCACATGCACTGGGCAGTATGCTCCTCTTCACGCAGCATAAGCAACTGTCAAGATTTTGCTCTGTTCCCAGTCTCCCAGCATTCAAATACTTTACCATTTTACTCATTTTGCATGATTGCTTTAATGTGATTAATGGAGATGAAATGTGCATGAGAATTCACTCTCCTTCTCTATCCAATGACCCAATGCAGTGAAACAATAGTGCAAAATAGTGTACCATCTACAAGATGCACTGCAGCAACTCGCCAAGGCTTCTTTGGCAGCACCTCCCAAACCCGCTACCTCTTCCACCTAGAAGGACAAGGGTAGCAGGCTCATGGGAACACCACCACCTCCAAGTTCCCCTCCAAGTCACACACCATCCTGACTTAGAAGTATATCGCCATTCCTTCATTGTCGCTGGGTCAAAATCCTGGAACACCCTCCCTAACAGCACTGTGGGAGTACCTTCAGCGCACGGACTGCAGCGATTCAAGTAGGCGGCTCACCACCACCTTCTCAAGGGCAGTTAGGGATGGGCAAGAAATGCCAGTGATGCCCCCATCACATAAACGAATAAAAAAAAAATCTATAAATTGTTGAGGTGGTGTGATCACTTGCAACACTGTAAACGGAACAAAATTATGAAATTGTGAGTGTTGGTAATGCTGTCAAAGCTAATAAAAGGTATGTGACAGCATGAAACTTTGGGTCTGTCACCAAAGCACTTAGCAGTAAAAAGAGACAATGTTGGAAATACTCAGCAGGTCAGGCAGCATCTGTGGAAAGAGAGACAAAGTTAACGTTTCAGGTCGATGGCCTCTTATCAGAACTGGAAAATGTTAGAGATGTAACAGGTTTTAAGCAAGTACAGAGGCAGTGAAAGCGGGGAGGGGAGGAAAGAACAAAAGGGAAGGTCTGTGATAGGGTGGAAGGCAGGAGAGATTAAATGACAAATGGGATGATGGTGCAAGGCAAAAGGAGATGGTAATGGGACAAGTAAAGAAACAAAAGATGGGTCTAGAGGAGGTGTAAATGGAAATAGTAGAATCATCAACAACAGCTGTCTGAAAAATTGGGAGCGGTGGTTATGAACTGAAATTGTTGAACTCAATGTTGAGTCCGGAAGGCTGTAAAGTGCTTAATCGAAAGATGAGGTGCTGTTCCTCAAGCTTCCGTTGAGCTTCATTAGAACAGTGCAGGAGGCCAAGGACAAAGAGGTCAGAGTGGGAGTGAGACGGAGAGTTAAAATGACAAGCGACCGGAGGCTCAGGGTCATGCTTATGGATTGAATGGAGGTATTCCACAAAGCGATCACTCAATCTGCGTTTGGTCTCTCCAGTGTATAGGAAACCACATTATGAGCAGCGCATGCAGTATTCTAAATTGAACGAAGTACAAGTAAATGGCTGGAAGGAGTTTTTCGACCCTGGGTGGTGAGAAGGAAAGAGGTAAAAGGGCTGGCCATCTCCTGCGCTTGCACGGGAAGTTACCGTGGGAAGAGAAAGGGGTGTTGAGGGTGATTGATGAGTGGACCAGGGTGTCGTGGAGGGAATGGTCCCTACAGAATGTTGAAAGGGGAGGGGAGGGGAATCCTCATGATGGCATCACACTGGAGAAGGCAGAAATAGCAGAGGATGATTCGTTGAATGTGGAGGTTGGTGGGGTGGATGGTAAAGACAAGGGGTAACCTATCATGGTTCTGGGAGGGAGGGGACGAGGTGAGAACAGAAGTGCGAGAAATGGGATAGATGTGGTCAAGGGCTTTGTCAACTATGGTGGAGAGGAATCCTCGGTTGAGGAAAAAGGAAGACATATCAGAAGCACTGGTATGGAAGGTGGCATTGTGTATAGTCAAGGTAGCTGTGGCAGTTGGTGGGCTTATAGTAGAAATTAGTCAACAGCTATCCTCAGAAATGGAAACAGAGAAGTTGAGGAAGGGAAGAGTCGGAGATGGACCATGTGAAGGTGAGGGAAGGTGGAAATTGGAAGCGAAGTTGATAAAATTTTCCAGCTCTGGGCGAGAGCAGGAAACAGCACCAATACAGTCATCAATGGTTCGAAAAAAGAGGTGAGGAAGGGGACCTGAGTAGGACTGGTACATAGAATGTTCCACATATTTCACGAAAAGGCAGGCACAGCTAGGACCCATACGGGTTTCCATAGCAACACCTTTTATACGGGTTTCCATAGCAACACCTTTTAGTTGGAGGAAGTGAATGGAGTCAAAGGAGAAGTTGGATGTAGGTGGGAAGAGACTGGACAATGGGAGAAAAAATAAAGAAAGATAGGAAGAAATCTGAAACAGGTTGCAATGATGGGTCTACCAGGGCAGTCCTGCTTGTTGAAATTGGGAAGGAGGTGTGTGGGGTTGGGGGACTACAAGGTTGGAGGCCATGGAGGGAAGATCTCCAGAGGAGATGAGGTCAGTGACAGTCTAAGAAATGATGGCTTGATGTTCGTTGGTGGGGTCATAGTGCAGGGGAGGTAGGAAGAGGTGTCAGAGAGTTGGGCCTATAAATTCGGTGACGCCCCGCCAGCACGTTTGCGCCGGAAATTTAGCGCCCGCCGCCGAGCCAGTTGCGCCCGCCCCAAATTCACTTTCAGCGCCCCAAAGCAGAAGCGGGCACTGGTACAGGGTGTGCCCGCCCCGCTTGGGGCGCTGAAAGTGAATTTCAGCGCTGCCGGTCCTGCTGCGCCACCCGATGCGGAGCGGCAGGCTGCTGTACTGCAGGCCTCCCCCTTCTCTTAAGGGGGAGGTGCCTGCAATGGCCGGAGCCCCGTTGAAAGTGCCGGCAAAAGAGCCCGGCACAACGGCGAAGTGCCGGGCTCCACGGAAACCAGCCGGCAATGCCGCGGGGGGGGGTGGAGGAGGCCGGGGAAGGAGGTGCGGGCAGGCGGCCGCCGAAAAAGCGGCCGGCCGCACCTCCGCTTTAAATAGCGCCTCTAAGGCTGCAGCACGGCCAGGTTTTCAAAACGTTGTTAGCGGCCGCCAGGGAAGAGGCGGCCGCTACTGAAGATGGGGATCGGCGTGGTTTCGGGCGGTACCGGGGCACTGTGCACACCGATGACGTCATCGGTGCCGGCGCAGCACTAGCGGCTTACGCCGATTTAAAGGCCCACCTAATTTCAGCGGCGACGCAACTTCCGGCGCAACCCACTCTTGCGCCCCTAAATGGGCGCAAACCCAAGGGAATTTCTAGGCCTTGATGTCGGTTCACCAAATAACAACAGCACCACCATTGTCAGCAGAACTTAATAGCATTGTTTTTAAAAGTGTGATTCACAATGTTCTTCCAACTTATGCAGACCTGCTGTTCTGCATCTGAATATGATGCAAGCTTATTTTACTGGTGTAGGTTAAAAAAATAGCTATCAGTACTTGAACCTATGACCTCAGTAGGAGGCAAGTACTATTGTGGTGACATCTTTACTACAGCATGAAATTACTGGAACACTTTAGTAAGTTGGATAAAGTCAGTTACAAAGGCCTTGTCATCCAGTATATCAAAATAGCATAGAGAAGGAAAAGACTGGCAAGTGGCCAAGTAATAACATAAAAGGTTCTTCAAGAGATTTATGGAAATGTCATGCACACTAGGAAGCAGAAGATTGTTCTCAGTTATTTGTTTTTTCACATACAGCTATATTGAAAACTCTGACAATCCTTTATTGTAGTGTGTCTAATTAAAATCTGGTTAAATGAAAATGCTATATTACACTGTTCCTTTAATCTTGCATTTCCAATGATCTTACAAGTATACATGTAGTCTGTGCTGAATATACTCAACAAACAACTTTTCGTGGTTTAACTTAGAAAACATTGAAATATTAAGGGTTCTGATGAAGATCATAGACCTAAAATGTTACCCTAACCTTTAACCTTGCTCCACAGATGTGCTTGGCCTGCTGAGTTTTTCCAGTGTTCTCTGTTTTTATTTTAGATTTCCAGCACCTGCAGTCTCTTGCCCAATTTGTTCTTATCCAATTACTGCTGTATCTTTTCAAGCTGCCTCAGCTCTTCATTAGCTACCGAACAACTGGGAATTCAAATCGTACAACATTGTGATGTATGTGTTAGGTGTCAGTGGTAGCATCTCGTCCCTGAGTCAAAATGTTGTTAGTTCAAGTCCCACATCAGAGACTTGAGCACAAAAGCTAGGCTGGCACTCCAGTGTAGTACTGAGGGAGTGCTGCACTGTCGAAGGTGCCGTCTTTCAGATGAGATGTTAAACCAAGGCCCTGTCTTCCCTCTTAGGTAGATATAAAAGGTACCATGGTACTATTTCAAAGACGAGCAGGCGAGTTCTGCGCGGTGTCCTTGGCCAATATTTATCACTCAGCCAACATTACTAAAACAGATTACCTGGTCATTGCTGTTTGTGGCACCTTGCTGTGCGCAATTTGTTGCTGCATTTCCTACATTATAGCAGTGACTACGCTTCAAACATACTTCATTGGCTGTAAAGTGCTCTGGGACATCCTGTGCTCACATTATATAAATGCGAGTCTTTCTGTCTTTTCTTTTTCATGTATTTTGCTTATCTAAACATTCATCTCTATAACTCTGCTATTACAGGCCCTAATTGTCAAACTGGATCTTCATGACCAGTAATCTCTTCCCTTCCTATAAAAGTAGCAATGGGGAGTAAAAAACAATATACTGAACCTACACTTTTGCTTTACTGCATTGAATGCTTATGCTCATTTTTTTTTCTCAGTGGTAGTTTTTGTTCAAAGAAGTTGCACATCAAAGACAATGAAAACATCCGCACACAATTTCAGCGGTGACTATGTAAAATTAAGCTGATTTAGCTTAACAAGTTCAATCCCACATAACCTGACCTACAGAAAATACATCTAGCAATAGTTGTTTGTCAAAGGTTGCACGCGATTATTTAAAAAGTAAATCCCCCTGTCCTCTCTGTCATAACAAATCCAAAAATGTACAGCTGATGTTAATATCATCACTACCCTCAACTAACATAAATTGTCTAAATAAAATGGCTGCCTCCCCTTAAAGGTGTCCTGAAGATTGATTTTCCCGCATGCTGCATGATTGCCTGTGCTCCCCAAATTGACTAACTCTTTTGTCCTGATTGGCTGCTGTGGGAATGCAGGCATTGTTTCAGTATTTCTTTTACTGTAAGGTCTAAGCTCATGGGATTGACATTTGCTTCTTTGTCTGGCACCTTGTATTGTATTAATGGTTAAGGTTCCAATCAAGAACTCTTCAAGTAGATGCATCTGCCTCTCATTCTCACTGTAGTCTTTTTGCATCCTTTGCAATACTTCCTCCAGCAACTAGTTAAAGAATCCAGATGAGGGGTCAACACTGTTAAATGGAAGACTTGAATTTCCTTGGGTCACTGCAGAAGATTTTCTAAGCCTTTCAGAGCAAAGCTGAAAGATCCCTTGCTAGATGGCTAAAGAGGGAGCTTTGTCATAAGTCAATTTTTAAGAAAACAAAGTCCCGAAGAATTTGCTTACTTTCCCTTTTCTGTATTTTTCCAACCGTGTAAGAAGTAGAAAGTACACAATTGCTGAAGCATCCTAATAATTTCTGTATCTGTACTGACATTAATTTAGCTTATTTCACACTGCCAAGCTCAATAACTTCTCCAAGTTGTTTCCTAGATTTGTCATCAAATTCCTCTGTGTGTTAGTGCTAGTGCACTAAGGTGTGATAAATTATATTGTGTTAACAATTTGCTTGTCAAATGCTTATTAATCACTAATTAATGAGAAACATGCAAAATTATTGATGCTTTCTCTCAAGTATATGTGGATTTATTAATGTTACATTAGGGTGACTTTAGGCGGTAGGGAGAGTTGGCAGAGGAAGAAGAAAAATATGCGTGAAATAACTGGATATTTTGTATTGTGCCTTTTAGATGACAGCACAGTCTTGTGACCTAATGTATAGCTTACCCCAAAATAAAATATTTTGCCTACAGAATTTTAGGAGCTGACTGAGTGCATAGGAATATGTGAATAATAACAGTCACTATTTAGTAATTCTCAAATTCATCATTCAATGTTTTCCTTCTTGGTCTGCTGTACTAGCTCTGAATAGTCTTACATCAGTCCCACTTTCAAGAGGTGATTGGATGAATTTGGGTTAAATACACCAAGCTACTCAAACAAGTGTGTCTGGCACTTGTAATTGACTTTGATTAGCATACGTAGGTTCCTCCATATATGGCAGCTCCATGTATGACTCCCTTGGTATATGATAGCCCCCAAATGTGGCTGCTTACATTTATTGATAGTAACATCAGTTCCTTTATGCAATTTTCTTCAACTTTAACACATGTTTGCCAATATTCCTCCAGCATTGTTGATTGTGTCTTCTTGCAGTCACTGCCTAAGCAATTGCCCACACATATCTGCTGTCCCCTTTGCTTAATAGTGGGTTGCTCCACTGCACCATAGACTTTGCACAATCAACTGTTAGTTCAAGACTAATACAGGTTTAGCGTCTATTGTGTCTCCTTTTACTTTGTCTAAAGATTACTCACTCCACAGTTGGCTTGGCCCACTGTGTGCTGTACTTATTAATCAGCTGACTAGTTATCTCGTTCAGCAGCCTTACTGCAGGAACTTTAAGATTGGGCATTATTTTAATTGGACTCCCTAATACACCCAGAGTACTCACAGAGTAATTCTTAATTACTTCAATTTATGAAATTAATTTGGAATGTGGGCAAGCTGGCACAGCCAGCATTTATTTTCCATCCCTAGTTGCCTGAGAAGGTGGTGGTGAGACCTTCTTCATGAACCACTGCAGCCCATGTGGTTAAGGTACTCCCACAATGCTGTTAAGTTTTAACCAAATGATGATGAAAGAACAACGATATATGTCCAAGTCAGTATGGTGTGTGACTTGGAGGTGATTGTGTTTCCAAGCACCTGTTATCCTTGTCCTTCTAGGTAAGGGAGGTCATGGGTTTGGGAGGTTCACTGGGTGGTGTTTAGGCTCTCTCTTGTTGGAGATCGGAATTGCCTGCCACTTGTGTGGCACAAATATTACTTGCCACTTATCAGCACAAGACTGATGTTGTCCAGATGTTGCTGCATGTGGGCATGGACTGCTTCATTATCCGAGGAATTCCGAATAGAGCTGAACACTGTGCAATCATCAGCAAACAGCCCTACTTCTGACCTTATGATGGAGGGAAGGTCATTAATGAAGCAACTAAAGATAGTTGAGTCTAGACTCGGCTCTGAAGAACTCCTGCAACCATGGCCTGAGGTTGAGATGATTGGTCTCCAACAACCACAGCTATCTTTCTTTGTGTTAGGTATGTCTCCAGTCACTGGAGAGCTATCCCCCTACTCCCTATTGACTTCAGTTTTACTGGGGCTCATGGTACCACAATCAGTTGAATGGTGCCTTGATGTCGAGGGCAGTCACTCTCACCCCAGCTCTGGAATTCAGGTCTTGTGTCTATGTTTGGACCAAAGCTGTAATGAGGTCTGCAGATGAATAGTCCTGGTGGAACCCAAACTGACTAACAGTGACCAGGTTATTGGTCAATAAGTACTGTAAGACTTGGATCACAAGTCGCACACAGATTACCCAAAGGGTCTTAGGAGTCATAAGCTGTTTTATTAAGGAGTGGCAGTTCAAATATAGTTAAGTACAACATGCAATCAGGATGGACATAGTAGACATACAACCTGTAACAGATGAGAATGGTTTACCAGCCCCGGAACGGACAAATGGATGGAGGTTGAGGTAGAACGGTGGTCTCAGATCCCTGCAGCCTACGGCAGTGATCTCTTCCTCTTTGGTCATCTCCCGAGGCTGGCGGAGGTGTTAAGCCAAAGCTAGCATGAATCCACCTCAGAGGTTGAACTTGACCAAGGTATTACGCCGAAGCCAGTATGAATCCACCCCAAGGAAGCCCTTCCCCTCTCTACCCATTTTTCCTTTTGGCTGCCTGTTTATATACCTTATTTCAGGGGGGGGGGCAGTGGATACCTCATGTCAATCATTTGTTACCCATTCAATTGTCCAATTATAGGGGAATGTGTATCTATGGCAGACCCCTCCCAGACTCATGAGCTCATTTCTCTGCTTATCTCCATGACATTGTAGATTGGTGTCATAAAAATCTCTGTGGCTAATGGTCCACAGCATCTCATGGATTTCAAATTTTGAGCTGTTCGATTTGTTCTTAATTTATCCCACTTGGCATGGTAGTAGTGCCGCATAACACGATTGAGGGTGTGAAGACTGGACTTGGTCTCCATAGGACTGTGTATTGGTCACTTCTCCCTATGCTGGCATGGGCAGATGCATCTGCAATAGGTAGATTGCTGAGGATTAGGCCAAGTAGGTTATTCACTTGTGTTAATTCTTTCACCACCTGTTGCAAGCCTAGTCTGGCAGTTATTTCTTTCAGGGCTCAGCCTGCTCAGTCAGTGGTGGTACTATCGAGCCACTCGGAGTACATTCTTTCCCCTTGCTACTCTCATTGTTTCCTTCAAGTGCTGCTCAACATGGAGGAGTGCTGATTCATCAGCTGAAGGAAGATGGCTGGTGGTAATCTTCAGAAATTTCCTTGCCCATGTTTGACATGAAGCCATGAAACTTCTTGATGTCTGCAGTAAATATTGAGGACTCCCAGGGCTATTGACCCCTTACCGTATACCACTATATCTCTACCTCTGGTGGTTCTGTCCTGCCGGTGGGACAGGACATACCCAAGTATGGTGATGGAGGAGTTTGGGATGTTTGTTGATAGGTATGATTTTGTGAGTATGGCTACATCAGGCAGTTGCTTGACTAATCCCTCTCAATTGTGGCACTAGTCCCCAGATGTTAGAGAGCAGGACTTTGCAGGGTTGACCGGGCTGAGTGTGCCTTTGTTCTAACTTAATTCAATTCCTAGGCTGCAACCGAGTGATCCATCCAGTTTTATTCTTGTTTTTCTCTCTAGCAGTTTGATTCAACTGAATGGCTTGCTAGGCCACTACAGAGGGCTGTTAAGAGTTGACCACATTAATGTGGGACTGTGAGGGAATACGCCATATTTCAAAAAGATACACCATAATATGAACAGAATACTGATATCATTAATACATGATATACTGGGTTTAAAAATCTAAAGCTTTGGAGGCACAGGCTGCAAACAGAAATACAGGCTTCTGAGATAAAGAGCAGTTGTTTAACAAAGTTGTAAAAACCAAGCACGATTTGAAATGGGAATTAGTTAAATATACTAAAGCAATTACCCTATTGAAGGGGCAGTTTGGCGCTTCCGAAAGGTCTAGAGTTTGGAGGGAACACAATGCAAATGCCCAGTTTAAGGTGTTATAAGCTAACACATTGAACAGAAACACAAACATTAAAAGAGGCATGTGTCTTTGAAAAGATGACATCGAGTAAAAGAAACACCTGCTGGTCAAATAATTTTTATGTTAAATTTGGAAGACAGGAAACACGATTAAATATGCAACCAACTGAGATAGCTAGAAATGCATGAACCACCCTAGTTGAAGTGTCTTTAATATATACATAGTAAATATGATACCAACAAGAACACTTTGAAGATATGACTTCAATAGATGCACCAAGCAATTACATTGTGTTTGTATTGAACTTGGAACACCACGGAGTCACAGGGCAGGATTTTCATTGGGCCGCAGAGGCGGGATTGGAGGCATGTGGGGGTTAAAATCTCGAAATTGGGGGGCACAAACCCATCCCGTCCCCAACCTGCCTCCATGCCAGTTTCAAAGGAGGCGGCTACCTGACCTGTGTTGGGACCCGCCTCCCCGAGGCGGGAAGGGGATTAGTGCCAATTAACTGCCTGTTAACAGGTAGTTAACTGGAAATTATTAGCCTAATCCCTATTTTTATTGCTGAAGTGTGGGATTCCCAATGGCTCCAAACCACGCCAAGTTAGCGAGGTGGGCTGTCGGGCTGAAGGGCTTGGAGGGTTCAAGATGTCCGGTGTTCAGGTGAGTGATGGGTGCATGAGTTCAGAGGTAAGTGTGTTTGGTGTGCGTAAAGTGTTTAAAGAAGTTTCACTTACATTTATTTACCTTTACAGACTTCCTTCCTTCAGATTTCGGGAGTCCCTCATCTCACCGGCACAGAAATCAGAATGGCTGCGATCTGTCAAAAGTTGCAGCATTCAGCTTTCTGTTCCAGAGAGATCTCTAAATCAGCCTGAGAGGAAGGAATTAACTTGGAGTACAGATTGTCAGTGTTTGACAGCTTCAAACAGCTGTCAAATGCTGATATTTCATCTGTCAAAAGCTTTTGACAGATGAAATATCAATCTGTGACATCACCTGTTGCCGAGTGGCCCTTAATTGACCTGCTGAGTCCACTGGGCGGGCTCAACAAGGTCAATCAAGTGAAAATCGCATGGGTTGGCCACAACTCGATGGAGGCGGGACTACAAACCTGAAAGTTGTAGTCCCGCCTCCTACACGCCTCCTTAATGAAAATCCAGCCCACAATGTCTGCTAAAAACCAGTAAAGCCAATATTAAGAATTGAATGAAAGCATTTTGTAAGAATGGCATCAAAGAGAAACCATAGCTGTCATATTATTTTTATGATGGTTTTTGAAACACCTAAAGGTAGAGACATAATTATGCATGCAATAGTTGAATTGACAGTAAGATAGAAAACATTCAACCGAGGAATGAATAAGACAATTAGCTGACATCAACAGAGAACTTCAAAGAATAAACCACTGCAAAAAGGGTATAAAAATAAGAGCTTTTCAAACAGAAAGTCAGAACTCGCTGAACGGGCCAAGCACTTCTCAACTTCACAGGCACACTCTGTAAGTTTTTAACTAAGAGTCTCGGGTAATCAAAGTAATTGATTTTGGTGGATAATCTGGATTTAGAAATAAGTAAGAAATTTAGAAATGTGACAAAGTAAAGATTTGAAAATAAGGATCTTTGAGAAATAAGAAATGTAGGCTATCTGTATTTTGAATTGTTAATGTTGCGACTGATTGAGCAGCTGTTAAATGAATGTCAGCTCTTAAATAAAACGATTTATTTTTAGAATGGTCTCAAAGAGTAATCCTGTATAAACTCGCGAACCCAATTTCTGTACACTCTTTTTTAAGGAGTTGCCGAATTCTGTGGGTTATTCCAAACCCTCATAATATCCAGAAGGTTACAGTTTAGTTAAACTTATTAAAAATGCTATCTGGAGGACAGTAACATCTTCATTCGTTCCTTTCCTTTAGGGAGAGATAGCCTGAACCTTTAGACCCATTTAAGCATCTTATGGGATTCGGCTATCTCTAACTTAAGTTGAACGTGAATATCTGGGGAATACGCCTGATCTGGGGTAGCCTAAAAGGGCCAGGACTTGTAATTATCCCTTCAGGACTGGAGTCATATGTAGGCCAGACTGGGAAAGAATGTCTGGTTCCCTTCCCTAAAGGACATTAGCAAAACTGTTGGGTGTCATAGGACAATGCAACAGCTTCCTGGTCACTTTACTTGTAAAAACTGGTATCTGAACAGTGTAATTACATCAATTGTTTACATCTCACACTGAGCATACCAACAGAAGGAGCTCTGCATCTGCATGTTTGGATGCATGGACAGAGCTTCACTCCCTAGGCAACTAATGTTAAGAGGAGTATCCACATTTTATTACATTAAAAAGATTGAAAAATAAGTGTATAAAGCCCCAGGAGGTTCAGTGAACCAGGTAAGCAATTTTAATATAGGGATTTGCATTGGGCAGAAGTTATATTGCACCTTGTACAGAGTCGAAACAGTATGACACTAGCCACCGAAAGCGACGCATATCTCCCATTTTAGTGCATTTGGAAATGAGATCACTGCTGAGTTGTCTGTTACTTTCAAGTTGATGCACACCTGAAACCTTTAAGCATCGCTTCAAAAGTGGAAATTATTAAATCCGTGAATCTTAAGGTATGGTGTTCTTCAATAAATAGACGGAGACTGCAGATCAACAATCAACAGGTGTTTACTGGATGAGGGTAGTCTAAAAAAAACTAACAGTACAGAGGCCTGGTCAGGGCTTATATACAGGTGTGGTCACTGCCGGTACTACAGTATACAGGAGCTGTAAAAGTAGTTCTCTCTTAAATGTACATACACTACAATTCCTCCCCTTTTAGATTAACAGTACCATAACATTCAAATAACAGTTAACACTTTTAACATGCACATTAACTAAAATAGTCCATTTATAGATTCAGTCTTTGGGGCGGCTTCCTGATCCTTTCTGGATAGCGCCTATCCTGAGTGTCTTGTTCTTGGTGCGAAGGCGATTCTGGCCCCCTGTCGTCGGTTAGTTCATCAGTTTCCGATGCTACTGTTTCTGGGGTAGATGCTACCGGTATGTCGGGTTCATCACCAGGTACGTGAGACATGGGGTTGACTCGTTCCTGTGATGCTAGGATCTGGTCGACATGGCGTCTCACAATGTTCTCCCCGACATCCACTGTGTACATTAGTGGCCCCTGCCATGTGCATATCGTTCCGGGTTGCCATTTTTCTGTTCGGTAGTCACAGGCCAAGACTGGTTGTCCTACATTGAAGCTCCTTGTCGCCTTCTCATTGATGTGCTGGAATTGCTTATTCTCAACATTTCTTCGCACATTTGGTCTGAGCAAATCCAGACGAGATCTCAACCTGCGGTTAAAGAACATCATGGCCGGGGTCTGGTTGGTAACTGCATGTGTCGCATTTCTGAAGGCTAACAGGAAATTGTCCACCTTATGCTGCAGTGGAATGTCGTCACCGCACATGGCCCTTACTGCCTTTTTAAAGGTTTGTACGAACCTCTCAGCCAATCCATTTGTGGCTGGATGATACGGGGCGGATGTGTAATGCCTTACCCCATTCCTTCTCATAAATTTCCAAAAATCTTCGAACACAAACTGTGGTCCGTTATCAGAGCAAATCTGCTCTGGCAAGCCGTTCCTGGCAAATATGGTCCATAGGACTGCAATCATTTTCTCCATAGTGGTGGAGGACATTTTGATCACCTCAGGCCATTTCGAGTGTGCATCCACTGCTATTAAGAACATTGAGTCCATGAATGGACCAGCAAAATCAATATGCACCCGTTGCCAAGGAGAGGAGGGCCACTTCCATGGGTGTAGAGGGGCATGTGGTGGTGCATTTTGGATCTTCTGGCATCCTGAGCAGCTCTTTGCTAGGTCATCGATTTGTTGATCGATTCCCGGCCACCACACATAAGCCCTAGCAAGGCTTTTCATTTTCACCCCTCCCAGATGGCCTTCGTGAAGCTCATTGAGCACTCTCTCCCTTAACTTGGGTGGAATTACCACTCGGGATCCACACATCACTGTCCTCTGGCATACTGACAGCTGTTCTCTTCTGGATGAGAATGCAGGCAACAGTGAGTCGCCATGTGTTGGCCATCCCTTCACCGTCAAATCATATACCGGAGACAGTGTCGGGTCATTTTGGGTCTCCTTCTCTGTATCCGCGTTAGTTACTGGCAAGCGTTCAATTATCGCCGAATAAAATATTTCGACAGAGTCCACTGCTGGTGCTTCCTCCGCAGTAGGCAGTGGCAGGCGTGATAGCCCATCAGCGTTTCCATGCTGTTTCGTGCCCTTATATTCTATTTCATATTGGTTCGCCCCTAGAAAAAGGGACCATCTTTGTAGCCGTTGCGCAGTCATCACCGGAACGCCCTTCTTTGGATTAAAGATGGAGACAAGTGGTTGGTGGTCAGTCAGCAAGGTGAACTTCTGCCCGTGCAGATAGTGGTTGAACTTTTTTACTCCCCATACTAGGCTGAGGGCCTCCCTGTCAATCTGGGCGTAGTTGCGCTCGGCTGAGCTTAGTGACCGAGACGCAAAGGCTACTGGCCTCTCCAACCCGTCTGGGAATTTGTGCGACAGCACCGCTCCAATACCATAGGGTGATGCATCACACGCCAACCGAATTGGTAGTGCTGGGTTGAAATGGGCCAACACCTCTTTTGATGTGATCAATTCCTTGCACTTCTGGAAAGCTTGTTTACATTTGTCATTCCACTTCCATGGTACCCCCGTCTGCAGTAGGGTGTTCAGTGGGTGTAATACTGCAGACAAATTAGGTAAGAACTCATGGTAGTAGTTCACCAGCCCGAGGAACGAACTGAGTTGTGACACATTTTCCGGTGCTGGAGCCTTGACTACTGCCTCAATCTTCACAGGGGACTTATGTAACCCCTCTTCATCAATAACGTGGCCACAATACGAGATCTGCTTCTGGAAAAACTCACATTTGTGGCATTTAGCTCATAGCCCATACCCCTTCAATCTAGTGAGCACCTGCTCCAGGTTGGCGAGGTGATCACTGTCATTTTCGCCCGTGACCAGGATGTCGTCCAAATAACACTGGGTCCCTGGAATCCCTTGCAGGACTTGATCCATTGCCCTTTGCCAAATAGCCGGAGCCAATGCTACCCCGAACACCAGCCGGTTGTATTTTAGAGACCTTTGTGAGTGTTGATCGTGAGGTATTGTTTCGAGGCTTCTTCTACCTCCATTTGCAGGGACGCCTGGGCCAGATCATTCTTAGTGAAGCGTTTTCCTCCAGATAGCGAGGAGAAAATATCTTCAATCCGCGGAAGTGGATATTGTACCGTGTGAAGGACTGGGTTCACTGTCACCTTAAAGTCCCCACAGATGCGAACCTTCTTTGGTTCCCCAGGCGTATTACTCAACGACCTCTTCATTACAGGAACGATGTGTGTAGCCCACTCGCTACAGTCCACTTTGGACAGTACTCCTGAACATTCCAAACCTTCCAGCTCTGCTTCGACAGCTGGTCGGATCGCAGAAGGCACCGGTCTGGCCTTATAAAACTTTGGGCTTGCATTTTCCGCTATTTTAATCGTTGCTGTTATGCCTTTTAGTGTTCCGAGTCCCTCCTGGAACACTTCTTGTGCGTCAGTTAGCATTTTTGACAGTCGTCCAGGTGTGACGTCGTCATCCTTTTTGGCCTCTATCCTCAGTGCCTGTATGGAATGCCAATCTAATTGTATCTTCCGGATCCTTTTACATCCTAGTAGTGGTGGTCATCCATCTGGCAATACATATAGGTCCATTTTTGGTATTTCCTGGCCGTGGTATATCACGTTCACCCTTATTTTTCCTTTGGGGTAGACTTTTTACCCCGTGTACATCTTCAAGACAATCTCTGTAGCTTTCAAGGGTATATGTGAGAATAGCCGCTTGTAGTCCCTTCGGTTTATGACTGTTAGGGCTGATCCTGTGTCCAATTCCATTTTCACTTGGACTCTGTCTATCTTGAGCGTGACCCAGATAGTCTGGTGATCCTCCATTTTCATTACATTATGTAGTTTCAGACAACCCAGCTCCTTGTTTCCGGAGTCTGTATCACTTTTCTGTTCATCTGAACTACTCTCCGTCACCTTATATACCTTTTTGTACTTCTCCTGTGGAGATTTCTTGCTGCTGGTTTTCTTCCCCGACCTGCAGACTCTTGCTATGTGTCCTGTTTTCCACACTGTCTGCACACTTGGTCCTTGAACCAACAATCCTTCTGGTCGTGTGTTGTTCTGCTGCAGCGATAACACTTCCCTGCTCCATATGACATTTCATTGGTGCCATATTCTTGTGGTCTCCGTTGTATCTCTGCAGCGCCCCGTGCGGCTGCTTCGTGTGATACTGCCATGCTGAAAGTCTTGTCCAGCGTAAGATCCTTTTCTGATAGAAGCCGTTTCTGGGTTCCTTCACTTTGAAGCCCACACACAAACTTATCCCTTAACGTATCTGCTAGTCCCATTCCAAACTGGCAGTGTTTCGATAGCTTGCGCAGTTCCGTTAAATACTCAGCATTACTTTCATCTTTATGCTGGTTCCTTTTGTGAAACTTAAATCTTTCTGCTATCAGCAGCCGTGTGGGGTTTAAGTGGTCCTGTAGGATTTCCACTATGTTTTTGAACTCCTTATCCACTGGCTTCTCTGGGGTTATTAGGTTTCGCATTAAGCCATACGTTTTTGCACCCATGGAATTCAACAAAACCAGTGCTTTCCTGGCATCTGGCACTTCATTCGCCTTGCAGTACACCTCAATGCGTTCCACATATGTCGCCCAATCTTCGACTTCATTGTCGAACGCTGTGACACTGCCACTCTTCGGCATCCCTGGGTGTGGTTAGACTGGCTAAAATGGCGTCTCCCGTGCTCTCCCTTCTTCTCCGCTGGCTCAAAATGACGTCTCCCACGCTTCCCTTTATTCCCGCGCTCGCCCTTCTTCTCCGCTGCGGCTTCAAAAATGGCGTCTCCCGCGCTCTCCCGCGCTCTCCCTTCTTCTCCGCGGCTCAAATGGCATCTCCCGCACTTCCTTTCTTCCCCCGCGGATGCTGCTCAGCCCTTGAGCCCTGGCTGCGCTCTGCGCGTTTTCCTGTGCACCTCTCTCGTTGCCACCGCTCGGTCCCGAACCCCGGCTGTGCTTTACCCTCTCTCTCTTTTTGTTTTCCGTCGATGCCACTCGGTCTTCAACCCCGGCTGCGCCCTGTGCACTTTACCCTCTCTCTTACCCCGTCGACGCTGCTCGGCCTTTTCTGTGCCGTCGGTCGGCCCCAGCTGCCGCTGTCCGGGAAGGGTCTGCGCTGTACCTGTTGCCAGCCTGTTGCTGGATCGTCGTGGCTGGAGAACCAAGCCCAGCTCTCAACAACCTCCCCTGCGATGCTCACTCTCTGCCAGATGACTGGGCGGTTGCTCATGGTCGACGCCCGTGCTTCTGGCCTCGACTTTCTTCCACTGTCCTCCAGGAGCGAATCCTTGGGAGGAAATGCAGAGTTGCAGGTACATTCGAATCGACCTCGTCGCCACTATTAAATCCGTGAATCTTAAGGTATGGTGTTCTTCAATAAATAGACGGAGACTGCAAATCAACAATCAACAGGTGTTTACTGGATGAGGGTAGTCTAAAAAAAACTAACAGTACAGATGCCTGCTCAGGGCTTATATACAGGTGTGGTCACTGCCGGTACTACAGTATACAGGAGCTGTAAAAGTAGTTCTCTCTTAAAGGTACATACGCTACAGAAATAGCTCTGTACCCTTAGATGTATTTTAAGAATCAAATACTAAAACCTTTCAAACAGATGTACTACATTCAGATGACAAGGAAAGACATCCCTATTTACATATATGTAAGTGTCTGCAGGAAAATTAACCATCATGGGCATACTGCAAGAATTCTGGAAACGCTAAAAGAACTAATTGTTGCATACTGGGAAATCCTGAGCACAGACAAAGGATTCACACACGCTTGTACAGCAGATGTTTCCAATTAAGACACTGATGCCAAAGTGAATCAGACCTGCCAAAGAGCAGACCAACAGACTAATTAATGTGCTACTGACTTTGGCTGGATGGCTTAATAACGCTCCAGAGGACCCTAATATTGGGAAAGATGTCTCCCTTATCATGATTTGTGTGGCCAACCAAAAGGAGACGGGCACCTCATGGAAGGTCTGTTCTTTGTCAACCTAATTGAAAGCAAGCAATTATAGTTTTTAACACATTTATGTTCAATAGAGAGATACCTTGGCAAAGGATCATTGTAATTAGTTGATCATTTTTACAACAACCGGAGTAGTCCATTCAGCTCCTCGTGCTTGCTCTACCATTCAATTAGATTATGTCTGCTCTGTACCTCAACTACATTTTGTTCCATAATCCCCTGATAGCCTTACGTAATAAAAATTTGTTGATCTCAGTTTTGACATTTTCAGTTGAAGCAACAGCCACAGCCTTTTGGGGGAGAGAGAGACACATTTCCACTGAACTGTGGGTGTAAAAGTGCTTCCTGATTTCACTCCTGAATGGCCTAGCTCTAATGATAAGATTGTGCCCCCTTGTTCTGGATTCTCCCACCATAGGGAGGGGCATAAATGCTGGCTTTGGGCTGCAGTGGTTCATGAAGTAGGCCTTGTCATCACTTTCTCCGGGCGACCAGGGATGGGTAATAAATGTTGGCCTTGCCAGCGTTGCCCACATCCTGTGAATGAAAAAAGGAAAATGCCAGAATCAGCTGCTTAAGACGCAAGTGAGGAGTTCTTGACACAGGAGAGTCTGGAGATTTTGAACTCAGATTTCTGCAGCTGTGAAATGCTTTTTAATGTATTTTTATTTTTGCCATGCTGCCTAACGACATCTGGACTTGATTCTGACTGCTTTTCACAGAATCAGGTATAGCATTCCTTATTGGCATAACCTTGTATGTTATTATCATGGACGAGAGGAAGAGCAGCAGCACAAGATAGAGCCAGAGAGTCAGGCCGCATTTACGGAAGATGCACCCCTCCTCCACAGAATAAATAGACAGCACAGACCATACAAGGAATTTTCTGAGGAGTTGTGCTTAGAAGAGTGCCTTTTACCAAAGAGGCACTAGGGCAGCTCTGTCAACTACTGCAGGAGGACCATCAGCCACACTTATCTGACCCCACTCCTCTCTCCTGAGCCCTCAAGGTTATTTTAGGCAGCCATAGGCAACCTGTACAATATCAGTCAGGCAGCATTATTGGCATGCAGTCTTCAGATCACTGACATACAGGAGAGCAAGCAAATCCATCAACTTTAGCATCATAGCAAAGCATTCGCGAGATAGCACCATCCACTTTTACATGGTTGCTGGCTTCCCCAAAATCCAGGGTGTAATTGATGGTGCACACATTGCTGCCACAGAACAGCCACTCAACTATCTCAACATTTTTTTAAATTTGTTCCTGGGATGTGGGCATTGCTGGCAAGGCCAGCATTTATTGCCCATCCCTAATTGCCCTTGAGAAGGTAGTGGTGAGCCGCCTTCTTGACCTGCTGCAGTTCTTGTGTTGAAGGTACTCCCATAGTGCTGTTATGGAGGGATTTTGACCCAGCAACAATGAAGGAATGGCGACAAGGGCAGAAGGTGCATGGGAACACCACCACCTCCAAGTTCCCCTCCAAGTCACACACCATCCTGACTTAGAACTTTTACCGCGGCACCATAGAGAGTGTCCTGACGAGTGGTGTCAATGTGTGGTATGGTAACACCACTGCACAGAACAAGAAAGCCATCCAGAGAGTTGTGAATATGGCAGAAAAGATCATCGGGTGTGCACTTCCGTCCATCGAGGAGATCTTCCAGACCAGGGGCCGGAACAAGGCCTGCTCCATCATCCAGGACCCCAATCACCCTGGGCACAAACTGTTCTCCCTCCTGCGGTCCGGACATCGGTACCGCAGCATCCGAACCAGGACCAGCAGGTTTAAGAACAGTTTCTATCCACAGGCAGTGCACCTACTGAACTGCTAACCGCACTGCCCCATATATTATAGTTATATGTTTATGTAAATATATATATTATACTTATATTACCATATATTTATCATATTACATTACTATTATTTCCAGTGGTAATTGAGGCTTTTTTGCACTATTTATCATATCCTGCAACTTGGACTGTTATACTTTCTGCTTATTTGCTTATTGTTATTATTTATACTTGTTTTTATTTTTTGCTTTTATATTTATATGCTTGTATTGTGGGAGTGAGTGGGGAGTAAGCATTCCATTGTACTAGTTACATAGGGCAATAAAATGATCTTGAATCTTGAATCTTGAATCTTGAAGTATATCACCGATCCTTCATTGTCGCTGGGTCACAATCCTGGAACTCCCTACCTAACAGCACTGTGGGAGTACCTCCGCCACACAGACTGCAGCGATTCAAGAAGGCGGCTCACCACCACCTTCTGAAGGGCAATTAGGGATGAGCAATAAATGCTGGCCTTGCCAGTATGCCCACATCCCATAAACGAATAAAAAATATATATATTTCCAAGTCAGGATGGTGTGTAACCTGGAAGGGAACTTGGAGGTGGTGGTGTTCCCATGCACCTGCTGCCCTTGTCCTTCTAGGTGGAAGAGTTTTTGGGTGTGGGAGGTGCTGCCGAAGAAGCCTTGGCGAGTTGCTGCAGTGCATCTTGTAGATGGTACACACTGCAGCCATGGTACGCCGGAGGTGGAGGGCGTGAATGTTTAAGGTGGTGGATGGGATGGCGGGCTGCATTGTCTTGGATGGTGTCGAGCTTCTTGAGTGTTGTTGGAGCTGCACTCCTCCAGTCAAGTGGAGATTATTCCATCACACTCCTTACTTGTGCCTTGTAGATGGTGGAAAAGCTTCGGGGAGTCAGGAGATGAGACACTTGCCACAGAATACCCAGCTTTTGGTGCCACAGTATTTATGTGGCTGGTCCAGTTAAGTTTCTGGTCAATGGTAACCCCCAGGATGTTGATGGTGGGGGATTCGGCGATGATAACGCCATTGAATGTCAAGGGGTGGCGGTTAGACTCTTGTTTTTTGGAGATAGTCATTGCTTGGCACTTGTGTGGTGTGAATGTTACTTGCCACTTATCAGCCCAAGCCTGAATGTCGTCCAGGTCTTGCTGCATGTGGGCATGGATTGCTTCATGATCTGAGGAGTTGCGAATGGAACTGAATACTGTGCAATCATCAGCAAACATCCCCACTTCTGACCTGATGATGGAGGGAAGGTAATTGATGAAGCAGCTGAAGATGGTTGGGCCATAGGACACTGCCCTGAGGAACTCCTGCATCGATATCCTGGGCCTAATTTTATTGAACTCCAACAGCCACAACCACCTTCCTTTGTGCTAGGTATGACTCCAGCCAGTGGAGAGTTTTCCCTCTGATTCCCATTGACTTCAATTGTCCTGGAGCTCCTTGATGCCACACTCAGTCAAATGCTGCCATGATGTCAAGGGCAGTCACCCTCACCTCACCTCTGGAATTCAGCTCTTTTGTCCATGTTTGGACCAAGGCTGTAATGAGGTCTGGAGCCGAGTGGTCCTGGCGGAACCCAAACTGAGCATTGGTGAGCAGGTTATTGGTGAGTAAGCACTGCTTGATAGCACTGTCAATGACATCTTCCATCACTTTTCTGATGATTGAGAGTAGACTGATGGGGCGGTAATTGGCCGGATTGGATTTGTCCTGCTTTTTGTGGACAGGACAGACCTGGGCAGTTTTCCACTTTGTCGGATAGATGCCAGTGTTGTAGCTGTACTGGAGCAGCTTGGCTAGAAGCACGGCTTGTTCTGCAGCACAAGTCTTCAGCACGACAGCAGGGATGTTGTCGGGGCCCATAGCCTTTGCTGTATCCAGTGCACTCAGCCATTTCTTGATATCACATGGAATTAATCAAATTGGCTAAAGACTGGCTTCTGTGATGGTGGGGACCTCAGGAGGAGGCCGATATGAATCATCCACTCGGCACTTCTGGCTGAAGGTGGTTGGAAATGCTTCAGCCTTGTCTTTTGCACTCACGTGCTGATCTCCTCCATCATTGAGGATGGGGATATTCATGGAGCCTCCTGCTCCCATTAGTTGTTTAATTGTCCACCACCATTCACAACTGGGTGTGGCAGGACTGCAGAGCTTTGATCTTATCTGTTGATTGTGGGATTGCTTAGTTCTGTTGACAGCATGCTGCTTCCGCTGTTTAGCCTGCATGAGGAGCTTCCACTCCCTCAATGTACAGACTGTATGAGACAAAATTCAAAGGATTCTCCATGTTAATGCATGATATGCTGGGGAGGGGGGGGGGGTCATGTTTAATAGATCTTTGTGCTGAAGATAATACTTGTAATCTCTTCCTTTGTTCTTTTGATGATGATCTTAAATTGATGCTCTTTAGTTACCAACTCACCACCAGTGGAAATAGTTATTTGGCATTTACTTATCAAAACCTTTCATAATTTTGATGCCCTTTTAATCTTCTCTGAAAAGACACCTAGTTTGCCTTAAAAGATCTTTATAACCATATAGCCTTCTAACTTTATCTTTATCTTCTTCCCCAATCTTACCTGCCTCAGAAAACCTCCTTTTGGTGGGCAATGTATGAGATTAAATACCTTCTCTATGACAAAAGAGGTCTCACTTTACAGCATGAGTATTAGTGACTAAAAAACTAATCTAAAAGGCCAGTGGATGTTAGCCGCTATCTCAAGAGGTTTGGCATACAAGGGGGAGGAGGTTATATTTCAATTGTACAAAGCCTTGGGCAGACCCTATATGGAATAATATGTTCACTTCTGGGGACTACACATCAGGAAGGATATATTGGCCCTCGAGAAGGTGCAGTGCAGATTTACCAAAATTATACTGGGGCTAAAAGTGTTAAATTGTGAAGACACGTTGCATAAACTTGGGTTGTATTTGTAGTGTATGCACCTTAAGAGAGAACTACTTTTACAGCTCCTGTATACTGTAGTACCGGCAGTGACCACACCTGTATATAAGCCTTGAGCATGCCTCTGTACCCCAGTCTTGAGATTACCCTACTCCAGTAAATACCTGTTGATTGTTCAGTTACAGAATCCGTGTGGTTATTGAAAAACATCATACTCTCAGGATCACGGATCTAACAGTGGCGACGAGTGTCGATTCGAATCTACCTGCAACTCTGCATTTCCCTTCGAGGATTCGCTCCTGGAGGGCGGTGGAAGAAAGTCGAGGCCAGAAGCACGGGTGTCGACCATGAGCAATCGCCCAGTCGTCCGGCAGAGAGTGAACATCGCAGGGGAGGCTGTGGAGAGCCGGGCTTGGTTCCCCAGCCATGACGATCAGCAATAGACTGACGACAGGTACAGCGCAGACCCTTCCCGGACAGCGGCGGCTGGAAACGACCGACGGCGGAGGGAAAGCCGAGCAGCGTCGACGGGGTAAGACAGAGGGTGAAGCGCACAGGGCGCAGCTGGGGGTTGAAAACCGAGCGGCGTCGAGGAAAAACAAAATGGAGAGAGAGAGGGTAAAGCAACAGCCGGGTTCAGGACCGAGCGGCGGAAACGGGAAAGGTGCACAAAAAAAAAAAAACGAACGCGCAGAGCACAGCCAGGGCCCAAGGGCTGAACAGTGTCCATGGGGAGAAGAAGGGAGAGCGCGGGAGATGCCATTGAGCCATGGAGAAGAAGGAAGAGCGCGGGAGACGCCATTTTTAGAAGCCGCAGCGGAGAAGGACGAGCGCGGGAAGGAAGGAAAGCGCGGGAGACACCATTTTGTGCCAGCGGAGAAGAAGAGGAAGCGTGGGAGATGCCATTTTTGACAGTTAAATCACACCCAGGGATGCCGAAGCGTGGCAGTATCTCTACGTTCGACAATGAAGTCAAAGATTGGGCGACATATGTGGAACGTATTGAGGTGTACTGCAGGGCGAATGAAGTGCCAGATGCTAGGAAAGCACTGGTTTTGTTAAATTCCATGGGTGCAAAAACTTATCGGTTACTGCAAAACCTAATAACCCCAGAGAAGCCTGTGAACAAGTATTTCGAAAGCATAGTAGAAATCCTACAGGACCACTTAAAACCCACACCGCTGCTGATAGCAGAATGATTTAAGTTCCATAAAAGGAACCAACGCAAAGACGAAAGCAATGCTGAGTACCTAACGGAACTGTGCAAGCTATTGAAACACTGCCAGTTTGGAGCGGGACTAGCAGATACGTTAAGGGACAAGTTTGTGTGTGGGCTGCAAAGTGAAGGAACCCAGAAACGGCTTCTATCAGAAAAGGATCTTACGCTGGACAAGGCTTTCAGTGTGGCAGTATCACATGAAGCAGCCGCAAGGGGTGCTGCAGAGATACAACGGAGACAGCAAGAATATGGCACCAATGAAATGTCCTATGGAACAGGGAAGTGCTATCGCTGCGGCAGAACAACACATGACCAGAAGGATTGTTGGTTCAAGGACCAAGTGTGCAGACAGAGTGGAAAAGCAGGACACATAGCAAGAGTCTGCAGGTCGGGGAAGAAAACCAACAGTAAGAAATCTCCACAGGGGAAGTACAAAAAGGTACACAAGGTGATGGACAGTAGTTCAGACGAACAGAAAAGTGACACAGACTCCGGAAGCAAGGAGCTGGGTTGTCTGAAACTACATAAGGTAACCAAAATGGAGGATCACCAGACTATCTGGGTTACACTCAAGATAGACGGAGTCCAAGTGAAAATGGAATTGGACACAGGATCAGCCCTAACAGTCATAAACCAAAGGGACTACAAGCGGCTATTTTCACATATAACCTTGAAAGCTACAGAGATTGTCTTGAAGACGTACACGGGACAAAAAGTCTACCCCAAAGGAAAAATAAGGGTGAAAGTGATATATAAAGGCCAGGAAATACCTAAAATAGATATATATGTATTGCCAGATGGAGGACCACCACTGCTAGGACGTGAATGGATCCGGAATATACAATTAGATTGGCATTCCATACAGGCACTGAGGGTTGAGGCCAAAAAGGATGATGACGCCACACCTGGACGACTGTCAAAAATGCTAACTGACGCAAAAGAAGTGTTCCAGGAGGGACTCAGAACACTAAAAGGCATAACAGCAATGATTAAAATAGAGGAAAATGCAAGCCCAAAGTTTCTTAAGGCCAGACCAGTGCCTTATGCGATCAGACAAGCTGTCGAAGCAGAGCTGGAAGGGTTGGAACGTTCAGGAGTACTGTCCAAAGTAGACTGGAGCGAGTGGGCTACACCCATCATTCCTGTAATGAAGAGGTCGTTGAGTAATACGCCTGGGGAACCAAAGAAGGTCCGCATTTGTGGGGATTTTAAGGTGACAGTGAACCCAGTCCTTCACACGGTACAATGTCCGCTTCCACGAATTGAGGATATTTTCGCCTCGCTATCTGGAGGTAAACGCTTCACCAAAATTGATCTAGCCCAGGCGTACTTGCAAATGGAGGTAGAAGAAGCCTCGAAACAATACCTTACGATTAACACTCATAAAGGTCTTTATCAATACAACCGGCTGGTGTTCGGGGTAGCATCAGCTCCGGCTATTTGGCAAAGGGCGATGGATCAAGTCCTGCAAGGGATTCCAGGGACCCAGTGTTATTTGGACGACATCCTGGTCACGGGCGAAAATGACAGTGATCACCTCGCCAACTTGCAGAAGGTGCTCACCAGATTAAAGGAATATGGGCTACGAGCTAATCGCCACAAGTGTGAGTTTTTCCAGAAGCAGATCTCGTATTGTGGCCACGTCATCGATGAAGAGGGGTTACATAAGCCCCCTGAAAAGATTGAGGCAGTAGTCAAGGCTCTAGCACCGGAAAATGTTTCACAACTGAGGTCGTTCCTCGGGCTGGTAAACTACTACCATAAGTTCTTACCAAATTTGTCCACAGTATTACACCCACTGAACACCCTACTGCAAACAGGGGTACCATGGAAGTGGAATGACGAATGTAGACGAGCTTTCCAGAAGTGTAAAGAATTGATCACATCAAAAGAGGTGTTGGCCCATTTCAACCCAGCACTACCAATTCATTTGGCATGTGATGCATCACCCTATGGTATTGGAGCAGTGCTGTCACACAAATTCCCAGACGGGTTGGAGAGGCCAGTAGCCTTTGCGTCTCGGTCACTAACCTCAGCCGAGCGCAACTACACCCAGATTGACAGGGAGGCCCTCAGCCTAGTATGGGGAGTAAAAAAATTCAACCACTATCTGCATGGGCAGAAGTTCACCTTGCTGACTGACCACCAACCACTTCTCTCCATCTTTAATTCAAAGAAGGGCGTTCCAGTGATGACTGCACAACGGTTACAAAGATGGTCCCTGTTTCTAGGGGCGAATCAATATGAAATAGAATATAAAGGCACGAAACAGCATGGAAACGCTGATGGGCTACCGCGCCTGCCACTGCCTACTGTGGAGGAAGCACCAGCAGTGGACCCTATCGAGATATTTTATTCGTCAATAATTGAAGGATTGCCAGTAACGAACGCGGATATAGAGAAGGAGACCCGCAATGATCCGACGCTCTCTCGGGTATATGATTTGACGGTGAGGGGATGGCCAACACATGGCGACTCACTGTTGCCAGCATTCTCAACCAGAAGAGAACAGCTGTCAGTATGCCAGGGGACAGTGATGTGTGGACCCAGAGTGGTGATTCCACCCAAGTTAAGGGAGAGAGTGCTAAATGAGCTACATGATGGTCATCTGGGGGGAATGAAAATGAAAAGCCTTGCTAGGGCTTATGTGTGGTGGCCGGGAATCGATCAACAAATCGAAGACCTAACCAAGAGCTGCTCAGGATGCCAGAAGGTCCATAATGCACCACCACATGCCCCTCTATACCCATGGGAGTGGCCCTCCTCTCCATGGCAACGGGTGCATATTGATTTTGCTGGTCCATTCATGGACTCAATGTTCTTAATAGCAGTGGATGCTCATTCGAAGTGGCCTGAGGTGATAAAAATGTCCTCAACCACTACAGAGAAAACGATTGCAGTCCTGCGGACCATATTTGCCAGGAACGGCTTGCCAGAACAGATTTGCTCTGCTAATGGACCACAGTTTGTGTCCGAAGATTTTTGAAAATCTATGGAAAGGAATGGGGTAAGGCATTACACATCCGCCCCGTATCATCCAGCTACAAATGGATTGGCTGAGAGGTTCGTACAAACCTTTAAGAAGGTGATAAAGGCCATGTGCGATGATGAAATTCCACTACAGCATAAGGTGGACAATTTCTTATTAGCCTACCGAAACGCGACACATGCAGTTACCAACCAGACCCCGGCCATGATGTTCTTTAACTGAAGGTTGCGATCTCGTCTGGACCTGCTTAGACCAAATGTGCGAAGAAATGTTGAGGATAAACAAGCACATCAATGAGAAGCCGACAAGGAGCTTCAATGTAGGACAACCAGTCTTGGCCCATGACTACCGAACAGAGAAATGGCAACCCGGAACGATATGCACACGGCAGGGGCCATTAATGTACACAGTGGATGTCGGGGAGAACATTGTGAGACGCCACGTTGATCAGATCTTAGCGTCACAGGAATGAGTCAACCCCATGTCTTGCGTACCTGGGGATGAACCCGACATACCGGTAGCATCTACCTCCAAACCAGTAGCAGTGGAACCCGATGAACTAACCGATGAAAAGGGGCCAGAATCGCCTCCGCACCAAGAACAAGAACCTCAGGAAAGGCACTATCCCGAAAGGATCAGGAAGCCGCCCCAAAGACTGAATCTATAAATGGACTATTGTTGTTTAATGTACATGTTAAAGTGTTAATTGTTATTTGAATATTATGGGTACTACTAATCTAAAAGGGGAGGAATTGTAGTGTATGTACCTTTAAGAGAGAACTACTTTTACAGCTCCTGTATACTGTAGTACCGGCAGTGACCACACCTGTATATAAGCCTTGAGCATGCCTCTGTACCCCAGTCTTGAGATTACCCTACTCCAGTAAATACCTGTTGATTGTTCAGTTACAGCATCCGTGTGGTTATTGAAAAACATCATTCTCTCAGAATCACGGATCTAACAGTATTCCCTTGGGTTTAGAACATTAAGGGGTGATCTAATTGAGGTGTGTAAAATGATAAAAGGATTCGACAGAGTAGATACAGAGGAGCTACTTCCCTTGGTGGGGGAATCCAGAACAAGGGGGCACAATCTTAAAATTAGAGCTAGGCAATTCAGGAGTGAAATCAGGAAGCACTTTTTCACCCACAGTGCAGTGGAAATGTGGACCTTTCTCCTCCAAAAGGCTGTGGCTGCTGCTTCAATTGAAAATGTCAAGATATCAGTCTATGTTACCCAGAGTGCTTTAGGAGTGCAAAACCAGGAAACTCAGAGCTGCTATGCCACTGGGCCTCACCTTGACATATGCAAAGGTGGAAGTGTAGCATAAACAGCTTTTATCTGATTTTCCTACCTAAAGGAAAATCCTGCAATATTTATACACTGCTAATGCACTGAAAACATTGAGGAAATATAACCTTTGATTGCCTTTATTTTGGTGCCTCTGCCATTTACTTATCTATGATAGTTTCTGCAAATGCTGCACTTTCTTCTGGTAGTAATGAGTCATTCTTTCTGCATATATTTTTATTTTCTCCATTGCAAAGTACTTGTATGCTTCATTTACTTCAATGTAACGCAATGAATACATAGCTTGTTCTGACATCTTTTAACCTTGAATGAATTGAATTCTTCTGAATTAGAAAAGTCATCTCTTAGCCTTTTATGGGTGAATAAAATAAAATTGAAAGCAGACAGTTCCACTGTAGTGACTTAGTATGTATATGAATATAAAGCTAAGAAGCCAACAGTTGAAAAAAAAATCAAAGCTGTTTTGGATAGTTCCACATGATGGAAAGCAAGAAAATTGGGAAAGCAAATTGTAGAGAAGAATAGTTGGATTAGAAGTAGTTCACAGTGTTCACTTTGAGTATTTCCAAGTACATTTGCAATAGCTCAACTGAAGTCATTTCAGACCCATAATTCGGTTTCAGTGCTCTTCCTCATTGCTCATACAGCATCCGCACTTATTGACACTGGTACCAAAACACTAACAACTTCTGATCTATTGTGCAATATCTGAAATCAAATCCACTATGCTTAGATTTCATTATCTAACCCAGGTTAATTTATATATTGGCATCTGACCCTGCGCACCCAGCCTGAAAACTGACTCATTCTTATCACTTGCATGAATGTAAGATATGGGCCCCAATTATGAGGGTCTTCATCTGGCAGAAACAGGGCAGGAGTGCCCCAAAAATCATGGCGATACATTTTCTTCCCTGCTTTTTCACTCTTTCTGCTCACTGGTATTTTTGTTGGGGGTTTTCCAGAGTGGCCTATTTCAGGCAGGAGCCTACCTAGGATCTGATAATCTAGGTCCTATGGTGTACATATGACCCCGGTGCAGTTATGATGTACCAATGTGCAGAGAATGCACTATGCACACTCCACCCATTGGCACCAAGCGGTGAGCGGTCTAACCAGCGGTATGTAAACGCACACTTACAGACCACTCAGAAAGAGTTAAGCTTCTGTTGTTTTTAATGCTCCTCTGGCCTCCAAAACATCTTCCAACCCCCAGTCGGCCCATCCTCACTTCCCTCCCCACCGTAATTGCCTCACTCGCTCTTGCAGGTAAGACTTCTGGCTCACTGCACATCAGTATTCCAAGAACCCCTACTGGCGAGCTACCTGTGAGCACTGGTTCTGTGCTCGCAACTCACCAGAAGTAAGCAAATGAGGTCCCACCATTGAAATGGCTCATGACTCATGGCAAGGACTGTGGCCTGACAGCATGTCTGCTTCTCCTGCTGGCTGCCTGAAGACCGCCCAAATTCAAAACTGCCACATGAGTGTCTGTAGTCTCTGAGTCATGTTGATTCTTTCTACCCTTTGCTCCATCACTACCTTCTGCTGAAGTTGACTCACACTGGCTTTTTGATCTCAGAAACAAGTACTTGGTGGTAATATGATATATCCATGGAACCTAAAGACAGCCAGTATCACAAAGGCATAGAACTACAGTAGTGGACATCTCCAAAGCTGATCTAGTCAAAATGAATATTAAAGCCAATATAATTCAACTCACTTTGAGTTCGCAATTCAATTTGGCATCTTAATCAACACTACTTTGGTATGGCGTACTTGATCAAAATCTGAATGATCAAAGTTTGAAATTATTGTTGAGAATGGACTACATCAGTGCCAGTGTTTTTTGATATCATAGATTTGTCTTGGCACATTTAAACATTACATTCAGGTTCCTGTAAACATAAGCCATTAATTACCTTTCCAGTCACGATGAGCACTTCAACCACATAACTAAATGAGTCAAGCCTTGGACACATGTACAATTTTTATCAATCCTTTTCTAATTACATAAGATACCAATATAAACATTATTATACTCTGGGTATGCTGTAAATTAGGTTTGGTCGTATTTCTGTAAAACCTGCTGCTTTTGTAATTGTATATGTGGTTATGAGACTAAAGTATGTGAAACACACAGTTTTGAGAAGGGAATGTCAGGCCACAGTAAAGTGTACGCTGTACTTTCTTCCTTTATTATTCTAAAGTCAGGGCAGAAGGATTTATGTGCTCACTTGAACTTAGTGAAGACTTTCATCAGGTTAAAAGCATTATTAATGGCCTCCTTCTGTGCTGTAAATGTCTATGATTCTATGAATATTTGTGCTCTGCCAGGTCATGGCACCAAAAACAAAATGTGAAATAATGCTAGTGTCCTTACCCAATGCCACCTTGTTGTTTATTTTTACAGAAAGGCCACAAGTCCAGGAGGAGGAAGCCAGTACTTCAGTACTGCAAGGCTCCCCTCAGCACTCTGCATCATCCATTTCACTAAACCACACATCAGTCACAGATGTTTTGGAGGATTGGAGAGGGAACACAGGAGGAGTCATTAATCAGAGATGAAGAAGGAGCAGAGCTTGCTACAGCTAGACAAAGATTGAGCAGGTCCAGGCTCCCTGCTAGGTTGTTCTTAACCTCTTGGAGCCATCAGTGAAACAAAAGCTGTTTCATGAGCATGAGCTCACCTGGTCTAGTAGAATTACAGACATTCGTACACTTTCATGCAGCAAGGATGCTTTGCACTACATACGGTCACTGAACAACATCATTGGCATCATCAGGAGGGACCTCAGGCTGTAAGTACATTTGGAATATTTCTTAAGAATCTACCTACTGATGATGCCAAGGCATTGAAGCCCACAGAATGGCATGGGATGAAGGCATTTAGAAACCCACTCAGGACAACTACAAAGAAGGGATTCGGATATTTCATAGCAGTGTAATGGGTCTCTGTTTACAAAGACCAATGGCTGCATCGGGACTTAACCTCCAACTGCGTTATTCACAGATGGCTGGTTTTCTATTCATCGCCAGTCCACCGCGTGCCTCTGGGCACGTGACTGGAGAAATACATCTCAAAATGCAGCCAAAATAGGACAGTTCTTCTTAATACACAAACAGAACCATCTGATTCCATAAAACATAGAGATAAGTGGTCAGCAGAATAGCAACCAGGGTCTCAGGACCTCTCAGGGCCTCAAGGTACCTATACCTTCCAGGAGGGCAACAATTAGGAGTAGAATAATGGAAACAATGTGGAATCGATGTTCATCTCACTCCACCACATTTTTTAGCATGCATGATTTTAGACAAAAAGTTTAGACAAAAATTGTTTTAAAAAAAAAATCGCTGCATTACTGCCAGATGCAATTTTCAAGTGGGCCTTGATTTAGGCTGCCAGTGCTCCCATTGGAAACAGGGGTCTGTAAGATTCGCAATTTTCAGCAAAAATCACGCAAGAAAACTGGATAAAATAAGACTGTTTATTGACCAAAGTAAGCTTGCACAGAAAAACCTTTGATAAAAAGGGCATACAAAATGGCCGCCAGGCCCCGTGATCAGTTTATGAACCATTTTATTTCTGTTACTGCAAGCCAGACAGGCTTGTGGATTGAAGACAGTGAGCCCACGAAAGCCAGTATCTGGGAACCGAAACTCAGAGCAACAGCATACATATTCAATGGATTATAAGTACAGGATGGGGCCCATCAAGATATGGGCGGACAATGTAAAAACACTTATACCCATTTATCGTACAAAGGAAAAACCGTTTAGCAGCCATCAAGGAAAATGTCCGGACCTGTAAGATTCGCAATTTTCAGCAAAAATCATGCAAGAAAACTGGATAAAATTAAGACTGTTTATTGACCAAAATAAGCTTGCACAGAAAAACCTTTGATAAAAGGGCATACAAAATGGCCGCCAGGCCCCGTGATCAGTTTATGAACCATTTTATTTCTGTTACTGCAAGCCAGACAGGCTTGTGGATTGAAGACAGTGAGCCCACGAAAGCCAGTCTCTGGGAACCGAAACTCAGAGCAACAGCATACATATTCAATGGATTATAAGTACAGGATGGGGCCCATCAAGATATGGGCGGACAATGTAAAAACACTTATACCCATTTATCGTACAAAGGAAAAACCGTTTAGCAGCCATCAAGGAAAATGTCCGGACCGATCAATATGCGAACCGAGCCACGGTGACAATACAAAAGACATTGAAAGACATTATCGGCCAGGAAGGCCAGTTTAAGTTATCACCGGCTCCGTTACAAGACAAAGCGCCCCTGCAGAGATTTCTGCCCGCCAAAATTAATACAAAGACAGGACTATGATTTGGCGGGAGATAAGACTGTCCCAAAAGAGTATAACTATGGATTGAAAGTCCATCTAAAAAAACTTCGGACTCCGGGTTACTTGAACAACTTCTTCTTCACTGCCACGGCTTCTTGTTGGGCGACTTCAGGCTTCCATTTCTTCAAGAACTTTCTTCTACGAGGAACGAACGAAGGGCGGACGGTGCCCGGATCGGCGCCTCTTCCACTTCGGCAGATCGATGAAAACGTTTTCGTTTTTTTCTTAAAGACGGACGGTTTCGGTAAAAGGACAACGTGGTCGGTGTTCAGCCAAACAAGGCTCGGCCACGACGAGAAGACGATGAGGGTGGCCCGGGTACTGGGGTCGGGAGATCATCGACGACCCAGGCCGACGGAGAAGAAACCCTCTGGAGAACCGGCGATCGATGCCACAAGATTCTCCCAAGTGCATAGCCTGCATCTGGGTCTGCTCCATGAACCCAAATTGACTCAGTGGATCTCAACCTTAACGAGCGCTCATCGAGGCTGGGTCTACCCCACCGCCTTGAGGGAGGAGAGAATATCGACTGCGCCCGAAGTTTCCAAATCCACATGACGACGGAAAGCGGTGCCAAAAAGGCTGCGAACCCCCTTTCTCGCGATTTCGAGAGTGGTGAGTATGATCCCAAGTTCCCCAGGTCGAAACTTAGTTTAGGTATAGGGGAGGGAGTTAAGGGAAATCGTAATGTGTTTCCCCTTTTTCGATGTGCCGTGTGTTCCCCATTTCCATAGAGTCAAGTTCATAAATTTGTGCATGATTGTAGTAACTTTAATCTGTGCCTATGACATGTATTTTGTAATGCTTCAAACTGTTTAAAAATAAAAGCATCCATTTCGTGCTATTCAACCTGGTCTATTGAGTTCTTTCTCTGCACTACTGTTCTCTGCACCTAAGTCCAAGGTCTAGAACCGTAGGGGGGAGTGGGTCGAACCACTCAAGGGTAATTATTGCACGAAGCCTGGCAGGAGACCAGAAAGAGCAAGAGAAACCCCCCCACAGAAATGGCGACCGCGGCAGGACCTTGGCAGCAGGAAAGTAGTGTGTTAGATCAAGATCTGAATAGACGAAATGTGATGGATGAAAGAATAGCAGATTATGTTTTCGGAAAAGTCAACCTCACAAAACAATGGATATCTGATCTACTAAGGGATAGGCGCCCGCTAGACGCAGCCATCAAGTGGACAGCGGGTAGAGAGCATAAGAAATCTGTAGAAAAGGCGGTCTGGCTGATGTGCTACAAGAAGCAAGTCCAGCTTTTGGACCAGGTAGTTGCAGCACAGACAGTCCAGATCAACGGCTTGCTTAAAGGCGTGGAGGAAAAGGTTGCGGGAGGTCAAAAACTGATTGAATCGCTTGACGCGCTGAACCAGGAACGCCGCTCTGTAATTCGCTGCCACGAAACCCGGGTAGAATATTTAAAATGTCAGGTCGTGGAGGCCAAGGCCAGTGAAGGTAGAATGAGAGAGAGGTATTCCCGTCTAGCCAAACAAGTAGATGCCCAAGAGGAAAAGCTCCTGGGAGCCAGGGCAGCATATAAAATGGCCATGGAGGATAGATCTGAGAACACCGACCACAGCACTTGCCGCCGGGAGCTAGAGGACCTGAGAAAGGCCCTAGCGAAGGCAAACGGGTTGGTGTGTCTCATAAATCCACCAGCGAGTCAGCTGTTGCTAGCCAAGGAATCCAAAAGACCGATTCCACAAGAGGCAGTTGGGGTACCAACCCCCGAACCTTCTGCGCCTCCTGCCTATGAGGAGTCTTGGACTCCGGGACAGGAGACGGAGACGGTAGAGGAAAAGAGCCCTGAGGTAGAGCAACCCCAGACAGTAGAGTCGGGGTCGGCGCCAATGTGTCCAACGAGACACCGGAGGATCGGTCCAAATGAAGAAAATGGCGATGACGGACCCCTTGAGAGTCAGATCATAATGCCTCATAGCGCACGACAGCTAAGAGAGATGATAAGTCACATCCCAAAACTCTCCGAGTCAGGAGATCCCTCCGTGCATTTCAGGGACGTGGAGCAGACCGCAGCAGTCAATGACTGCGACGGGGTTGAACAGTCTAAAATGCTGCTGTTCTCCCTGGACAGTTCGCTCCTCCAGTGTCTCCCTGACGAGAGCAAGAGAGGGCACAGGGACTATGAGTTGCTACGGGATGAGATTCTGGAGATCTTGGGAGAGGGGGACGGAACTCCGTTCCTCCGTTTAGAAAAGACAGTGCAGCTAGAGGGAGAACCCCCACGGGTTTTCGCCGACAGGTTGTGGCCAGTGTATCGGCGCAGCTGCCCGGGCGGGCCGGCCCGGGCCGGGCTGGATGGCGAACAAAGGGCTCACTGGCTTCGGTGCCTGGTAGCAGGTTGCCTGCCAGTAGTGAAGGAACAGGCCAAAGCATGGTTTGACCCCACTAACGCCCGCTCCACGGAGGAAGTAGTACTCGATCAGCTCATGATCAGTTATAGAAACAACAAGGGCAAGAAAACGCCTGTTGTGAAAGGAAAGGTGCATGAGGTGAGACCCGCAGCCTCTGCTAAAAAGGAATGGCGTCAGGAGGGAAATCGCCATCCCCAAGCAAATAGCAGTTGTTACGGGTGTGGGAAGGAGGGTCATTGGCGCAAGGACTGTAGGAATCCTTGGAAGGATAAGAGGGAGAGAGAGTTCGCCGCAGCCCAAGATCGAGCCCAAGCCCGAGTCGCCAACGGCCCGAGAGTTTCCCCAACACCAGCACAACCACAAGTGCAGGCCGCTGCCCCAACACCAGTCCAGAACCCAACCGTAGCCTTTGCCCCGAATGAAGGGGGTGGTGCGGTTGTGGACCCCGCTGCGATCGAGTCAGTCTTGGAGACTATGCGGTCTCTGATGACCTGGCAGGGGAAGGTAGCGGTTGCTAACAGCCCTATCGCCCCCGAGACCCCAGCCGAAACACCTAAATGACTGACGCCCGCGCAGCCCATCTACTTGTGTCCGCTCCGCTATGACGCTTGGAGAAGACCTGTGGTGGAGATGGAGGTGGAGAAACAAAGGGGTAGTTACCTGTTGGATACGGGAGCTTCGTGTACCTTGATCCACACGGACAAACCTTTTGCCTCACCTCTGTCCGCCCAGGCTCCATATTTAGTAGCGGGTTTCACGGGTAGAGCACAGGCTGGCGCGCACTCCCTCCCGCTCTCCATTCAGTTGGGAGCGCTCCACACCACATGGACGTGCATCCTATTGAAGTGGAAAGAGGGGGGGGGGAAAGGCATCCTCGGGGCTGATTTCTTGGTGGAACACGGGATCCTCGTGGACCTGAGAAATCACTGTCTCTGGGGAGGTAAGGTAGTCGTAATCCCGGGGAAGGAAGAAAAGGGGGCCCTGTGCACCATGAAGCCATCAGGAGGTTACGATCTCGAGCTCATGATAACAAACGTCCCAACGGACTTGCAGGCGCGTGTGTCAGAAAATCTGACCGCGTTCGCCACCCACAAGCACGACTGCGGGAGAGTCACTGGGTTCGAAGTCAGTGTAGACGGGGACCCCATGATCCGACCCCAAAAGCAGTATAATTTCCCCAAGGAGGCAGAACCCGACATGGAGACAGCAATATCTTCATTGGTACAGCAGGGCGTATTGAGGACGATAGCCACCCACGTGAACTCCCCATTATGGCCGGTAAAGAAACCGGACAATTCGTGGAGAGCCACGGTGGACTATAGAGTCCTCAATAGTAATATCCCAGCCTGCGCGCCCACGGTAGCAGCAGTTGCAGACTTAATAGGGAGTATTCCAGCATCGGCGACCACATTCACGGTGCTGGACATCTCGAACGGTTTTTGGTCCATTCCGCTGCGGCGGGAGGACCAGTACAAGTTTGCCTTTACTTTCAAAGGGCAACAGTACACCTGGAACTGCTTACCACAGGGTTTTCACAACAGCCCCAGCATTTTCCATCAGTGTATGGCGGGGAGTTTGAAAGAGTTCAGCCAGCCCAACCAGATAGTGCAGTATGTGGACGACTTACTCCTGTTCACAGATACAAGGGAGCAGCACGGCCCACTGTTAGCCGAATTGTTGGAACTGTTAGAAAGGAAGGGTTTCAAAGTAAACCCAAAGAAAGCGCAGATCGGCCAGCAGGAAGTTAAATTCCTGGGTCTGGCCATCCGCGCTGGGGAAAGAGCCATAGATAAGGCCAGACGGGAATCTATACAAGATCTGCCGATTCCCAACACAGTAACGGGTGTAAGGTCCTTTTTGGGATTGACCGGGTACTGCAGAGATTTCATCGAGGACTATGCTGCCACAGCGGCCCCGCTACTTCGACTCTTACACAAGGGAGTCGAGTGGTCTTGGGACGAGGGGTGCCAGGCAGCATTCGAGAAGTTGAAAAGAGATCTGCAGACCGCGCCAGCCCTAGGGGCCATAGATGGGGGAGAGGAGTTCTTTCTGGAGGTAGCCGCTAGTGGGGACAGCCTGAGCGCAGTACTGCTCCAAGAGCGGCACGGCAAGCTAAGACCAGTAGTTTATTCCTCCAGGGTGCTCACGGATGTGGAGAGGAGTTTCTCCAATTGCGAACGGCATCTCCTGGCCACGCATTGGGCTGTGAACAGATCAGTGATCTTCACAGGGACCTCTCCCATTACGCTCCTCACCCATCACACCCCCACGAAGATGCTTCTGGACGGGAGGATTAAGGATGGGACCGTAAGCAGCGCTCGGATTGCGCGCTGGACCCTCCTCCTTTCCCAGATGGATCTCAAAGTTAAAGGCCTCTGCGCGCCAAGGCTCGCAGCCAATATGGCATATCCCGGGACAGCCCATCAATGTTCCGTAGAAGGGGTATGGGAAGTTAACATAGGTTTACGGGCCGGGATACATTCCACGGGCCGCGAGATCTACGTAGACGGTTCTAGCACTGTAGCTGACGGCAAGCGACTCACAGGGTGTGGAGTTTATGACCCTGCGGCAAACATTGCCCTGGCAATTAAGCTCCCCAGCACTATGAGCGCGCAGCAGGCTGAACTGTCCGTGGTGGCGTACGTGGTTACCCACCCCGAGATTTTCCCAACCCCATACACGATTTGCTCAGACAGCATGTTCACGTGCAATTCGTGTACGGAGTACCTCGCCATCTGGTCCCGACGCGGGTACACCTCCGCGGACGGGCGGCCTTTAACAGTTAAGCCCTTGCTGGAGAAGATCCTAGCAGCTGTGGGGGAGAAAGGAGAGGTGTTCATCCATAAGGTGAAGGCTCACTCCATTACAGAACCCCGCAGTCAGGGCAACCAGCAGGCGGATGCGCTAGCCAGGGAGGGTGCCCGCAGCGGCATTCTCTGGGACCCATACGAACCCGGACCCGTGGCGGCGATCCAAGGCAGGGAGGGAATTCCCGGGAACACAGGGGTGACACCGCCCCCAGACCTAAAGACCGTCCAAACCCTCGATCCCGCCCTAAAAGCAGTCCTAAAAGCCATCACAGAGGGCAAACAGGTAGAAGGTCCGTACAGTACGGCAGCCCTCACAGTCAAAGAAGGTATGCTGTTCCGAAAGGAGCAGTGGGTTGTGCCGCAGCAGCACCGAAGGGAATTCCTGCAATTGGCCCATGAGGGTCCAGGAGCGGGACACCCCGGACCTGAGGTCACCTGGCAACGGGTGGAACAGGCGGGATGGTGGCCGGGACTTCGGGACGATGTCCGCGAGTTCTGCGCAAGCTGTCTTGTGTGTGCTGCTAACAACCCAGACCCCGACAAAAGGAAGGTGCCCATGGGGCACATCAGGAGGGTAGAGGGACCATGGCAGTCGATTCAGGTCGACTACATAGGGCCCCTGCCCGCCGCCCAGGGAGGCTATAAGTACTGCCTTGTCCTGGTAGATGTGTTCACCAAATGGGTAGAAGCCTTCCCGTGCAGAACAGCTACGGCACTGGGTACTGCTAAGATCTTGATTCGGGAAGTGTTCTCACGGTGGGGACTCCCCCGTTTTGTAGAGTCCGACCAAGGGAGTCAGTTCACCGGTCAAGTAATGCAGAACGCCCTCAGGCTCTTGGGCATTGAGGGAAAGTGGCACGTAGCATACAATCCCCAGTCATCCGGGATTGTTGAGCGTATGAATCGGACCCTCAAGGAAAAGCTGAGGAAAGAGACAATGGGCTCGCCCCAGAAATGGGCGGAGGTCCTGCCTTTAGTCCTCATGGGGATCCGAGCCAGCCAGTCCAAAAGCACGGGGTATTCCCCGCACGAGTTAATGACTGGAAGGATCATGCGAACACCCACCCATGTGCTAGCCCCGGTGCTCACTGAGGGCCAGCTCCGAGAGGTGAAACGGGACAAATTCGCCCAAACCCTCTTGGAGCGCCTGAGACAGATTTATGGGCAGGCGGCTGGGAACATGGGAAGACAGCACCAGGGAAATAAACTGTTGTTGGAACCTCGGAAACAACAAGAGTGGGTAGTCGGGGACCAGGTCATGGTCCGAAACTACGCCAGGGTAGGGAGTTTTGAACCACTGTACATGGGGCCATACAGCATTGTAGACAAAGCCAGCCCCATGGTTTATGCAGTGAAGACGCCCCGACGTACCAAATGGTTTCACATCAACCAGTGTAAACTGTTTAAACCGGGTACACCAGGGCCACCAAAGGGGACCAGGTCTGAGAACAAAGATCCTCAGCCTGTAACAGAGTCACAGACCACACAGGCTGGAGCAGTAGCCTGCGTGAAGGGAGAGGCCATCCCATTGGAGTGGGAGGTCTCATCTTTTGAATGGGATTTAGGCAGGGGAGAGCCCGAACAGCTCAACCTCGCTTTAGACCCAATCACGGAGGAGGAAGAGTCAGAGGACGGCAGTCCCGCCCTCGACTCAAGCTTGGGGGAGGTAGGGAGTGGGGGTGGAGACTCGTTACCTGTAGGGACAGGTGAGGTGGAGTCGGAAGCCACAGATCCCGACCCCGGGGGGGCGGAGCCTGAGGGAGGGGAGCTGGAGCCGGCAGCTGTGGAGGAACCACAGGCTGTAACGGTAACAGTCACGACCCCAGGTCCATCGGCCCCGGGAGCCCAACCCAAAGCAGCCCCTCGTAGGTCAGCTCGAGCGCCCCAGCCCAGAAAATTTTGGCCAGATTCTCCCCATCCTCCCCAACCACGGTTTAAAGCAGCCCCAGGAAGACATGATCCCCGTTCAGCAGCGACAGGCTGCGGGGGATCAAGGCCAAAGATCAATGCAGCCCCACCGCAGGGTGTGGCACACGACAGACCTCACAGGGATTCGGAAAGCCGCCCCACGGAGGGCGGCGCTGTACATAAGTTAAGATAGGTAATTATGGTCATAGTTTAAGGAATGTAAAGTATATGGTGTTAAGAGTACAATTTTGAAGTCTGCCCGGTATGTGTGTTTGTTAGGGAGCGGGGTCCAGGAACCCGCGCGTCCAATTAATTTAGGCCAGCACCTATCGGGAGCCCGGCTACATCATTTTGTTGGTTACAGAAACCTGGGATACGATGGAAAGGATTGTCGTCGCGTTCATGGCGATCGGGTGCGGGTGGGCCTACCGAGGCCGCACCAAGGACGTCATCATTTTCGGGTGCTCCGGGGACACGGCCCCCATCGCAACGGATGGGACGGGGGAGCGAGAGGTAGAGGAAACCGCCACCTACTTCCACCAAGGGAGATGGCCAGGTTGGCTGGGAACGAATTCTACGGAATATTCCAGCAATTTCGGTTTTGCCTACCAAGAGACTTCATTAACGTGCCCTCGAGTGAGGATCCTAGCGCCCAGAGTCAGCGTCACCGTGGGAAAGAGGATTTGTCTGGTGTGCAATGGGAACGTACCACCAAGGCGATGGTGGTGGCTACGAAAGCTGGGAAAGGACATGAGAAACTCTACGGTCGAGTGGGAGCGACTGGGTAATAATACCCATCGGACTATTACGGGAACTCACGGACAATTACGTGTGTGTTGGGACAAATGGTGGGAACCGGATGAGGGAATATATGTCTGTATGTGGGGTTCGAGACGCGTCTGCCCCAAGGGCGTGTCCATCTTCTTCCAGAGGCAGTGGCAGGATGAAGGGAAGGGGATGAGATGGGATGTTAGCACTCGAGCGTGCGGAGCCCCATACTCCCCTATTCCGGTGAACGCCACTGAACTCATCACCCGCCCACGCAAGCCCCTGCCCACGCTTCCGGTAGCACTAGCCCAGAAAGGAGGGTGCCCAACCACCACCAGGGGACCCGGGAACGGTTTAGTATTGGTACCCACCGGTCAGGTGCTGTACCAAGGGGTACACTACGCGGTGGCCTCAGTGATTTTAAATCTCACTGAGGTAAGATTGCCGGAGTGGTGTCCCAAAGAAACGGAACAATTATACCAGGTCCTGTTAACCAGTATGTTTAGACAATTTTACGAATTTGACTTTGCCGACATCGACAGAGACAAATTATACACCACACCGCCAGAAGTTTTGGATCGAGTCGGGAGGCAAAGAAGGGGTACTGTAAATGACATATTCACTGCTTTTAATACCGGGACATCTGTTGTCAACGCTCTAGATAACGTGGAGCTGCAGACACAGATCAACGGTTTAAAAGCCCAGTTAAGGAACATATTGACAGACGAAAACAAGGTCGTGGGTTCTGAGTTGCATGAGGACCAGGCCATGACACTACATTTTAAGGACATAATTGCTGAGCTGGAGAAACACGCGAGAACGGTAAATGCACTCATTAAGGAGGATCGGAATGCGTCCGATCAAGCTGCGCAAAACGAGGCCTGTGTGCTGTACGGGGCGTGGTTATTGGGCGAGGGCCGCAGTAATCTTGAGGATTTAAAACAGGGTTTGGTCCCGTCCTGGATCAGCAACAAGCACTTGCAAGCGCTCCACCCTTTTGAGAATGCATTAAGCCCGTGCCAGCTCAGACTAGCCGCAGAAGCATACCCAGTTCCAGTGGACTGCGGACATTCGAATCACACTATTATGGGAATAGTAGTAAGAATGCCGGTGTTGGGTCCCGCAGCAAAGCCCGCCCCGGTATACAGAGTAGAGAACATTGGAGTCATTCAGGGGGGCGCACACATTCGTTACGCAGTGGTCCCGCCTTACGTCATCAGATGGGAGCGTACGATGACAGGCACCGACCTCTCGGGATGTCGGAGCCGGGGAGCACACATCATCCTGTGTCCCCAGCACTTGAATGCCTTTTTGAAACCACAGTGCGGGTTCAGAACCGCTAGCGCGAAGCCGGTGAATTGCACCATGGAGGCAATGGCAGAGGACCATGTGCCCCCACAGGTAGCATATATCGGGGGTGGGACATACTGCGTCACCACTGCAGCGCCTCAGTACCGATATGGACAACACGAGTGGTGTTCGGTCGGTGATAGCAGTTTCTGTTTCAAACCCAGGGCCGAGGTTCAAGTGGCACAACAACGAATTGTTCCCATTCCTGCGCCCTCCACTGTACACATCACTATCAAAGAGAATTTCACAGACTTACAACGATTTGTCGCGCATTTTGGTTATGTCATTCCCCCTCTTCCCGAACACCTCACCAAGGTTTTAAAAGCCGTTATAGTTTCGCAGAAACATTTCTATACACTGGAGCAGAAGACTTTAGAGATAGGAAAAGACATATTGGACATAACCATCCCACCATGGTGGGACTTGTTCACCAACATAGAGGTCCCCGCCTGGATTAGAATAGCATCCCATATCCTAGTAGTATGTCAGGTTTTGATTGTGATATTTTTGCTCTTCGTGCATTGCAAAAGAGGCAAACGCCTCCAGAGGCACGAGAACACAGGAGAATGGAGAGAACGCTATGTGCGAATGGGGGAAACAGATACCCCACTCTAAGCTGATAGTATAAGATTAAGCGTCCCTCCATTTAAAATTTGTTTGATTGTTTTGGGTTATACGGAAATAAGTATTGTCATGTTATTAGTTGTTCTTAAGTTTTTTGGATTAATAAAAGATGCATGCAGATGGCGCAAAAGGGTATCAACCCCTGCCCATCTGACAGGTGAAGATGTTATAGTTTAAGTTTTGTTGTCTATGATTCCAAATGTGCATGAGGTAATTTTCATTTTCTCCGGAAATGGGAACTGCATGTGTCGTGAGGGGCATAGATAGTTAAGTGCCAGGAATGTTTGGATGTGGGGAATCAGGGAAAATTTGCTCATCAAGGATTATTGATACTTTAAGCAAGCTATCAGTATCACAGGGGGGCCTGTAAGATTCGCAATTTTCAGCAAAAATCACACAAGAAAACTGGATAAAATTAAGACTGTTTATTGACCAAAATAAGCTTGCACAGAAAAACCTTTGATAAAAGGGCATACAAAATGGCCGCCAGGCCCCGTGATCAGTTTATGAACCATTTTATTTCTGTTACTGCAAGCCAGACAGGCTTGTGGATTGAAGACAGTGAGCCCACGAAAGCCAGTCTCTGGGAACCGAAACTCAGAGCAACAGCATACATATTCAATGGATTATAAGTACAGGATGGGGCCCATCAAGATATGGGCGGACAATGTAAAAACACTTATACCCATTTATCGTACAAAGGAAAAACCGTTTAGCAGCCATCAAGGAAAATGTCCGGACCGATCAATATGCGAACCGAGCCACGGTGACAATACAAAAGACATTGAAAGACATTATCGGCCAGGAAGGCCAGTTTAAGTTATCACCGGCTCCGTTACAAGACAAAGCGCCCCTGCAGAGATTTCTGCCCACCAAAATTAATACAAAGACAGGACTATGATTTGGCGGGAGATAAGACTGTCCCAAAAGAGTATAACTATGGATTGAAAGTCCATCTAAAAAAACTTCGGACTCCGGGTTACTTGAACAACTTCCTCTTCACTGCCACGGCTTCTTGTTGGGCGACTTCAGGCTTCCATTTCTTCAAGAACTTTCTTCTACGAGGAACGAACGAAGGGCGGACGGTGCCCGGATCGGCGCCTCTTCCACTTCGGCAGATCGATGAAAACGTTTTCGTTTTTTTCTTAAAGACGGACGGTTTCGGTAAAAGGACAACGTGGTCGGTGTTCAGCCAAACAAGGCTCGGCCACGACGAGAAGACGACGAGGGTGGCCCGGGTACTGGGGTCGGGAGATCATCGACGACCCAGGCCGACGGAGAAGAAACCCTCTGGAGAACCGGCGATCGATGCCACAAGATTCTCCCAAGTGCATAGCCTGCATCTGGGTCTGCTCCATGAACCCAAATTGACTCAGTGGATCTCAACCTTAACGAGCGCTCATCGAGGCTGGGTCTACCCCACCGCCTCGAGGGAGGAGAGAATATCGACTGCGCCCGAAGTTTCCAAATCCACATGACGACGGAAAGCGGTGCCAAAAAGGCTGCGAACCCCCTTTCTCGCGATTTCGAGAGTGGTGAGTATGATCCCAAGTTCCCCAGGTCGAAACTTAGTTTAGGTATAGGGGAGGGAGTTAAGGGAAATCGTAATGTGTTTCCCCTTTTTCGATGTGCCGTGTGTTCCCCATTTCCATAGAGTCAAGTTCATAAATTTGTGCATGATTGTAGTAACTTTAATCTGTGCCTATGACATGTATTTTGTAATGCTTCAAACTGTTTAAAAATAAAAGCATCCATTTCGTGCTATTCAACCTGGTCTATTGAGTTCTTTCTCTGCACTACTGTTCTCTGCACCTAAGTCCAAGGTCTAGAACCGTAGGGGGGAGTGGGTCGAACCACTCAAGGGTAATTATTACACGAAGCCTGGCAGGAGACCAGAAAGAGCAAGAGAAACCCCCCCACAGACCGATCAATATGCGAACCGAGCCGCGGTGACAATGCAAAGGACATTAAAAGACATTATCGGCCAGGAAGGCCAGTTTAAGTTATCACCGGCTCCGTTACAAGACAAAGCGCCCCTGCAGAGATTTCTGCCCGCCAAAATTAATACAAAGACAGGACTATGATTTGGCGGGAGATAAGACTGTCCCAAAAGAGTATAACTATGGACTGAAAGTCCATCTAAGGGACTTCGGACTTGGGGTTACTTGAACAACTTCACTTGACTGGATAGCGGCTGCTTTTTCTTCTTGGATGACTTCAACTTCTTCGGACGGGGCCAGGATCGGCGCCTCTTCCAATTCGGCAGATGCAGAATCGATGAAAACGTTTTCGTCTTTTTAAAGACGGACGGTTTCGGAAAAAGGACAACGTGGCCGGTGTTCAGCCAAACAAGGCTCGGCCACGACAAGAAGACGACAAGGGTGGCCCGGGTACTGGGGTCGGGAGATCATCGACGACCCAGGCCGACGGAGAAGAAACCCTCTGGAGAACCGGCGATCGATGCCACAAGATTCTCCCATGTGCATAACCTGCATCTAGGTCTGCTCCATGAACAAAAATCCACGATTGTGGATCTCAACCTTAACGAGCGCTCATCGAGGCTGTGTCTACCCCACCGCTTCGAGAGAGAGAGAATATCGACTGCGCCAGAAGTTTCCAAATCCACGTGACGACGGAAAGCGGTGCCAAAAAGGCTGCGAACCCCCTTTCTCGCGATTTCGAGAGTGGTGAGCATGATCCCAAGTTCCCCAGGTCGAAACTTAGTTTAGGTATAGGGGAGGGAGTTAAGGGAAATCGTAATGTGTTTCCCCTTTTACGATGTGCCGTGTGTTCCCCATTTCCATAGAGTCAAGTTCATAAATTTGTGCATGATTGTAGTTATTTTAATCTGTGCCTATGACATGTATTTTGTAATGCTTCAAACTGTTCAAAAATAAAAGCATCCATTTCGTGCTATTCAGCCTGGTCTATTGAGTCCTCTTCTCTGCACTACTGTTCTCTGCATCTAAGTCCAAGGTCTAGAACCGTAGGGGGGGGTGGGTCGAACCACTCAAGGGTAATTCTTGCACGAAGCCTGGCAGGGGGCCAGAACGGGCAAGAGCAAGGAAAAAAACCCCTACAGGTCTTATGAATATATTTAAACCAGCATCCGATTATATTATTTAGGATCCAAATGCCATTTTAGAGTGAGTCAGCACTGCCACCACTTTTTCTTAAACCTTCCCACTATTCATGGTCAGTATAGGGTGAGAAATGGTCACCCAGTACTGCTGGTAAAGGCACTCGCCTACATTAATTTAGATAGCAGGGATCTTTTAGTAGGAGTCTTACCTGTATTTATCTGTAATCTTTGGCTGCAGAATTGTGTTTTTGTACTGTGGTTCCTGCACAAGCTTCTGGAAGCTCTAATTGAATTGAATTCTAATCTAATTGAACTTTTTGATGAAGTAATAGAGAGGATTGATGAAGGGAATGCAATGTATTTTGTCTCCATGGATTTTCGGAAGGTGTTTGACAAAGGAGCACATAGAAGGCTGGTTAACAAAATTGAGGCTCATGGAATAGGTGGGTCAGTGGCAACTTGGATAAGGAACTGGCTTAAGGACAGAAAACAGCGAGTTGTGGTAAATAGCTGTTTTTCAGATTGGAGGATGGTAAACAATGGTGTTCCCCAAGGGTCAGTGCTGAGGCCACTGCTTTTTTTGATATATATAAATGACCTGGATATTGGAATACGGAGTAGAATTTCTAAATTTGCCAATGACACCAAACTTGGTGGTGTAGCAAAAAGTGAGGATGATAGCAATCGACTACAACAGGACAGTGAAAGGCTAGCAGAATGGGCTGACAAGTGATGAGAAGAGTTTTAAAGAGTGTGCAGGACAGAGGGACCTGAGAGTTAATGTGCATAGGTCCCTGAAGGTGGCAGGAGATATTGAGAGAGTGGTTAACAAAGCATATGGGATCTTGGGCTTCATAAATAGAGGTATTGAGTAAAAAAGTAGAGAAGATATGCTGAACCTTTATAAAGTGCTGGTTAGGCCACAATTGGAGTATTGCGTCCAGTTCTGGTCACCACACTTTAGGAAGAATGTAAAGGCACTTGAAAGGTTGCAGAGGAGATTTACCAGAATGGTTCTGGGGATGGGGGATCTTAGCTACAAGGACAGATTGGAGAAGCTGGATTTGTTCTCATTAAATCAAAGGAGGTTGAGGGGTGATTTGATAGAGGTGTACAAGATTATGATGGGATTGGATAGGCTAGACAGGGAAAGGTTGTTCTCACTAGTTGATGGTACAAGTACTAGGGGACCCAGATTTAAGGCTTTGGGCAAGAGATACAGGGGGGACATGAGGAAAAACTGGAGCTGCAAGGCATCCACAGAGGAGAAAAGGAGTTTACAGATGGTTTTGCCCTTCAAAAAGTGTATAAAGGTAGAGTCACAAACCTCCAGCTCTCTGAGAGCAGTGTATATGGAGGCTGCACTTCTCCAGGGTGGCTGTCACAGACCTATGCCACCTCTTACAACAAGACCTACAAACCAGCGCCATAGCTGATAATGCATTCCCTGTTGCAATCAAACGAACAGCAGCCCACAACTTTTTTGCCTTTGGCTCCTTCCAGGTTACAACAGGAGATATCATCAACATCAGTCAGTCTGTAGTTCATGCTTGCATTAAGCAGGTGACTGATGCAATGTTTGCAAAAGCAAGTGAGTTCATGACATTCACTATGGGCAACAGTAGGATAGGGCCCTGTGTTGTGTGCAGATTGCAACTTCCTTCAAATTCAGGGCATCACTGACTGCTCACACATTGCCTTGCAGGTCCCTGTAACTGAGCCCACTGTCTCCATGAGCTGCACGTGCTTCCATTCCTTTAATATGCAGCTGGTGTGTGATCAGTCTGTATTCTCTTTCCTGGCAGTGGTCATGATGCCATTATAATGCTCCAGTCCTCCATCCCCTATCTCTTTCACCCCTGGCTCATAGTACCTCTCAGAAAAGCACACTTGCTGCCCGAACGGCACTATAATCAAATCTACAGGGTAAATGGAGCCCTCATTGAGCAGACAATTGCTTGAGCAACACTTCCATTGTCTAGACAGGTCTGGTGGCTTCTACCAAAATGCCCAGTGAGAGAGTCCTGGATTTTCAGAGTGTGATGCATTATTTTACTCTGTAATGAGGACAACACATTGAGCCACGATTGGAAGAGGAGCTTCAGCCACATGATGAGGATGATGGAAGGAAGTTGCAGAAGTGGGAGGGCACCAACAATGGCTTACAGAGTTCTTTGGCAACAGCTAGTTGAACAGGGTTTTAGCTGAACTATCCCTGCCCCTTCCCCACATAAACAGCTCTGTCCAACATCTCTCCCAATCCTTCTGCCCACTGATGAAGTACTTCTGACAAAAGACCACAAGGGATTGATATATAGAGAAACACTGCAGATATTGGGCCAGAAATTAGGATCGGGGGCTTGCCGCGCGTGCAAGCCCCCGATGTGCACTCACCCGGCGCGCCGACATCTGATGCCTGGGCCTGCTTGGAATTCCTGTCACTGGCCCGGTTCAGATGTCGGCGCGATGTTCTTGCCTGATCCAACGGCGTAGTTAGTGCGATGTGCCAGCTGGGATCAGGTGAGCACTGTGCAGCCAATCAGGGGAGGGGAAACTTCATTTATGAGTTTAATAGTAAGAACTTTCAAACTCATGAAAAGTACGGGCGCCCAAAAGACTAGTTTAACTTTAAATAAAAAAATTTAAACCATCCCAATAAGTAAATAAACTATAATTAACTTTAAAAAACTATTTTAAACAATTAATCAAATTTTTGCAAAAAATAACTTTTTAAGAAATCGGGTCTAAAAATAAACTTACCTTACTGTAAAGTCCTTAAAAACAATAAAGCTGTGGAAAAAATGTTAATTTTAAATAATAGACCACTTACCTTCAAGAATCCATTCCTTACGCCTCCTTTTTATATGTGTAAAAAGTTCAGGCCCTTGCACACGGGCAAACCTGTCAAAAAGAAGGAAGTTCAACATTTTGCGGGGGATTTTAACACCGGTGCAGGATGGTTTCGTGTTATCCGAATTTCATGTTTCCCACATGAATCTAAATGGATGTGGGGGATTGAGGCAATTTTAACTGAATTGGCTAATTGATTTCCAATGTGTGGGAAGCCATTGCAAATGGGTTTTTCATGACTGAAAGTCCCCTCTGATGATGTCATCATTGCTGCTGCATTTAAGGTCCACAGCAAGCCTTGCTTCTTCTGCAGACTGCCAAGCTTCTTGACTGTGCAGTGTGAGGGAGCTGCAGCAAATATGATGAGCGGGAGGGCCAGATCAGTTCCTCGCTTTGACGAGGTGGCACTGCAGGCATTAGTGGATGGGGCTAGGGCCAACAGGGAGGTGCTCTTCCCTTCATCAGGGAGGAAGAGGCTCCCACTCGGACCAAGGCAGTGTGTATGCAGGTGGCTGAGGAGGTCAATTCCTTTGGAGTCACCCGCAGAACCTGGATACAGTGCAGGAAAAGATTTCATGACCTTCAGTGCACTGGAAAAGTGAGTATGAATTTCCCATCACCCTCAGTCTGATCCCCATTGCCTTTCCTCACCAGCACTCAGCTTTAGCAATCTCTTCCTCCACATCCCACTCGACACTGACATCCATGCACCCTTACCCATTCCCTCTTTCTCTATGCTCACATTCACATAACTGTTCTACCATGCAGCCCTCACATGCCCTATCACTCTGATGCTTTGAACACAACTGATAACACACAGGGAGGGCCCTTGGTCTTGCAACCTCACTCCATCTTTGTCTCCTAAGTATCTATGCTATGCAATTTCTACACTCTCTCCTTCATTCTCACTCAACCTCCACTTATCTCCCTCATTGCAGGAAAAGAGAGCTCACAACAAAAGAGAGAAAGCCAGGACAGGAGGAGGGACAGCCTCAATAGCCCACCTGACCCCCTGGGAGGAGGCCGTCTGGGAAATTATGGGAATAGAGCATGATTTGCGCATGGGGGACGGACAGATGGGTGTAACACAGCAAGCTGGTGACAGAAAAGTTTCCCATCTCTCTATTTGACATTGCATGAGTCGCTGATAATGATTCTAAAGTTGTAACAGATGGACTTATGAGCATCTGCAAAAAGCTATGTGCATGTAGCCTTTGCATCACATCTCTGACACTTTCCTTTACTCCCCCACAGGACCATCACAAGCATCCGTCCCCCCTAGCCAGGAAGAAGAGGCTGAGCAGCCAGACACCTCAGAGAAAGCTGCAACATCTGAGGGCGCAGCATCAGCAGAATTCAGCGCACCCAGCACCAGCGCAGACACTCACACCTCAGTGGGACTTTCGGGACATAGAGTAGTGTTGTCACCTGATGTATCATAGCTCACAAGTGAGCATCAGCAGATTGTGGAGACAGGGACAGCAGTGGAGAGTCCTAGTCGGAGGACGCAGAACTCTGCCAGCTCGGCTCAGCAGCATGTCGACCCTCTGCCTCTGGGTCCATCCATAAGATCAGAGGTGATGGAACTCCAGGCACAGATGCAGGAGTCTCTGGCAGGTTTTGTCTCTAGGGTCGCTGCGAGTGTGGAGCGAATGGAGGAGTCCATAGCGAACATGAGCAGAGCCTTTGAGGACTGATTGGCATATAGAAACATAGAAACATAGAAGATAGGAGCAGGAGTAGGCCATTCAGCCCTTCAAGCCTGCTCCGCCATTCAATGCGATCATGGCTGATCATCCAATTTCAATACCCGGTCCCTGCTTTCTCCCCATACCCCTGGATCCCTTTAGCCTTACCACGGAAAGGATGGCTACCTCCGTGGAAAGGATTGCTACCTCCGTGGTAAGGCTGGCTACCGTAGAGGCGAGGATGGCTATGACCATGGAGTAGCATAGTCGCCAGGGTATGGAAAACATGGTCATTGTTCAGAATAGAATGACATCTTTTGAGGAGCGATGGGCATCTATTGAACAGAGAAACCAGAACTTCATGGAAGTCCTTCTGAATAGGACTGCCTTTGCAGATACGGGTCCCCCTGGCCCCCCTGATGTGCAGCAAGGTGCTCTCCAGCCACTTCCAGGCGCTGGCCCCTTCTGGCCTGTGCAGCTTCAGGTGGGTGAGCAGCAGCCTGGCGCTCCTGCTGTTGCTGGTGCTGCTGTTGTTCCTGGTTCTGCTGCTGCCGCGGCTGGTGCTCGAGCTCCTCTAATGCCCAGATGGGAAGGAAATAAATGGCTCCCATGCTTCTGGTATATGCCTCCGTTGAGGAAGCGCTGAGTGAGGGTGGCGAGAGGGGTTTCCCAGGAGGTCACACTGGAGATGGGTGTGAGGCTCCAACCTTCCACAGGTGTGGTTAAGACTTCTAAAAGTTGCCCCAGACCTGAGACCACTAAGTCCTGCCAACTGCAAATGATGGCTGATCAAATCTCCTCTTTAATGGTTGACCTGCAGTTGATAGTCACCAATCCAATAGTGCTCCCGCCAGGTTTCAGATTTGTGTTTCCCACCCGGCGTGTTTTACGTGGGAAAAGGATTAAATTTGCAAGGGCCTGTTAAAATAGGATTATAGAGGCCATTTAGTGGTTAATACGGGCCTTAAAGACCAGTCCTGCCTGTTGGATGCGGGACAGAGTCGGGACCATCAGACACGCCTGAGTTAAAATTGCTCGGAGTCGGGAACCAGGCGGGGGGGGGTCCCGCCCACCAGTTTTTGCGATTGTAATCCCCGCACGCCTCCAAGCCTGACTCCACGGCTCAATGAAAATCGAGCCCTTTAAATCTGTGTCCTTTGGTCACCAAACCTCCTGCCAGTGGAAACAGTTGGAAAAAAAATACAGTGGTTTTCTTGCGTGATTCCTTTACTACTCTACCACTCCTATGCAGTGCCCCCTCAGTGGCTTCAGCAAAGTAAGTGGAAAGGTACTGTTGCTCGTATGAGGTTTCTTAAGGTGCTCATGGTCAGCGACCTTTAGGAGCTCAGGTCTGAGAGAGCCCGGCTGCAGACTGCAGCATCTCGGTGGCTGCCGGAGCTCTCTGGCCCAAATGGGTTTCTGGAAACAGGTGGGCATTGGTTGAGGAGGTGGCAAGGGTGCGGATGTGCTGTCACCCTGAGATACAGCAATATGTTTCATTTCCAATGCACTACTGTGCCTGCTATGGGGCTATGGCTCAACACTTCCACTGATGAGAGGCAGAGCAAACTCCATGATGCGACTGAAGCCCCTATCCATTCAGTCTGCCAGCCTGTCCACGACGGAGGTGATTGTAGAGCCCACAGCTTGAAAGATGCCAGTGTGAGCATCCTTGAGCGATGCTACAATTGGTGCCACAGACTCATGCATGGATGGCCCAGCTTCAGAATCGATTGAGATGATCATGGTTGACTGCAGAGTATCAATTCTGTGCACCAGAACCCCGCACAAGTTGGTAGTGGATTGCTCCACCATCTCTAACATGTGGGGGATAGCTCCCTGGCAGCCTGTCTGATACACTGAGCAATATTTGGTGCTAATAAACTATTTTTTTTTTGAAGGCTGAGCCCTTAAAGAGCATAACTTTATCCTCTTCAGCAGTGTAAGGAACAATGTTCCCCCTAAGGTGCACTGGCGCGTGGCCGCGTATCAATTGGAAGGTCCCGCGCAGGCTGCTCACAAGCTGTTGCAGCTGGAAGAGATACCGCCCATACTCAGCAAATTTAAAGGGACCGTGCATGGAAAAAATATTAGAGGGAACATTGGTAAGGACCTCCGGCTAGCTTTCACTTGAACCTACGCTTACTCACTTGTGCTGAGTAAATCACCCTGTGCAGACCTCTCTAATTCACTATCTATACCATCTGAGGTACCAATCTCTGCGCTGGTGCTTGGGAAGGTATCACTGAGTGACGAGGCATCTTTGAGAGGATGGTCCCGCCCTTCCCCATCACTGGGAGACTGGGTTCTTCTTCAGCATGCTCTAAAACTGAATGGAATTTATTCCAGGATGTTTCTCCTGCAGAACCTCAGCGCAAATCGGCTCCATCAGAAAAATCCTGGCCCTGCAAAGGCGTAATTGCTGACGTATGTTCTCCCCCAAGCGAAGAAATTCCGAGGCCGATGTGTTTTTCTACCTCCTTCCAAGCAAAGTGAAAAGTTTGCCCAGATCATTAAAACTTTTTTAAAGTTTTACACATTACAAATGCAAAAAACAAATAAAGGAGTCTTGGAAGAACATTCATCTTAACTGCATCTACTCAGTGATAACAGAAGATAAAGCCACCAATTAAGATCTTCTTTGATTCCCCAAAAAGAGGATCAGTGCAATTAATCTTAAACAAGCAAGAGAATACTAAAGCTGTTTGGAATTCTAGCTATCAGCGTGGAGCCTTGACCATCAGAAAGGAGAAAGTCCCTCCAGGGAAACTATGAAGTGTGTGTTAATGCCACTCTCATCCATATTTAGTGTATAAACTGAATATCATCCAAAGGCTTCTATTGTTTTAAAAAGTACAAGACTGGTTTATGAAGAACATCTAAACTTTTAGGCTAGAAATTGGCCTCCTCTGCGCCTCCCATTTTCACCTCTCAGGGGCGCTAACGACTTACCGACCGGGCGCGGCGCAAGAAACGACTCCTGCAAAATTCAATGGGGGTTAGCGCCAGCGGTAAAGCTTAGCGCCAGCGGTAAAGCTTACCGCCTCAATATCCTGCACCCCGGAGATCGTGACGTCGTCCGGTGTGCATCGCCACGTTACCGCCCCGGATCCTAAACTCGCTTCCGCCCCCTGCAGCTTTGGTGGGCGTCAGCAATGGCAGCTGCAGGAGGCGTTGTGACCTCGGCTGGCCGCTTGGGGTGTGGTAATTAAAGGGATTGGTGGTCAGGTAGGCCAAAATGTTTTTCTCACCCCTTGTGCTGTTTTTTCTAATTTCTCATTGCCGCAATTGATTGGCCCTGCACTCTCTTGGAGTGCTTGGGGCTGCTCCTTGCGGATCGCAGGTGCTGTCGCCGACTCATCCCCAGCCTTCCCTTTAACTGCTGTGAGCATTGGCCCTTCCCTTTAAGAGCGGGAAGGAGCCTGCGAATCCGGCAGCGCTGCATGGAACATTGAACAGCGCTCTGATGATATCTCCCCTCACACTCCCTTTACCGCTCTGAGGGAAGTGGTAGTGCTTGATTTAGCGCTCCACTTCCCTCTTGGAGCGCTACAACTGAATTTCGTGGGAGTCTCTCATCATTAGCGCCTGGCGATAATCTTTCCGCTACCAAAGTTTTAGCGCCCCTAATGGGGTTATAATGAATTTCTCCCCCTTAATCTGTTACAGTGATATAATCCAGAGTTTGTCACCCTGTATAATATCTGCAGCCATAGTATTGTACGCCTGATAGGGATAGTGTTTTGATTTCTTTTTGGGTTCAATAAAGACTCACTTCTGAAAGAGAATGTTGTTTAATCTAAAGTCTTGTTCAAGACTTTCTACAGCTTTATACAGAACACACTATGCTGTGATGCATCTAGAATGAAACTGAAAGTAAAACTCCTCTGGACTGCTTGCCTCTCACATGACCTCTGCTGGTCAGGCACAAGTAATCAAAAACACAGACAAATATGCTGTAAGGCATAAGTAATCAAACACAGACAAATATCATCACTATTTGCTGATATCATTACATCTCCCTTTCTTAAAACAAAAGTATTTTACTTTTAACTAACAACATTTAATGAACTTACATTATCATTATCATGATCAAGGTTTTTTACCCTTGCTTTGTGTGTTCACATGAAATATGTCAATACACTAGAACTTGAAGAAAGAATAAGATAACATTACTTCCTTCTTTAACAATAGTCCTTAAATTTGCTCAATGATTCTCTCAGGAGGCTTCACGTGTCTTGAGGATTTTCTGATTGATTGTCCTTGAATCTGAGTTGTTGCCTCAGATGATTGGTTCTCAGCTGTGTGATCAGGTTGTTCACCAGTATCAGTCTCTTGACCTGCTGTGGCTGGTCCCATGAGAAGATCTCGACGATTTCTTCTCAGAACAGCACCCTCATCTGTCTGAATGGTGTATGATCTTGGTTGAACTTCACTCAGGACAGTTCCCTTCTGAGTCCATGTGTTTGTTTTGTCTTTCAACCTTACTTGGTCACCAGTGTGGAGTTCAGGTAGGTTTTGTGTTCCTCTGTCATAGTAGTACTTTTGCTTTTCTTTCTGTTGCTCTTTGAACTTCCTCACTTTCTCCCCCTCTTTTGTTTTCAGGAGGTTCTCCGGGATGGGTAGGTTTGACCTTAGCCGACGTCCCATCAGGAGTTGGGCTGGTGACATACCACACTCGAGCGGCGTTGTGCGGTATACAAGCATGCTTTGGTAGAAGTCAGTTCCACTGTCTTTTGCCTTGTACATCAGTCTTTTCACTGTCTGGACCGATTTTTCCACTAGTCCATTGGACTGTGGATAGTGAGGACTTGACGTTGTGTGGACAAAGTCCCACTCTTTGGCAAAGTGTCGGAAATTTGCATTGTTAAACTGGGGTCCGTTGTCTGTGAAGACCTCGCTTGCCACGCCATGTCTGGAGAATATGGCTTTCATACTTCTTATCACAGCTTCTGCAGTGGTGGTGTACAGTCTACAAACCTCTGGATACAGGGAGTAATAGTCTGTGACGACAAGATAGTCCTTCCCTTGACATACGAATAGGTCAGCGCCTACCTTCTGGTAAGGTCTGTCTGGTGCTGGGTGTGGCTTTAGTGGTTCTACCGGATTGCTTGCTCGATATTTCAGGCATATTGTGCAGTTTGACACCTCATTTGTCACATCTTGGTTGATTCGTGGCCAGTACATCACCTCGCGTGCTCTTTTCTTACACTTTTCGATTCCCAGATGTCCTCCATGGATCTTTTTTAGCATCTCTCTTCTCAGACTCTTTGGGATAACTATTTTACTTCCTTTGTAGATGATGTCTTTGACCACTGATAGTTCCGCCCTGCAGTTCCAGTACTCTGCTATATCAGGTGAGCAGTCTTGCTTCATGTTGGGCCATCCATCCAAGATGCTTTTTCTCAGTCGTCTCATTGTTTCATCTTTGTTTGTCTCAGTCTTTATGAGCTCCATTTTTGCATCTGCTATGGGCAGTGCACTTGTGATCATGTCCACGTAGGCGTTCACTTTTTCATCCATTGTGGTGTTTGCGGGCTCACTTGGGTCAACAGCTCTGGACAACGTGTCTGCTGTATACATCAGCTTACCCGGTGTGTACGCAACATTCAGTGTATAGCGTTGCAGCCTGATCATCATTCTTTGTATTCTAAGCGGACAGCTATTCAGTGGCTTTTGGAACAATGCAATCAAGGGCTTATGGTCAGTCTCTACACTGATTGCTTGTCCTGCCACAAACTGGTGAAATCTTTCACAGGCGTATGTGATGCTGAGCAGCTCCTTTTCTATTTGAGCATATCGCGTCTCCGCGTCTGTCATTGAGCGCGATGCATATGCAATAGGTTGCCAGTAGTCATATTGTTGCAGAAGAACGGCACCGAGCCCACTCTGTGATGCATCTGATGATATCTTGATGGGTCTCGCTGGGTCATAAAACCTCAGAACTGGTTCCTCTGTGAGCAGTTTCTTTAGATCGCTCCATGACTTCTCATGCTCATGATTCCATTCCCATTCTATGTTCTTTTCAGTTAGTCTTCTCAGTGGCGCTATTTTTTCTGAGAGGTTGGATATGAATTTACCCATGTAGTTGATCATTCCATTAAACCTCTGCACGTCCTTTTTGCATTGTGGCCTTGGCATATTCTCAATGGCGGACACCTTTCTGGGATCTGGTCTGATGCCCTCACTGCTAAGGATATCTCCCACGAATGTCAGTTCTGTCACCCTGAGCTGGCATTTCTCTCTATTCAGCTTCAGGTTTGTTTTCCTTGTTGCTTCCAGCACTTTTTTCAGTCTCTCGTCATGCTCAGTTCTCGTTGTCCCCCATACTATGATGTCATCCATTGATGTATCAACTCCCTCCAGGTGCTCATAGATCATATGGATAGTCTTGTGATACACTTCAGGAGCTGAGGCAATGCCAAATGGTAACCTTAGGAATCTGTATCTGCCAAATGGAGTGTTGAACGTGCACAGTCTTGAACTTGCTTCGTCCAGCTTCATCTGCCAAAATCCTGAGGACGCATCTAACTTGCTGAAATATTTTGCATTTGCAAACTGTGCCATGATTTCCTCACGTGTAGGAAGCTTGAAGTGCTCTCTCTTTATTGCTCTGTTTAGATCTCTTGGATCCAGGCAAATTCTGAGCTTTCCATTCTTTTTGTCCACTACGACGAGGGAACTCACCCACTGAGTTGGCTCATCTATCTTCTGAATCACGTTCAGGCTTTCCACCCTGTCCAACTCTGCCTTCAGTTGCTTTTGAAGAGCAAACGGAACTTTTCTGCATGGATGTATGACCGGTGTCATACTTTTATCTACTCTGATCATGTGTTCTCCTGGAATGCAGCCTAGACCCTTAAATAGGTCTTTGTACTCTTTCATGAGTTCATCATAGACTGTCTCTCCTTCGCTTTCCACAACGAGGACTCTCTTTACCAGGTTCAGTCTCTCACAGGCTTTTAACCCTAGTATGGCTTGCACATCCTTTGGCACCACGATTAATGCTAGCGTGTGCTCTCTGTCCTTGTGTGTTACTTTGACAATGCATTTTCCTTTCACTGGTATATCAGTACCTGAGTATCCGGTCACTTTCACTTGTATTCCATGTAACTTTGGTCTGGGTCTAATTCTCTTAAAATCGGTCTCTGATATCACATTAACTTGTGCTCCAGTATCCAATTTAAATGGAATGTGTATGTCATTCACTTTTAGTGTCAACATCCAGTCTCTTTCTTTTTTGTTTTCAGACACAACATCTACATTGAATTCCTCTATCTCGCTTTCATCTACTGTATGGACCTTGCTTTGTTGCGCTTGGTTTTAACAGCAACGGACATAATGGTTGTTTTTGTTGCATCTATTGCATGTTTTACCATATGCTGGACACTTTCTTGGTGGATGCTGTGTACCGCATCGACTACATGACTTCCGATCGTCTCTTTCATTTTCGTTTGCTGGCCACGTCTCTTTTTTCACATTGGCGCTCTCTTTGTTAAACGGTTTGTATCCGTTCTTTCTCACTGCATCCACATTGCAGGTACTGTCACTGAACAGCTCCTTTGCCTGCAACTTCACAGTCTCTGTAGCCCTACACAATGCTATGGCTTTTCCCAGGTCTAGATCTTGCTCTCTTAGCAGCCTTTCCCTTAGACCATTATCTGGAATACCACACACCAGTCTGTCTTTTATCAGAGAGTCTGTGAGTCCCCCAAATTCACACGATTTGCTCCGGTTTCTCAGTTCAGTCACATACTGATCAATAGTCTCGCCGATTTTCTGTACACATGTGAAAAATTTGTGCCTCTCAAAGGTCATGTTGCGTTTAGGTATGCAGTAGGCCTCAAACTGTTCCATTATTTTATCCAGATTCATTTTGTCTCCATCAACAGCAAATATGAAATTATTATATACCTCCAGCGCTGCATCACCCACGACATGTAAGAACACGGACGATTTTTGTTTATCACTTTTCTTGTCAGCTCCGATTGCCGCTAAATACAACTCTAAACGTTATTTGAACCTTCTCCAATTTTCAGCCACATTACCTGTCAATTGAAGCATCGCCGGTGGGAGTAAACCTTCCATTTTTTCACTTCGTTAGCTATTCTCTAATGGTAAGCAACGATGTTCTCTTCTGGCTTGCTAATATGTGGAGAGCTGATTTCACTTACTTGCCACAACTGCTTTCACTGTCCCATCAAGTTGCTAACTTCAGATTTTTTCCCTTTCAGCCACTTCTGACAGCATGTTTTGATTTCTTTTTAGGTTCAATAAAGACTCATTTCTGAAAGAGAATGTTGTTTAATCTAAAGTCTTGTTCAAGACTTTCTACAGCTTTTTGCAGAACACACTATGCTGTGATGCATCTAGAATGAAACTGAAAGTAAAACTCCTCTGGACTGCTTGTCTCTCACATGACCTCTGCTGGTCAGGCACAAGTAATCAAAAATACAGACAAATATGCTGTAAGGCATAAGTAATCAAAAACATACAAATATCATCACTATTTGCTGATATCATTACAGTTAGTTTTATGCTGATAAGGTTAGTTGTAGTTTGGTAGGGGGAGGCTCGTGAGGAGCATAAACCCTGGCCAAATGGCCTGTTTCTGCGCTGTAATTTTGATGTAATTTTATGTATGTCTCTAAGTTCTGAATGCACTGAGTGTAAAATGTGCGGCCAATCCAATCCTCTAAGTTTCCTGCCTTGTGAGTTAGGTTACAATTACTCCTATTGGGTTTCAGTATTCTACGAGCAGTCAGAAGATCTATTTTGTAGCAATGTTTTTCTTTCTAATAGGAAGAATGTAATTCTTTGCCTGAAAAATTCAATGTTGTAGTGTCGGTCGTTAAGGCCATAAGAAGAACATAAGAACATAAGAAATAAGAGCAGGAGTAGGCCAATCGGCCCCTCGAGCCTGCTCCGCCATTCAATAAGATCATGGCTGATCTGATCCTAACTGCCAATCCACTATCACAGAACCATCTCCTGCATCTAACAGAATTAGGCACACGAAATAGGAGCAGGATCAGGCTACACGGCCCCTGGGCCCGCTCCGCTACCCACAGGGCCATGACCGATCCGAACCTAGACTCATGTCCAAATTCCTGCCCGCTCCCCGTAACCCTTAATTCCCTTTACTTCTAGGAAACTGTCTATTTCTGTTTTGAATTTATGTAATGATGTAGCTTCTACAGTTTTTTGGGGCAGCATATTCCATGGACCTACCACCCTCTGAGTGAAGTAGTTCCTCCTCATCTCAGTTTTGAAAGAGCAGCCCCTTATTCTAAGACTATGCCCCCTAGTTCTAGTTTCACCCATCATCGGAAACATCTTCCCTGCATCCACCCGATCCAACCCCTTCACAATCTTATATGTTTCAATAAGATCGCCTCTCACTCTTCTGAACTCCAATGAGTAGAGTCCCAATCTACTCAACCTCTCCTCATATGTCCATCCCCTCATCCCCGGGATTAACCGAGTGAACCTTCTTTGTACTGACTCGAGAGCAAGTATGTCCATTCTTAAGTATGGACACCAAAACTGTAGGCAGTATTCCAGGTGCGGTCTCACCAATACCTTGTACAACTGAAGCAATACCTCCCTATTTTTATATTCTATCCCCCTAGCAATGAAAGCCAACATTCCATTGGCCTACTTAATCACTTGCTGCACCTTTTGAGTTTCGTGCACCAGGACCCCCAGACCCCTTTGTACTTCAGTACTTTCCAGTTTCTTGCTCTACGATTTTTCCTGCCAAAGTGCATAACCGCACGCTTTCCAGTATTGTATTCCATCTGCCAAATCTCTGCCCACTTACTTAGCCTGTCTATGTCCCCTTGAAGGTTTTTTATGTCCTCCTCACTCACTACTTTCCCCCCGATCTTAGTATCATCTGCAAACTTTGATATGTTACACTCGGTCCCCTCCTCCAAATCGTTAATATAGATTGTAAAGAGTTGGGGTCCCAGCACTGACCCCTGCGGAACACCACTGAGATTGCCAGTCTGAGAATGAACCATTTATCCCAACTCTCTGCCTTCTGTTAGATAGCCAATCCTCTATCCATGCCAGAATATTACCCCTAATCCCGTGATTTTTTATCTTAAGCAATAATCTTTTGTGTGGCACCTTGTCAAATGCCTTTTGGAAGTCTAAATGCACTATGTCCACTGGTTCCCCTTTATCCACCCTATTTGTTACTTCCTCAAAGAACTCCAGCAAATTTGTCAAACATGACTTCCCCTTCATAAAACCATGCTGACTTTGTCCTATTAAATTATGATTATCCAAATGTCCTGTTACTGTCTCCTTAATAATGGACTCAAAAATTTTACCTACCACAGATGTTAGGCTAACCGGTTTATAGTTTCCAGCCTTCTGTCTACTGCCCTTTTTAAATAAGGGTGTTACATTAGCAGTTTTCCAGTCTGCCGGGACCATTGCCGAGTCCAGGGAGTTTTGGAAAATTATTACCAATGCATCCACAATCCCTACCACCACTTCCCTCAAGACCCTAGGATGTAAGCCATCAGGTCCAGGTGATTTATCCGCCTTGAGTCCCATTATTTTACCGAGTACCACTTCCTTAGTGATTTTGATCGCGTTTAGCTCCTCCCCCCCTTTAGCCCCCTGTTTGTCTAGTGTTGGGATGTTCTTAGTGTCTTCTACTGTAAAGACTGATGTAAAATATTCATTCAGTGTTTTTGCCATCTCCATATTTCCCACCATTAATTTCCCGGTCTCATCCTCTAAGGGACCAACATTTACTTTAGCCACCCTTTTTCTTTTTATATAACTATAAAAACTCTTACTATCTGTTTTTATATTTTTTGCTAATTTACTTTCATAATCTATCTTCCCTTTCTTAATCAATCTTTTTGTTATTTTTTGCTGTCTTTTAAAGTTTTCCCAATCCTCTATCCTCCCACTAGATTTGGCTACCTCATATGCCCTTGTTTTTAGTCGAATACTATCCTTAATTTCTTTACTTAGCCATGGGTGGCTGTCTTTTCTTTTACACCCTTTTCTTCTCAGTGGAATATATATTTTTTGGAAGTTGTAAAATAACTCCTTAAATGTACACCACTGATCATGTATCGTCTTACAATTTAATCTATTTTCCCAATCCACTCTACTCAATTCCGCTCTCATACCTTTATAGTCTCCTTTATTCAAGCTTAACACGCTTGTTTGAGATCCAACCTTCTCACCCTCTAATTGAATATGGAATTCAACCAAGTTATGGTCACTCATTCCAAGGGGATCCTTTACTAGGACATTTTTAATTAATCCTGTCTCGTTACACAGGACCAGATCTAAGGTTGCCTGCCCCCTGGTCGGTTCAGTTACATACTGCTCAAGAAACCCATCCCTAATACACTCAATGAACTCATCCTCAAGGCAGCCGTGCCCAATTTGATTTGTCCAATTAATATGATAGTTAAAATCCCCCATAATTATTGATGTTCCCTTATTACAAGCCTCAACTATTTCCTGATTGATACTCCGTCCAACAGAGTTGCCACAGTTCGGAGGCCTATAGACTACGCCCACTAGTGTTTTTTTCCCCTTATTATTCCTTACCTCCACCCAAACTGTTTCATTGTCCTGATCTTTTGACCCAATATCATTTCTCTGTATTACAGTGATTCCTTCCTTTATTAACATAGCCACCCCACCTCCCCTTCCTTCCTGCCTGTCCTTCCTGATCGTTAAATAACCTGGTATGTTTAATTCCCAGGCATTGTCACCCTGCAGCCATGTTTCTGTAATGGCCACAAGATCATACCCATATGTAGTTATTTGTGTCATTAACTCATCTATTTTGTTACGAATGCTCCGGGCATTCAGATAGAGAACTTTCAAAGATGTTTTGTGACACTTAGTTCCTGCTTTTGCCCTTTTTATTACTTTACCTTTTACTCCATACCTTCTGCCCCTTCCTGACATGCTCTGGTTTTTAATTTCCCCACTGCTACCTAAGTCTATGACCTTCTCTGTTGTCATTTGTATTATTTGCTCTCTAGGAACCTCCCCCCCCCACTAGTTAGTTTAAAGCCCTCTCTACAGCCCTAGTTATATGATCCGCCAGGACTCTAGTCCCAGCACTGGCCAAGTGAAGCCCGTCCCAACGGAACAGCTCCCTCCTGCCCCAGTACTGGTGCCAGTGTCCCAGGAAGCAAAACCCATTTCTCCCACATCAGTCTTTGAGCCACGCATTTAACTATCTAATTTTATTTGTCCTAGCCAAATTTGCTCGTGGCTCAGGTAATAATCCAAAGATTATTACCCTTGTGGTTCTGCTTTTTAATTTGGCCCCAGCTGCTCAAACTCCCTCAGCAGAACCTCCTTCCTTGTCCTATCAATGTCGTTGGTACCAACATGGACCACGACAACTGGATCCTCCCCCTCCCACTCCAAGTTTCTCTCCAGTCCAGAGGAGATGTCCTTAACCCTGGCACCGGGCAGGCAACACAGCCTTCGGGACTCTCACTCTCGGCTGCAGAGAACTCTATCTATCCCCCTAACGATACTATCCCCTACCACTACAACATTTCTTTTAACTCCCCCCACTTGAATGGCCACCCGCTCCACGGTGCTGTGTCCAGTTTGCTCATCCTCCCCGCAGCCCCTGTTCCTATCCTCACAGGGAGTAAGAGCCTCGAACCTGTTGGACAAGTGCAAGGGCTGCGGCTCCTCCAAGACTACCTCCTGGATCCCCGTACCTGCCTCACTTCTAGTCACACCATCCTGACCCTGGCCACGGACTACATCTGAATTAATTAATCTAATTGGCGTGACTACCTCCTGATACACAGAGTCCAGGTAACTCTCCCCCTCCCTGATGTGTCTCAGTGTTTGAAGCTCGGACTCCAGCTCTTCAACACGGAGCCGGAATTCCTCGAGCAGCCAACACTTACTGCAAATGTGATCACCGTGAGCATCAATGGTGCCCACCAGCTTCCACATATTGCAGCAGCAACACATCGCCTGATCTCCCATTCTATGTAATTAATTAAATTTATGAATATTATTCTTAAATACCCTCTGCCTCGATTCTAGATGGTGAATATCACACCTTAGAAACTATAAACCAAGGAGATTTAAGCTTAAAAAGGGAGAAATACTTACCAACCAACCACTTACCCACTTTGTGGTGACGTCACACCTTGAATACTTTTACCTCTCTCCTTCCCTGAGATTGGAGATTGGTACGCCTACCTGAGCCTTTGGGGCCTTTTGTAGTCGCTCTGCCGCTCAGCTCCGCCTCCACCCGCTGCCGATGCCGCACTGGGGCCTACCTGAGCCTCTGGGGCCTCTTGTAGGGGGAGGCTCGTGAGGAGCATAAACCCTGGCCAAATGGCCTGTTTCTGCGCTGTAATTTCGATGTAATTTTATGTATGTCTCTAAGTTCTGAATGCACTGAGTGTAAAATGTGTGGCCAATCCAATCCTCTAAGTTTCCTGCCTTGTGAGTTAGGTTACAATTACTCCTATTGGGTTTCAGTATTCTACGAGCAGTCAGAAGATCTATTTTGTAGCAATGTTTTTCTTTCTAATAGGAAGAATGTAATTCTTTGCCCGCAAAATTCAATGTTGTAGTGTCGGTCGTTAAGGCCAGTTTTTTTGAAAAGATGGCGGCTGCCTCGCCTCCATCCGTTGCCAGTGCGGGACACAGCGGCCGCCATTTGGGAGAGGTCAGCAGCGTTGCCGTTGTCTGTGCTCGCCTCTCCCATGTAAATACACAGATCATGATGTCAATCATTAGGCAATGCCTGACTTGACTCACGACTGTGATTTTGGACGTCGCCGTACTCCATACCACCCTCTCCTAACCACACATGGAAGAACGTGCATGCAGCACTTGTACAGAGACATTGCCAGCGCTTCTTAAAGGGACACACACATCTTTCAGGTAAGTTTTGATTTCAGTTTTTGGAGGTTTTTAAATATTTTATTAGAGTAGTGGGTTGGTGCAATACACTTGAAAAGTTGTTAAAGTGTGCAGTGAGTGCAGGGAATGCTGCTGGATGCTTGCAAGGCTTTGGCTCTTAAAGAAAGCCTCTGAGAAGACCACCTGCTCCCAGTCCTGGGGCTCTAGTTGCAGTCCCCCTCGGACTGCAACATCACATGGAGATGAAGCAGCGGCAGCAAAGGGGACAAGCTGCTCGCAGAGGGAGGAGGAAGAAGCAGAAGAGGAAGAAGCAGAAGAGGAGGAAGTGGAAGGAAGGAGGCAACCCAGACAGCCCCTTTCAGGCTAGGATCGAATCAACTGCCTGCAGTACCAGTGACCACAACCCCAATTTGCCTTTCAAAATTTGTCCTAAACCTTATCCTCCCTCTGTTACTGACCATCACAACGTCCTCTTGGCCACAAAGCTGAAATAAAAGGCGCCACAAGCAAACTTTCCAATCCAACTTTAACCATTTATGCAGCCAATATTACATCAAAAAATCAACCAATCACTCTTGTGCATTTCCTTAGTGACTGTCTTGCATGTGCCTTTGCCTATCCTAGTGATATCACACAGAGCTACCCCAGTGGCTGCAGCATGGCTGGTGGAAGGCTGCTGACTTTCAGTGGGGGACACTGCAGATGGCCATGCAGGACGATCTTGAGGAGCTGGTGGCTGAGAGTGTCAAATCGAGTGATGGTGCTTCTTCTTCTTCTTCTCCTCCTCCTCCTTCTTCTTCTTCTTCTTCTTCTCTCCTCTCCCTCTTCTTGGTCAACTACTGGCTGGGCAAGTTGGATTTCTTGGGTGTGTGAAATGAGGAAGGCACAAGGGTAGGATTGTGGTGAGGGGAGGGCAGGAAAGCAAGAGGTGCATGTTTACACAATTTGCAGCTTGTACATCAGAAGATATTGTGGGATGTGGGGGAAGTGGGATGTGAGAAATCCTAATAGTCCTCCAAGGGGGTGAGGTGAAGCTAGGATTGGGAACTGTGCCTCATATTTGGTAGAGATTGTTGGTAGGTGAGTGATTGGGTAAAGGGGGGAGTTGTCCATTGAGCAGTGTGTGAGGCTAGTGGTGCAGTTGGTAGGAGACGGCTTTTGAAGATGCATTCACTGACCTTGACCATTGGTCTGAGGTCATGAAACTTCTTTGAGCACTGAAGCCAGGTCGTGGCGGTGATCTGGTCCCACATCCTTCTTTCTGGAGGGCCTCCTAACCCCCTGTGGATAGAGGACCTCTCTTCTAGTATTGACTGCCTGCATAAAGCTGGAGTGCTGCTTGCAAGACCCTGGGTTCCCTTTCCCTGGCCTGTCGAGCCATTTGTGTTAGTGCTGAAGCACGTTACCATTTTTTACGTGAGGAAGGCAGTTCAGCTTTAAGAGCTGAAGACTGCTTAGTTTGGAATGATTTTTAATATTTTTTTCAGAAGGCAGTTGAACTTTAGGGGCTAGAGCCTGCCTATTTTTGAATTTTTTTTATTTCTTGTCAGAAGGCAGTTCACCTTTACGGGCTCAAGACTGCTTTCAAAAATGATAGCCTTTCTTTAAGAGAATGCAGTGTCACAGCGACATGACATTGGGCCTCCTGCTGAGTGCACAGACTGAAGCAACGCATTCATCGCTGGGCTGTGTGCTAAAATCATTCAAATCAGTAGGCAGCACCAAATTAAGGTGCTGCCTGCACTTTCTAAATGGGCACGAGCATATCTTGCCCCACGGTGCCACTGCCTGTTTTCGGTCCTTATCGAATTTCACCCCCTCTATCTTTTCTTAGTTGTGCGAGTCAAAAATGCAATTAGCATTGGTGCTAAGGTGGGCATAAAATTTTGCCTAATTTTGGTGAAAATGGTAAGTAATAAGACCACTTTCATGATTGTTGTGATTTATTTTTTGTTCCTTTGATTTCCCATGTGATTTATTTCCACTGAGCATTCAACTATTAGGATTAAACATTTGTTAGTCTGAAACTACTTCAGAATTACTGTCAATGTCACTTCAATTGACAACAAGTGGCTATCTTGCAACTCAGTCCCAACCTGATTTGGGGATTGCCATTTGGACCTGTAAGGGGCAGAATCTCTACTCACCCCTTACAAAGCCAGTCATGTCCGAAGAGGCAGGGCTGAGGTGTGGACTCCTGTGATGCACCCGTAGTTGCATTGGTGCCCATCAGCCCCATGCAAATAAGATGCCCTCCCACTGACCGCACAATCTCTGCGGGGTCTGTGCTGGAGGGCACCAGCAGGCATAACTACCTGGAGCACAGATTTGTTCCACTAATATCAACTCCATGTATCACAGATGACATGTGTTTGATGTTGGATGGTGCATTGTTAGTGTTCTACCTGGTAAATGATCTCCAGGAAACAATTGCTTAGCATGTTAACTATCTCCTGTTCATCCTCAGGTTTGAATCCATACTACGATTGGAGTGATATTGGCTTGATTACTTTAACCTGCCAAGTAGCTCTTACTTATAAGGCAACACCTCAGTCAAACCACTCCCTATTTTCTTGCTGACTGTCCTGTAACCTTGTGAGTTAGATTCAGTTATAAATTGGCCTGGATTTTGCAGTGGTAATGACGGTGAAACTGTTGGCGTTCGCCCCCATTAACCCTCTGAAACTGACAGCAACCTCAGGATTTAGTGCACGCGCAGATAAACTCGGAAATCCAGAAGTTGCGGTCAGTCATTCCCCACTCCATCACAGGTCGCGCTGTGGAACTCCCCAGAGCTGACAATCAATTCAAATCACGCAGAAGGACAAAAACTTCCCCGATTACGCTGTTAAATCTGCCGCCCCACCGCCCCCCCCACCCCCAGCAAAAAGGTTAGGCCTTGTTGAAAGAGGTGTAACTGGGTTTTTAACAGCATATTGACTGCTGAATAACGATTGTGGCCCTTAAAAATTAATTTTACATTTGTGGAATGTCAAACTTTTCCATTACTATTGTAATGAAATCTGTTTGTCTTGATCCTGTATTCGTTTTGCACTCATGTATATTACCCTCCCCCACTGTGTATAGTTTCACTTCCTCTTTCCCGACTAACCTGGGAGGTTCCAGGTCTTGGCTCTTGGCTCCGTCCCTGACTTCTCTTACATAAAGATCCCAGGATCTGTATGACTCATTCCTGTGAACCAGTCGGCATGTTGAGATGTTAGCTCTGATCTTAGTGATTAAAAGCCAACTTGTTTAAGCCTATAACTTCTAGTTTTGTGGTTATTGAAGGCCCATCAATTTTAATCACTAAAGAATACTAGGGTGGATCGACTCCTAAAACCAGAGCGTCTGGACTTGGATCCACATTTTGCTGAAGCATCAAATCAATTTGGACACTGGCTCAAATGCTTCGAACTCTTCGCCGTGGCCTCATCTGCTAGCGAGGTAGATAAACTGAGTCTACTGACTACTCGCGTAAGTCATCGGATTTATTCCTTCATCCAGGACGCCACCTCTTACACGGAGGCCATCACTATCCTGAAGGCCCAATACCAGATGCCGGTAAACGAAGTGTACGCCAGACATCTGCTGGCTACACGTAGGCAGCGACCAGAGGAATCAATGGATGATTTCTTACAGGGCCTAAAGGGCCTGGTCCGGGACTGTAACTGCAAGGCCGTGACGGCCAACGCGTACTCTGACGAATTGGTCCGCGATTCCTTCATCACGGGCCTCAAATCGAATTATATCCGGCAGAGACTGCTGGAGAAGGAGGTCCTGGACTTAAAAAAGGCAGTGGCCAATGCGCGATCGCTGGACGTGGCCCAGAGAAACTCTGACTCTTATTCTTCCGGCCATGTGGCCCTCACCGCCTCGTGCACGCCGAGGGGGCCGCCATCTTGGAATCAGCCATCTTCCCCATCCAGTTCTCAGACCAGCTCTACGCCGCCGGAGACCCCACACAGAAGTTCACCCAGGAGTCCTGCTACAGCGGCAATGTCTCGAGGCCCGAAATGCTACTTCTGCGGCGAGGCCAAGCACCCCAGACAACGATGCCCAGCGAAGGACGCTACATGCTTCAAATGTAAGAAAAAGGGGCATTTTAGCAAAGTCTGCAGGGGGAATCCGATTTCCAACTCCGTCACCGCCTCGTGCGTGCTGTGTGGGCCGCCATCTTGGGATCCGCCATCTTTTCCCGACTCAACGGCCGCCCAGGGCCCAACAGTGGCTTCGATCACGGTGGATCAATCCAGGCCACACCCGTTGACAAAATCCATGATGGACATACAGGTAAACGGGAATTTAACGAAATGTTTAATTGACTGTGGGAGTACCAAGAGTTTTATCCACCCTAGCCTGGTACGGCGGCACTCATTAATGGTAACCCCTACACGGAGCAGAATTGCTATGGCTGCTAAGCCCCACACTTCGGACATTTTGGGCTACTGTGTGGTAACACTGACTGTAAAAGGCATGGACTACAAGGATTTTTAACTCCTCGTGATGCCAGAACTCTGCGTTAATGTAATCTTGGGCCTGGACTTCCAGTGCCACCACAAAAGTGTCACGCTAGCATATGGCGGGTCCCAGCCGCCACTCACAGTCTGTGGCCTATCAACCTTAAAAATCAGCCCGCCCTCTTTATTCGCTAATCTCGCTCTGAACTGTAGGCCCATAGCGACCAAAAGTAGATGGTACAGTCTGGAAGACAGACACTTTATCAAGGCAGAAGTGGACAGACTCCTGCGGGAAGGCATTATTGAATGCAGTACCAGCCCGTGGCGTGCCCAAGTAGTCATAGTTAAAAATAGCGAAAAGAAACGGATGGTAATTGACTACAGCCAGACTGTTAATATTTATACCCAGCTGGACGCCTACCCTTTACCCCGCATATCAGAAATGGTCAACCAGATTGCGCAATACCGAGTCTTCTCGACTATCGACCTCAAATCCGCGTATCACCAGCTCCCCATTAGAACGGAGGACCGCCCATACACCGCCTTCGAGGTGAACGGGCGCCTCTACCATTTTCTCAGAGTGCCCTTCGGGGTAACAAATGGGGTCTCGGTCTTCCAATGTGAGATGGACCACATGGTTGACGAGAATAAACTACAAGCTACCTACCCCTATCTGGACAATGTCACTATCTGCGGGCACAACCAGCAAGACCACGATCTAAATCTTGCGAGATTTTTAAAACTGCCCTAAAGCTGAATCTAACCTACAACGAAGAAAAATGTGTCTTCAACACAACCAGTCTCTGTATCCTCGGCTGTGTGGTGGAAGATGGGGTAATTGGACCGGACCCTGACCGATTACGCCCCCTAAAGGAACTGCCCCTGCCACACAATCCCAAAGCTTTAAAAAGGTGCCTGGGATTTTTTTCGTATTATGCCCAATGGGTGCCCAATTACTCTGATAAGGCCCAACCCCTCATTAAATCGACGTCCTTCCCACTATCAGCTGAAGCTCGGGAGGCTTTCACCAGTATTAAACAGGACATTGAAAGAGCTGCAGTGTGTGCAGTGGACGAATGCATTCCCTTTCAAGTCGAAAGCGATGCGTCAGACTTTGCCTTAGCTGCAACGCTCAATCAGGCTGGGAGACCTGTGGCCTTCTTCTCCCGAACCCTTCAGGGACCTGAAATCAGGCACTCTTCTGTCGAGAAGGAGGCACAGGCTATAGTGGAGGCAGTGCGGCACTGGAGACACTACCTAGCTGGCAAACGTTTCACCCTGCTCACCGACCAGCGGTCGGTGGTTTTCATGTTTAATAACAAACAAAGGGGGAAAATCAAGAATGACAAAATACTCAGCTGGAGGATCGAACTATCCACGTTCGACTATGATATTATGTACAGGCCGGGAGCCCTTAATGAACCCCCAGATGCCCTATCGCGGGGAATGTGTGCCAGCATTCATACGGACAAATTACAGGGTCTCCACAACGACCTCTGTCACCCAGGGGTCACCCGACTATACCATTTTATAAAGTCCCGCAATCTTCCCCACTCCATCGAGGAGGTCAGGGCAATGACCAGAGCCTGCCGCATCTGTGCGGAGTGCAAGCCTCGTTTCTACAGGCCTGACCGTGCACACCTTATCAAAGCCACACGGCCATTCGAGCGCCTAAGTCTGGACTTCAAGGGACACCTTCCCTCTGCCGACCGTAACGTATACTTCCTCAATATCATTGATGAATATTCCCGCTTCCCCTTCGCCATTCCCTGCCCAGACATGACCAGTGCCACGGTCATCAAGTGTCTCTGTAATCTATTCTGCATGTTTGGCATGCCGAACTACATACACAGCGATAGGGGGACGTCATTCATGAGTGACGAGCTGCACCAGTTCTTGCTCTCGAAGGGGATAGCCACTAGCAGAACCATTAGCTACAACCCCCGGGATAATGGGCAAGTGGAAAGGGAGAATGCTACTGTTTGGAAGGCTGTCACGTTAGCCTTAAAGTCAAAAGGCCTTCCGACCTCCCGCTGGCAGGAAGTCCTCCCAGACGTGCTCCACTCCATAAGGTCTCTGTTATGTACTGCCACTAACGCTACCCCTCACGAAAAGATGTTCGTTTTCCCCCAGAAATCCACCTCGGGCATATCTCTACCCGCGTGGTTGACGTCTCCGGGGACAGTACTATTGCGGAAGCACGTGAGAGGCCATAAAACGGACCCCCTTGTGGAAAAGGTACAGCTCCTCCATGCAAACCCTCAGTATGCCTATATCGAGTACTCTGACGGGAGAGAGGACACTGTTTCCATAAAAGACCTCGCTCCCTCGGGGAGCGGAGAGAACGATGGGAGACTACCCGATGAAGACCTACACTACAAAGAGACAGGACGCCCAGAGGTATCAATACCCAACTTTAACCTGGAGGACACTGCAGATAACCTGGAAGACACTGCGGAGGCCCGGACAGTGGAGGAACCAGAATCCACTCCCCTAGAGGCACCCCAACCGGCTTTGCGCCGATCACTGAGAACTGCAAAACCTCCTGACAGACTCACTTATACCAACTTTTAAGAAACATCACCCCGATGGACTAAATCTATACAAGGGGTGAATGTAATGAAATCTGTTTGTCTTGATCCTGTATTTGTTTTGCACTCATGTATATTACCCTCCCCCACTGTGTATAGTTTCACTTCCTCTTTCCCGACTAACCTGGGAGGTTCCAGGTCTTGGCTCTTGGCTCCGCCCCTGACTTCTCTTACATAAAGATCCCAGGATCTGTATGACTCATTCCTGTGAACCAGTCGGCGTGTTGAGATGTTAGCTCTGATCTTAGTGATTAAAAGCCAACGGCCTAGAAATTCAGTTGGGCGCGCCAGCCGTTAGCGCCTTAGGAGGAGTAGATCTCGAGCGCTAGGCGCTTAGCGCCCGGGCGCAGCGCGATCTGCGCCTTGCCCCAACTTCAGTACACATTTAGCGCCGGCGCAAAGTCTTAGCGCGCGCCCTGCTGCGCGCGCAGATCATGACGTCATTTCATCGTGCAACGCCCTTTGTGCGCCCCGAACTGGAACTTCACTCGCGCCGGCCCATTGTGCACCGGGCGGCCCTAACGACTGTGAAGTGGAACGGTACACAGCCGAGGCGGGCCGCGGGGAGCGCAATTTAAAGGGCACTTACCCTGCACTATAAAGGCCAGCCATTTTGCAGCATTCACTCTTGTGCAACGGTTTTTTGGAGAGAGACCAAGGAGGAGAGCTTACTGGTTTGGACCAACACTAGGACAGGTATTTTTGGCTCAGGCCAGAGCTTAGCAATTATCGTTGCCTTCATTGAGAGCTCAGTGTTTGCCAGCATATAATGGGGGCTGCATTGGGTGCCAACGCTGACTTTCAGCCTTATGCCAGAAGGGCTTACAGACGCCGTGAGAGAGTGGCAGCCCTGGCTAGACGCAGAGGGGGCAACAGGCGTCGCCAACTGAGGCCTTACCCACCCAGGGTATACCGCCAGCAGTCCTCCTATCTGACCATGTCTGCCGCGATGTGTGTTAGGAGGCTGCGATTCAGAAGGGAGGTGGTTGCAGACATCTGCCAGCTGCTTCACAGAGATCTGCAGCCACAGCTGATGCGCAGGACGTCTCTGTCGGTGGCAGTGAAGGTGACGGTGGCTCTCAACTTCTATGCCACCGGCTCCTTCCAATCCGCTGCTGGGGACATCGGTAACATCTCCCAGTTCGCCGTGCATTGCTGCATCTGCCAGGTGACCGAAGCCCTTTTCAGAAGGAGACATCAATTCATCTCCTTCCCCATGACCCTGGACAAGCAGCAGCAGCGTGCAGTGGGATTTGCAAGAATAGCGGGCTTCCCCATGGTGCAGGGCGCCATTGACTGCACGCATGTGGCTTTGCGGGCACCTCTGGAGCATGCCGAGTATTACCGCAACCGGAAGGGCTACCATTCCCTCAACGTACAGCTGGTGTGTGACCACAGGCAGCGCATCCTAGCTGTCAATGCCCGCTTTCCAGGCAGCAGCCACGATGCCTTTATCCTGCGACAGACAACTGTGGCTGACATGTTCCAGGCACAGCCTCACCCAAGAGGATGGCTTATCGGAGACAAAGGCTATCCTTTGTGTACCTGGCTCATGACCCCGCTCCACGCGCCCATGACCCCTGCTGAAGAGGCATACAACGAGAGCCATCAAGCGACTAGGAACATCATAGAACAAACAATCGGCGTCCTCAAGCAACGGTTCCGCTGTCTCGATCGCTCCGGGGGAGCCCTCCAGTATTCGCAGGAGCGAGTCTCCCAATTCGTCGTCGTTTGCTGCATGCTGCACAACCTGGCTATCCGCAGGACTCAGGCACTGCCACCTCACGTTGGACCACCACCTCAGGAGGAGGAGCAGGAGGAGCATGAGGAGGAGGAGGACGAGGAGTACCAGCCCAGGAGGGAGGCACAAGGTCCAAGGGCCGCCCATCGGCGGCTTATTGAACGTCACTTCTAGGCCCCCTGTCAGGGAATGGCTTGTGCCAATGAAAGAACATGATTGCAGCCGCTCCGCAAGCCCTCAGCCGGTTAAGGCAACAAACACTTCAAAGATCAAACATGGACAATGTTAATAAATAAAATGCTTTATTGTACAAACTCAGGGCCCTTCCCACATTAAAACCAAAAACAGACGAAACCCCCAAAAAACACTCAAACACATTACTCGCTCCCACAACCTGGAGAGGATTAACAAAACAGTGCAACTACAATGGCCGTCATCCTCGGCCTTCGTAAAAAACAAACATCACATCCTCGGCCTTCAAAAACAAACATCCAATTCTCGGCCTTCAAAAAACAAACATCCAATTCTTGGCCTCAAAAAACAAACATCCAATTCTCGGCCTCAAAAAACAAACACAACTGGCCACACATTCGACTTTTTGGCCCGCTAGTGCGATGCCTTGGCCATCTTTGTGTGGCCCCTGCCTGCCCTGCTGCTCCTCCTCAAAGTAAGGCCATTGGCTGCTGCAAGGCTGGGGGCAGGCTCCAGAGGGGCACATGTCGTGACGGCAGATGCCCTTGGGGGTCGGCCTAGTCGAGGTCTGGCCGTCGAGCGGGCGGCTGTTGAATGCTGCAGCTGTGGCTGGCCAGCATCAGTCGCTGCAGCAGCTCCTGGCAGCTCCACTGGGGGAGTGGCAGTGGCGGCTGGAGGAATGGGGGCAAGCTGGCGGATGGCAGGCGCTTGCTGGTCGCCTGAGACACTGGCACTCGCCCGGGCCAGCACTGCAGCATGCGCACCAATCTGCCGAGGGACAGACCGCTGTGCTGCTGCAGCGCGCCGGGTGCCCTGGCGATGCCTGGCTGACACAGCGAGTGTGGCAGCAGTGAGTGCCCGTGTTGACCTGTTCAGTGACCTCATCAGAGCACCCAGTGACTCCATGGCACCACTGATCAGCTGCCCACTCGCTGCCTGAGCTGCCCCGAATGCTGCCCGACTCGCTGCCTGATCTGCCCCGAATGCCGCCCGACTCGCTGCCTGCTCTGCCCCGAATTCCGCCAAACTGATGGCCTGTGAGGCCCCGACGTCGGTCACACTCCGAGAGAGGGACTCGATGGCCTCAGGCAACCGTGCCACTACCCCCATGAGCTCCGTGTGCCGGCGCTCCGAGTCCGCGGACAAGTCCTCGAGGCGTTCCATCTCCTCGGCGAAGACCATCTCCGGACTGGAGGCCGGACTCTCCCTCTGGGGAGAAGGCCGCCGAGCTGGCCGACCCTTCCTGCGTTGCTGGACGCCGCTGGGCCCAGCAATTGGACTCCCCTCCGACCCTTACCCCCTCTGGGGAGAAGGCCGCCGAGCTGCCCGACCCTTCCTGCGTTGCTGGACGCCGCTGGGCCCAGCAATTGGACTCCCCCCGACCCTTCCCCCCTCTGGGGAGAAGGCCGCTGAGCTTCCACCCCCCTCCCGCGTTTCTGCAGGCCGCAGGTCCCATGAGCTCCCCTCCCCTCCGACACTTCCGCCACGCTCCCCTCCAGGGAAGACGTGTCCCCTACATTCGCATGGGTTGCCGCGGCTGAGGGTTCCCCTGATGGGCCGCCTTCCTCCTCCTCCTCTTCTGAGGGGCTGTCACTGGCAAGTTCAGGGACCTCCTCCTCACCATCTGAAAGCAGGAAGGCACATGAGTAGCTTCAGAGTGAGGAGAGGGCGTCAGCGAGGGATGCATGAGTGGTGGCATTCAGCGCATTGGTCGGACAGTGGCAAAGGATGTAGATCTGATGCGCAAGTGGGACGAGAGAGGTCCAAAAGGTGATGTCCTTACCATTGGTGCCCAGAACAGGGTCGGCATCTCCACATGCAACGGGGCCAATCACCCGGCCACCCATGATGCGCTCCACGCGATGTTGCAGCTCGGTGAGCAGCTGGATCTGGGGTCGGCCTCCCCCGGTCGCAGTCCGGCTCTTCTTATTATTGGCCAGCTTGGCCTGCAAGAGAAAGGACGGCCTCTAAGTACAGTGTGTAGCCCTGATCTTGTGTGCACTGCCTCCCATGTTGGAGTAGCCTGGCCAGTGTGTCGCCCTGATCTGTGTGCACTGCCTCCCATGGTGGAATAGCCTGGCCAGTGTGTCGCCCTGATCTTGTGTGCACTGCCTCCCATGGTGGAATAGCCTGGCCAGTGTGTCGCCCTGATCTTGTGTGCACTGCCTCCCATGGTGGAATAGCCTGGCCAGTGTGTCGCCCTGACCTTGTGTGCACTGCCTCCCATGGTGGAATAGCTTGGCCAGTGTGTTAAGTGCAGAATGTGCAATTGATGTTCATGCCTGTCCCATAGCTGCTGGATGAGGGCTGGCCATTAGGGCTTTCAGGTCCCTTTGCCCATAATGTGAGGTGCACATGCAAGGATGAGGAGGACACTGGAAAGGGTACTCACCCTGACAATCCGAGTGAGGTCATTAAACTTTTTGCGGCATTGGACACCGGTCCTGGGGACCTCGCTGTTGGCTGACACCTTGCTGGCGACATGCCTCCAGGCTCTCCGGTAGACGCGGACCGGCGCCTTCTTGCCATTGTCCGGGTACAAAATATGGTGCCTCTTCTCCACACCACCAACCAGTACACTCAGATCAAGCTCTGAGAAGCGCTGCGCTCGTTCACGGGCCTTCTGCATGGCTTCAGGCGCTATTTGGGTCCAGCAGCAGTGTTCAGGCCTAGCTGGAGGGCTCCACTATCCAGGGCGTGGCAGCAGACCAAGTCGACCCTTCCCCCTTAAGAGCTGGCCGGCGCCAGGGTGTCTGCTGTCAATCACGAGATGGCCGCACCTGCGCTGCGCCCGGCCTCGGCGCTCTCGCTCAGCACCTCCGGCTTAGCGCCTAAAGAGAGGCGTGCAGCGCCAGTTTTAGCGCTCGAGCAAACTCTTAGGGCGAAGCTAATGAATATCGGAGAAGTGGCCTCGATTTTGCGCCGGGCGCAAACTTTAGCGGCCGCCCGACTTTACCGCCCCAAAAGTGGCTACAATGAATTTCTAGGCCAACTTGTTTAAGTCTATAACTTCTAGTTTTGTGGTTATTGAAGGCCCATCAACTATGATTAAGATTTATGTGATTTTTACAATACTAACTTCTTAAAAAATTTGTTTATGATATTTCAGCTTCTACCTTAATCCTATATATATGTCCCAATCTTTATTTCTCTCTCTGTAAAATTTTACTTCCTGGTTTGCTGTCTGTGAGAATTCTTCAATGTGATTGGCTGCTCAGCTTGCTTGATGACATCACTGTTGCTGGACGCTGGAGTTTCACTTGATTTGGTGCCAGATTCAGACAAAGGCCGGGAGAGCTGAAATTTAGGCCACAGAGTTTGCTAGATCTTTGTGGGCAGTTTTCTTCGAGGTCCGCAGCGAGTGCGATCACTTCGCCGCTGACAACAAATTCCGGGCCATTGTCTCGTCAATTTCTCCTAATACAAACTGCGCATTATCATGCATTGTCATCCAAGCATTTATGGAAAAGGATGGGTTGTAGAGTTTTCCAGGGTCACATTCAGTGCAGATGTATGATCAGTCTGTTGTGACATGCTTCAATGAGGTGGGCTGGACAACATCAATGGATTTTCCTTCTTCAAAATAGCTATATGTAGTCCAACTGTAATTTGGAGAATTTTTTTTGAGCAATGTTAAGACAACATGAGTATTAAACAGATCTTGGGCTTGAACATATGACCATCTGATTAGGAGACAAAGGCTGAACTGAATAATCCTGAATAACTAATTTTATATTTGTGGAATGTCAAACTTTTCCATTACTATAATTAAGATTTACATGATTTTTAAAATAATTACTTTTTTTTAAAGTTTGTTTATGATATTTCAGCTTCTACTTTAACCCTATATATATATGTCCCAATCTTTATTTCGCTCTCTGTAAAATTTTACTTTTTGGTTTGCTGCTGGATTCTCAATAAAGCCATCATGAGTGCTGCTTTAATAGTCCAAGTAACTGTCTGTTAGCAGTCAGTCAATGGTGACTCATGGTCCAAATAATCCCTTCTTTCTCATGTGGAAGCTGTTTGCCTTCACTGATGTTGAAAACTCACACAAAGGCGTTATGGGCGTAAACCATGCAAAAATCGTATTCAGCAAGTCAAAAACCTATTCAGCTGCATGGTGGTTGGTTGTTCTGGAAACTACTGGCTGGAAAATCATAGAACCTTATCCAACATTGGAACATTCAAAAACCACATCATTGTAAAAAATGTCATGGTATATTTATGCAGGCCAGTACAATTAAATTATCATGAGAATTAAATTACAAGCTTCGCGTGGATTAAATAAAAGGAACTAACTGCCTGCTAAAATGAAGTTATAATTGCTAAAAGCAAAGTGCAAAGTAAGAAAATAAAATCCAATAAATCTGTTAATATGTGGAAAATACAAATTTCCATACCAAGAAGATAACATATTTTAAAATCCATGGCTTCATAAGAACATAAGAAAGTACAAGGCTGGTCAAGGAATAAGTAGGCCGTCTTGCTGATCCCAAACATCTGTTTGCTACCAAAAGATCACAATATTGGTTCAGATGAAGAAGCCATTTGATATCAGCTTTCCAGAATACCAACTCAATTTTCTTTGTATCCTGGCCTCAGTCACCCTTCTTGGCTACTGTTTCAGCTAACGATCATTTTCTGCATAAATAAATATATCCTGATTTCTTTCCTAAATTAGCCCTTCACAAGCCTGTGCCCTCTTGTCCTGCATTTCTGTTGTGTTTTGAATTTGTTTTCTGTAAATCATTAAATACCTTGGCCGAGAAATTCAGTTGGTTGCGCCAGCCGGTAACACCATAAGAGGGGTATATTTCCAGCGCTAGGCACTTAGCGCCCGGGCGCAGACCGATCTGCGCCAACGCCCAAATTCAGTTGACATTTAGCGCCGGCGCAAAGTGTTTGCGCCCGCTCAGCTGCGCGCGCAGCTTATGACGTCATCTCGTTGTGCAACGCTGTTTGTGCGCCCCAAACCGGAAATTCAGTGGCGCCCGCCCAATGTGGGCGTGGCGCTGCTAAGAACTGTGAAGTGGAATGCAACAGAGGCCCTGTGGGCCTCGGGGAGCGCTAATTAAAGGGCACTTACACTGACCTATAAAGCCCAGCCATTTTGCTGCAATGACTTTACTGCTTTGGATTTCTGGACAGAGACCAAGGGACAGAGCTTACTGATTTGGGACAACATAGGAGAGGTATTTTTGGCTTCTGGCCAGTGCTTTGACATTTGATTCATTTGATTTCACTGTTTTCAACTTTATTATGGGGGCTGTATGGGGGTCCAACCCTCAGTTGCAGCATTATGTGCGAAGGGCTCGCAGACGCTGTGAGAGAGGGCCAGCCATGCCTAGACGCAGAGGGGCCATCAGGCGTCGGCAACGTAGGCCTTACCCACTCAGGTAATACCGGCAGCAGGTGTCCTATCTCACCATGACTGCGGCGCATTGTGTTAAGAGGCTGCGCTTCAGAAGGGAGGTGGTTGCAGAGATCTGCCAGCTGCTTCACAGAGATCTGCGTCCACAGCTGATGTGCAGGACGTCTCTCTCGGTGGAAGTGAAGGTCACGGTGGCTCTGAACTTTTATGCAAGCGGCTCCTTCCAAGCCGCTGCTGGGGACATAGCGAACATCTCCCAGTTCGCCGTGCATCGCTGCATCCGGCAGGTCACCGATGCACTTTTCGCGACGAGACACCAATTCATCTCCATCCCCATGACCCGACAGAGGCAGGAGCAGCATGCAGTCGGATTTGCCAGGATTGCGCGCTTCCCCATGGTGCAGGGCGCCATTGACTGCACGCATGTGGCTATGTGGGCACCTATCCACAATGCCGAGGATTACCGCAACCGGAAGGGCTACCATTCCCTCAATGTACAGCTGGTGTGTGACCACAGGCAGCGCATCCTAGCTGTCAATGCCCGCTTCCCAGGAAGCAGCCACGATGCATTTATCCTGCGCCAGACTACTGTGGCTGACATGTTCGAGGCACAGCCTCCACCAAGGGGATGGCTTATCGGGGACAAGGGCTACCCTTTGTGTACATGGCTCATGGCCCTGCTCCGCGCGCCCAGGACCCCAGCGGAGGAGGCATACAACGAAAGCCATCAAGCCACAAGGAACATCATAGAGCAAACGATAGGCGTCCTCAAGCAATGGTTCCGCTGCCTGGATCATTCCGGCGGATCTCTACAGTATTCGCCGGATAGAGTCTCCCAGTTCGTCGTCGTGTGCTGCATGCTGCACAACCTGGCTATCCGCAGGACTCAGGCACTGCCACCTGACATTGCACCACCACCTCAGGAGGACGAGCAGGAGGGCCATGAGGAGGAGGAGGAGGAGGAGGAGTACCAGCCCAGGAGGGAGCCACAAGGTCCAAGGGCCGTCCGCCGGGGGCTTATTGATCGACACTTCTAGGCCCCCTGTCAGGGAATGGGCTGTGGCAATGAACGCACCTGAAGGCAGCCGCACCGCAAGCCCTCAGCCGGTTAACGCAACAACCACTTGAAACCTGAGATGTGGACATGCTGAATAAATAAAAAGCTTTCTTTCACAAACTCAGGGCCCTTCCCACATGAAACAGAAAAACAGACAAGACCCCCAAAAAACAGTCAAAAACATCTGTCACTCCCAAAACCTGGGGAGGACTAACAAAACTTGCCCATCCAAATGGCCTTCATCATCGGCCTTACAAAAATAAGCCCCCCCCTCCACAACACAAACACCCCCATAAAAACAAAAAATGCCTTGATCCTCGGCCTTACCAAAATAATGCCCCCCCAGAACACAAGCCCCTCGATATAAAAAAAACCGCTATCACCACACTCTAATGGGTGTGCCGAGAGGGCGAGTCCTTAGATAGGCTTCTCTGGCCCCTGCCCGACCTGCTGCTCCGCCTCAACCTGGGCCCTGCGGGTGTGGCAAGGCTGGGGGAAGGCTCATGACGGCCACAATGCGTGTCGGCAGATGCCCTTGGGGGTCGGCCTAGACGAGGCCCGGCCCGGGAGGGGCCGGCTGCTGACTGCTGCAGCTGTGGCTGGCCAGCATCGGTCTCAGCAGCAGCTCGTCGCACCTTGGCTGGGGGACTGGCAGTGTCGGCTGCACCAATGGGGGCAAGCTGGCTGATGGCAGGCGCGCGCTGCTCGCCAGAGACACTGGCACTCGGCCGGGCTGGCAGTGCAGCAAGCGCAGCAATCTGGTGGAGGCCAGACCGCTGTGCTGCAGCAGGGCGGCGGGTGCTCTGGCGATGCTTCCGCGCCACAGCGAGTGTGGCAGAAGGGAGTGCCCGAACTGCCCTGGTATGTGCCCGCATCAGCTCTGCCAGTGTCTGGACGGCACCACTCATCTCGCGAGTCGCGTCCTGGGCTGCCGCGAGTTGCTGGACACCCCTGTCGTGCGCTGCTGCGAGTTGTTCGACCCCCCTGGCCTGTGATTCCCCGAAAGCGACCACACTATGAGCCAGGGACTCAATGGCCTGAGGCATCTGTTGTACAACCCCCATGAACTCCTGGTGGCGCCGCTCAGACGCCGCCGACATCTCATCGAGGAGGCGCACCTCCTGGGCGAGGACCGTCTCCGGACTGGAGGGCGGACTCTCCCTCTGGGGAGAAGGCCGCCGAGCTGGCCGACCCTTCCCGCGTGCCTCGAGCCCACTGGGCCCAGGATCTGCCCTCCCCTGCAACACCTCCCCCCTCTGGGGAGAAGGCCGGCGTGCTGCCGGACCCTTCCCGCGTGCCTCGAGCCCACTGGGCCCAGGATCTGCCCTCCCCTGCAACACTTCCCCCTGGCTCTCCTGCAGGCCAGACGTCTCCCCTCCATTGCCATCCCCTGGCGCGGATGAGGGTTCCCCCGATGTGCCGCCTTCCTCCTGGTCCTCGTCGTCCTCCTCCTCCAAGGGCCTGGCACTCTGAGCTTCAGGGACCACCTCCTCCTCACCAGCTGAAAGCAGGAAGGCACAAGAGTAGCTTTAGAGTAAGGACAGGGCGTCAGCGAGGGAGGCCTGAGTGGTGGCATTATGCGCATTTGTCGGTCAGTGCGAAAGGATGTAGATCTGAAGCGCAAGGGCAACGACAGAGGTCCAACCGGTCATGTCCTTACCAGTGGGTCCCAGTACAGGGTCCGCATCTCCGATCGCAACAGGGCCAGTCACCCGGGCACGCATGAGTCGAGCCACGCTCTCCTCCAGCTCACTGAGCGCCTGGTACTCGGGACGGCCTCCACCGGTGACAGACTGGCTCCTCAAATTCCGCGCCAGCTTGGCCTGCAAGAGAAAGGACGGCCTCTAAGCACAGTGTGGTGCCCTGTTGCTGTGTGCACTGCCTCCTATGGTCGAATAGCTTGGCCAGTGTGGTGCCCTGTTGCTGTGTGCACTGCCTCCCATGGTCGAATAGCTTGGCCAGTGTGGTGCCCTGTTGCTGTGTGCACTGTCTCCCATGGTCGAATAGCTTGGCCAGTGTGTTAAGTGCAGAAAGTGCTATTGATGATCATGCCAGTTCCATTGCTGCGGGAGGAGGGCTGCCCATTAGTCCTTTGAGGTCCCTTTGCCCATAATGTGAGGTGCACATGCAAGGATGAGGAGGACACTGGAAAGGGTACTCACCTTCACCATCCGAGTGAGGTCGTTGTACTTCTTGCGGCATTGGTCCGCACTCCTGGGGACATCGCAGGTGGATGACACCCTGCGGGCGATTTTCCTCCAGGCTTTCCTGTACTGGCTCCTGGGAGCCTTCTTGCCACTGTCCGGGCACAAGATCTCTCTTTTGTTTTCGACACCATTAATCAGCACCCTCAGAGCATGCTCTGAGAAGCGCTGCGCTCGTTCACGGGCCCTCTCCAAGGCTCCAGGCGCTATTTTGGCCCACCAGCAGTGTTGAGGCCTAGCTGCAGGGCTCCAGTATGCAGGGCGTGGCAGCAGTCAAAGTCGACCCTTCCCCCTTTAAGGGCTGGCCGGCGTCAGGGTGTCTGCTGTCAATCAAAACATGACCGCACCTGCGCTGCGCCCGGCCTCGGCGTTATCAGGCCGCATCGCCGGCTTAGCGCCTGAAGAGAGCATTGCAACGCCAGTTTCAGCGCTCGGCCAAACTCTTGGCCAACTCTACTGAATTTCGGCGATGTGGCCTACACTTTCCGGCGGGCGCTAACTTTAGCGAACGCCCGACTTTAGCGCCCCAAAAGTGTCCAGACTGAATTTCTAGGCCCTTATGTAGCTCCATGAGATCATCCCTACGATGTTTGTTGTTAAGACTGAAGAGTTCCAGTTTATCGAGCTATTTTTCATAGCTTTTTCCTCTGCACTACCTCTGGGGCCTAGATAGCCCTTTTACATTATCCTACTCAGAACTATACACAATACTCCATCTGCAGCCTGAACTCTGGATACTGTACAGCTTTAGCATGACTTCTGAGGGTTTGAACTCTACAGATTTGGCAATATAACCCAACACCCTACTGCTTTGTTTATTGCTGCCTCACACTATTTCCTACATTACAACAGTGACTACACTTCAAAAGTAATTAATTGGCTGTAAAGCACTTTGGGACATCCTGAGGTCATGAAAGGCATTATATAAATGCAAATCTTTCATTTAGACTTGCGAAGTGATGAGTTAACTAACAGTATTAGGTTTCTTTCAGCTTCCTCATTGGCACATATTAGCCTCCCTTCCCCTCTTGGACTATGCATGCCTCCTGTTTTTACTTCCAAAATGGAGTATATTGCATTTATCCATGTAATCTTCACTTTCCATTGATTAATCCAGGTGTAAACTTTGCTGAGCTCTCTTTTTGTAAGATTTTCAATGTGTCCTCTGAGTGCACAACTCCACTAGCTTGTTGCCATCTGTTGATTTAACTTCCTTAAATTGAGGCTGTGATTTCCAGGTCAATTATATATACACAAACAGGAGGGTTTCCTATTACAGAATCTAGGACAATTAATATGTCCTCACATTATGACTAACTTCCCTGTAGACAACCTTCTATCTTCTTACCTTCAGTGAGTTTCTAATTCATATCCATACCTTACCCTTGATATCTACTGATGGCTTGTAAAGGAATTTCTATACAGTATTTATCAAAAGCCTTTTGAATTCAAGGTACACTGCATCATAGATGCAGGGAGGATGTTTCCCCTGGCTGGGGAGTCTGGAACTAGGCCCCACAGTCTCAGAATACAATTGGCCATTTAGGACTGAAATGAGGAGAAATTTCTTCACTCAATGGGTTGTGAATCATCGGAATTTTCTACCCCAGAGGGCTGTGGATGCTCAGTCGATGAGCATATTCAAGACAGCGATCAATAGATTTTGGATATTAAGGGAATTAAGGGATATGGGGATTTTGCGGGTAGGTGGAGTTGAGGTAGAATATCAGCCATGATTTTATTGAATGGCAGAGCAGGCTCAAAGGGCTGAATGGCCTATTCTTGCTCCTCTTTCTTATCACAGAATCACAGAATCACAGAAACCTCACAGTGCAGATAGAGGCCATTTCGGCCCATCGAGCCTGCACCGACACATATCCCACCCGATCCCCGTAACCCCTACACCAACACATATCCCACCCTATCCCCGTAACCCCACGTATTTAATCCCCCTAACACTAAGGGTCAATTTTATCATAGCCAATCAACCTAACCTGCACATCTTTGGACTGCGGGAGGAAACCGGAGCACCCGGAGGAAACCCACGCAAACACGGGGAGAATGTGCAAACTCCACACAGTCAGTCACCCGAGGCCGGATTCGAACCCGGGTCCCTGGCGCTGTGAGGCAACAGTGCTAACCACTATGCCACCGTGTTCTTATGTTCTTATGTTTTATGGCTTTCCTTGTCAATTTGGGTTGTCACTACCTCTGAAGGTATGTTGGATGTCATATTCTTCTATTTTGTTTCTGACTATTGATTTCATTCCATTTCATTACAGCTCTGTTGCTTTCTTGAGTATGAAACCTTCTAGCCTATCTGAACCTTTCCAGTAACTTTGATATCCTTAAAATCACCATCAGTGCTTCATAATTCTCTTCCCTTATTGCACTAAGTACCTTGAGGTATAGCTACAGAAAGACTTGCATTTCTATAGCATCTTGTCACATCTCTCAGACACACTTCAATGTGCTTCAAGTACAATGAATTGCTTTGAATGGAATAATTGTTGTTACATAAGTAAATTCAACAGCAATTTTATGCACAGCATTACGGTGAATGACCAGTTAATGTGTTTTTGGTGATGTTGGTTGTGGGAGGAATGTTGGCCAAAGGACTAAAAGGACTTGTTGCTCTTCTTCAAATATTCAAATAGGATTGCTCTTAGATCACACAGAGGGCGCCTTCATTTAACCTCTCCTCTGACAATGTAACATAATTAATTATTGCACTGAAATGTCAGCCTAGATTAGTGATGGCGATTTAGAATCAGGCTTGAATTTGCAGCCTTCTGACTTAGAGGGGAGAGTGCGACCAACTTTGTCAAATTTAGGTCATATGTCCTGGGGGGAATTATTGTTTTTTTTTAATCCCTTTCAGTCTGTCAAAAAACCTCTGCTTCACTAACATCAAAGTCCCTGACCAAATCTGACATGTGTTTGATGTTGGATGATGCACTGTCAAGGCTCATTTTTTTCCTTGGCTCTCTGCTTCTGTATAATCTTTCACTCAACTAAGTGATCAGCCCTTCCTTGTCCTCTAAAAGCTTTGTAAATCACGTTTTCTCTAATCTCCCATGTTGGAGCTCTGCTAGTTTTGCCTTGCTGTTCTTACAGATGTAGTGGTCCTGCATCTCCCACGTACCTCCATTTGTGTTCAACAGCTTTATTGTTGCTTACTGCCTATGTGCCTCCTGAAGTTGTATACTGCATTACAGTTCAAATGCCCCATGTGACTTAACCCCTCCAACCCTCGTGCCTTCCCATGGCCCAATTTAACAGGCAAGAGGGATACTGGACAGAAGGCAGTGGGATCCTTCTGCAATGTTACCACATTCTCTCCTTGTGTTGCTGAAATTTGCCTCCTGAAGTTTTATACTGTATTAGTAATTGGTCACATGACTGTGCTGTTGGGCAATTCGGGTTTTGATAAATTCATCTGGGCTTGACTGCAATCTTAATCTGAGGCCTGTGTGGAGAAATGGCGGTGGTTTAGCCTCCAGGCCAAACCTGACAGGAAAGAGGTGACAGGGCCAGAAGAGGCCCAGAAAGGCAAGTTTATTTTGACTTTTTATAGATTATTTTGACTTTTCATAGTTTCTTTGTGGGCCAGGAGGAGCAGGAGGAATCCTTGGGCTTTCACTTTCCTAGGCTTCCACCCCTCCCCTGACCACGATGCCCTCCTGCCCCCTGCACCCACCTTCCCCACCCCGCTCTCCAGACCATTTACCTTAGTACCAAGGGACCTTTCCCTCAGGTCCCCAACAGCCACCTCCAGCCGCCTGAAATTCCCATTCTCGCCTACTGCCACTTAGTGATTCTGACTGGGCTTGGGCTGGAGACTGACGGCAAGGATACAGATGAGGCCCGGGAGTTAAAATATCCTGGACCTCACACTACGGAGGGCCAGATTGTTACCTGCCTGCCTCATCCCCCATACGCCAGTCCTTCTCACGGGTGAAATCGACCCTATTGAGTCAGGTACACTGTATTGACCAGCTCAAAGTCTTTCCTTCTTAGACACTTTCAGGTTATGTTCAGTTTGTTGAAGTCTTCCATCAGCACTAGTTTATGAATTATTGGATTAGCACAAGTTTAAGATAAACTGTCAAATTAATGACATTTTTTTCGATAGCAAAATACTGCAGATGTTGGAAATCCGAAATAACAACCAAAAATGCTGGAAAAACTCAGCAGGTCAGGCAACATCCATGGAGAGAAATTTGAGTTGACGTTTCGGGTCGAACCCTTCTTCAAAACTGGAAAGAAAAGAAACTAGATCGAAGGCAGGGCTGCGATCGGACAAAAGAATAAAAGAAACAAAAGAAGTAAAAGAGATTAGAAGCTAGACGAGATGGTAATAGGCTGAGATTAGGTGTAAAGTGTACTGGCAGGGCAAGAGATAGCTGCCAGGTGTGAGAGAAAAACAAAAGGAAAGGGGGGGGGGAAAAGGAGTGGAAAAATTACAAGAAAAATGAAATAGGGGCCGAGGTTATGATCTGAAATTGTTGAACTCGATATTGAGTCCGGAAGGCTGCAGAGTGCCTAATCGGAAGATGAGGTGCTGTTCCTCGAGTTTACGTTGAGCTTCCGTGGAACAATACAAGAGGCCAAGGACGGTGAGGTCCGAGTGGGAATGGAGCGGTGAATTAAAATGACAGGCGACCGGAAGCTCGGGGTCACCCTTACGGACTGAATGGAGGTGTTCCGCAAAGCGGTCACCCAATCTGCGTTTGGTCTCCCCAATGTAGAGGAGACCGCATCGTGAGCAGCGAATACAGTATACTAGATTGCGAGAAGTACAAGTAAATCGCTGTTTCACCTGGAAGGGGTGTTTGGGGCCCTGGACAGTGGGAAGGGGGGAGGTATAGGGGCAGGTGTTACATCTCCTCCGCTTGCACGGGAAGGTGCCAGGCGAAGGGGAAGGGCTGTTTGGGGTGATAGAGCAGTGGACTAGGGTGTCTCGGAGGGAGCGGTCCCTGCGGAATGCTGAAAGGGGAGGGGAGGGGAAGATACGTTTGGTGGTGGGATCACTTTGGAGGTAGCAGAAATGCCGGAGGATGATCTGTTGAATGTGGAGGCTGGTGGGGTGAAAGGTGAGGACAAGGGGAACCCTATCGTGGTTCCAGGAGGGAGGGACAGGGGTGAGGGTGTAGGGGGGTTCTCTTGCTTGCTCTGGTCTCCTGCCAGGCTTCTTGCAATAATTACCCTTGAGTGGTTCGACCCACTCTTCCCTACGGTTCTAGACCTTGGACTTAGGTCCAGGGGACTGTAGTGCAGAGAAAAACTCAATAGACCAGGTTGAATAGCACGAAATGGATGCTTTTATTAAACAGTTTGCAGCATTATAAAATACATGTCATAAGCACAGATTAAAGCTACTACAAGCATGCACACATCTATGAACTTAACTCTATGGAAATGGGGAACACACGGCACATCGTAAAAGGAGTAACACATTACAACTACCCTTAACCCCCTCCCCTAGACCTAACTAAGTTTCGACTTGGGGAACTCGGGATCATGCTCACCACTTTCAGAATTGTGAAAAGGGGTTCGCAGCCTTTTTGGCACCGCTTTCCGTCGTCACGTGGATTTGGAAACTTCTGGCGCAGCTTGTTTTCCTCTTGGTTCTCCCGCGATGAGGCTGCCGATACAGCCTTGGTGAGCGCTCGCCACGGATGAATCCGTTACCGACGTGACTTTAAGAACTGGATGCACATGGGTGAATCCATTACCGATGTGATGTTGAGACGCTGGAGTGCTGGGCCCGGAGTGTCCTCTTATACAGTCATAATGATTGTCCTTCTGAGGGTGTCTTCTTCTTCGGCCTGGGTCGTCGATGATCTCCCGACAAAAGTACCCGGGCTACCCTCGTTGTCTTCCCGTCGTGGCCGAGCCTTGCCTGGCCGAACACCGACCACGTTCCGAAACCGAAGTGCTGCCTTAACCGAAGAGTCTGTCCCGAAGCGTTGAAGAAATGAAAACCGAAGTGAAGCTACTGTAGAAGTTCCGAAGCGTGAAGTGAAGCCAACCTACGAAGCGTACTGATGGACCTTTTCAATCCACAGTTATACCCTTTTGGAACATTCTTATCTCCAGCCAGATCATAGTCCTGTCTTTGTAATATTTTTGGCGGGCAGAATTCTCTGCATGGGTGTTTTGTCTTCATAACGGGAGTCGGTGATGGCTGAACTGGCCTTCCTGGGCCGATAATGTCTTTGCTTTGTCACCGTAACTCGGTTTGTATATTGATCGGTCTGGAGATTGCCCTTGATGGCTGTTAAACGGCTTTACTTTGTACAGTAAATGGGTTTAAGTGTTCATTCAATTGTCCGCCCATTTCTTGATGGGCCTCATCCTGCTACCCAAAACTGTCCTGTACTTATAAACTAATTAATATGTATGCTCAGTTCCCTGAGTTTCGGTTTCCCGAAACTGGTTTTCGCAGGCTTAATGCCTTCAATCCACAAGCCTGTCTGACTTGCAGTAACAGAAATTCAAATGGTCCCAGAAACTGGTCACGAGGTCCGGTGGCCATTTTGTGTGCCCTATCAAAGGTTTCTCTGCACAAGCATCTTTTGGTCAATAAAACTGTCTTATTAACCCTAATTTACTGCGTGGTTATTAATGAAAATTTTGAATCTTACAGTCCCTCCTGTGATACTGATAGCTTGCTTAAAGTATCTATAACCCTTGGTGAGCAAATTTTCCCTGATTCCCCACATCCAAACATTCCTGGTAATTAGCTATCTATAACCCCCACGACACATGCAGTTCCCATTTCAGAAAAATTACCTTGTGTACAGTTGGACAATCATAGGCAGTACTACCTTAAACTATAACACATTCATCTTTCAGATGTGAAGGGGCCGATACCCCTTTCACCACCTGTATACATATTTTATTACTCAAAGAAAAAAAACAGAAAACCTTCTGAACGGCTATAACACAACAGTATTCACACACTTAAATCATACAGTGACTAAAACCACGAGTGGAGGGATGCTTTATCCTTTAATACTTAGCAGCTTAAACTGGGGTGTCCTCCTCACCCACTCGTACGTAGCGTTCTCTCCATTCTCCTGTGTTCTCGTGCCTCTGGAGGCGTTTGCCTCTCTTGCAATGCACGACCAGTAAAAATACTACAATCAAAACCTGACACACCACTAGGATGTGGGACGCTATTCTAATCCAGTGTGGGATCTCTACATTAGTGAACAGGTCCCACCATGGTGGGGTGACTATGTCTAATATGTCATTCCCTATCTCTAAAGTCTTCTGCTCTAATGTGGAAAAATGCTTCTGTGAGACTATTACGGCTTTTAAAATCTTGGTGAGGTGTTCGGGGAGAGGGGGAATGACATAACCAAAATGCGCAATGAATCGCTGAAAATCCGTGAAATTCCCTTTCACAGTGAGGTGAACGGTGGAAGGTACAGGAATGGGGACAATTCGCTGTTGTGCCACTTGAACTTCAGCCCTGGGTTTGAAACCAAAACTGCTGTCACTGACCGGACACCACCCGTGCTGTCCATGTTGGTAGTGAGGCGCTGCAGTGGTGACACAGTATGTCCCACCTCCGATATATGCCACCTGCGGGGGCACATGGTCTTTTGCCATTGTCTCCATGGTGCAATTTATCGGCTTCGCGCTAGCGGCTCTGAACCCGCACTGTGGTTTCAAAAAGGCATTCAAGTGCTGGGGACACAGGATGATGTGTGCTCCCCGGCTACGACACCCCGAGAGGTCGGTGACTGTCATCGTACGCTCCCATCTGATGACGTAAGGCGGGACCACTGCGTAACGAATGTGCGCACCCCCCTGTATGACTCCAATGTTCTCCACCCTGTATACCGGGGCGGGCTTTGCTGTGGGACCCAACACCGGCATCCTTACCACTATTCCCATGATAGTGTGATTCGAGCGTCCGCAGTCCACTGGGACTGGGTACGCCTCTGCAGCTAGTCTGAGCTGGCACGGACTTAATGCATTCTCAAAAGGGTGGAGCGCTTGCAAGTGCTTGTTGCTGATCCAGGACGGGACCAAACCTTGTTTTAAATCCTCCAGATTACTGCGGCCCTCGCCCAGTAACCACACCCCGTATAGCACACAAGCCTCGTTCTGTGCTGCCTGATCGGACGCATTCCAATCCTCCCTAATGAGTGCATTTACCGTTCTAGCGTGTTTCTCCAGCTCAGCGATTATTTCTTTTAAGTGTAGTGTCATGGCCTGATCCTCATGTAGTTCAGAGCCCACTACCTTATTTTCGTTTGTCAGTATGTTCCTTAACTGGGCCTTTAAACCATTAACCTGTGTCTGCAGCTCCATGTTGTCTAGAGCGTTGACAACAGATGTCCCGGTACTAAAAGCAGTGAAAATGTAATTTACAGTACCCCTTCTTTGCCTCCCTACCCGATCCAAAACTTCCTGTGGTGTGGTGTACAATTTGGCTTTGTCGATGTCGGCAAAGTCAAATTCATAAAATTGTCTGAACATTTTGGTTAACAGGACCTGGTACAATTGTTCCATTTCCTTGGGACACCACTCTGGCAATCGTACCTCAGTGAGGTTTAAAATCACTGAGGCCACCACGTAGTCTACCCCTTGGTACAGCACCTGACCGGTGGGTACCAATACTAAACCGTTCCCGGGCCCCTTTGTGGTGGTGGGGCACCCTTCCTTCTGGGCTAGTGCTACCGGAATCGTGGGCAGGGGCTTGCGTGGGTGGGTGATGAGTTCAGTGGCGTTTACCGGAATCGGGGAGAATGGGGCTCCGCACACCCGGGTGCTGACGTCCCACCTCATTCCTTTTCCTTCATCCTGCCACTGCCTCTGGAAAAAGATAGATATGCCCTTGGGGCAAACGCGCTTCGAACCCCACATGCAGACATATATCCCTTCATCTCGTTCCCACCATTTGTCCCAACACACACGTAACTGTCCGTGAGTCCCCGTAATTGTCCGATGGGTATTGTTACCCAGTCGCTCCCACTCGATTGTAGAGTTCTTCATATTCTTTCCCAGCTTTCGCAGCCACCACCATCTACTTAGTGGTACGTTCCCATTACACACCAAACAGATCCTCTTTCCCACGGTAACGCTGACTCTGGGTGCAATGAACCTCACCCGAGGGCACCGTAATGAAGTCTCTTGGTAGGCAAACCCGGATTTGCTGGAGTATTCTGTGGAATTCGACCCCAGCCATCCTGGCCATCTCCCTTCGTGGAAGTAGGTGGCGGTTTTCTCAACCTCTCGCTTCCCCGTCCCATCCGTCGCGATGGGGGCTGTGTCCCCGGAGCATCCGAACACGATGACGTCCTTGGTGCGGCCTCGGTAGGCCAGCCCGCACCCGATTGCCGTGAGTACCACGAGAATCCTCTCCATTGTATTCCTGGTTTCTGTAACCGATAAGATGATGTAGCCAGGCTCCCAATAGATGCTGGCTTAATTAAACGGACGCTGGGATCCCCTGACCCCGCTTCCAAACACACACACATACTGGGCAGACTCCGAAAACTACCCTTTTAAAACATCCCTATCATCTTAAACTTTACATACCGTAAACTAACATTAAAATTACTTAAACTTAACATCATTACCTAAACTTATGTACAGCGCCGCCCTCCTTTGGGCGGCCTACCTAATTCCTGTGAGGGCTGCAGCGTGCCGCTCCCTGTGGCGGGGCTGCACTGACCTTCAGCTTTGATCCCCCGCAGCCTGTTGCTGCTGAACGGGAACCGTGCCTTCCTGGGGCTACCCTGAACCGAGGTTGGGGAAAATACGGAGAATCTGGCCAAGTCTTTCTTGGCTGAGGCGTCCGAAGCGACCTACGAGGGGGCGCCTTGGGCGAGGCTCCCAGGGCTGACGGACCGGGGATCGGGACCTTCACCGTCACAGCCTGTGGTCCCACCACAGCTGCCGGCTCCGGCTCCCATTCCTCAGGCTCCACCCCCCTGGGGCCGGGATCTGTGGCATCTGACTCCACCTCACCTGTCCCTACAGGTGGTGAGTCTCCGCCCCCAATCCCTACCTCTCCTAAGCTTGAGTCGAGGGCGGGATCTTCGTCCTCCGACTCTTCCTCCTCCGTGATCGGGTCAAGGGCGGGGTCGAGCTGTTCGGGCTCTTCCTCGTCCGAATCCCAAACTAGAGGGGAGACCTCCCACTCCGATGGGACGACTCCTCCCTTCACGCAGGCTACAGTTCCAGCCTGTGTGGTCTGTGACTCTGTCGCAGGCTGAGGATTTTTGTCCTCAGACCTGGCCCCTGTTGTTGGCCCTTGTGCACCCGGCTTAAACAGTTTACACTGGTTAATGTGAAACCATTTAGTACGTCGGGGTACCTTCACTGCATAAACCATGGGGCTGGCCTTGTCTACAATGCTGTAAGGCCCCATGTACAGTGGTTCAAGACTCCCTACTCGGGCATAGTTCCTAACCATGACCTGGTCTCTGACTTCCCACTCTTGCTGCTTACGAGGTTCCAGCAACAGTCGATTGCCCTGATGCTGTCTCCCCATGTTCCCAGCCGCTTGCTCATAAATCCGTTTCAGGTGCTCCAAGAGGGTTTGGACGAACTTGTCCCGATTCACCTCTTGGAGCTGGCCCTCGGTGAGCACCGGGGCTAGAACATGGGTGGGTGTTCGCATGATCCTTCCAGTCATTAACTCGTGCAGGGAGTGCCCCGTACTCTTGGACTGGCTGGCCCGGATCCCCATGAGGATTAGAGGCAGGATCTCCGCCCATTTCTGGGGCGAGCCCATCACCTCTTTCCTCAGCTTTTCCTTGAGGGTCCGGTTCATACGTTCAACGATCCCGGATGACTGGGGATTGCACGCTACGTGCCACTTCCCTTCGATGCCCAAGAGCATGAAGGTGTTCTGCATCACTTGACCGGTGAACTGACTCCCTCGGTCGGACTGCACAAAACGGGGGAGCCCCCACCGTGAGAACACTTCCTGGACCAAGATCTTAGCAGTACCCAGCGCCGTAGCTGTTCTACATGGGAAGGCTTCTACCCACTTGGTAAACACATCCACCAGGACAAGGCAGTACTTATAGCCTCCCTGTGCGGTGGGTAGGGGCCCTATGTAGTCGACCTGTATCGACTGCCATGGTCCCTCTACCCTCCTGATGTGCCCCATAGGCACCTTCCTTTTCTGTGGGTCTGGGTTGTTCGCGGCGCACACAAGACAACTTGCACAGAACTCGCGGACTTCGTCTCGAAGTCCCGGACACCATCCCGCCTGCTCTACCTGTTGCCAAGTAACCTCAGGCCCGGGGTGTCCTGCCCCTGGACCCTCATGGGCCAGTTGAAGGAATTCACTCCGGTGCTGCTGCGGCACAACCCACTGTTCCTCTCGGAACAGCATGCCTTCCTTGACTGAGAGGGCTGCCGTACTGTACAGACCCTCTACTTGCTTGCCCTCAGCAATGGCTTTGAGGACTGTTTTTAGGGTGGGATCTAGGGTTTGGATGGTCTTTAGGTCTAGGGGCGGTGTCACCGCTGTGTTCCCTGGAGTCCCCTCCCTTCCTCGGATCGCTGCCACGGGTCCGGGTCCATAGGGGTCCCAGAAAATGCCGTTGCGGGCACCCTCCCTGGCTAGCGCATCCGCCTGCTGGTTGCCCTGACTGCGGGGTTCTGTGGTGGAATGAGCCTTCACCTTGTGGATGAACACCTCCCCTTCCTCCCCCACTGCTGCCAGGATCTTTTCCAGCAAGGGCTTAACTGTTAAAGGTCGTCCGTCCGCGGAGCTATATCCGCGGCGGGACCAGATGGCGAGGTACTCCGTGCACGAATTGCATGTGAACATGCTGTCCGAGCAAATCGTGTATGGGGTTGGGAAGATCTCGGGGTGGGTAACCACGTACGCCACCGCGGACAGTTCAGCCTGCTGTGCACTCATAGTGCTGGGGAGCTTAATCGCCAGAGCAATGTCTGCCGTAGGGTCATAAACTCCACACCCTGTGAGCCGTTCGCCAGCAGATACCGTGCTGGAACCATCTACGTAGATCTCGCGGCCTGTGGGGTGTATCCCGGCCCGTAAACCTATGTTGACCTCCCATACCCCTTCGACAGAACACCGATGGGCTGTTCCGGGATATACCAGGTTCGCCGCGAGCTTCGGCTCGCAAAGACCTTTAACTTTGAGATCCATCTGGGAAAGGAGGAGGGTCCAGCGCGCAATCCGAGTGCTGCTTACGGTCCCATCCTTAATCCTTCCATCCAGAAGCATCTTTGTGGGGGTGTGATGGGTGAGGAGAGTGATGGGAGAGGTTCCTGTGAAGATCACTGATCTGTTCACAGCCCAATGCGTGGCCAGGAGATGCCGTTCGCAATTGGAAAAACTCCTCTCCACATCCGTGAGCACCCTGGAGGAATAGACTACCGGTCTCAGCTTGCCGTGTCGCTCCTGGAGCAGCACGGCGCTCAGGCTGTCCCCACTAGCGGCCACTTACAGGAAAAACTCCTCCCCCCCAATCTATGGCTGGCGCGGTCTGCAGATCCCTTTTCAACTTCTCGAATGCTGCCTGACAACCCTCGTCCCAAGACCACTCGACCCCCTTGTGTAAGAGTCGGAGTAGCGGGGCTGCTGTGGCTGCATAGTCCTCGATGAAATCTCTGCAGTACCCGGTCAATCCCAAAAAGGACCTCACACCCGTTACTGTGTTCGGAATCGGCAAGTCCTGCACCGATTCCCGCCTAGCCTTAGCTATGGCTCTTTCCCCAGCTCGGATGGCCAGACCCAGGAATTTCACCTCTTGCTGGCCAATCCGTGCTTTCTTTGGGTTTACTTTGAAACCCTTCCTCTCCAATAGCCCCAATAATTCGGCTAATAGTGGGCCGTGCTCCTCTCTTGAGTCCGTGAACAGGAGCAAGTCGTCCACATACTGCACTATCTGATTGGGCTGGCTAAATTCTTTTAAACTTCCTGCCATGCACTGATGGAAAATGCTGGGGCTGTTGTGAAAATCCTGTGGCAAGCAGTTCCAAGTGTACTGTTGCCCTTTAAAAGTAAAAGCAAACTTGTACTGATCCTCCCGCCGCAGCGGAATGGACCAAAAACCGCTCGAGATATCCAGCACCGTGAACGTGGTCACCGATGCTGGAATACTCCCTGTTAGGTCGGCAACTGCTGCTACCGTGGGCGCGCAGGCTGGGATGTTACTGTTGAGGACTCTATAGTCCACCGTAGCCCTCCATGAATTGTCTGGCTTCTTTACCGGCCATAATGGGGCGTTCACGTGAGTGGCTATTGGCCTCAACACGCCCTGCTGCACCAATGAAGATATTGCTATCTCCATGTCGGGTTCTGCCTCCTTGGGGAAGTTATACTGCTTTTGGGGTCGGATCATGGGGTCCCCGTCTACTCTGACCTCAAACCCGGTGACTCTCCCACAGTCGTGCTTGTGGGTGGCAAACGTGGTCAGGTTTTCCGACACACACGCTTGCAAGTCCGTTGGGACGTCCGCGACCAGAAGCTCGAGGTCGTAACCCCCTGACGGCTTCATGGTGCACAGGGTCCCCTTTTCTCCCTTCCCTGGGATCACAACTACCTTACCTAACCCATTCTCGGCTCCCCAGAGACAGTGATTTCTGAGGTCCACGAGGATCCCGTGCTCCACCAAGAAATCAGACCCGAGGATGCCTTTACCACCCCCCTCATTCCACTTCAACAGGATACACGTCCATGTGGTGTGGAGTACTCCCAAATGAATGGAGAGCGGGATGGAGTACGCGCCAGCCTGTTCTTTGCCTGTGAAACCCGCTACTGAGAATGGAGCCTGGGTAGACAGAGGTGAGGCAAAAGGCTTAGCTGTGTGGATCACGGTACATGATGCTCCCGTATCCAACAGGTAACTACCCCTTTCCTTCTCCATCTCCATCTCCACCACGGGTCTTCTCCACACGTCATAGCGGAGCAGACACAGGTAGATGGGCTGCATGGGCTTCAGTCATTTGGGCTCTGTGGTTTGGGTTGGGGGAGCAACAGGGCTGTTGACGACTGCCACCTTCCCCTGCGAGGTCATTAGAGACCGCATTGCCTCTAAAACCGACTCGATCGTATCGGGATGGATCGACATTTGGGCTGGGGCTGAGGGAGGTTTTCCCTTTAAATCCTTCCAGGGATTTTTACAGTCCCGGCGCCAATGACCCTCCTTCCCACACCCGTAACAACTGCTCTTGGCTTGGGGAGGGCGATTCCCCTCCTGATGCCATTCCTTTTTAGCAGGAGCTGCAGGCCTCGCCTCATGCACCTTTCCCTTTGAGGAAGGCACATCCCTACTCTTGTTGTTCCTGTAACCGATCGTGAGCTGATCTAGTACTATCTCCTCCGTGGAGCGGGGGTTAGTGGGGTCAAACCATGTTTTGGCCTGCTCCCTCACCTGTGGCAAGCAATTGGCGACCAGGCACCGGAGCCAATGAGCCTTTTGGTCATTGTCCAGCCCATTCCGGGCCGGCCCGCCCGGGCAGCTGCGCCGATACACTGGCCACAACCTTCCGGCGAAAACCCGTGGGGGCTCTCCCTCTAGCTGTATCGTCCTTTCCAATCAGAGGAACGGACTTTTGTCACTCTCCCCTATAATCTCCAGGATCTCGTCCCGTAACTCCTCATACTCCTTGTGCCCTCTCTTGCTCTCGTCAGGGAGACACTGGAGGAGTGAGCTGTCCAGGGAGAGCAGCAGCATTTTGGCCTGTTCAACCCCGTCGCAGTCATTAACTGCTGCGGTCTGCTCCACGTCCCTAAAATGGACGGAGGGATCTCCTGACTCGGAGAGTTTTGGGATGTGACTTATCATTGCCCTCAGCTGTTGTGCGCTGTGGGGCATTATGATCTGATTCACGAGGGGTCCAACCTCGCCATCCACTGCGCCCGGACCGAGCCTCCGGTGTCGAGTTGGACACATCGGCGCCGGCCCCGACTCTACTACCTGGGATTGCTCTACCTCATGAACCTCTTTGTCTAACTTCACCGTTTCCTTCCCCGGAGTCCAAGACTCAGTATAGGCGGGAGGTGCCGAGGGCTCGGGGGTTGGTACCCCAACTGCCTCTTGCGGAATCGGTCTTTTGGATTCCTTGGCTAACAGTAGCTGGCTCGCTGGTGGGTTTATGAGACACACCAAGCCGTTTGCCTTCGCTAGGGCCGTTCTCAGTTCCTCTAGCTCCCTTTGGCAAGCGCTATGATCGGTGTTCTCAGACCTATCCTCCATGGCCATCTTGTAAGCTGCCCTAGCTCCCAGAATACTTTCCTCCTGTGTCTCTACCTTCTTAGCTAGGCGGAAACACCTGTCTCTCATCCTACCTTCACTGGCCTTGGCCTCAATGACCTGACACTCCAAGTAATCTATCCTGGTCTCATGGCGGTGAGTTACGGATTGGCGTTCCTGATTCAGCGCGTTAAGCGATTCAATCAGTTTCTGACCTCCCGCAACCTTTTCCTCTACTTTTGCTAGTAACCCTTTTATCTGGGCTGTCTGTGCTACAATGACTTGGTCCAAAAGCTGGACTTGCTTCTTGTAGCACATCAGCCAGACTGCCTTTTCTACCGATCTTTTGTGCTCTTTGCTTTCTGTCCATTTAATGGCTGCGTCTAGCGGGCGCCTATCTCTTAATAGGTCAGATATCCACTGTTTTGTAATGTTTACCTTCCCAAAAACATAATCCGCTATTCTCTCATCCATCACATTTCGTTTATTCAGAACTTGATCTAAAACACTACATTCCTGCTGCCAAGGTCCTGCCGCAGTCGTCATCTCTGTAGGGGGTTTCTCTTGCTTGCTCTGGTCTCCTGCCAGGCTTCTTGCAATAATTACCCTTGAGTGGTTCGACCCACTCTTCCCTACGGTTCTAGACCTTGGACTTAGGTGCAGGGAACTGTAGTGCAGAGAAAAACTCAATAGACCAGGTTGAATAGCGCAAAATGGATGCTTTTATTAAACAGTTTGCAGCATTATAAAATACATGTCATAAGCACAGATTAAAGCAACTACAAGCATGCACACATCTATGAACTTAACTCTATGGAAATGGGGAACACACGGCACATCGTAAAAGGGCTAACACATTACAACTACCCTTAACCCCCTCCCCTAGGCCTAACTAAGTTTCGACTTGGGGAACTCAGGATCATGCTCACCACTTTCAGAATTGCGAAGAGGGGCTCGCAGCCTTTTTGGCACAGCTTTCCGTCGTCACGTGGATTTGGAAACTTCTGGCGCAGCTTGTTTTCCTCTTGGTTCTCCCGCGATGAGGCTGCCGATACAGCCTTGGTGAGCGCTCGCCACAGATGAATCCGTTACCGACGTGACTTTAAGAACTGGATGCACATGGGTGAATCCATTACCGATGTGATGCTGAGACGCTGGAGTGCTGGGCCCGGAGTGTCCTCTTATACAGTCATAATGATTGTCCTTCTGAGGGTGTCTTCTTCTTCGGCCTGGGTCGTCGATGATCTCCCGACAAAAGTACCCAGGCCACCCTCGTTGTCTTCCCGTCGTGGCCGAGCCTTGCCTGGCCGAACACCGACCACGTTCCGAAACCGAAGTGCTGCCTTAACCGAAGAGTCTGTCCCGAAGCGTTGAAGAAATGAAAACCGAAGTGAAGCTATTGTAGAGGTTCCAAAGCGTGAAGTGAAGCCAAGCTACGAAGCGTACTGATGGACCTTTTCAATCCACAGTTATACCCTTTTGGAACATTCTCATCTCCCGCCAGATCATAGTCCTGTCTTTGTAATATTTTTGGCGGGCAGAATTCTCTGCAGGGGTGTTTTGTCTTCATAACGGGAGTCGGTGATGGCTGAACTGGCCTTCCTGGGCCGATAATGTCTTTGCTTTGTCACCGTAACTCGGTTTGTATATTGATCGGTCTGGAGATTGCCCTTGATGGCTGTTAAACGGCTTTTCTTTGTACAGTAAATGGGTTTAAGTGTTCGTTCAATTGTCCGCCCATTTCTTGATGGGCCTCATCCTGCTACCCAAAACTGTCCTGTACTTATAAACTAATTAATATGTATGCTCAGTTCCCTGAGTTTTGGTTTCCCGAAACTGGTTTTACGCGGGCTTAATGTCCTCAATCCACAAGCCTGTCTGACTTGCAGTAACAGAAATTCAAATGGTCCCAGAAACTGGTCACGAGGTCTGGCGGCCATTTTGTGTGCCCTTATCAAAGGTTTCTCTGTACAAGCATCTTTTGGTCAATAAAACTGTCTTATTAACCCTAATTTACTGCATGGTTATTAATGAAAATTTCGAATCTTACAAGGGCAGAAGTGCGGGAGATAGAACTGACACGGTCGAGGGCAGTGTCAATCACGGTAGAGGGGAATCCTCGGTTGCGGATAAAGGAAGACATGTCTGAAGCACTGGTGTGGATTACTGCCCCACTATATGCTATAACAAGATGTAGCCATGAAGCTACATTTAAAGCTCTAAGCTCCGTGAATTAAGATTCCTGGCTTTGCTGATCTTAGCAATAAAGAGCAAGAGCGTAAAGAATGGTAGAATGTTGCGAGAAAGGACCAGCAAATTATTTGACTGTGCTCGTGCTGCTCTGAAATTTATTTCTGCCTTACAAGAAAGGAGTACGAAATGAAGAAAGGTGAACGAAGTCCAGTTTAATTCATTAAAAGCCTTGTTAATGTTAATTAACAATGAAGTTGTACAACATTCGGCAGCTGCAGAATTAGATCAGGAAGTGAGCATTTTACTTCAGGTCAGACCTGACTTTACTGAGTTTAATGAAGGGAAGATTTCACATTAACACCACAGCAGTGAAAGTTGCGAATAGTACACATGATATTCTCTCTGAGAGTATTAGCATACTGGCCGTTGGCAGCTGTATTTCACTAGAGGAAGAAAAGGAGATGGATAGGGTAGTTTTGGGAATACAGAGCAAGACTCACAGCAAGTACTACCTTAGGCAGCCGGTGTAGCAGAACAATCAGCATGTCAAAGGAACAGTATATAATAAGGCTCAGATTCACCATGGAGCTGTAAGTGAGGATGGTGTATCACTCTTAAGAAATACAAACAATTAACATACCCCAATGATGTGCCTCAATAATTCCGAGACTCGAAGTTAGCAGAACAAAAACAAGGCTTTTATTAACTTAGAAAGTAATGCGTAAGAGAGAGAGATGTCTTCCTTCTGGAGACTGAGGCCAGACTGAAGTTAGCTTACAAACGGGGCCAGGTATGGGCGGAGCCCGACACACAGCACATTCCAGCACATTCCAGTATACAATACAGCACATTCCAGTACACAATACAATGAGGTCTGGGGGAAAGGGAAATGACACTGAAACCGATCTCAGTCACAGGCAGTGGTGAATGGAATATTTCATCACATTCACCCCTTCTATAGATTTAGTCTGTTCGGGGGATTGATAATCCTCTGCGACCGACGTGGCTGTTGCGGTGCCGCAGGTGTCGGCTGGGTGTCCCCGGTAGCCTCCTGGGTCTCTGCCGGGGGTGCCGCCAGGGTTGTTGGAGGGGTAGTTGGTGGGGGTGCCGTTGGTCGGTGTTTTTCCGGGGGTGATGAAAGAGTGGTGGGTGGGTAAGAGTTGCTGTGATCGTCGTTGCCGCTATTGCCGTGGTTGTTGTCGATGCCGGCTGGGGCGACGTCTTTTATGGACACGGTGTCCTCCCTTCCATCGGCGTGCCGGACATATGCGTATTGGGGGTTGGCGTGGAGTAGGTGTACTGGCTCCACGAGAGGGTCCGTCTTGTGGCCCCTCACATGCCTTCGCACGAGTACCGGACCTGGGGTGGAGAGCCATGATGGCATGGATATGCCTGAGGTGGATTTCCGGGGAAAGACAAACATTCGTTCATGAGGCATGGTATTAGTGGCTGTACACAATAGCGACCGTATCGAATGGAGCACATCCGAGAGGACTTCCTGCCAGCGGGAGATAGGGAGGCCCTTGGTCCTTAGAGCTAGAGTGACTGCTTTCCATACTGTCCCGTTCTCTCGCTCCACTTGGCCGTTACCCCGGGGGTTGTAGCTGGTGGTACGGCTCGTGCCGATCCCCTTGGACAGCATGTACTGGCGTAGCTCTTCACTCATGAAGGACGCCCCCCTATCCGTATGGATGTAGCTCGGCATAAAGAACAGGCAGAACAGGCTGTTGAGGCATTTAATGACCGTGGCGCTGGTCATGTCTGGGCAGGGGAAGGCGAATGGGAACCGGGAGTATTCGTCCACAATGTTCAGGAAGTAAACATTGCGGTCGACGGACGGGAGGGGGCCCTTGAAATCTAAGCTGAGCTGCTGAAAGGGCCGTGTAGCTTTGATTAAGTGGGCTCTATCTGGGCGGTAGAACCGAGGCTTGCACTCAGCGCAAGTGCGGCAGTTCCTGGTCAGGGACCGAACTTCCTCAATCGAGTAGGGTAAGTTACGGGACTTTATGAAGTGGAACAGCCGCGTGACCCCTGGGTGGCAGAGGTCGTTGTGGAGGGTCTGTAGCCGATCCCCGGTGGCGCTGGCACACATCCCTCGTGAGAGGGCGTCAGGGGATTCGTTAAGGGCGCCTGGCCGGTAAATGATGTCGTACTCGAAGGTGGAGAGCTCGATCCGCCACCTAAGAATCTTATCATTTTTAATCTTCCCCCTCTGTTTATTATTGAACATAAACGCTACCGACCGCTGGTCGGTAAGTAGGGTGAAGCGTTTGCCGGCTAGGTAGTGGCGCCAGTGGCGCACTGCCTCCACGATGGCTAGGGCCTCCTTTTCCACGGAGGTGTGTCTGATCTCGGGCCCTTGGAGGGTCCTCGAGAAGAAAGCTACGGGCCGCCCCGCCTGGTTGAGGGTGGCCGCCAAGGCGAAGTCAGACGCATCACTTTCCACTTGAAATGGAGTGTTCTCGTCCACTGCCTGTAGCGTGGCCCGCTCAATATCCTGCTTAATGCTTTTGAAGGCGGCGTGGGCCTCAGCAGAGAGCGGGAAAGAGGATGCTTTCAAGAGGGGGCGGGCTTTGTCGGAGTAGTTGGGGACCCATTGGGAATAATAAGAAAATAACCCCAGGCACCTTTTCAGGGCTTTGGGAGTGTTGGGCAGGGGCAGCTCCCGTAGGGGGCGCAATCGGTCGGGGTCTGGCCCGATTTCCCCATTCTCCACCACGCTGCCTAGTATGCAGAGGCGCGTGGTGTTGTAAACGCACTTGTCCTCGTTGTAGGTGAGGTTGAGTTTTTGTGCGGTTTTCAGGAACCTCTCGAGGTTCGAGTCGTGATCCTGCTGGTTGTGACCGCAGATGGTGACGTTGTCGAGGTAGGGGAAGGTTGCCTGCAAGTGGTGGTCATCGACCATGCGGTCCATCTCCCTCTGGAAGACCGAGACCCCATTCGTCACCCCAAAGGGGACTCTGAGGAATTGGTAGAGGCGTCCGTTCGCCTCGAAGGCGGTGTACGGGCGGTCCTCTGGTCTGATAGGGAGCTGGTGGTACGCTGACTTGAGGTCGATGGTGGAGAACACCCGGTATTGGGCGATTTGGTTCACCATTTCTGATATGTGGGGTAGCGGGTAGGCGTCTAGTAGGGTGTACCTGTTGATCGTTTGACTATAGTCAATCACCATCTGTTTCTTCTCGCTACCCCTTACCACTACCACTTGGGCGCGCCACGGGCTGTTGCTGCGTTCAATAATGCGCTCTTTCAGGAGCCTGTCTACCTCGGTCGCGATAAACCGCCTGTCCTCCCAGCTGTACCTCCTGCTTTTGGTCGCTATTGGCCGGCAGTTAGGGGTAAGGTTCGCGAATAGCGAAGGCGGCTTTACCTTCAGGGTAGCCAGACCGCACACTGTGAGGGGCGGCTGGGACCCACCGTACTTGAGCGTGATGCTTTGGTGGTTGCACTGGAAATCCAGGCCCAAGATCACGCTCGCACATAGGTTCTTCATGATTAATACTTTAAAATTATCATATACAGTTCCTTTAACGCACAATTGTACCGTGCAGTAACCCAGAATGGTCGATGTCTGGGTTTTATCAGCCATAGAGATGGTACCCTGAGTAGGGACCACCTTTAGGGAGAGTTGTTGTGCCAGTTCTGGGTGGATAAAGCTCTCCGTGCTTCCACTGTCAATTAAGCATTTAACCCGGCACCCGTTTACCTCGATGTCCACCATTGATCTGGATAGCGGGTGCGGCCTGGTCTTGTCCACTGTGACCGATGCCACTGTAGGGCCCTGATCGATACAAGATGGCGTCCACGCTGTCTGCTCACAAGGTGGCGGACCCCACGAGGTCGGGCAAGATAGCGTCCAAGATGGCCACTCCCACGGCGCACACGCGGCGGTGGCGGGTTTTCCGGCGGTTGGTTTTCCGGCGGGGTTCCCTCTGCACACCTTCCCGAAGTGCCCCTTCTTACCGAACTTAAAGCAGGTGGTGCCTTTCGCCGGGCACAGGTTTCTGGTGTGCTTTGGCTGCCCGCAGAAGTAGCAGTTGGGTCCCTGACGCGTTGCGGCTGTCGTAGGGCTTCTGGGGGGAGAGCGGGGCCCAGCCGGTGTCGGGCTGTCGGGCGGGGAAGATGCCTTCCAAGATGGCGGCGCCCTCGGTGCACACATGGCGGCATGGACGGCGCAGGCTGAAGAGTAGGCGTCTGAGTTTCTCTGGGCCACATCCAGGGATCGCGCGGTGTCCGCAGCCTGTTTCAGGTCCAACCCCGTTTTTTCCAGCAGTCTTTGCCGGATGTAAGTGGAGCTGAGGCCTGTGATGAAGGCATCGTGAACAAGCTCGTCAGTGTACACTGCGGCTTTTACATCTCGGCACTTGCAGTCTTTGCCAAGCATTTTCAGGGTGCTTAGGAACTCCTCCATCGATTCCCCAGGTCGCTGTGCGCAGGTAGCGAGCAGGTGCCTAGCATACACCTCATTCGTAGGCTGCTGGTAATGCGCCTTTAAGATGTCGCAGGCGGCCAGGTATGTCTCGGTGTCTTGGATGAGGGGGTAAACCCGGTGGCTTACCCAATTCCGCAGAATTCCGAGTCTCATCCTCGCAGCGTCCGTAGCGTCTTTGACGGCTGCGGAATTGTCCAGGAAGAATTCCATACACTCAAACCAGTGTCCGAAGCGTGCTGATGCGTCCGGAGCATGTTGATCCAAATCCAAACGTTCGGGTTTCAGGAGTTGATCCATAGTGTTGAAAAATAAGTTAATAAAATTGATGTGCCTCAATAATTCCGAGACTCGAAGTTAGCAGAACAAAAACAAGGCTTTTATTAACTTAGAAAGTAACACGTAAGAGAGAGAGATGTCTTCCTTCTGGAGACTGAGGCCAGACTGAAGCTAGCTTACAAAAGGGGCCAGGTATGGGCGGAGCCCTACACACAGCTCATTCCAGCACATTCCAGTATACAATACAGCACATTCCAGTACACAATACAATGAGGTCTGGGGGAAGGGAAATGACACTGAAACCGATCTCAGTCACAGGCAGTGGTGAATGGAATATTTCATCACACCCAATATTAATTATTAACAACCAGAAGCAGTGAAGTCTACCACTGCCTTCAAATTTTATGTCACGGCATTACTTCTAAGCCCAAAGTCAGCCACTTTGCCCTCCAGAGCAAAATTAAGATGGTCCCGGAAACTCAGGCCGTGAAATTTAGCACCTTGTTGCTGGCAGTTAAGGCTGGTTTGGAGAAAAATATGTTGGCTGCCTCGCTGGCCACGAGTGGTGGTGTTGTGGAGGGGAGCACTTGTTGCCTAGCAGCAAGGTTCAACATGGTGACTGTAAGATTGCTGGCCCAGCGGACTGGCGTGTGATGAAGGCATCATGACTGCTGCCAGGATACCGGGCATTCACCATCATGATGTGCTGGACGTTGTCGCACACCAACTGCACATTAAGTGAGTGGTGGGCTTTGCAGTTACAGTACATCTCAGCATTGAGATGCAGCGCCCGCAAAGCCACATGCTTAATCCTCCTGCTTCTCTATGTTTAGAGAGAAGACAATGAAGTCCCTTCTCCTAGAATGCAGAGCCTCTGCGGCCTCCTGGATTCAGCGATGGACAGCGAACTGCGAGATGTTTGCTATGTCATCTATTCCAGCTTGGAAGGATCCACTGGTGAAAAAAATCAGGTCCACAGTGACCTTGAGGGCCACTGGCAGAGCTGTAATTGCCCTGCTCTGAGGCTGCAGGTCTGGTTCCAAGAGGTGGCAGAGTTCTGCAACCTCCTCCTTGATAAAGTGGATCAGCCATGATCTCATTAAATGGCGGCGCAGGCTCGAGGGGCCAAATGGCCTACTCCTGCTCTTATTTCTTATGTTCTTATGAACACACTGCTCCTGGCTTAGGTGCAGGTAGGAGAAGCGCTCCCTGAAGACCCTAGGTGGGTAAGACCTGCTGGGAGCCCTCCTGCCCCTCCCCCTCCTCCCTCTGTGAGCAGCTTGTCTTTGCTGCCTCTACTCCATCTCCCTGTCATGCTGCAGTGCGAGGGGGACTGAAAGTTGAGTCCCCATGACTGGGAGCAAGTGGTGTACTCAGAGGCCATCCAGTAGCAGCCAACATCTTCCCAATGTCCAGCACCTCGTGCAGATCCCGTCTCTATACTACCCTCTAAAATTTGCACTGTTCCATTTTCTGAGCTGGTGCCTGGAAGTGTCTGATCGATTGATGGTGTCTCTTCTTCTCTATCACTCTCCTCCTCTACTTCTTCATGCACAGGCTGGGCTGGTTGAAGTTCTTGGGTATCTGAAAGGAGAAAGGCACAAGATCAGAAATAAAAACAGAAAATGCTGGAGATACTCAGCAGGTCTGGCAGCATCTGTGGAGAGAGAAACAGAGTTAACGTTTCAGGCCGATGACCCTTCGTCAGAAGGCACAAGATTTGCATGCTTACACCATCAGCAGCTTGCAAGTAAGAAGTGATTGTGGGATGAGGGGGAAGTGGGATGTGAGAAGAAGGATTAGATATGAGCATACCGTCATCATCAATGCTTTCAGCCTTGCCAATTGCCACGGCCTCAATGACAGCCCCTCCAATTATATCCAGAACCGTCTCCTCCAGCTGGGTCAGATTCTGCAGCTGTGCCTGTTAGCTCCTGCTGGCACCAGTTATAAGCCACTTGGCCTGCAGGAGAAAGGGAATTGTGTCAGTGAGTGCGGTGCAATGTGTTTGGGTGATGTGCCTGTCATAGTTGAATACCCGGCATTGTGTGCAAGGTGTGAGATGTGTGCATGAGGCTTGCAACAGTGGTAAGTGTATGAGGGTGAGGTGAAGCTATGATTGTGAGGTATGGGTTGTGATTGCTAGAGATTGTTGATAGATGAGTGATGGGGGTGTGGTGCATTAAGCAGTGTGTGAAGCTTGTGGTGCATTTGGTGGGATACGGCATGTGAAGATCCATTCACTGGCCTTGTAAGTGCCACCAGGGCACTGGGGGAAAGACTGATGGCACTGACCGCTTCAGTGATCTCCTCCCACTACCTATGTACAGTCTGTCTGGAAGGCCTCCTTGCCCTCTGCGGGTAGAGGACCTGTCTCCTCCTATCGATCCCCTGCACCAGGGCACCAGTGCTGCATCAGAGAAACAATGTGCCCCTTCTCTGCCTTGTTGCAACATTGCTAACTTCCCCTTTGCTTATCTCCACTCAGAATGAGGTACTTCTTTCACAAAGCACCTCCCTTTTAAGAAGTGCAGGCAGATTTTCACTCTGTAGGCAACCTTTAAATACAGATCAGACTTCACATGACATTGGGCCCCTGCTAAGCTCTGAGCCAACCAACTGCGTGTGCAGTGCTGGGCTCACTGCTTCAATCATGTTAATGAGCAGGCAGCACAGATTTCACGTGCTGCCTGCATGACTTTCAACGGGCGCGGGCAGATCGAGCATCGCGATCCCCGTGCCCGTTTTCATGTCTTATCAAATTTAACCCCACCCACAATATATACACCTCAGCAAGAAGCAGCAGCAGACCAGACATGTAGGAATGGAGATAAATGTGCAAAGGTCACATGGCCCAGATTTTCCAGCTTAGTAATTGGTCACTGCTACTTTCTTTCGGACATGTTACTGGTGGAAAGCACCTCTTCATGCAGCCCATTGAGCTTCATAAGAATAGAACGGTGGCTATCTTTGAGATCCCCCACACTGCTTACTTGTAATTGTGCTCTAAACAAGATGAAGCCAACCATGACTGCATCTTAGTGACTGCATCGCAAAATTCTCGTACATCAGTGGAAGCATTTGTGACAGCTGCTGCTAGTGTGCTAACGACCTGCATAGGTGATGTCTCCACTGCAGATGTTACTACAACAACAGCAGCTACCTACATTTCTATAGTGATCCTCACATACAAAGAGATGTCTCAAAGTGCTTACAGGGCAGAGATAGAGTGGGAAAAATTCAGTATCGACCATGGTGGGACGCTAACATTGCCCGGGCGCTAAATTTGCACTGGTGACTATGGAATTCAGTTTTAGCACCCCAAGAGAGAAGTGGAGCACTAAATCAAGTGCTACACATTCTCTTAGGGTGCCAACATAGGCGAGCGGGGCACTACAGCAGTGCGCTACTCAAGCTCAGGCGCTGTCAATTACAAGTACTCAGACAGACTGGCGCCGTCCATGCAGTCTCAGATTGAAGTCACGCAAGCGCTGACTGCTGCCATCATCGCTGGGTTGTCCACAGTCCACCGGGGATCTCACAGTGCCGTAGTAGGCCAGCAATCAGTGATCGAACAGATTGCTCCGGATGCTGAAGTTCTGCCCCGAGTGGGTGGCAGTATGTCGGTTGAGCAGGAAGGTGCTGTCCTATCTCAGGATGGCAGCATTCCTGCTCCCACCACTGCCACTCTGCCATTGCACTTGCTGCAGCCTGTAACCCAGCCATCCCAGACTGCTGCCGCCCATGCTGAGTTGGTGCAGTCTGCAGCCGGGCTTTCCAGGTCCAGAGCTGGTCGAGGGTGTCCAGCAAGGCCATCTGCAGTCTCTGGCTCCCAGACTCAGCAGCTTTCCACCAGCCTTGCTGCAGCCACTGGGGCCACATTACTGTGGAGCAGCAGGGTTGGAAGGGGGGAACTGCAAAGGGGAGGGAAATCATTGCGGGAGGGCGAGTAAATAATACGTTATTAGCAAATGGGGGTAGTGTGTGTCATAGAGTCATAGAGTCATAGAGTCATAGAGTTTTACAGCACAGAAAGAGGCCCTTCGGCCCATCGTGTCTGTGCCGCCCATCCATCCCTGTCCAGTCTAATCCCATTTTCCAGCATTTGGTCCATAGCCTTGTATGCAATGGCATTTCAAGTGCTCATCCAAATGCTTCTTGAATGTTGTGAGGGTTCCTGCCTCTACCACCCTTTCAGGCATTGAATTCCACATTCCAACCACCCTCTGGGTGAAAAAGTTCCTCCTCAAATCCCCTCTAAATCTCCTGCCCCTTACCCTGAATCTATGCCCCCTTGTTATTGACCCCCCCACTAAGGGGAAAAGTTCCTCTTTATCTACCCTATCTATGCCCCTCATCATTTTGTACACCTCAATCAGGTCCCCCCTCAGCCTTCTCTGCTCCAAGGAAAACAACCCCAGCCTGTCCAGCCTCTCTTCATAGCTGAGGCGCTCCATCCCAGGTAACATCCTGGTGAATCTTCTCTGCACCCTCTCCAAAGCAATCACATCCTTCCTATAGTGAGGCGACCAGAACTGCACACAGTACTCCAGCTGTGGCCTCACCAGCGTTTTGTACAGCTCCATCATAACCTCCCTGCTCTTATATTCTATGCCTCGGCTAATGAAGGCAAGTATCCCATATGCCTTTTTAACCACCTTATCTACCTGCTCCGCTGCCTTCAGGGATCTATGTACATGTACACCAAGGTCCCTCTGACCCTCTGTACTTCCTAGGGTCCTACCACTCATTGTGTATTCCCTTGCCTTATTTGTCCGTCCAAAATGCATCACCTCGCACTTTTCAGGGTTAAATTCCATTTGCCACTTTTCCGCCTATCTGACCAACCCGTTTATATCGTCCTGTAGCCTAAGGCTTTCCTCCTCGCAATTTACCACCCCACCAATTTTCGTGTCATCTGCGAACTTACTGATCATACCTTTTACATTCTCATCCAAATCATTTATGTAGCTCACAAACAACAAGGGACCCAGCACCGATCCCTGAGGTACCCCACTGGACACAGGCTTCCAGTCACAAAAGCAACCTTCGACCATCACCCTCTGCCTCCTGCCACTCAGCCAGTTTAGGATCCAATGCGCCAAGGCACCCTGGATCCCATGGGCTCTTACCTTCTTGACCAGTCTCCTATGCGGGACTTTGTCAAAAGCTTTACTGAAGTCCATGTAAACCACATCCACAGCATTTCCCTCATCCACCCCCATAGTCACCCCCTCGAAAAATTCAATCAGATTTGTCAGACATGATTTACCCTTGACAAAGCCATGCTGACTATCCCCGATTAATCCTTGCCTCTCCAAGTGGAGATTAATTTTGTCCCTCAGAATTTTTTCCAATAATTTCCCCACCACAGATGTTAGACTCACTGGCCTGTAATTCCCTGGTTTATCCCTGCTACCCTTCTTGAATAATGGTACTACGTTAGCTGTTCTCCAGTCCTCTGGTACATCCCCTGTGGCCAGAGAGGTTCTGAAAATTTGTGTCAGAGCCCCTGCAATCTCCTCCTTTGCCTCCCACAGCAGCCTGGGATACATCTCGTCCGGGCCTGGGGATTTATCCACTTTTTGGCCTGCTAAAACCACTAGCACTTCCTCCCTCTCGATGCTAATATGTTCAAGTATGTCACAGTCCCCTTGCCCGATTTCTATGTCTGCATCGTCTTTCTCCATAGTGAACACAGATGCAAAAAATTCATTTAAAACCCCGCCTACATCCTCTGGCTCTACACACAGATTGCCACTTTGGTCCCTAATGGGCCCTACCCTTTCCCTGGTTGTCCTCTTGCCCTTAATATACTTATAAAACATCTTAGGATTTTCCTTTATTTTGCTCGCCAGTGTTATTTCATGGCCCCTCCTCGCCCTCCTAATTTCTTTTTTAAGTATGCCCCTGCACTTTTTATACTCCTCTAGGGCTTCTTCCGTCTTTAGTCTTTTGTAACTGCCAAAAGCCCCCCTTTTATTTCTAATGCATTTTTGTATATCCCTTGTCATCCAAGGTTCCCTTTGCTTGTTGGTCCCACCCTTGACCTTTACAGGAACATGTTGGCGTTGTACTCTCTCTATTTCCCTTCTGAAAGTCTCCCACTGTTTTGATGTGGATTTTCCTATAAGCAGCTGCTCCCAGTCCACTTTGGCCAGATCCTGCCTTATCATATTAAAATCGGCCTTCCCCCAATTTAGAACCCTTATTTCCGGGCCGTCTTTGTCTTTTTCTATGACCACCTTAAATCTCACCGAATTATGGTCACTGTCGCCAAAATGCTCTCCTACTGACACTTCCACCACTTGCCCAGCTACATTCCCCAGAATTAGGTCCAGTACCGCCCCCTCTCTTGTAGGACTTTCTACATGTTGGCTCAAAAAGCTCTCCTGGATGCACTTTAAGAATTCTGCACCCTCTAAGCCGTTCACACTCTGACTGTCCCAATTTATATTGGGGAAGTTGATGTAAATAATTTGATGTGTTTGTAAATATATTGTTCAGTTTGGTAACAAATAGTTCAGTTTGCTAAGAAATAGTTGTGTTTGTTGATAAATTGTTGTGTTTGTTTATTATTGATTGTGTTTGATAAGAGAGTTGTGCACAATAATAAATTTTTAATTCGACATTGCACATTTTGTGATGTTTCTCATTTGATCTTTGCCTGGTGATAGGGCTGCGAGCTGGCTATAATTATGTGGTTGTTCTGCGCAAAGGCCATGTGCTCTCTCATTTATTGGAAGCGCTGTGTAATGAGGCGATCACGAACGGCCCTTGCAGAAGCAACATTGAGTGGCTCCCTTCTATGTTGCTGCTGCTCCTCCTCCTCTTCATCCTCCTCTTCTGCCTCCTCCTCCTCTTGTCACTCTTCCTCCTACTGAAGTGGACCTGCAATCTCTGGTGGCAATGGCTGGGCCCTCAGAATGACCAGGTTGTGCAGCATGCAGCACACAACGATGAAATGGGAGACTCGATCAGGGGAGTACTGCAGGGCTTTCCCAGAGCAGTCAAGGCAGTGGAGCATCCCGATAGTCTGTTTGATCAGGTTCCTGGTGGCGCTATGGGTGTCATTGTTTGCGTGCTGAGCAGGAGTGTTGGGGTTGCGGAGGGGTGTCATCAGCCATGTGGCGAGTGGATAACCAATGTCTCCAAGCAGCCAGCCGCAAGCTTCACATGTTGGGCGGAACAATGTTAGGACTCCGGTCTCACACAGGATGAATGCATCATGGCTGCTGCCAGGATAGCGGGCATTGACGGCGAGGATGTGCTGTCTGTGGTCGCACACCAACTGATCGTTCAGAGAATGGTAGCCTTTACGGTTACGGAACACCTCTGCATTGTGATGAGGTGCCCGCAATGTCACATGGGTGCAGTCACTGGCGTCCTGAACCCTGGGGAAACCTGCTATACTTGCAAAACTACATGAGCATTCATCTTGTTTCTCCCTGGTCATGAGGAATGAGATATAATCCCTTCTCCTTCTGTACAGAGCATCTGTCACCTCCTGGATGAAGCAATGGATGGTGAACTGCGAAATGTTTGCAATATCCCCTGTTGAAGCCTGGAAAGAGCTGATGGCGTAGAAATTGAGAGCGACTGTGACCTTCACTGCCACTGAGAGAGATGTTCTGGTCCTGATCTGAGGCTGGAGATCTGGTTGCAGGAGGTGGCAGAGCTCAGTGACCACCTCCTTGCTGAAGCAGAGCCTTCTAAGACACTGCTCCTCTGAGAGATGAATGTAGGAGAACTGCCTCCAGAATACCCTGGGAGGGTAAGGTCTCCTGTTGAGAGCCCTGTTGGCCCTCCTCCCTCTGGCCACGTTTTCCAATCTTTCTCTCTGTCCCCGCTGCCTCTGACAGTGATGCTGGAAGGCGAGGTCCAGTGCTAGTACAGCCCTCCATTAAGTGTTGGAAATGTTGCGCTATCAAATGTAACCCAAATGAAAGTGATACATTTTTCTGAGGAGCAAAACTTCTTCAAGTAATAAAAGCTCAAATGGGTCAAAACGCCTGTCTGCTTCTGTCAAACTGACAAGGTAGCGTTGTTTGCCGACTAAAAAAAACCCAGAAGTTCACACCTTTAAATAGAGTTCCTGCAACTCCCAGCCAACTGCAAATCGCCTCCTCTACCTGTCGTTCCTAACGGCAGGCGCTGAGGCAGGGGGTGAAAATGAATTTCTGGTCTGGTCCGCTCCCGGGGCAATGTGCGGCCGGATGACATCACGATCTCCGCCCGCAGGTGGGCGTGGTTAGTGCCTCCGCAAACTGCCAGGTGAATTTCCCCAGTGGTGCTAACATCGCCGTGCCCAGGCAGTAAGTCGTTAGCGCCCTGTTAGCACCCCCGGAGGCATGAACTGGAGTTGCTAGGTACCCAATTTCTAGCCCAAAGTTTTGATAGATACTGAGCAGGGAGGAGAAAAGGTAAAGCGAGTTGGGGGCGAGGTGTGGGGTGGCTAAACCACAATCAAAGAGGAGGGACTTCAGGGTTTTTTTTTGAAAGCAGGGATGGGGTTGATTAGATGAATATGCTAAGGGCAGGAGACCCAGAGAGTGAAGGTGATGGAGTGGAGTGAGCAAGGAATAAGAAGTAAGTCAGTATTGGAAGAATGAAGGGCAAGCACAGGAAGATATGGTTGGAGAAGATATGGAGGGGCAAAGGCATGGGAAAATTTAATGCTAAAAGCAAAGATTTTGAAGTTAATTCACTGGGGCATGGGGAACCAGTGAAGGCTTAATGATAGGTATGCAGGCCTTGGTGTGGATGAAGACATGTGTTTGGATAAGTTGTAGTTTACGGAGGATGGATGCAGGAAGACAGGCAATGGCAGCATTGCAGAAGTGAAAGTGGAATCTGACCATGGGGAGTAGCTCTGTAGAAGTCATTCCCATGCCTGTGGTCTCAGATGTCTGGCGTCTTGCTCAAAAAAGAAGGATGCTTGATGAGCATCCATACTCATGTGGAGACACTGATTATTATCTCAGCCATGGTGGGACAGATGACAAGAGTCATGGTGAAGTCTGATGCCATCCTTAGTGCCAATATTTGGGAAGGTTTCAACACAATGCAGTACTACCTGGAGCAGTAGTGGCAGCACAATATTTTATATCTATCCTCCCTGGCAGAGAAGCCTCCAGACAAGTGGGTCCACCCAGAGTGCCTACTTTGATGACCGGCCTTCTGTCCTTGGGCAAATGTTTGGAGAGAAGTAATATAAAGGTGCTTCCAAGCACTTTGGGGTGACAGGGTCTGCAAGATCTAACTGATTGCCATCAGGTCTGCACTGCTGCTGATTACTGGGCACTCATATCCAGGATCCAGGATTTATTTCACAGGTTAGATGGACCAGTGGATCTTTTTCTGTCTGTCATTTTTCGATATTCGTAGAGCCTGAGTTCATGATATCATCCTGTCTCCTGGTGCCCACTCATGTGATTTTTCTAGTCATCCCCCTCCTTTGCCTGCTCATATAGATGTCGGGGTACAGGATCAGGCTGCCCATGCACGTGATATGGAACAGCAGAATAAGAGCTCATGCTGTAAATATGTATTTGCACTGCAAAAACACTTTTTCAAAAATAAACAAAGTAGAATGTATTATTATTTTGTTAACAGCTATGCATGAGGTCAGAAAGATGACTAATTTGTATCTCTGCTATAACTACTTTTGTTGTTCATTTGTTAATTAATCTATCTCGTTTTCCTCTCAAACACCAGACCATCCTATTCTCCCCATCTCACTCTTCTGGAAATTACTGGTAGGATGCTGCCGGAATCTATGCCCCTCAATGTCTTTCATGATCTTCCCCTCTTCACATTCTCAAGTTCGCAGCTAGCTTCAGATTTCTTAGTAAATTGGAGTCAACAGTTCCTACTGAAGTTTCATTTCGGACAAATTATTTTATCTTTTTATCCAACACGCCATAAGTCAAAATTAGAGTATCAGATTCATTGTCCAGGTGCCTTTTGGAAGTCTTACCAATTATTTGTTTCTAGTAAGGTGGAGGGCCCAGGCACAACATGGAGGGGTAGAGTTTCTGCTTTGGACAAAATCTGGAAAATGCGCTTGAAATTGCATTGGTTAGGTTACAGTTCAAGCTTCCGCTAAAATTAATTTGCATAATCACAAACTTAAAATCTTCCATGAACCAGCACAATTGGGCAGCGTAATAGAATGTAATTGTTTCTTTTTTTTTCAATAAAAAGCATTCATTGATATATTTAGGAGTGGTAACCTGGTGCAGTTTTATTAACACAGCTGAAAATGGCTCTATCACAAAGCAATTTTTAATGAGTGCCCAGCCTCTCCACCTGTAAGTAACCTGATTTAAAATCACTAAAAATTACTTTAAAATCTATACTGAACCATTTAATAGTTTTGTTGGCATACTTAGTCAGTTTCGTAGTAAATTCAATATTTTGTGATTATGAACAAAACTTTGATAACATGCCCGTGTGCCTAAGAAAATGAATGCAATTTGAAGAGCCTTCCAGAACCACCGCAATCAGCAGAAACTCGCAATTTCAACCTGGGGCCACAGCCTGATTCGAGCATAAGTGGTTTTGCTCGTAGCTTACTTACATTTAAAGTTCCCCAATTTTTTGCCCTGATTCGCCAATTGCATTGGAATCTGGGTGCAAAACTAAGGGAAACAAGTGGAAACTCTACCCCAGAATAGCTAAATACTGTAGATAGTTGAGTGCATCACCAACTGTTAACATCTCATATGTAGGAATTCCAGAGTGCAGGTCAAAGGCCACTCCACTCACTCCACAGTCGCATCCCAGCCATCCTTAACCAAGTCCTGATTGATATCATTTATAAGGTCACTGCATGCAGCACCCCTCACATATTCATTAACACTACTCATTATATCTGTCAATTGCTCAGAACATGGCACGTAACAACACATCCCATTGCAGAGTCCTTCTTTATCTTAAATGTTATGACTACTGTACTCCTGCAATTTGTGAATAATGTGGAATGAATAAAGTAGATGGATTGCCTAGTTTTTCAGACGCTCCCTTCTTTGAATTTTCCACTCACGCAGCACCACTCATTCACCCCTACACACTCTTATTGAGCTTTTCCATGTAGAGATGAAGGTGTATGAGTCAGCTAGTTTAGCAACCCATAGGTCAAAATGAACTGCCACACATGCATGCTGTCAGCTTGTTATAAGTAACAGGAGTAGCAGGGTACTGATCGAAGGGTCATCGACCTGAAACGTTGACTTTGTTTCTCTCTCCACAGATGTTGCCTGACCTGCTGAGTATTTCCAGCATTTTCTGCAATTATTTCAGATTTCCAGCATCCACAGTATTTTGCTTTTGTGTTTTGTGAGGGTACTGATCAACACTGATGATTATGACATCTTGTTTCACATGTCAAACACATGACTCCCCAGGAGCATCAAAAAGAGGGATGAACTCTTACAGTGTGTCGTGGATGTTTCCATTCTGAGAATGAAGATGCTGCCAAGTAGATTCACAGAATCACAGAATCACAGAATCTACAGTGCAGATAGAGGCCATTTCGGCCCATTGAGCCTGCACCGACACATATCCCACCCTATCCCTATTATCTATATTCCTGTAACAAAGTTGTGAGAAACAGTATTTGGTAAACCATCATTAAGAAAGTAATTTGCTATGTGGGCAGATTCCAGCACATTGTGGCCTTTTTCACCAAAAGCAGTTAGACTTTTTTGAGACTGAGCTCCCAGTGTATCAAAATGGTTACACCAGCAGCTTGCAGGTGAAGGGACACAAACCACCTGACCCATTCAATTTCACTGGTACATCACAATCTTAGTGAGAGGAAAATGAGTCTCCAGAAAGGCTAAATCATAAAGGTCACATCAGCTATCCTCCTCTCCCGCCCAATCAAGTGAGGCAGGGATTTTTTTTTACGAATGCAATTAATTAATTTTAATAGACAAAAACAATGATGACAGGAAAAATAAAGCAGAAATTATCAAGCTATAAAATACAATAGTTCAAATAAAATTATATTAGCCTGGAAATTACTGTTGATTATGGTATTGGATGAATGACTATGGCATTCATATGACATTCACCTGCCCACTATTTTAACTGAGGTGTTAACCCATTTATTGTAAGTAGTTTAATACCTTTGCTAAAATAATTGACAGAAGAATGTCATAGGAATCTGTTAAGTATTTATCTGCTAATATCAGTCATTTCTAAGCATTAATGTGAAATGGCAACAAAAAGGGAAAACCACTAAAAAAGATTATATTGTACACTTATAGGGGTAATTTTCTGACTTTTCATCTGACTGGGTACCTCATCCATTCTGACACACTGCACAATTTTATCAACCATTTTATCAAACATTTAAAATAATCCAATTCTCCAATCATACCTGCTGTTTCCTTCTTTTTTGTTTCTTTCATTGGCATTGTTTTTAGCAGGTCATGGGATGTGGGCATCGCTGGCAAGGCCAACATTTATTGCCCATCCCTAATTGCCCTTGAGAAGGTGGTGGTGAGCTGCCTTCTTGAACTGCTGCAGTCCGTGTGGTGAAGGTACTCCCACAGTGCTGTTGGGTAGGGAGTTCCAGGATTTTGACCCAGCGACGTTCAAGGATTGGCGATATATTTCCAAGTCAGGATGGTGTGTGACTTGGAAGGGAACTTGGAGGTGGTGGTGTTCCCATGCGTCTGTTGCCCTTGTCCTTTTAGGCGGTAGAGGTCGCAAGCTTGGGGGCTGCTGTCGAAGAAGCCTTGGTGAGTTGCTGCAGTGCATCTTGTAGATGGTACACACTGCAGCCACGGTGCGCCAGTGGTGGAGGGAGCGAATATTTAAGGCGATGGATGGGGTGCCAATCAAGTGGGCTGCTTTGTCCTCGATGTTGTCAAGCTTCTTGAGTGTTGTTGGAGCTGCACTCATCCAGGCAAGTGGAGAGTATTCCATCATATTCCTGACTTGTGCCTTGTAGATGGTGGAAAGGCTTTGGGGAGTCAGGAGGTGAGACACTTGCTGCAGAATATCCAGCTTTTGGTGCCACAGCATTTATGTGGCTGTTTCAGTTAAGATTCTGGTCAATGGAAACCCCCAAGATGTTGCTGGTGGGGAAATCAGCAATGGTAATAATGTCAAGGGACGGTGGTTAAATTCTCTCTTGTTGGAGATAGTCATTGCCTGGCACTTGTGTGGCATGAATGTTACTTGCTACTTATCAGCCCAAGCCTGAATATTGTACAGGTCTTGCAGCATGTGGGTATGGACTGCTTCATTATCTGAGGAATTGTGAATGGAACTGAACAGTGTGCAATCATCAGCATACATCCCCACTTCTGACCTTATGATGGAGGGAAGGTCATTGATGAAGCAGTTGAAGATGGTTGGGCCTAGAACACGGCCTCTGAGGAACTCCTGCAGCGATGTCCTGGAGCTGTGATGATTGGCCTCCAAAAACCACAACCATCTTCCGTTGTGCTCGGTATGACTCCAGCCAGTGGAGAGTTTCCCCTCTGATTCCTATTGACTTCAATTTTACTAGGACTCCTTGATGCCACACTCGGTCAAATGTTGCTTTGTTGTCAAGGGCAGTCACTCACACCTCACCTCTGGAATTCAGCTCTTTTGTCCATGTTTGGACCAAGGCTGTAATGAGGTTGGGAGCCGAGTGGTCCTGACGGAACCCAAACTGAGCATCGATGTGCAGTTATTGGTGAGTAAATTCCACTTGATAGCACTATCGATGACACCTTTCATCACTTTGCTGATGACTCAGAGTAGGCAGATGGGGCGGTAATTGGCCGGATTGGATTTGTCCTGCTTTTTGTGGACAGGACATACCTGGGCAATTTTTCACATTGTCGGGTAGATGCCAGTGTAGTAGCTGTACTGGAACAGTTGGCTAGAGGTGGGGCTAGTTCTGAAGCACATGTCTTCAGAACGATAGCCGGGATGTTGTCGGGGCCCAAAGCCTTTGCTGTATCCAGTGCACTCAACCCTTTCTTGATATCACGTGGAGTGAATTGAATTGGCTGAAGACTGGCTTCTGTGATGGTGGAGACCTCAGGAAAGGGCGCTATGGATCCTCCACTTGGCACTTCTGGCTGAATATGATTTCAAACGCTTCAGCCTTGTCTTCTGCACTCACGTGCTGGGCTCCACCATCATTGAGGATGGGGATGTTCATGGAGCTTCCTCCTCATGTTAAATGTTTAATTGTCCACCACCATTCACAACTTGATGTAGCAGGACTGCAGATCTTTGATCTGGTCCGTTGGTTGTGGGATCACTAAGCTCTGTCTTTAGCATGCTGTTCCACTCTTTAGTATGTATGAAGTCCTCTGCTGCAGCTTCACCAGATTGGGACCTCATTTTCAGGTATGCCTGGTACTGCTCCTGGCCTGCTCTTCTAAACTCCTCATTGAACCAGTGTTGTCCCCTGGATTGATGGTAACGGTAGAGTGAGGGGTATGTTGGGTCATGAGGTTACAGATTTCTGGGGTTTGCAAAATCCCTCAGCCCCGAAGATACTGGAGATATTAATCTACATCATGGACGAAGACTCGTGGAATTTAAATTGTCTCTGGGTTGGACAATGTTTTAAAACATACCCAGAAATGAAAAAGGCTGCATTGAAAAGCTCGTTGGCAGGGCAGCATGTGGACAACACCGGAATCGAGGAACATCGTGGAAAAATTTGCACACTTTAAGACAGCACATTTTATTTTTAAAAATGTACTCTTGAGTTTTGAACTGTGTAAATTGCAAAGGGGTTTAAAAATGGCCATCAGAAAAGCATGGCCAAGGATAAAAGGCTTAGAAGCAGCTCGTGGATGTCTGTGAAAAGTGGGAGGATCAAGCAGTGGCAGTCAGATTCTGTCAATCCAAAAAAGGGAGTTTCCCTTCCCTACAGCAATGTTTGTTTACAGAAAACAGCTGCCTTGTTGAAATAAGGGATTAAACCACTTGAGTCTGCAGTTTTAGTGACCACAATGAATGGGTTTCTGTTTACATAGTAATCCAACTCCATTCAAAGCCCAGCACACAATTGAGACACACCTAAACTATGGAAGAGGCCTTTTTTTTTAGACTAAAAAACGGAATGAATGGGTTTGAATCACCCATTACTCAGACAATAGGGCAGTTGGGTCCCTTTTGTTTTAGCCAGATGAACTCTGGATGTGGGCGGGAACATTTCGGCCCCAGAATGAAGACACATTCAAACCACCGCAAGCTTTATTCGACACCCATTCCAGACAAAGGAAGCAGTTTGGCCACTGGGAAATAGCACGTTTGAATCAGCCAATCATGGCCTTTCTCTTGTGTATTCGAACTTTTCGGCGTGAATTTGCACACTGACCCTTTCAGCACCAAAAACAGCAGGAGCTCCCAGGATATAAAGATAGCTTCTCAGAAGCATCTCTCTCTCTTATTTTCCTTGGACTGCAGGTGAGCTCTTCTCTCTCTTTGGACCTCAGGTGAGCAGGTTTCTGGCTCCTCAGCAAGGCAATCTAGTAAGGAGTTAGAGGGGTGGTAATTTAAGGGAAATTGCTAAGATTGTAAGACTTACATTGTAGCCATTTATCCCTCATTTTTGCCATCTGCATTCCCCTGTTAAGCAATTTTAACTGTTGTATTGATCGTGTGGTGTAGTTTATTTAGTTAATAAAGTTTGACTTTCTTTACATCCAGATCATTTGTCTGTTTTTAATATATCATTAATTATAAGTTCCTCCAGTCAGAACTGGAAGGGTGGGTTTAGCGATTTGAAACTGCTGTTTGGTATTGGTCACAGTGTAGCAGCAGCAAAAAGCTGCTTGGCCAGGTAAATTACCGTAAACCAGGTAAAGGAAGGTAAATTACCGTAAACCACAGAAAAGATGCCCCCTGCAGATTGTCATGGAATACAGTTCTGCTGATGGCCCACATCGCTTCATGGATGCACAGTTTTGAGTTCTGAATCCATCCCATTTACCATGTTGGTAGTTCCACACAACACGATGAAGAGTGTCCTCAGTGTGAAGATGGGAGTTTGTCTCCACTAACTGTGTGGTGGTCAGTCCTACCAATACTGTCATGGACAGATGCATCTGTGACAGGTAGATTGGTGAGGACAAGTTCAAGTAGATTTTTCCCTCGGATTGATTCTCTCACCACCCGTTTCCTCACTCTTTCTCATCTCCCAATCTTCCTTCTTAACTTGAAAGACCTTACAGAACTTGTGCAAAGATTTCTTTGAAGCGCATCGGCCTAGATTTTCCACTCAGGCACAGTCTCTATTGGAAGTATGGTGGAGTGTGATTCTAGCCAGACAAATGAGAAGTAAACTGTTGCCGCAACAGTTTTGGGGTCAGCCTAATTTAAATAATAACTGTTACTTCACTGATGTTGGGTACATCAGTCACTGGAAGCTTATAATTTGAGTGGGAGCATCGAGCCTCCTGGTGCAGATCTTAAAAGCCTGCAGCAGTTTAAGGTGGTCATGCTAGAAAAATAGATTTGAAAGAATACAATAGCAAAATAGTGCGGATGCTGGAAATCTGAAATAACAACAGAAAATGCTGGAAACACTCTGCAGGTCAGGCAGCATCCATGGAGAGAGAAACAGAGTTAACGTTTCAGGTCTGTGAACCTTTGTCAGGCGAAGGGTCACAGACCTGAAACGTTGGCCGTGATTTTGCCGGTGCTCAGAGTGCAGGTTTGGAGGCATGGTCCGCTGTCAAAATTGAAATGATTGATAGTGGGTTGGGAAGCCGTTCCGAACCCACCTCTATGTAAGTTTCCAAATTGTCGGGTCTGCGATTTCAGAACAGACCCGACACCAAGCGGCGGGGAGGCATTTAAGATATTTAAATGTTTGTTAAATGCTTGTCAACCACTATTTTGCCAGCCTATTTCTATTTTACCACTTTTTTAATGGGGTTCACGTCGTTCAGAGATCACGCCAGGTAAGTAGGGTGGGTTCTCTCTGTCTTCCCATTGCTGTGAATAGGTGACAGCTGCATAAGTGGTATGAAAGCAACCATTTCACAGCTGTTCACTTTCCAATGTCAGAAGCTTGAGCCTTCAGGACTTGGAAGACACTTTTGAGCTGTATGCAGTTTGGAAGTGTTTGGAGTAAACTCTCTATCCACTGTCACCTCCTTGGAGCAAGCTCTCTCACCGGTGAAAGATTATTCTGTCATCTCAACTTCAGCTGCCATCTATTCCAGCAACATCGGTGCCGTTGAAAAAATCTCACTTTCGTCCTCTGAATCCCTTCACGATCAGCCCCAACGCCAACATCACCGGGCACACCAACATCACCAACAATGCAAACCTTCTCTGCCATCACCTGATGCTGCACAGGACACAGGGCATCAACACCTGACAAAATTGCTGCCCGGGACTCCAGCAATGGCATCACCATGACCAGAATTACTTCACTTCACTGCCACATGATGCGCCAGGTTGACACCACCCCGCACCAGCACCATAAAGCATTCCTACAATGTTCAAGCCATTCCTTTCACACTCATCACAATTGGGGGGCGGGGGGGAAGTTTTGTCTCAACATTCACTGGACTGCAACATTCACTTCCAAAGGTGAGCACAGATCTGTCCAATAAGGTAAAGTGTTGAAAATATAGCTTTCAATGTTTGACAACACATTAAAAGAAACATTGTCTAAACCACCCAGGTGCCTACCCTTGTGTGTTGTTAGTTTGTATGCTTGCAGTAGGTTCAGGGTGAGTGTGAGGGGTTGCTAATGAGATAGGGAAATGATAATGTAGATAGAGAGGGATGGGTGGAGGTGCAAGATAAGTTGTTGTGAGTAAGGGTGTAGCGTAGGGAAGGCAGAGTGATGTGGATGTGATGAGTGGCACAGCAGGATGAGGTTGAATGTGGCTTGGCAGTAACGTTTCATGAATTGCTCAGATCATTGAAAGGTTTGCGCCACTGCAGCCTGGTCCTCCTGACGACATCCCTGCTTGTATCCTCCTGTGCAATGTGCAACCAGGCTGTGTTGATTTCCTGGGGAGGCCTCTTCCGCCTATGGGAAGGGAAGAGGACCTCCCTGCATGCTGTGACTCCCTCCATAAGCATATGGAGAGTCATGGGAGAGCCTAGGAGCAGCCGTGCAACTTTATGCAGTGCTTGTCAGTGTTTGCAGTACCTCAATACTGTAGAACACTGACAGCAGAACTATCAAAATCAATGTGGTCATGGCCCCTTTAAGGAAACTGGCTGATGACACATCATCAAATGACGTCATCAGACCCGCTTCCTATTAATTGGCCGAGAACCTCGCAGGGCGGACTTAACAAGCCCAATCAATGAAAAATCACTTGGAGAGAGTGTGCTGCAGTAGGCAGTGGGCTGGGACCGCGACACCGACCCCGGCCGCCCCGGATCCGCCTCGGTCGGCAAAATCGCGGCTGTTAACTCTGTTTCTTTCTCCACAGATGCTGCCTGACCTGCTGAGTGTTTCCAGCATTTTCTGTTGTTTTGAAAGATTGTCTGTCAGATCTGCAACATCTACAGGCAGGACCAGAGCCCCGGGTCAGAGTTGAAGTTGTTGTATTTCTGCATGAAGTTAAATACATAAGTGGGACATTCTGGCACAGGCTACATGGAGAGGAGCACAGCAACAGGAGAGGCCAGGGCAGTCAATGCCACATCAACCACCCCACGTGTGCTAAATCAGTGATGGAAAATCTTTAATGACCTTACCATTTCCACCAAGATAAGAAAATTCAACTACGTTTTCTAACAATGCACTGTATGAATCAAGGCGGCCACATATAGTTATATTCCCTCATGCTGTGTTAAAATGCTTGACTGACTTCTTGCTTTGGAATGGCAACTAACAGCCCTGGACATAAGTTTTATACAGCCATGGTTTTGAATAAGTGTAAATGATGTGTTAATGATGTTAAATTGGATGCATGATGGCACCATGTGATTACCATCTGTTAAGGGTCTGTCATAGATATTCTCTTAGGCACATCAATGCTGTCCACTCCCATAAGCATTCTAAACAGCTTGTACAGGAAACTATCATTTAAATGGCACCTAAATATCCAGAATTCTCTATTAACCGGCAAAATTCATACTCCGAAAACAACACCTCAATAACCGGAAATGTTGCCGAGTTAGTCAGTGGAGGTAGTTCTCCAAACTGCCACTACTCGGCTTCTTGTCGCTGTCGGAAGTCCGAACACCTCAATAACAGGAGTCTGACTCTCCCGCGCTGCCGGTAGTCTCTTCCGATCCACCATTTTTCTGTGTGTCTCCCGCGCTGCCGGTAGTCTCTTCCGATCCACCATTTTTCTGTGTGCCTCTCCATCTTTATCGTGAATTATCTCCCCCATCTTGCATTATGGAATTCCCAAAAGTTGGTCCATGCAAAGGAAGAGAGTGGTGTTAACTTTAAAACAGAAAATCGAGATATGCCAACGACTAGAAAGGGGAGAGAAGCGTATCAACATTATGAATGAATTCAAAATCGGTTCGTCAACAATCTACGACATCAAATTACAGAAGGATAAACTACTCACGTTTTATTCAAGCTCGGAGACATCTAAGAGTGTAGAGAAATGGCGTATGCTTCGTAAGCCTAAGCTTGAAGAGCTGGATACCGTGCTTTATGAGTGGTTTTCTCTTAAGCGTTCAGAGGGTGTTCCACTTTCCGGACCCATGCTAATCGAGAAAGCGAAGGATTTCTACGTAAAGATGGACGTCACTGACAAGTGTGCTTTCTCCAAGGGATGGCTAACATGCTTCAAGTTACGGCACGGGATACGACGACTCGATATTTCCGGGGAGAAGAAATCAGCTGATCACGGTGCCGCAGAAGAATACTGCGATTATTTCAATCGGATTGTGCAGTAACATGATTTGTCACCAACACAGATATACAATGCCAATGAAACTGGCTTATTTTGGAGATTTTTGCCAGAATCAATGCTTGCTGGGTCTAGTGAGGCTAAAGCTTCAGGTTACAAGAAAAATAAAGATTGTGTAACTGTGTTAACATGTGCGAACGCTGCTGGATCACACTGGGTTAAACTTCTTGTTATTGGGAAGTATAAAAATCCCCATGCATTTAAAAATGTGAGGCACTTACCTGTTGAGTACAAAGCTCAAAGAAATGCTTGGATGGATAAGGAAATCTTTTCGTATTGGCTCCATCATATTTTTGTTCCATCTGTGAGGGAACATTTCCATAAAATAGGGAAACCTGAAGATAGCAAATGCATTTTATTGCTTGATAATTGTAGAGCCCATCCGTATGAATCCGAGTTGGTTTCGGGAAATATTTTCACCATTTATTTGCCACCAAATGTAACTTCTCTCATACAACCCATGGACCAGGGTGTTATCCAAAATCTCAAGTGTCATTACAAGAAAGACTTCCTAAGTGAACTGATAAACCAAATTGACAATATTCACGCATTTCAGAAGGAATACAATCTTAAAGATGCCAGCCTAGAAATTGAGTTTGCCTCCGCCAGGGCTGTAGCGCCCGAAATTTAGCGCCAGCGTTAATTGCCGCTGCGCCCGCCAAAAATTCAGCTGCGCCACGCCCGGACGGCTGCGGGCGCTAATGGAGGGTGTCAGCGCCTCGCAATGGGCGCTGAATGCAGGATTGTGGCGCTAATCCCCCGCTGCGGCACCCGATGCGGTGCGGCAGGCTGGGGTACTGCAGGCCTCCTCCTTCTGTTAAGGAGGAGCTGCCTGCAGCCGACCGCTGGCCGGTGGAATCGCACGAAAAATGAGCCCGGCACCTCAGAGAAGTGCCGGGCTCGAGGCCCACACACATCTGTGCCGCGGGGGGGTGGTGGAGGAGTCCGGGGAGGGAGGTGCGGGCAGGCGGCCGCCGGGAAAGCGGCCGGCCGCCGCGCCACCTTAATGCGCCGGCGCTAAGTCCAGCAAGAAACTTTTGAAAAATCATTGGTTGCGGCTGCCACGGGCGAGGCGGCCGCAACTGAATTTCGGCGTCCGGCCGCGTTACCACGGCAACCGGGACGCTGCGCACACCGATGACGTCATCAGTGCCGGCGCAGCGCTACCGGCTAACGCCGATGGTAGGGCCCAAATCAATTTCCGAAGCGGCTATAATTCCGGCGCAAGGCCCTCTAGCGCCTCTAATTGGGCGCTAACCCCACTCAATTTCTAGGCCGCCATCTTTAATGCTGCATGTTCCTGGAACTTGGTGAAAAGTCACACTTTGAGGCAAGCCTGACGCAAATTCTGGCCTTCTGTAATGTTTGCTGAAGGTTCTTCTTCAGAGGAGGAATTTCATGGGTTCAATGTTTGTCCCAAGAAGACTGCAGTAATGGAAATGGCTGGCATGGTGAAAAATGTAGGTCCAGCAAACCCTCTACGTCACCTCAGTGAAAGTGATATTGAGCAGTGGGTTGATGCAGATAGAAAAGTTGGTGTTGTGCATATGCTAAGTGATGATGAAATAATTGAGAATGTTTTGAATCCAAAGAAAGAAAAGGAATGTGAGATGGAAAGTGCAGAGGATGAGATTTCTGAACAGAAGAGGATTTCTTGGGCTAAAGCTGCAGAAGGATTTGCTTTAATCTTCCAATTTGCTGAAAGTCAGCCTTGCTACTCTGCCCAAAAACTTATGCAACTCCATATTCTGCATTCCACCTTTCTACAAAAAAGGCAAGAGTCCACTAAGCAAGCCGACATCTGGGACATGTTTAAGAAAGCTTCCAAAAGAGTTGAAGCAGTGGAAGTGCCTGAAGAATCTGTTGAAGTGCATGATCCTGATGACCCAGCTGGCATGGATATTCCTGATGAACCAGCTGACTTGGAATAAGTGTACAGTCGACGACAGTACTGTATACAGTCGTTTATAAGTTTTGTTTTACTGTTAAGTAATTAAAGAGTTATGGATTACCCTCAACTGGCATTACTGTATTTAATCAAGCATCTTCCACCATCCATTTAACACAACATTCTGTAGATGAGTTCCCAATTACTGTATACTGCACATTTCTTGATATTTTTATTTTTGTTTGTTAAAAATACCAAAGAGTTTCCTGTATTAGAGGTGCACCCTTTACTGCCCAACATTTAACTATATAATTGCATAATCCACAGGTGTAACAATAGAATCCCCTTGTGATCTGGAATAGATATTGTGGCCGTGAAAATCCCCTATTACCGCCGGCTGCTAAGGCCAGTTTTGGCCAAAAAATGGCGGCCACCTTGCTTCCGGCCACTTCCAGTGCGTTTCGCGGTGGCTGCTGTTTTGGGCAGGTCGGCAGCGCAAACATTGCCATTGTTCACTAGAAAAATGCTAATCATTCAGATCATGACATCAATAATATGCAACACTGATTTGACGCACGGCATGCTAAATTGGACGTTGCCGCTTAACTGCATGCCCTCTCCAGATCACGTACAGCAGAACGTGCGTTCAGCTGCATAAGAGACCCCACACCAGCAGTATTTAAAGAGATCATCAAAAACTTGCTGGTGACTTGCTTTTTGATTTCTACAGGCTCTGTGTAAGTTTGTGCAACAGTTTGGCGCTTTTGACTGTTATTTAAAGTTGATGAGGTGAGAGGGAGTGGTGCTGCAAGTGGAGAAGGCCTTGCTTCTGAATTCAAGGGTTCTGCTCAAACCACTTGCTCCCAGTCATGGGGGCTCTACTTGCAGTTCCCCTCGCGCTGGAGCATGACAGGTAGATGGAGCAAAGGCAGCAAAGAAGAGGACAAGCTGCTTGCAGAGGGAGGAGGAGAAAGGGCAGGAGGGCTCTCAACAGGAGGCCTTACCTACCTAGGGTCTTCCGAGAGCACTTCTGCTATCTGCAGTTAAGCCAGGAGCAGTGTATTCAGAGGCTCTGCTTCACAAGGAGGTGGTCACAGAAATCTGCCATCTCTTGGAACCAGACCTCAGAGCAGGGCGATGACAGCACTGCCAGTTGTCCTCAAGGTTACTGTGGCCTCAATTTTTTCACCCCCGGATCCTTCCAGTCTGCAGCAGGAGACATAGCTAACAATCTCCCAGTTCCCCATCCATCACTGCATCTGGGAGGTCACAGAGGCTCTGTACTCCAGCAGAAGGGACTTCAGTGTCTTCTCTCTGAACAGAGAGAAGCAGGAGGAACATGCATGTGGTCTTGCCAGGATATCGGGCTTCCCCATGGTGCAGGCACGTGGCTTTGTGGGTGCCGCATATCGATTCTGAGATGTACACAACCGCAAAGGCATCTCCTCACTTAATGTGCAGTTGGTGTGCGATCATGTCCAGCACAACATGATGGTGAATGCCTGGTATCCTGGCAGCAGTCATGCTGTCTTCATCCTACACCAGGATTGGTGTGCTAGCAATCTTCCAGCCACAACATGGATGCTCGGAGATAAGGGCTTTCTGCTCTACACTCCTCTCCACAACCCCACCACTCGTGGCCAGCAATTATAAAATGAGAGCCATGCTGCCACAAGGAACCTCATTGAGCAGACCAGCGGGGTGCTAAAGCATTGGTTCCGCTGCCTTGACAGCTCGGGGGGGACCGTCCTGTACACGTCGGAGCGGGTGTCCCATTTTGTCATGGTCTGCTTCATGCTCCACAACATGGCCATCATGAGGGCACAGCCCTTGCCACCATGGATTCCTCAACCCCCTGAAGAGGAGGAAGAAGAGGAGGAGGAAAAGGAGCAGGAGGAAGAGGAGGAAGGAAGGAGGCAGGCAGCAAATCCTCATTCTGGATGGGCTGTCCGTGAGCACTTCATTAGTATCCGGTACCCCTGAATGAAACACCAGATCCCTGTTGCTCACCACTTTCCCACCTTACCGTCCCTCTGTCATGGAACATCACAGCGTCTTCTTGGGCACAAAGCTGAAATGAGAGCCAACACAAAACAAACAATCCATACACAATTTATCAATGAAGCAAGGCAATAACAAAGTCAACAAACCACCTTTGTGCGTTCCCTTAATTGTCTGTCTTTCATGTTTATTTGCCTAATTTAATGCTCCTATGCAATGATACCCCATTGGCTGCAGCATGGCTTGTGGAAGGCTGCTGAGTTTCCATGGGCGAGACTGCAGATGGCCTTGCAGGACGACCTCGAGCAACTCTGGGCCTAGAAGGCCCGGCTGTAGAATGCACCACCTCGGCATGGGTGGCAGCTGTCTGGGCTGGCTAGCTGATAGGCAGCAGCAAGGGCACTGGCAGAGTGGCAAGGAGTACGAATGCTATCAGAGCCACTGCCACTCCCCTGGGGCAGTGCCTCAGCATTCCTAGCCATCTGATAGTGCACATATTGCTGGACTGCTGTGAGACCCTGCAAGCCCCTTTCCATACGTATAAGACCAGCCATGATGGCATCAGTCTGAGCTTGCGTGGCAGCAAGCTGCATGAGCGCAATCTGAGCTTCCAGTGCAGCACTCAGACTTTGGGTCACTTCTGCTTATGCTGCAGTGGAAGCTGAGACATCGGCCATCAGACCCTGCATCATGGTTGGGTCCATAAGTGCTCTATTGGAGTTGTCAATCACTTCCATCCTGGAAATCATGGACTCCAAGCTCTGTGCAAAGCCCTGTGCAATGTTGGAGCTGGACTCCTCCATGCTCCTTGACACTGACAAGAGGCTCTCTGGCAGGCCTGCCATTGCACCAAGCATTTTTGTGTGCATGGCCATCACCCTTCTTCTGAATGGCCCCCATCAAAGTAATCATCTGAGTCCTGTGCAGAAGAGCTTGTGTGCGAACTCGCCTCTTGGGAGCTGGCACCCGTGCTACCTTTTCACCTGACCTGGCTACAGCCAACTCATGCCCGGTGCCACAACACGTGCATATCCCATCTCTATACTGCCATCTAAAATTCACACAGTGCCATTTTCTGAGCTCGTTCCTGGGAGTGTCAGATCGAGTGACAGTGTCTTTTCTTCATCACTCTTCACCTCTACTAGTTTGGGAACAGGCTGGGCTGCTGCCAGTTAGGAACATAGGAACAGGAGGAGGCCATTGAGCCCCTCTAGCCTCTTCTGCCATTCAGTGAGATCTGCAACCTAACTCCATATACCATAATAGCTTTGGTTAACAAAAAACTATCAGTCTGAGATTTAAAATTAACAATTGATCTAGTGTCAATGGCCATTTGCGGAAGAGAGTTCGAAACTTCTACCACCCTTTGTGTGCAGAACTGTTTCCTAATTTCACTTCTTAAAAGTCTGACTCTAATTTTTAGACTATGCCCCCTAGTCCTCGAATCCCCAACCAGCAGAAATAGTTTCCCTCTATCTACCCTATTTGTTCCTTTTAATATCTTGAAAACTTCGATCAGATCACCTTCTAAATTCTAGGGAATAATTTATGTAATCTCTTCTTGTAATTTAACCCTTGGAGTCCGGGTATCATTCTAGTAAATCTACGCTGCACTCCCTCCAAGGCCAATATATCCTTCTTAAAGTGTGGTGCCCAGAACTGTTCACAGTACTTCAGGTGTGGTCTAACCAGGGTTTTGTATAGCTGCAGCATAACTTCCACCCCCTTGTATTCTAGTCCTCTAGATATAAAGGCCAGTTTCCATTAGGCTTTCTGATTATTTTCTTACCTGTTTATGACATTTTAATGATCTATGTGCCTGGACTCCCAAGTCACTTTGGACCTCCACTGTTTCTAGCTTAGAAAGTAACCCGTTCTATCCTTTTTGGGTCCAAAATGGATGATCTCACATTTGCCTACATTGGAATCCATTTGCCACAGTTTTGCCCATTCACTTAATTTGTCGATATCCCTTTGTAATTTTATGCTTTCATCTACACTGCCTACAATGCTGATTATCTTTGTGTCATCAGCAAATTGGGATATGTGGCTTTCTATGCCATCATCTAAGTCCTTAATAAATACAGTGAATAGTTGAGGCCCCAACACAGATCCCTGCGGGACACCACTGTCACATCCTGCCAATTAGAGTATCTGCCCATTATCCCTACTCTCTGTCTCCTGCCGCTCAGCCAATTTTCTAATCAGATCAATAATTTGCTTTCAATTCCATGGGCTTCAACCTTAGTTAACAATCTCTTATGCAGGACTTTATCAAATGCCTTCTGGAAGTTCATATAAATAACATCCATAGACATTCCCCTGTCCACTACTTTAGTCACCTCCTCAAAAAATTCAATCAGGTTTGTCATGCATGACCTACCTTTCACAAATCCATACTGGCTCTCTCTGATCAGCTGAAAATTGTCAAGGATTTCAGTCACCCTATCCTTAATTATAGACTCTAGTAATTTCCTGACAACAAATGTAAGGCTAACTGATCTATAGTTCCCTAGTTTCCCTCTCTCGCCATTCTTAAATAGCAGAGTGACATGCACAATTTTCCAACCTAAAGGAACGGTTCCTGAATCGAGAGAACTTTGGAAGGTCATATTTAGGGGACCTGCAATGTACTCACCTACTTCCTTTAAATCCCTGGGATGGAAATCATCTGGTCCTGAGGGTTTGTCACTCTTTAGTGCCATTATTTTCTTCATTATTGTCATTTTACTTACGTTAATTTTATTTCTTGGATATTTGAAACGAGAAATGCTTTAGGTTCAGGTTGTGATGCGGGGAAGGGGGAAAGCAAGATGCACATGTTTACATCAGCTTGTAAGTGAGAAGAGATCGTGCCATGAGGGAGAAGCAATACTTTCATGCTCGCCACTCACCACAGCCTCAATGACGGTGCGTCCAACAATCCCCAACACCGTCTCCTCCAGCGCAGTGAGGTTTTGAAGATATGCTTCCCCTTCGCCTGTCTACTGCTGCTCACGGTGGTTGTGAGTCACCTTGGCCTGCAAGAGAAAGGGAACTGTTTCAGTGAGTGTGGTGCAATGTGTTTATGTGGTGTTCCTGTCATGGTTGAATAGCTGGCAGTGTGTGCAAGGTGTGAGATGTGGGTGTGAGGACTGCAGCAGTGGCAATGTGTGAGGGTGAGGTGAAGCTATGATTGTAAGGTATGAGTCGTAATTGCTAGAGATTGTTGATAGGTGAGTGATGAGGGTGTGGTGCATTGAGCAATGTGTGAGGCTAGTGGGGCAGTTAGTGGGATATCGCATTTGAAGATGCATTCACTCACCTTGAGCACTCATGAGAGGTCATTAAACTTCTTGCGGCACTGGATCCAGGTTCTGGGGGCAACACACGTGGCACTGATGGCTTGTGCTTTCTCCTCCCACTGCCTTCCATTGTTCTGTCTGGAAGGCCTCCTGTCCCTCTGTGGATAAAGTACCTGTCTTCTTCTGTGTACCCCCAGAACCAACGTCTCCAGTGCTGCATCAGACAATCACCTTGCCCTTTATCTTCCTGTTGAGCCTCGGCTGCATCCAGAGTGAGAATGAAGTGCTTCTGCAACAAAGCACCTCCCCTTTAAGAAGTATAGAGAGCCTAGACAACATTTTATTGGCCATTAGACTGCATCTGGTATTGGCCCCCCTCTGGAGCACTGAGCCAACCAGCAGTGCATTTAGCGCTGTGTTCAGCGCTCCAATCATGTAAATGAGCAAGCAGCACGAATTTTGAGTGCTGCCTGCACCACTTTCAATGGGCGCGGACAGATTGCAATCCCCGCACCTGTTTTCGGGCCTAATCCAAATTCTAGGCCTGTGTCTCTTGCACATGTCCGGACATGCATTCCTCCAATCTTTTTAAAGATGGCCTACGAAACATTTGGTAAGACTTTAAGGTGCTTTATTTCACAAAGAGTTGGTGTACATAGAGAATAACCATCAAAGCAATGCTTACTTATTTAGCTCAATCATACATCTTTTCTTGAAAATATTGGAAAAAAATAATAAACCACACTTGCTTTCCCTTTTATGGTCTTTCTTACTTGTTATTGTCTTTACCTTACTTCTAACTGCAAAAACTGACTTCTTGTATTCTCAGCATCCATTTGGTTGGCCACCTGAAACAAGATGATGAACGGCTTAACATTCCTGGTCAGCCTGGCTAATGAGCCTGGGATAAGACAATGATTGTTGCATTAGCTTGAAATTCATTGTGAGTTATGACATTACACAAACTGGCTGATCTAACTTCAATACACATCTTTAATGCCTGCAGCCTATTGCTTTAAAAATATGTCTGAGCTTATGTTGTTTCAAAACACAACATTTAATAATAACTCAATCCCCAAATCTTTGCTGTAAAGAAAAAAAATCCAAAATCCCAAAGTATGACAACACCTCATTTACACATGCCTACCAAAAATAGATGGATGGTCAGCAGAAATGAAGGTAGAAAATCAGGTGAGACCTACCCCACAAAATTGGGTGGACCATGGCAGAAATTCCAGGCTATAATCTTCCCAAAATAATTTATAATAACAGCAAAAATGAAATGGTCCAACTGATGTTAAAAGAACTGGAAAAGCAATAAGGCCCCTTCCTGTCAAAAATGTTCTTGTAACAAATACTTGATTGTTTTGCCAGATTTTTGAAACACAATTGGTTCCTTATCTCCGTAAGTTTTCAATGAGGCATGGGAGAAATAATTCCTTCTGAATCAATCCACTTGATGTCAACTTTAGTTTCTGTATTTTTTTTTTGCTACTATCCATCCTCTTCACAGATAGTAGCTAGAAATTATTTGTAGTTCTAACAGCTCAGTTATCTTTTGTTGAGAAAACAAGGTGAAGGACTGAGACTAATAGGGGTCGATTTTGTCGAACCTGTCGGGAAGAAGGCGGGACTTTGCCTTTCGGGTTTCTGACCCGCCTACTTCGACGTCCGGCCAATCCATGCGACTTTCCCTTGATTGACCTTGTTGAGCCCGCCCAGCGGGCTCAGCAGGCCAATTAAGGGCCACCCGGCAGCAGCTAACGTCACAGACTGAAATTTCATCTGTCAAGATTTCTGACAGATGAAATATCAGTGTTTTACAGCTGTTTGAAGCTGTCAAACACTGACACTCTGATTTCTAAGCTGAGTCCTTCTACGCAGACTCAGTTAGAAATCTCAGCAGCACTAAAAGCTGAAGGCGGTCACTTTTCACAGATCGCAGCCGCTCAGCTTTAAGTGGCGGCTGACTGATGCGCTCCCGACGCCTAGAGGAAGAAAGGCTGTGAAGGTAAGTAAAGGTAAGTAAAAGTTCTTTACACACTTTAGACACACCAAACACACTTACCTTTATACTCATGCACCCATCACTCACCTGAGCACTGACATCACGACCCCTCCAACTCATTCAACCCGACGGCCCGCCTGCTCTAACCTGGCGTGGTTTGGAGCTGTCGGGAATCCCACACAAAACCCCTCAAAATAGGGATTAGGCTAAAAACTGCCTGTTAACTACCTGTTAACAGGCAGTTAATTGGCACTAATCCCTTCCCGCCTGGTTTTGGTGGGTTCCAGTGCGGGGCGGGTACCCGCCGCCCCTGAAACTTACGTGGGGCGGGGTTTTGGGCGGGACGGTGTCGGGACCCCCAAAGTCGGGATTTTCCCCCCCCACATGCCTGAAACCCCGCCTGACGGCTCCCCAAAAATCTAGCCCATAGTGTATGACGTCACCAAGGTTGAAAGAGTAAAAAAGATGAGGTAAATGTCTTGTTTTGTCTTGTCTCGGCTGAGTCGGCCTATGCAGTCTAGCTGTACTCCGCCAACTTTGAAAGTGGTGAGGTCACTGGGCGAGCGCAACAGTGATGTTACTAATTCAAATTCCTTAGGACATTCTGATTATGTACTGCTAAGCTTAGGTCATACAAAGCTTGAAGATTACAGGAAGAACAAGAAACTGAAAGAGGAAAGAAGTTCAACAGATTTGAGGTCCTGAGAAAAATGGGGTAGATTTTCAATTTTGTTGGTAATCGAAAACTGATGGTTGCGGATTGATCACCCATCATACAGCCTGCCTGATTTTCCTATCCATTGACTTCTAGGAAGGAAAATTTGGCGGGGTGTATAATGGGTAGCCGGGTTACCATCACCAGTCTTCCATTCCCGCCAAAAGTCAAAATATGCCGACTCAGAGCAGGAGAGTGTGCATCCAGTCTTGATTTCTAATCAGTGAGGATGCAGAGAGGATGAAGAATGTCTAGGATAGTATATTTGGAGCATAACAGGAATGAGAGGTAAGGAACACTGATTATAGTAATACTGATAAAATAAGGTGAAACATAGTAATATAACAGAGGTTATAGGCGGGAGAGGGATCAGCTATCAAATGATTTGCTTTTCTTTGTACTCTGTCCACCAGTGCAAGAGAAAGGAAGAAAGAAAGAATTGCATTTACGATAGTGCCTTTCATGACCACCGGACATCTCAAAGCACTTTACAGCCAATGAAGTACTTTTGAAGTGGAGTCACTGTTGTAATGTGGGAAACATGACAGCCAATTTTGCACTCAGCAAGCAGATAATCTGTTTTTGTTATGTTGATTGAGGGATAAATGTGAGCCAGCACACTAGGGATAACGCCCCTGCTCTTCTTTGAAATAGTGTCATGGAATCTTTTACATCCACCTGAGAGAGCAGACAGGGCCTCGGTTTAATGTCTTATCCGAAAGCACTGCACTGGAGTGTCAGTCTAGGCTTATGTGCTCAAGTCCTTGAAGTGGGACTTGAGCCCACAACCTTCTGACTCAGAGGCGAGGGTGCTACCCACTGAGCCACATAAGTGTTAGGAGTGCTAGCCCACATATGGCAGCAATAATTTGGTCTTGGATAGACTTTGTGGTATAGCAAATTGAGAGTTGTTGAGGGAAAAGAAAGAAGAAACAGAGCGTCTTCAGAGCAGCTTTAGCAATAGAGGAGATGGAGGAGTTATTTATGTGGACTGAGGAGAGGCCAAAGACATGAATACATGAAGAAAAACTGAAATGGAGGTGTTACTGATTTGACTAGTTGAGACTCCTTAAAGGACGTTGTGGTATAGACATAGTGTGAAGGTTTTTGGATTCAGTGGCAGTGGTTTCTCTCAATATTGAAAAAAAGATTTAATAGTGTATATTAGACATGGGCGAGAAATTTATGGCCTGAGCACCATTCCGTAGCGCCATTAAATGGTGCTAAAACGGCGGCCACTGCTCTTTCACCAGCTGATGGTGGGTCCCTTGGTGGCCACCATTTTGGTCCCTACCTTTGCACTGCCAGTAACTGGCAGCGCCATCTCCAACAAAATGGTGGCATTGTGACGGAAATCGGCGAATCCTAAGCACGCTAGGTTAACCTGGCGTGTAAGCAGGCTGGCAGGGGCGATGTCTGCACCTCTTAAATGGACACACATATTGTTCATGTAAGTTTGGATTTAAGGTTTTGGACTTATTTTTTGATTTTATTGAAGTGCTGGCTTGCTGCAATAGATGTGAAAAGTTGTTTTAAGTGTGTAGGTTGTGCTACTGGACACTTGCAAGGGCTCGGATAGTAAATGAAGGCCTTTGAGAAGACAGAACATGCCGCGAATACTCAGCAGGTCATGCAACATTCGTGGAGAGAAAAACAGAGTTCGCATCTCAGGTCGAGATGTTGTCTGACCAGCTGAATATTTCCAACATTTTATGCTGTCATTTCACATTTACAGTACCTGCTTGCAGAGGGAAGAGGGAAACACAGAAGAGGAGGAAGCAGAAGAGGAGGACTCAGACGGAAGGATGCATCTTAGACAGCCCCTTTGTGACCAGGATATCCGGGATGGAATCATCTGCCTGCAGTCCCAGTGATCACAACCCCAATTCCCCTTTCAACATTACTCCCACACCTTACCTTCCATCTGTTACTGACCATCACAACGTCCTCTTGGCCATGATGCTTAATTAAAAGCCACCACAAAGCAAAATTTCCAATCCACCTCTATACGTCTATCCATCCAATGTGACATCACAAAATCAACTCACCATCCATAGGCATTCTCTTTGTGAGAGTCTTCTGTGCCTTTGCCTATCCTACTGATGCCATGCAGTGCTACCCAAGTGACTGCAGCATGGCTGGTGGAAGGCTGCTGACTTTCAGTGGGGGACACTGCAAATGTCCTTGCTGGTTGACTTTGAGGTGCTTCTTTGGGCACTGGAGCCAAGTGGTGGAGGCGACACTGCTGGCAGTGACGGCCTCGGTGATGTACTTCCACATCGTTCTTTCTGCAGGGCCTCCTGGCCCCTGTGTGCAGAGGGCCTCTCTTGCAGTGTTGATCCCTTGCACAAAGCTGGCATGATGTGTGTGAGACCTTGAGTGCTCCTTCCCTGGCTTGCTGAGCCATTTGTGTTAGTGCTGAGGCATTTTTCCCATTTTTTGATGTTAGGAAGGAAATTCAGCTTTAAGAGTTGAATTTGGAACCTATCAATGTAAAAAAAAATGTTAAAGGCAGAAAAGGCTGAAAAATGCATTGTTTCACTTCATTTTAATTTGTATTGCTTCAGTGTGCATGGCCCCTTTAATTCTCAGGCCTCTTCATTACCCATAAGTCCTTGTGAGCTCCACAGCCTCACCTGCACATAAACTTCAGGTCAGATGCCTCCAGTAATGCCCCCAGGACAGCATTGCATGGCAGGTAAGCACTATGCCAACAATCTCCATCCCCCTGGATGAATTTTGCTCTGTTAGTGTTGTGGCCATTTTCAGCAGCTGTTAACTCCAGTTGCCTGTGACACCGGCAACTTTACTGGTTAAAACAAAATTCTCCCTCATCGACCCTACAATTCCATTGGGGTTTACCAGTCTTCTGCCATTATCTCTGGTGGGAGACCGGTGGAACCCCCAGAGAAATGGGATTGAAGACCAGTCTCATCCAATTGCTTCATACCTTATAGGGTGAATTTTCCCCTTTGGCTTTCACGGTGCAGAATCGAGCCTACCACGACTGCACATCAGGAAACTGTCTATTAATTCATTCTTTCTCACATGTCTCATTAAAAACTTGTAGGGATAAGAAAACAATCGAGCTTGAAAATTGTGAAAAAAACATTGAAGTACCTGTCTGTTACAAAATAAAAAATGTTACTTTGTACTTCATGATCCTGAAGTGATGGATCATACCAAATGAGATTTTTTTTTTCCATTTTTACTCTATGATGTGAAGCTAGATGAAGGTGTCCATTCCCCCTGAGTACTATTGTTGCACTTGAGCCATCAGCTAAGGCTACTAATTTATGTCAAGATATTGAAGAAGTATGCGGCTAAAAAACCGCTGGGACTGCAGAACGAGATCCGAGGTGTGTGCTGGCAGAGTAATGAGCTGGCCTTGCCAGATGTTGCAAGGCAAGCTCAATAATATTATTTAAGTCTGCTCCTTGTGCAGCTTGAGCTTTGTGCATGAAGTGAGATGAAGGCACCCCCGCAGATTAACATGAATATACAACTCCTAAAGGACTCTGCTCAAAATCAAAGATAAATGGTGATAAAATAAATTGTTGGAGCTTTTTTAAAAATCAAGAACGTTGTTAGACTTTGCAAAAAGCTGTGCGATGCAGGAAATATAAGGACAGAAAAACAAACATGGAGGCATGAAACAAAGTCTGTAAGCAAGAGACAGACCAGTGAAACCCCAATCCTCTGTGTGATGGTTGCCGAAATGGACAGATTGCTGGTGCAAGGAAGATTGGTCTATTTGGCACTCCACTGCACAATCCTCAGAGGACAACAGCTCACCATACTGGACAGGAGGCTGCAGCCAGACCCAATGCGGCCTACGTACCTGCAGGAAAAGATGACGCACTTTAAGAAATCTGATATGGTAAGATTATCCAACAATATGAGGTATCAGGTATATGGTCCAGGAGTCCAAGCCACAAATTGTAGCCTGTCAACCTATTTATATATTTCCATGCCATCCTTCAAACAACCTGGGGGTGAAATTGGGCTTGGTAGTGCCTGTTTTTTGGGCACTACGAGGCCCCTTAAGCGTCCATACGGACACTTCCAATTGTGGAAGACGCCATATTTTGAAAGGGATTAACGTGCGCGCACCTAGAGGTTGATTTTCGTGGAGCCATCAGGCGGGGTTTCAGGCGTGTGGGGGGGGGGTAATCCCGATTTCAGGGGTCACGACACCATCCCGCCCAAAACCCCGCTCCACGCAACTTTCAGAGGCAGTGGGTACCCGCCCCGCACTGGGACCCGCCAACCCCAGGCGGGAAGGGATTAGTGCCAATTAACTGCCAGTTAACAGGCAGTTTTTAGCCTAATCCCTATTTTGAGGGGTTTCGTGTGGGATTCCCGACGGCTCCAAACCATGCCAGGTTAGAGCAGGCGGGCCGTCGGGTTGAAGGAGTTGGAGGGGTCGCGATGTCGGCGCTCAGGTGAGTGATGGGTGCATGAGTGCAAAGGTAAGTGTGTTTGGTGTGTCTAAAGTGTGTAACAAACTTCACAGCCTTTCTTCCTGTAGCCGTCGGGAGCCCATCACTCATCCGGCACTTAAAACTGAACGGCTGCGATCTGGGAAAAGTGACAGTCTTCAGCTTTGAGTGCCGATGTGAGTTCTAACTGAGTCTGTGCAGAAGGACTCATGTCAGAACTCAGACTGTCAGTGTTTCACAGCTTCAAACAGCTGTGAAACACTGATATTTCATCTGTCAAGAACTCTTGACAGATGAAATTGCAGTCTGTGACGTCACCTGTTGCTGGGTGGCCCTTAATTGGCCTGCTGAGCCCGCTGGGTGGGCACAACAAGGTCAATCAAGGGAAAATTGCACGGATTGGCTGGACGTCGATGTAGGCGGGACTAAAACCTGAAAGTTGTAGTCCCGCCTTCTTCCCGACAGCTTCGGGAAAATCGATCCCCTAATGTTCACTGGCAGCATGCAGAGCAGGCAGATCATGACGTCAATCAGCGTGTAATGCTGAATTGATGCCAGCGCTGCCCTTTTGAAGCTCCACCCTTCAGCCTACACCCTCTCTTTACCTCGCACAGATGAACACGACATTACACAGCATGAAGGACCCACCACCAGCATTTTTAAAGGGCTCAACTACTTACAGGTTAGTTACTGGTTTATTTCTTCTTGCTGTTGCTGCAATTGTACAAGTTTTGGGTGCTTTCTATAATTGAATAAATTTTCAATAGTGTACAGTGTGTAAGGGGTTTTCGTCCTCGAGAGGTTTCCCTGAGGTTTCTCTCTCTAGAGGCCTCTCTCTCTTGCACAGTAAAACCTTGAGTGGTTCGACCCACTCGCCCCTTAGGTTCTATACTCTGGACTTAGGCGCAGGAACTGCAATGCAGAGAAAACTCTTGTAGACCAAGTTTGATGAAACAAAATGAAATTTTATTGCATAAGGAAAATTATCAAATCAAATGCAAGCAGATAAGGGAGTACATGGGAGGGAAAAACACACAAACAAATCATAACGACTCAGTTCTAACTAAAGCAAATACAGGCATCTTATACTCTACAAAGATCATCATGAAATAAGGAAACACACGGAACATCGAGGGACAACAACTCATGTTAATTGTACCCTTAAATCCACCCCCTTATTAAACCTATCTAGATCTGATTGTGAAGGGCCAGAAACATGCTCACCAATCCCACTAGGAAGTGCAAGGTTTTGAAATCGAGTCTGTGTTTGGTCCTTTCAGGCGTCTCGTCTCCATGTGGATCGTGGAGCCCCTGCGAGCTGCGCCACACCTCTTTCCTGAGGTGGGGGTCGGGGGCGGCTGGACACCGGCAGGCCTGGATGTCGGCGAGGTCGAGGATCGTTGGCTCGACCCTGGCCAGGGGAGTCTTGGGCTGGTGTGGCCCCTTCTACCTTCAGCTACGGCCCGGGGATGGTCGATGATCTCCCGATAGTTTTCCCCGGGGCGGGACGCTGGTTTCGAGCGACTTTCTTTACACAGTCATAATTACCTTTCTCCTCCGACGGTGGAGAGGAGTCCGCTGATCTTTCCCCAAGCCAGCTCCTCTTCGCCCAGCTCAAAAGCTGGACCGACTGCTGGGGCTGCAACGACTGTCCGACTGTAAACCGTCTTTTAGCTCAACTCTCCTTGTGACTGTTCAAGCTTGCTTTTCGTGACTTCCAGCTGCCAGCTCGTCCCGAAGCCACTGGCCTGTTGTCTCCCCCTGGCCTGCCTGTCCCGACTGCTTCCGAGTGCTTGCCTTTTTTTTTTCCAACTGCCGAAAAGTCTCTCCAGGTATACCTTACTTCCCGAGGCCTCACTTCCCGCCCAAAATAAGGTTAGTCTTTGTTTTAACTTTGGCAGGCTTTGAGCACAGCGGGCAGTTATTATATTTAAAATCATTTTAAGCGGCTGGTAACTGGCCCATCTCTGGTTGGAAATGGCTTTCATTGTTTTGAATGTCCTGCTGATCTCGTTATCTAGTCCTGGGTGCTGTTCTCATGAATATGAAATTGTCCCCTTTTGTCTGGGGCAGCATCTTGATGGCCTCTGTCTCCAGGCCAATCTTGAGTGGATCTGCATCTAATCCATATGCATGCCTGTGGGTCTGGTTTCGTTCTCTCCGAAACGGTTTCCAGAACTTACTGTGGGTTCAATCCACATAGCTGTCTGAGGTTGCACAGGAACCATTTTAAAGTGTCCCAATGAGCTGATCACATGGTATGGTGGCCATTTTGTATGCCTTAAAGAAAGGGATTCCAGTCCCTCAATGTGCAGCTGGTGTGTGTCCATAGGCAGTGCATCTGCATTCATTTTCTTGGAGCTATATTCCTAGCATTGTCCTCTGCCGCTATCCCTTGCCAGTCCCTTCTGAGCATCTGCCCGGAAGTCCTCTGGCTCCCTGGAGGGTATAGGACATCTCTCCTCCATTCCACCTCTTCAACCAACGGGTTTTGGTGAGAGCTAGGACACAGGCAGCCGAGTTTTGGATGATCTCAAGTTTACGTTGGTTAGAATGTGGGATGCCAGCCAGGAGTGCATTGGAATAGTCAAGTCGAGAGGGTTTCAGCAGCAGATGAGCTGTGGCAAGGGTGGAGACGAGCGATGTTACGGAGGTGGAAATAGGTGGTCTTTGTTATGCTGCAGATATGTGGTCGGAAGCTCATTTCAGGGTCAAATATGACACCAAGGTTGTGAACAGTTTGGTTCAGCCTCAGACAGATGCTAGGGAGAGGGGTGGAGTCGATGGCTAGGGAATGGAGTTTGTGACAGGGACCGAAAACAATGGCTTCGGTCTTCCCAATATTTAATTGGAGGAAATTTCATTTCATCCAGTGCAGATGTCAATTTAGAGACAGTGGAGGGGTCAAGAGAAGTGGTGGTGAGGTCGAGCTGGGTGTCGTCAGTGTACATGTGGAAACTGATGCTGTGTTTTCGGATGATGTCACCGAGGGGCAGTATCTTTATGAGAAATAGGAGGGGGCCAAAGATAGATCCTTGGAGGACACCAGAGGTAACGATGCGGGAACAGGAAGAGACAACATTGCAGCTGATTCTCTGGCTACGATTAGACAGATAAGAATCCCTCCCAGCTGGACGATGATGGAGAGGCATTGGAGGAGGATGGAGTGGTCAACCGTGTCAAAGGCTGCAGACATGTTGAGAAGGACAAGGAGGGATAGTTTAACTTTGTCACAGTCACATAGGATGTAATTTGTGACTTTGATCAGAGCCATTTCGGTACTATGGCAGGAGCAGAAACCTGATTGGAGGGGATTCAAATATGGAGTTCTGGGTAAGATAGGCACGGATTTAGGAGGCGACAACACGTTCAAGGACTTTGAAGAGGAAAGGCAGATTGGAGATGGGGTAGTAATTTGCAAGGACGGGGGGGGTCAAGGTTTTTTTTTTGAGGAGTGGGGTGATGACGGCAGATTTGAAGGAGAGGGTGGCAGTACCTGAGGAGAGAGAATCATTAACAATATCAGCTAACAAGGGAGCCAGAAAAGGAAGTTGGGTTTTCAGCAGGTTAGTGGGGGCAGGAGGTGGGTCTTATGGACAAGATGACCATGGAGAGGGGATGAGGGGAGATCAGAAAGAGTTCAGGGCTAGGACAGGGAGTATCTTAGATGAACTTTGGCCCGGTCGGCATGGGGAAGGAAGGGAAGTGGCAGAGGCAGCTGATCGGATGGTCTCAATCTTCGAGACAAAGAAGTCCATGAGCTCCTCACACTTGTTGTCAGAGGTGAGGGTGGAGGAGGCAAGGAAAAGGGGTTTAAGAAGATGGTTTGCAGTAGAGAAAAGAAGCTGGGGTTTATTTTTGCATTCCAGAATGATGCTGCAATAGTGAGCAGTTTGATGACAGCAGGACCTGATGATGTTTTGCGTGGTCCAGCCAGAACTGGCAATGAATGGCTAAACCAGTTGTCTGCTATTGAATCCGTTGATTCTTAAAGTATGATGTTTTCCAATAACTAGACGGAGGCTGTAAATTAACAATCAACAGGTGTTTACTGGAGGAGGGTAGTCTAAAGACTAACAGTAGAGAGGCATGCTCAAGGCTTATATACAGGTGTGGTCACTGCCGGTACTACAGTATACAGGAGCAGTAAAAGTAGTTCTCCCTTAAAGGTACATACACTACAATTCCTCCCCTTTTAGATTAACAGTACCCATAACATTCAAATAACAGTTAACATTTTAACATGCACATTAAACTGAAATAGTCCATTTATAGATTCAGTCTTTGGGGCGGCTTCCTGATCCTTTCTGGATAGCGCCTTTCCTGAGGTTCTTGTTCTTGGTGCGAAGGCGATTCTGGCTCCCTTTCGTCGGTTAGTTCATCAGTTTCCGCTGCTACTGTTTCTGGGGTAGATGCTACCGGTATGTCGGGTTCATCCCCAGGTACGCGAGACATGGGGTTGACTCGTTCCTGTGATGCTAGGATCTGGTCGACATGGCGTCTCACAATGTTCTCCCCGACATCCACTGTGTACATTAGTGGCCCCTGCTGTGTGCATATCATTCCGGGTTGCCATTTCTCTGTTCGGTAGTCGCGGGCCAAGACTGGTTGTCCTACATTGAAGCTCCTTGTCGGCTTCTCATTAATGTGCTGGAATTGCTTATCCTCAACATTCCTTCGCACATTTGGTCTGAGCAAATCCAGACGAGATCTCAACCTTCGGTTAAAGGACATCATGGCCGGGGTCTGGTTGGTAACTGCATGTGTCGCATTTATGTAGGCTAACAGGAAATTGCCCACCTTATGCTGTAGTGGAATTTCATCATCGCACATGGCCCTTATCGCCTTTTTAAAAGTTTGTACGAACCTCTCAGCCAATCCATTTGTGGCTGGATGATACGGAGCGGATGTGTAATGCCTTACCCCATTCATTTTCATAAATTTTCAAAACTCTTCGGACACAAACCGTGGTCCGTTTTCAGAGCAAATCTGCTCTGGCAAGCCGTTCCTGGCAAATATGGTCCGTAGGACTGCAATCGTTTTCTCTGTAGTGGTGGAGGACATTTTGATCACCTCAGGCCATTTCGAGTGCGCCTCCACTGCTATTAAGAACATTGAGTCCATGAATGGACCAGCAAAATCAATGTGCGCCTGTTGCCATGGAGAGGAGGACCATTCCCATGGGTGTAGAGCGGCATGTGGTGGTTCATTTTGGACTTTCTGGCATCCTGAGCAGCTCTTTGTTAGGTCCTCGATTTGTTGATCGATCCCCGGCCACCACACATAAGCCCTGGCAAGGCTTTTCATTTTCACCACTCCCAGATGGCCTTCGTGAAGCTCATTGAGCACTCTCTCCCTTAACTTGGGTGGAATTATCACTCGGGATCCACACATCACTGTCTCCTGGCATACTGACAGCCGTTCTCTTCTGGATGAGAATGCTGGCAACAGTGAGTCACCATGCGTTGGCCATCCCCTCACCATCAAATCATATACCCGAGACAGTGTCAGATCATTGCGGGTCTCCTTCTCTATATCCGCGTTAGTTATTGGCAATCGTTCAATTATCGACGAATAAAATACTTCGATAGGGTCCACTGCTGGTGCTTCCTCCACAGTAGGCAGTGGCAGGCATGATAGCCCATCAGCGTTTCCATGCTGTTTCGTGCCCTTGTACTCTATTTCATGTTGGTTCGCCCCTAGAAAAAGGGACCTTCTTTGTAGCCGTTGTGCAGTCATCACCGGAATGCTCTTCTTTGGATTAAAGATGGAAACAAGTGGTTGGTGGTCAGTCAGCAAGGTGAACTTCTGCCCATGCAGATAGTGGTTGAATTTTTTTACTCCCCATACTAGGCTGAGGGCCTCCCTGTCAATCTGGGCGTAGTTGCGCTCGGCTGAGGTTAGTGACCGAGATGCAAAGGCTACTGGCCTCTCCAACCCATCTGGGAATTTGTGTGACAGCACCGCTCCAATGCCATAGGGTGATGCATCACATGCCAACCGAATTGGTAGTGCTGGGTTGAAATGGGCCAACACCTCTTTTGATGTGATCAATTATTTGCACTTCTGGAAAGCTCGTTTACATTCGTCATTCCACTTCCATGGTACCCCCGTTTGCAGTAGGTTGTTCAGTGGGTGTAATACTGTAGACAAATTTGATAAGAACTTATGGTAGTAGTTCACCAGCCCGAGGAACGACCTCAGTTGTGACACATTTTCCGGTGCTGAAGCCTTGACTACTGCCTCAATCTTTTCAGGGGACTTATGTAACCCCTCTTCATCAATAACGTGGCCACAATACGAGATCTGCTTCTGGAAAAACTCACACTTGTAGCGTTTAGCTTGGAGCCCATATTCCTTTAATCTAGTGAGCACCTTCTCCAGGTTGGCGAGGTGATCACTGTCATTTTCGCCCGTGACCAGGATATCGTCCAAATAACACTGGGTCCCTGGAACCCCTTGCAGGACATGATCCATTGCCCTTTGCCAAATAGCCGGAGCCGATGCCACCCCAAACACCAGCCGATTGTATTGGTAGAGACCTTTATGAGTGTTGATCGTGAGGTATTGTTTCGAGGCTTCTTCCACCTCCATTTGCAGGTACACCTGGGCCAGATCAATCTTGGTGAAGCGTTTCCCTCCAGATAGTGAGGCGAAAATATCCTCAATCCGTGGAAGTGGATATTGTACCGTGTGAAGGACTGGGTTCACTGTCACCTTAAAATCCCCACAGATGTGGACCTCCTTTGGTTCCCCAGGCATATTACTCAACGACCTCTTCATTACAGGAATGATGGGTGTAGCCCACTCGCTCCAGTCCACTTTGGACAGTACTCCTGAACGTTCCAACCCTTCCAGCTCTGCTTCGATGGCTGGTCGGATCGCATAAGGCACCGGTCTGGCCTTAAAAAACTTTGGGCTTGCATTTTCCTCTATTTTAATCATCGCTGTTATGCCTTTTAATGTTCCGAGTCCCTCCTGGAACATTTCTTGTGCGTCAGTTAGCATTTTTGACAGTTGTCCAGCTGTGACGTCGTCATCCTTTTTGGCCTCAACCTTCAGTGCCTGTATGGAATGCCAATCTAATTGTATCTTCCGGATCCATTCACGTCCTTGTAGTGGTGGTCCTCCATCTGGCAATACATATAGGTCCATTTTGGGTATTTCCTGGCCTTTGTATATCACGTTCACCCTTATTTTTCCTTTGGGGTAGACTTTTTGCCCCGTATACGTCTTCAAGACAATCTCTGTAGCTTTCAAGGGTATATGAGAGATTAGCCGCTTGTAGTCCCTTTGGTTTATGACTGTTAGGGCTGATCCTGTGTCCAATTCCATTTCCACTTGGACTCCGTCTATCTTGAGCGTGACCCAGATAGTCTGGTGATCCTCCATTTTGATTACCTTATGTAGTTTCAGACAACCCAGCTCCTTGCTTCCGGAGTCTGTATCACTTTTCTGTTCATCTGAACTACTCTCCATCACCTTATGTACCTTTTTGTACTTCTCCTGTGGAGATTTCTTGCTGCTGGTTTTCTCCCCTGACCTGCAGACTCTTGCTATGTGTCCTGCTTTTCCACACTGTCTGCACACTTGGTCCTTGAACCAACAATCCTTCTGGTCGTGTGTTGTTCTGCTGCAGCGATAACACTTCCCTGCTCCATATGACATTTCATTGGTGCCATATTCTTGCGGTCTCCGTTGTATCTCTGCAGCGCCCCGTGCGGCTGCTTCATGTGATACTTTCATGCTGAAAGCCTTGTCCAGCGTAAGATCCTTTTCTGATAGAAGCCGTTTCTGGGTTCCTTCACTTTGAAGCCCACACACAAACTTGTCCCTTAACGTATCTGCTAGTCCCATTCCAAACTGGCAGTGTTTCGATAGCTTGCGCAGTTCCGTTAAATACTTAGCATTACTTTCGTCTTTATGCTGGTTCCTTTTGTGGAACTTAAATCTTTCTGCTATCAGCAGCGGTGTGGTGTTTAAGTGATCCTGTAGGATTTCCACTATGCTTTCGAAATTCTTATCCATTGGCTTCTCTGGGGTTATTAGGTTTCACAGTAAGCCATAAGTTTTTGCACCCATGGAATTTAACAAAACCAGTGCTTTCCTAGCATCTGGCACTTCATTCGCCTTGCAGTACACCTCAATGCGTTCCACATATGTCGCCTAATCTTCGACTTCATTGTCGAACACAGTGATACTGCCACTCTTCGACATCCCTGGGTGTGATTAAACTGTCTAAAATGGCGTCTCCCGTGCTCTCCCTTCTTCTTTGCTGGCACAAAATGGCTTCTCCCGTGCTTTCCTTTCTTCCCGCGCTCGCCCTTCTTCTCCGCTGCAGCTTCTAAAATGGCGTCTCCCGCGCTCTCCCTTCTTCTCCGCGGCTCAATGGCGTCTCCCGCGCTTCCTTTTTTTTTCCCCACGGACGCTGTTCAGCCCTTGAGCCCTGGCTGCACTCTGCGTGTTCTCCTGTGCTTTACCCTCTCTCTCTTTTTGTTTTCCGTCGACGCTGCTCGGTCTTCAACTCCCCAGCTGCGCCCTGTGCGCTTCACCCGCTCTCTTACCCCGTGGTCGGCTCCAGCCGCCGCTGTCCGGGAAGGGTCTGCGCTGTACCTGTTGCCAGTCTGTTGCTGGATCATCGTGGCTGGAGAACCAAGCCCAGCCCTCAACAGCCTCCCCTGCGATGTTCACTCTCTGCCGGATGACTGGGCGGTTGCTCATGGTCGACGCCCGTGCTTCTGGCCTCGACTTTCTTCCACCGTCCCCCTGGAGCGAATCCTTGAAAGGAAATGCAGAGGTGCAGGTAGGTTCAAATCGACCTCGTCGCCACTATTGAATCCGTTGATTCTTAAAGTATGATGTTTTCCAATAACTAGACGGAGGCTGTAAATTAACAATCAACAGGTGTTTACTGGAGGAGGGTAGTCTAAAGACTAACAGTACAGAGGCATGCTCAAGGCTTATATACAGGTGTGGTCACTGCCGGTACTACAGTATACAGGAGCAGTAAAAGTAGTTCCCTCTTAAAAGTACATACATTACATCTGCCATATCCGTTCAAGTCTGCGTCACTTGGACTTAAGTGAGTGAAGATGAGGGCCGTACCGGGGGAACAGCAAGGGTGAGGGAGAGTAATGGTTTTAATCGGGACTAGTGCATCAAAGGTGGTTGTGAGGGTGTGGTTGAGCAGATCAATAGCTGCAGAAATGTTGTGGTGAATGGAGAGCCAAAGCTGGACAGTTGTGATTTCGTAAATGCAGTTGTAAGTGAGTTGGGAAAGGGTTTTCTCCGGCGCGGATGCAGAAGGAAGTAGGGTTGGCGGGGGGAAGGGAGATGTGGGTGGTCAGAGATGGCCTTATCTGTGATTGACATGATGGGCATAGCGAGGCCACATCGGATGACAAGTTTAAGTGGGTGTCTGTGAATATGGGTTGGGGAGTTTACATTGAGGGAGAGGTTAAGGGAGGATAGGAGGGCAGTGAAGTCAGAGGAGAGAGAGCATGATTAATTGAGATGGTGAAGAAGGCCCAGCAGCGCCTATATTTCCTAAGGAGGCTGAAGGGAAGTAACCTGTCACTCCTGGTCCTCTCTAACTTTTACCGCTGCACTATAGAGAGCATCCTGACAAACTGTATCACAGTATGGTATGGCAGCTGTAGCTACTATGACCGGAAAGCCCTGCAGCGGGTAGTCAAAACTGCCCAACGCATTACCGGCACCCGGCTACCGACCATAGAGCACATATACCAGAAACACTGTCTACGGAGGTCACGGTCCATCATCAAAGACCCTACCCACCCCAGCCACAGTCTGTTCACCCTCCTGCCATCTGGGAGACGCTACAGATGCATTCGCACCCATACAACCAGATTTAGGAACAGCTTCTTTCCCAGGGCTGTCATCCTACTGAACTCCACAAATAAACTCTAAAGTCTGCACATCTGCCAATGCACTTTATTATGGTTATGTTTATGTTAATATACTACAAGCCAAATGTATGTTGAATGTTTAAATGTCTTAATCCAAATGTACACTCTTGGGAGCCGCAAGCCTACATTTCGTTGTACTGCACTTGTGCACTAACAATGACAATAAAAGTTGATTTGATTTGATTTGATTTGATGGAGGTTGAAATTACTGAGGATGAGAAGTCACTTGGTGCAGAGGCTGAGGGAGGAAAGCAGTGAAGATATCTCAGTGTGAAAATTTGGGCGGGCATTGATGTGCCTCAATAATTCCGAGACTCGAAGTTAGCAGAACAAAAACAAGGCTTTTATTAACTTAGAAAGTAACACGTAAGAGAGAGAGATGTCTTCCTTCTGGAGACTGAGGCCAGACTGAAGCTAGCTTACAAACGGGGCCAGGTATGGGCGGAGCCCTACACACAGCACATTCCAGCACATTCCAGTATACAATACAGCACATTCCAGTACACAATACAATGAGGTCTGGGGGAAGGGAAATGACACTGAAACCGATCTCAGTCACAAGCAGTGGTGAATGGAATATTTCATCACAGGCATTAAAGAAAGAGAATTTTAAATGAGGTGAGAGGGGTGGAACAAAGTGAGATGCTCTCATCACCAAGGTGTGATTTGGTGATGAAAACCACACCGCCACCATGACAGTCTGGGCAGGGCATGTGGTGGAAGGTATAGCCAGGCAAGGAGGCTTCATTTAGGTGTATGATGTCATCACCTCTCAGCCAGGTTTCTGTCAAGGCCATGATGTCGATGCAATCATCCACAATAAGCTTATGGATGGCAAGGGCCTTGTTCACAAGGAGTTTCTGCACTCCTGCCTCTTCCTTTCTCCCATTCGAAATGGAAAAGAAAGGAGGAAAGAGCCAACAAGCATAAATCCTGCAAAACTGACTTAGGTGTGGAAGATTTTGGAATTTTGATACTTGTTTTCAAGAAGACTAAAATAATGGGCTTAAGATGAAACCCTCGCTTTCTTGGTAAAGAGCACAGATGTCAGCTTGACCGAAGTCAGGATGTATATTGTCCAGGATGCTGACAGAGAGAAACCTAAGCGTTAGCTAGACGAAAAGGAGCCTTCATAACATTATGCCTGAAGTAACTGATATGAAGAAACCATGCAAACTGTTGCAGAGATAAGGAAGCAAGGCCTGCAAACTGAAAAGAGATTATTTGATGTTTGATAACTAAACAGCAGAATTTGGAAAGGAAACCATATAAAACAACTAATTCTATGGGGGTTTTCAGGAGAACCACGAATAACATCAGAACAAGACGCTGTAGGAAAGGAACTTATGTTTTCTCCAAGACTAAGGCCTAGAAATTCAGTTGGGCGCGCCAGCCGTTAGCGCCTTAGGGGGAGTAGATCTCGAGCGCTAGGCGCTTATCGCCCGGGCGCAGCGCGATCTGCGCCTCTCCCCAACTTCAGGACACATTTAGCGCCGGCGCAAAGTCTTAGCGCGCGCCCTGCTGCGCGCGCAGATCATGACGTCATATAATAGTGCAACGCCCTTTGTGCGCCCCAAACTGGAACTTCACTCGCGCCGGCCCATTGTGCGCCGGGCGTCCCGAGCGACTGTGAAGTGGAACGGTACACAGGCCAGCCGGGCCGGGGGGAGCGCTAATTAAAGGGCACTTACCCAGCAGTATAAAGGCCAGCCATTTTGCAGCATTCACTCTTGTGCAACGGTTTTTTGGACAGAGACCAAGGAGGGGAGTTTACTGGTTTGGACCAACACTTGGACAGGTATTTTTGGCTCAGGCCAGAGCTTACCAATTATCTTAGCCTTCATTCAGAGCTCAGTGTTTGCCAGCATATAATGGGGGCTGCATTGGGTGGCAACGCTGAATTTCAGCCTTATGCCAGAAGGGCTTTCAGACGCCGTGAGAGAGTGGCAGCCCTGGCTAGACGCAGAGGGGGCAACGGGTGTCGCCAACTGAGGCCTTACCCATGCAGGGTATACCGCCAGCAGACCTCCTATCTGACCATGTCTGCCGCGATGTGTGTTAGGAGGCTGCGATTCCGAAGGGAGGTGGTTGCAGACATCTGCCGGCTGCTTCAGAGAGATCTGCAGCCACAGCTGATGCGCAGGACGTCTCTGTCGGTGGCAGTGAAGGTGACGGTGGCTCTCAACTTCTATGCCTCCGGCTCCTTCCAATCCGCTACTGGGGACATCGCTAACATCTTCCAGTTCGCCGTGCATTGCTGCATCCGCCAGGTGACCGAAGCCCTTTTCAGAAGGAGACATCAATTCATCTCCTTCCCCATGACCCTGGACAAGCAGCAGCAGCATGCAGTGGGGTTTGCAAGAATAGCGGGCTTCCCCATGGTGCAGGGCGCCATTGACTGCACGCATGTGGCTTTGCGGGCACCTCTTGAGCACGCCGAGGATTACCTCAACTGGAAGGGCTACCATTCCCTCAATGTACAGCTGATGTGTGACCACGGGCACCGCATCCTAGCTGTCAATGCCCGCTTTCCAGGCAGCAGCCACGATGCCTTTATCCTGCGACAGACAACTGTGGCTGACATGTTCCAGGCACAGCCTCCCCCAAGAGGATGGCTTATCGGGGACAAAGGCTATCCTTTGTGTACCTGGCTCATGACCCCGCTCCGCTCGCTCACGACCCCTGCTGAAGAGGCATACAACGAGAGCCATCAAGCGACGAGGAACCTCATAGAACAAACAATCGGCGTGCTCAAGCAACGGTTCTGCTGTCTCGATCGCTCCGGGGGAGCCCTCCAGTATTCGCAGGATCGAGTCTCCCAATTCGTCGTCGTTTGCTGCATGCTGCACAACCTGGCTATCCGCAGGACTCAGGCACTGCCACCTCACGTTGGACCACCAACTCAGGAGGAGGAGCAGGAGGAGCATGAGGACGACGAGGACGAGGAGTACCAGCCCAGGAGGGAGGCACAAGGTCCAAGGGCCGCCCGTCGTCGGCTTATTGAACGTCACTTCTAGGCCCCCTGTCAGGGAATGGCTTGCGCCAATGATAGAACATGATTGCAGCCGCTCCGCAAGCCCTCAGCCGGTTAAGGCAACAAACACTTCAAAGATCAAACATGGACAATGTGAATAAATAAAATGCTTTATTGTACAAACTCTGGGCCCTTCCCACATGAAAACCAAAAACAGAGGAAACCCACAAAAAACACTCAAACACATTACTCGCTCCCACAACCTGGGGAGGATTAACAAAATAGGGCAACTAAAATGGCCGTCATTGTCGGCCTTCGTCCAAAACAAACATCACATCATCGGCCTTCAAAAATCTAACATCCAATTCTCGGCCTCAAGAAACAAACACAAATGGCCACACATTCGAATATTTGGCCGGCTAGGGCGATGCCTTGGCCATCTTTGGGTGGCTCCTGCCCGCCCTGCTGCTCCACCTCAAAGTAAGGCCATTGGCTGCTGCAAGGCTGGGGGCAGGCTCCTGAGGGGCACATGTCGTGACGGCAGATGCCCTTGGGGGTCGGCCTAGTCGAGGTCTGGGCGTCGAGCGGTCGGCTGTTGATTGCTGCAGCTGTGGCTGGCCAGCATCAGTCGCTGCAGCAGCTCCTGGCAGCTCCACTGGGGGAGTGGCAGTGGCGGCTGGAGGAATGGCGGCAAGCTGGCGGATGGCAGGCGCTCGCTGGTCACCTGAGACACTGGCACTCGCCCGGGCCAGCACTGCAGCATGCGCACCAATCTGCCGAGGGACAGACCGATGTGCTGCTGCAGTGCGCCGGGTGCCCTGGCGATGCCTGGCTGACACAGCGAGTGTGGCAGCAGTGAGTGCCCGTGTTGACCTGTTCACTGCCCGCAGCAGAGCAGCCAGTGACTGGACGGCACCACTAATCATCTGGCCAGTCGCTGCAAGATCTGCCCGGTATTCCGCCCGACTGGTGGCCTCTAAGGGCCCGAACTCGGCCACACTCCGAGAGAGGGAATCGATGGACTCAGGCAACCGTGACACTACCGCCATGAGCTCCGTGTGCCGGCGCTCCGAGTCCGCGGACAAGTCTTCGAGGCCTTCCATCTCCTCGGCGAAGAGCATCTCCTGACTGGAGGCCGGACTCTCCCTCTGGGGAGAAGGCCGCCGAGCTGGCCGACCCTTCCTGCGTTGCTGGAGGCCGCTGGGCCCAGCAATTGGAATCCCCTCCGACGCATCCCCCCTCTGGGGAGAAGGCCACCGAGCTTCCACCCCCCTCCAACCTTTCTGCAGCACGCAGGTCCCAGGAGCTCCCCTCCCCTTCGACACTTCCACCACGCTGCCCTCCAGGGAAGACGTGTCCCCTACATTGGCCTGGGTGGCCGCGGCTGAGGGTTCTCCTGATGGGCCGCCTTCCTCTTGCTCCTCCTCCTGCTCCTCCTCAGAGGGTCTGTCACTGGCAAGTTGAGGGACCTCCTCTTGACCATCGGAAAGCAGGAAGGCACAAGAGTAGCTTTAGAGTGAGGAGAGGGCGTCAGTGCGGGATGCATGAGTGGTGGCATTCAGCGCAGTGGTCGGACAGTGGCAAAGGATGTAGATCTGATGTGCAAGTGGGACGAGAGAGGTGCAAAAGGTGATGTCCTTACCATTGCTTCCCAGAACAGGGTCGGCATCTCCACATGCAACGGGCCCAATCACCCGGTGACCCATGAGGCGCTCCACGCGATGTTGCAGGTCGGTGAGTGGCTGGAAATGGGGTAGTCCTCCCCCGGTCACAGTCCGGCTCCTGCGATTATTCACCAGCTTGGCCTGCAAGAGAAAGGACGGCCTCTAAGTACAGTGTGTCGCCGTGATCTTGTGTGCACTGCCTCCCATGGTGGAATAGCTTGGCCAGTGTGTCACCATGATCTGGTGTGCACTGCCTCCCATGGTGGAATAGCCTGGCCAGTGCGTCGCCATGATCTGGTGTGCACTGCCTCCCATGGTGGAATAGCCTGGCCAGTGTGTTCAGTGCAGAATGTGCAATTGATGCTCATGCCTGTGCCATAGCTGCTGGATGAAGGCTGGCCATTAGAGCTTTCAGGTCCCTTTGCCCATAATGTGAGGTGCACATGCAAGGATGAGGAGGTCATTGGAAAGGGTACTCACCCTGACAATGCGTGTGAGGTCATTTATCTTTTTGCGACATTGGGCACCGGTCCTGGGGACGTCGCTGTTGGCTGACAGCTTGCTGGCGACATGCCTCCAGGCTCTCCTGTAGACGCGGACCGTCGCCTTCTTGCCATTGTCTGGGTACAAAACATGGCGCCTCTTCTCCACAGCAGCAAGCAGCACACTCAGATCACGCTCTGAGAAGCGCTGCGCACGTTCACGGGCCTTCTCCATTTCTTCAGGCGCTATTTGGGTCCAGCAGCAGTGTTCAGGCCTAGCTGGAGGGCTCCACTATCCAGGGCGTGGCAGCAGACACAGTCGACCCTTCCCCCTTAAGAGCTGGCCGGCGCCAGGGTGTCTGCTGTCAGTCACGAGATGTCCGCACCTGCGCTGCGCCCGGCCTAGGCGCTATCGATCACCACCTCCGGCTTAGCGCCCAAAGAGAGGCGTCCAACAGCAGTTTTAGCGCTCGCCCGAACTAGTAGGGCGAAGCTAATGAATATCGGAGAAGTGGCCTAGATTTGGAGGCGGACGCTAACTTTAGCAGACGCCCCACTTTAGCGCCCCAAAAGTGGCGTCAATGAATTTCTAGGCCAAAGAATCTGATTATCAATACTTTGTCTTGAGTTATACTCGTTAAAAAGAAAAGGTTGTATGAAACGTTATTACTTTCTTTCTGGTACAAACAATGTTGTATGTCAAATTCAATTCTTTAAAGTTCGAAAATAACTACAGTGTATCGCTTGATTTCTTAGCCTTTTGTATTCTGAACAAGAGAGAAAAGTAATTTTACAGGTGTTCATTTAATTATTTATTCATCACATCTGAGACTTAATGAGGCTTTGGCACACAATAGGCTCAAACACTTCAAGACTTGTAGCCATTTCATGTCTTAGCCTCATTAAGAGCGGAAATATAATGGCCCAGAAATTCGAGTCGGGGGCTTCCCGCGGGTGCAAGCCCCCAACATGCACTTAACTAGCGTTGTGCTGTGGGCCCGCGTGGGATACCGATCCTGGGCCTGCTCCAACTGCCGGCGCACAGTGCTTGCATATCCCAGGGGCACAGTTAGTTCCAAGTGTCCCCTGGGATCACGTGGGCCATGGAGAGCCAATGGTAGCAGGGAATGCTTCATTCATAAGTTTGACAGGAAGAGCTGTCAAAACTATAAATACTATGAGCCCCAAAACATCACTAAATCTTCAAACAAATTTTTAAAAAACATTACATTAACTATAAATTACATGAAATAACTATTTAAAGAATAATTTAAATTTTTGAAAAAATTAATTACATTTTCTAACGGGGCTAAAAGTAAACTTACCTTTCTTTAAAGTATTTAAAAATAATACACCTGTGGAAAAAATGTTTTAATTTTAATTAATTCTCCACTTAGCTTGTTAAAAGCAGGCCTTGCGCCTGCTTTTTAAAAGTGTAACTCCTGGAGACTTACCCTCCCGGAAAAACCTGGAAAAAAAACGTAAGTTCGATGCGCACGCACTGCCTCTCCGGCGTACGCATTCCATCTCTCAACCCCTTCTTTCAGGGGAATGGAAGTGCCTGTTTCCCGCACATGCACAGTGCATGCACAAAACCGGCACTTCCCTTGGGCTTACGGGTGAGTACCCCGTGCGTACTCACCCGTGGAGACCCGAATTTCTGGGCCATTGAAATTACAGTCCAGAAAGGAATTGGCAAAAGACTCGTCAAATTTAGCAGACGGTCCATCTGTCACGGTTCTTTGCCTGTCAAATATCACAAGACTAAACATGAACAAGTCTAAGTATTTTGATTCGCTTGGCAACTGCCAATGAGGAACAAGTGAAGAATAACAAACTGAACAATCAAATTATTTTTTTTCAAAGTTGCCAATACCAAAGCAGCAAGTAGCAGAAACCAATCAATAATTTTGTGAAATTGTTTTCAGCCAACATCTTGAATTTTTCACCTACCTAAAAATTTGCCTTTACAATTAGCAAAATTATAACTAGGAAATCTATACAAAAATAAAGAATTTAGAATAAAATTCTGCTCTCTTACAGAGAAGTGGCATGGAAGAGAGAGTCAGAGTGGAAGAAGAGGAATAATAGAGATGGAGCAGGACAAAGACAGAAATGAATGGAAAGAGAGACTTGCAAGTGAAGGACAAGGAAGAATAGAAAGACATATTATGGAAGAGATGAATAGAAGTGGTAATGGAGGAGATATTGAAGGAAATACAAGGAGAGAAAGAAAAAAAAGAAAAACAGGAGAGAGAGAAGGAGATTTTCCTTCAAATTTACCAGAACGACATGTTTCACTGGAGAAGCATGAGAGGCTGAACAAATTTTTGGGGGGTTTGTTCTGAAAAAATCTGGGAAGTATTGACTTTCTGTAAATATTTGGTGCTCTTTACTGGCAACAATGGACATCTTGCTTGAGCAATTTGTGAAAAAAATATAAAAGGATAACATTTTATACTTTGCACATTGGGAGCACACATCAGCAATTTGGATGCATAACCCATGATTTTCTGTTTTATTTTTCATTTCCATTTAGGATTTTGCTCCACAAAATTATTTGTGCCTACCGGTTAGCCCCTCCCAATAGATGAGGTGGCTACTGGCCCACTCTCCATTGAAAAACCTCTTTAACTGTGTCTTCCCTGTGGTGCTTCTTCCACACTATACAACACTACTCCATGCTCCAGAATGTCACCTCTATGTACCAAGCTTCTGGTCAGCAAATGTGGTCTATTTCTGGGTGTGGCCTCTGTAATGATATCAGCAAATAGTGATGGTATTTGCCTGTTTGATTATTTATGCTTTACCAGCATATTTGCCTGATTGATTATTTATGCCTGACCAGCAGAGGGCATGTGAGAGACAAGCAGTTTCGTTTTAGTTTTGTTTTAGATGGATCTCTAAGATGGTGTCTCCTGTAATGCTGTTAACAGAGTTGAACATACTTTAGATAAAAAGACATTCTCTTTCATGATTGTGTCATCATTGAACCCACATACAAATCGATACATGGTGTCAGAAGTCAGAAGTGATTGAAAGAGATGAAGAGGAAAAATCTGAAGTTAGCAACTCGACGAGACGGTGGCAAGTAAGCTACCCAGCGAAATCAGCTCTCCACATATTAGCAAGCCAAAAGAGAACATCATTACTTACCATTGGAGAATAGCTAACGAAGTGAAAAAATGGTAGGATTACACCCACCGGCGAAGCTTCAGTTGACAGGTAATGTGGCTGAAAATTGGAGGAGGTTCAAACAACGTTTGGAGTTGTATTTAGCGGCAATCGGAGCTGACGAGAAAAGTGATAAAATGAAAGCGTCAGTGTTCTTGCATGTCGTGGGTGATGAAGCGCTGGAGGTGTATAATAACTTCACATTCGCTGCTGATGGAGACAATATGAAGCTAGATAAAATAATGGAACAGTTTGAGGCCTACTGCATACCTAAACGTAACGTGACGTTTGAGAGGCACAGATTTTTCACATGTGTACAGAAAACGGGAGAGACTATTGATCAGTATGTGACTGAACTGAGAAACCGAAGCAAAACATGTGAATTTGGGGGACTGACAGACTCGCTGATAAAAGATAGACTGGTGTGTGGTATTCCAGATAATGGTCTAAGGGAAAGACTGCTAAGAGAGCAAAATCTAGACCTGGGAAAAGCCAGGTCTGTGTAGGGCTACAGAGACTGTGAAGTCGCAGGCAAAGGAGCTGTTCAGTGACAGTAGCTGCAACGTAGATACAGTGAGTAAGAACGGACACAAACCGTTTAACAAAAAGAGCGCCAATGTGAAAAAAGAGGCGTGGCCAGCGAACAAAAATGAAAGGGACAATCGAAAGTCATGTAGTCGATGCGGTACACAGCATCCACCAAAAAAGTGTCCAGCATATGGTAAAACATGCAATAGTTGCAACAAAAACAACCATTATGCCCGTTGCTGTAAGAACCAAGTGCAACAAAGCAAGGTCCATGCAGTAGATGAAAGTGGGATAGAGGAGTTCTATGTAGATGTTGTGTCTGAAAACAAAAAAGAAAAAAGAGACTGGATGTTGACACTAAAAGTGATTGACATACATATTCCATTTAAATTGGATACTGGAGCACAAGTTAATGTGATATCAGAGACTGATTTTAAGAAAATTAGACCCAGACCAAAGATACATGGAATAAAAGTGAAAGTGACAGGATACTCAGGTACTGATATACCAGTGAAAGGAAGATGCATTGTCAAAGTGACACACAAGGATAGAGAGCACACGCTAGCATTAATCGTGGTGCCAAAGGATGTGCAGGCCATACTAGGTTTAAAAGCCTGTGAGAGACTGAACCTGGTAAAGGGAGTCCTCGTTGTGGAAAGCGAAGGAGAGACAGTCTATGATGAACTCATGAAAGAGTACAACGACCTATTTCAGGGTCTAGGCTGCCTTCCAGGAGAACACACGATCAGAGTAGATAAAAGTATGCCAACGGTCATACATCCATGCAGAAAAGTTCCGTTTGCTCTTCAAAAGCAACTGAAGGCAGAGTTGGACAGGATGGAAAGCCTGAACATGATTCAAAAGATAGATGAGTCAACTGAGTGGGTGAGTTCCCCCGTCGTTGTGGACAAAAAGAATGGAAAGCTCAGAATTTGCCTGGATCCAAGAGATCTAAACAGAGCAATAAAGAGAGAGCACTTCAAGCTTCCTACACGTGAGGAAATCATGTCACAGTTTGCAAATGCAAAGTATTTCAGCAAGTTAGATGCATCATCAGGATTTTGGCAGATGAAATTGGATGAAGCAAGTTCAAGACTGTGCACGTTCAACAGTCCATTTGGCAGATACAGATTCCTAAGGTTACCATTTGGCATTGCCTCAGCTCCTGAAGTGTATCACAAAACTATCCATATGATCTATGAGCACCTGGAGGGAGTTGATACATCAATGGATGACATCATAGTATGGGGAACCACGAGAACTGAGCATGACGAGAGACTGAAAAAAGTGCTGGAAGCAACAAGGAAAACAAACCTGAAGCTGAATAGAGAGAAATGCCAGCTCGGGGTGACAGAACTGACATTCATGGGAGATATCCTTAGCGATGAGGGCATCAGACCAGATCCCAGAAAGGTGTCCGCCATTGAGAAAATGCCAAAGCCACAATGCAAAAAGGACGTGCAGATGTTTAATGGAATGATCAACTACATGGGTAAATTCATATCCAACCTCTCAGAAAAGATGGCGCCACTGAGATGACTAACTGAAAAGAACATAGAATGGGAATGGAATCATGAGCATGAGAAGTCATGGAGCGATCTAAAGAAACTGCTCACAGAGGAAGCTGTTCTGAGGTTTTATGACCCAGCGAGACCCATCAAGATATCATCAGATGCATCACAGAGTGGGCTCGGTGCCGTTCTTCTGCAAAAATATGACTACTGGCAACCTATTGCATATGCATCACGCTCAATGACAGACGCGGAGACGCGATATGCTCAAATAGAAAAGGAGCTGCTCAGCATCACATACGCCTGTGAAAGATTTCACCAGTTTGTGTCAGGACAAGCAATCAGTGTAGAGACTGACCATAAGCCCTTGATTGCATTGTTCCAAAAGCCACTAAATAGCTGTCCGCTTAGAATACAAAGAATGATGATCAGGCTGCAACGCTATACACTGAATGTTGCGTACACACCGGGTAAGCTGTTGTATGCAGCAGACACGTTGTCCAGAGCTATTGACCCAAGTGAGCCCGCAAACACCAAAATGGATGAAAAAGTGAACGCCTACGTGGACATGATCACAAGTGCACTGCCCATAGCAGATGCAAAAATGGAGCTCATAAAGACTGAAACAAACAGAGATGAAACACTGAGACGACTGAGGAAAAGCATCTTGGGTGGATGGCCCAACATGAAGCAAGACTGCTCACCTGACATGGCAGAGTACTGGAACTGCAGGGCGGAACTATCAGTGGTCAAAGACATCATCTACAAAGGAAGTAAAATAGTTATCCCAAAGAGTCTGAGAAGAGAGATGCTAAAAAGGATCCATGGAGGACATCTGGGAATCGAAAAGTGTAAGAAAAGAGCACGAGAGGTGATGTACTGGCCACGAATCAACCAAGATGTGACAAATGAGGTGTCAAACTGCACAATATGCCTGAAATATCGAGCAAGCAATCCGGTAGAACCACTAAAGCCACACCCAGCGCCAGACAGACCTTACCAGAAGGTAGGCGCTGACCTATTCGTATGTCAAGGGAAGGACTATCTTGTAGTCACAGACTATTACTCCCTGTATCCAGAGGTTTGTAGACTGTACACTATCACTGCAGATCATGTGATACGATGTATGAAAGCCATATTCTCCAGACACGGCGTGGCAAGCGAGGTCTTCACAGACAACGGACCCCAGTTTTACAATGCAAGTTTCCGACACTTTGCCAAAGAGTGGGACTTTGTCCACACAACGTCAAGTCCTCACTTTCCACAGTCCAATGGACTAGTGGAAAAATCGGTCCAAACAGTGAAAAGACTGATGTACAAGGCAAAAGACAATGGAACTGACTTCTACCAGAGCATGCTTGTATACCGCACAACGCCGCTCGAGTGTGGTATGTCACCAGACCAACTCCTTATGGGACGTCTGCTAAGGTCAAACCTACCCATCCCAGAGAACCTCCTGAAAACAAAAGAGGGGGAGAAAGTGAGGAAGTTCAAAGAACAACAGAAAGAAAAGCAAAAGTACTACTATGACAGAGGAACACAAAACCTACCTGAACTCCACACTGGTGACCAAGTAAGGTTCAAAGACAAAACAAACATATGGACTCAGAAGGGAACTGTCCTGAGTGAAGTCCAACCAAGATCATACACCATTCAGACAGATGAGGGTGCTGTTCTGAGAAGAAATCGTCGGGATCTTCTCATGGGACCAGCCACAGCAGGTCAAAAGACTGATACTGTTGAACAACCTGATCACACAGCAAGTCAAAAGACTGATACTGTTGAACAACCTGATCACACAGCTGAAAACTCATCATCTGAGGCAACAACTCAGATTCAAGGACAATCAATCAGAAAATCCTCAAGACACGTGAAGCCTCCTGAGAGATTCATTGAGCAAGTTTAAGGACTCTTGTTATAGAAGGAAGTAATGTTATCTTATTCTCTCTTCAAATTCTAGGTATTTACATATTTTATGTGAACACACAAAACAAGGTTAATAAACCTTGATCATGATAATGATAATGTAAGTTCATTAAGTGTTACAGTTAAAATGCAGAGTAATACAAAGAAAACATGTTGTTAGATAAAAGTAAAATACTTTTGTTTTAAGAAAGGGAGATGTAATGATATCAGCAAATAGTGATGGTATTTGCCTGTTTGATTATTTATGCCTTACCAGCATATTTGCCTGATTGATTATTTATGCCTGACCAGCAGAGGGCATGTGAGAGACAAGCAGTTTAGTTTTAGTTTCGTTTTAGATGGATCTCTAAGATGGTGTCTCCTGTAATGCTGTTAACAGAGTTGAACATACTTTAGATAAAAAGACATTCTCTTTCATGATTGTGTCGTCATTGAACCCACATACAAATCGATACAGCCTCAACCATTCACGGACCAGTAATCAAGGCCCAGCCATGTGTCCTGGACTGCACTTGCCAACCTCTATCTACCCCTTAGTAGTCTCAGTCTCCGTCTCTCACCCGTATTGGTCCCATCTCTCAGCCGCTCACAGAGTTCCCAGCCCCCAAGCTCTGTATAACTGCCCATGGACTCCAACTCCTCTAGTTTTCCCAGATCTCCAAGCTCCTGTCCACTCAGGACCTCCAACACTAGCCTTCTCTCCCCAGTACTCTAGCCCTCACAAAGAACCTCATACTCCAGCTAACATTGCCCCATCAGTGCTGCCACAACTCAATCACCCCAACTTATCTCATCCTCCTGAATGTCCCACTGAATGCTGCCAGACCCCAAAATTCCACCATGATGACTCGCAGCTACTTTCCTCTTCCCAGTTCCTCCAATTACTTCCTCCCATAATCCAATCCCAACTTTCTGCTTCCTCCAGGCCGCAACATTTCTCCCACCAATTCTCCTAGCCTGGCCCCCAACCTCCCCTTTTTTTCTCAATGGTCCATGTTGCAACATCTCTCTGATAGCCTCTTCCCACCTCCATCTGTAACTGAATATTTAATCTTCCTTTATACCCAAGGCCTTTAATAAAGTAAGAGATAGATATGAAGTACATCAGTAAAGGAACATGTGTGAGAACCATACAAAGACATTAGACACAGACAAAAAGAGAAAGGGAAACAGAGGGAAGAATAATGGAAAGGATGAAACAGAGATATTGAAAAAAAATTGGACAGAATGAAACATAGGTGTGAAAATTTATGCCAGCCATTGAGACAGAGACAGAGAGAGGGTGGAAGATAAAGATGCAAAGAGCAACAAAAAGTCGAGTAGAAAAAAGCAGGAAGAAAGATTTAAAGGTTAATTTTACCAATGCATGATACTGGAGGGGACCCTCCCCCACCAGCCACACATTTTGAGAAATTGCGGATATGCTGCCCATGATTTTTTTATCCATTAAAATAATAAAATAGTGGAGAGAGGAATATCAAACACTTTAGTGCTTGTCTACTCGTGTCTCATGGTTTACTTGTGGTATGTGGTAGCATGCTTTTATTATCATTATATAAGCTATCTTGTAACTCACCATGAGTAATGCCATGGAGACTGCTAGTATCATTAGCTATTTTTGAGTCCATTAATTGAGATAAATCTGATGCTCTTAAATATTGAAACTGTGTTTTAACCATATTTCCCCTCTTTTTCAAAGGTCTAAAATAACTCTTAAACTTTTGAGAATTATAGTCTCTTCCATCCTGTTTGCACAATTAAAATCAATGATAGTCTTCTTTCTTGACAAAATTGAAAGTGACCTATGGAGATGAAACTTTCTTTCATTATTCCTATGAGGCAAAGTAGATGCTACCAAAATGTCAGTCAAACCAAGATTAAATTGCCTATTTTCAGCAATCCTCCTGAGAGTCCCAAAATAATTCTTCTTCAGAACAGATAAAATATTTTAATAATTCATCTTAACGAAAGCATATGATCACCCGATTGGCAAGAAATTAGAGGGAGGATGAGTTTAATTCTAATATCTTGTATTTAAATGGATTGTCATTACTCTGGCTTTTTCATCTGTCAGTGTATCCCAGGAAATCATAGCTACATATAAAAGAACTTCAATACAGGCCTCACAAATAAGAACACATGAGTCATGATAATACAGAAACACATTCAGATTATTTTCAATTAACCAAACAATGGATTAATATCCTATAAACGCCAGCTGTGCTCGGATTCTGCTTCAATTGGAAAGCATCCAACTTACCTTGAAAGATTGGAAAGGTAAAGAAAAACTTGAAAGACTTGCATTTATATAGCACCTTTCACGACCACCAGACATCTCAAAGTGTTTTACAGCCAATGAAGTACTTTTGAAGGGGAGTCACTGTTGTAATGTGGGAAACGCGGCAGCCAATTTGTGAACAGCAAGGTCCCACAAACAGCAATGTGATAAGGTAAAGGGATCAAACATGTTTCTGACCTGTCAAGGAATAATCCATATAACACTATTCAGAAAAATACACTATCTTATGAAAGAAGTCTGGCCTTATTAAAACATGACAAACTGGGTCTGGAAATTTAGAAACCGAACTACGGAATAGCTATGAAAGCATTCTGGCTATTGAGATAAGATAGTTGTTGACCCTGAATAAATAACCTTATTGAAACAGAAGGTTCAGGGCTCCGACAGGCTGAACTTATCAGAATGAAACAATGGTTCACCATGGATAAGGTGTTCTAATTTATACTTCCCAAAGATGACATAAAGTAAGAAACAACTGCCTTCATAAAAATGACATCAAGTAAAATAAAAACTGCCGTCACACCGTTTTTTATGGTAAACTTAGAACACCTAGAGAGGAGACATAATTCTGTAATGCTACCAACTGAGGTGACTGTAAGAATTGCAGGGGTCAGCAGAAAAATGACCAGAGATAATTAGCTTACATCAGCAGAAAATCTTAAAGGAAATACCACTGGAAAAGTGTATAAATATTGAACTCTCAAATGGGATAACAGACTTGCTTTAATCGGGCAAAGCGATTCTCGGCTTCAGAGGTGGCTCTGTAAGTTTCCAACTCTTTGTACCTCGGGGATCAAAGGTATTTGAATTTGGTGGCTATCCTGAATAGAACTTTAAGAACTGTAAAACTAGCGAAGTTAAGATTTGAAAGTAAGCTTCTCGGATAATAGGATTGTAAGCTTTCTCTTTTTGGAACTGTTAATGTTGTGATTGACTCACCAACTGTAAACTGCATGTTGGTTCTTTAATAAATCTATATATTTTTAGAATTGTCTCACACAAGACTTCTGTATCAAACTCGCGAACTCAATCTCTGTACACTCTTTGGTGAGGAGTTGCAGAATTCTGGGGGCGTTTTCTGAACCCTCATAATATCCAGAACATTACAGTCTAGTTAAACTTATTAAAAGTGCTATCTGGAGGACGGTAACATTTTCAGGTTGTTCCTTTCCTTTAGGGAGAGATGGTCCAGACTTTTAGACCCAATTAAGCGTCTTTATGATTCGGCTACCTCAAATTTTAGTTGAAAGAGAACATCTGAGGAATATGCCTGATCTGGGGTAGCCCTAAAGGGGCTAGGACTAGTAAATATCCCTTCACACTAATAGCACCCTAAAAATCATTCTTTCTCTTAAGCTTGCTTATTATATGGAAGATAATCAGCTTTATTGACATGTACAACAAAGAACTATACCTAACTAATCCTTGGGCAAGTAATTTATACATTGTGAGCTAATGAAATAGCAATATTTACTTAGAAAAATTAAGGCTCAAAAATCTATTATTTTCTGACAAGCTTGGGATATTCCTCTCTCAGCATTTCAATCTATTGCTGATCTTGATCCACAGTTTAGCTATCACCTATCACAGATGGAATGAAATCCATAGGAGGAATTTTTAATGCCCAACTCAGACTGATAGATCCTACTGCACACTAACAAACAGGGTGTGAAGCTGCAGTGATAACAGATGCTGGAGATGGAGAACTAGAGTAAGTGACTTAAATGTTCCAAAAGTTGCCCTTTTTGGACTTGTCATTCTTTCCACTTCAAAACATTACAAAAATTACAAATGTAATTTCCCCCACAACTGAGTACATTTGGTGACTGTTCTTTAGCCCAATGTGTAAGGACACTCACTGGTCTATCAATCCACCTGGAGTTCTTTTGAACCCGTGCTGGTTCAGTGCCAGGCCAAACAAAGGTAATGGTGGTGAATTTCCTGGAAACTTTCACCATGATGATGGCGTTTTCCAATGCAAAAGCACGAGGAAAGTAAAGAAAAAAGAAAAACTTGCATTTATATAGCGCCTTTCACATCCACCGGATGTCTCAAAGCACTTTACAGCCAATGAAATACTTTTGAACTGTAGTCACTGTTGTAATTTAGGAAAGGTGGCAGCCAATTTGCACACAGCAAGCTCCCACAAACAGCAATGTGATAATGACCAGATAATCTGTTTTAGTGATGTTGATTGACAGATAAATATTGGCCCCAGGGATAACTCCCCTGCTCTTTTTTGAAATAGTGCCTTAACATCTTTTACATCCACCTGAGAGAGCAGACAAGGCCTCGGTTTAATGTCTCATCCGAAAGACGGCACCTCCGACAGTGCAGCACTCACTCAGCACTGCACTGGAGTGTCAGTCTAGAATTTTGTGCCCAAATTCCTGGAGTGGGACTTTACCAACTGAGCCACAGCTCACATGCTGTATTGAGTGTAGGTGAGTTATTTCCGTAATTTCCTGAAGTTTTTGTGCTGCTTTGCTGAGCCCTTTGCCAAAATCCTCCAAAGCTCATTAACACTGCTTCACCCCGTTCAAAACATTTCCTGAATTCACGCTTGTTTTCTCATGGCAGCCAGTTACACTGAGAAACCTAGGCGAAGTTGGCTCCGAGGTCACCTGTTAGCCCTGTAATTTATGGCTCTCATACGATTCACAGCCTGGGAGGACTATTCAAGCATTGCAGCTTCAACCCTGCATTTGGGAATTGATTATTTTTAGGTATTATTTATCTTGTCTCTTCCTGGCCAGGGTCCTGTGACTTTCTGAAGCCAATATTTGGAGGACCCCTGCACTTCTCAACAAGTTCAGAAGGGCAAAGTCGTTGTAATGGTTGTCACATTAGGCATTGCTATATTCACCATTGTTATTATTATTATGGAGTAGGAGTAGAGGTAGGAGGTGCGTGAGGTACCATGGCAGGAGGCATCTTTTCTGGGTATTTTATAATGTTTCAACCCCAAGTTCCTAGGTCCCACCATTGGTCACACCAAATCTGAGGTCTGGGGCATTAAGTTCACTGCAGCATATGCAAATAAGATTCCTAGGAAATTATGGCGTAAGTTCACATCAGGAAAATGGTGTGCAAACCAATGTGACTTACTACATAACTTGCCGATTACATCATTCCAGCCAATTCCCAGCCAAGCAGCATGTGGAATGGCTTGTTATATGTCTTAGCTGTGCCAGCAAGATCTGTTATTCCCGAGAGGGTCAAAGAGGCCCTACCATTGCAAATAGAAGAATTATTCATTAAAGTACCTGTAATTAGCAAGGTAACTACGAAGTGCAGTGGATTATAAAGGATAAAATATTGAATGGCAATACATGAGTGTCATATGCATGGTTGTTATATCACTTGACATCAGTGAGTTATTTTTCTCAATGAATAAGTAAGTTAGCAGTGATATATTTGGTGAAAATTTCAACTTCATTAGGGCTGTAAGATGAACAATTTAGGATCGGTCGCCCATTATACACCTCACCCATTTTTCCTGTGCATTGGAAAGGAAAATCAGGCAGGGTGTATAACAGGCAGCCAATCAGATGTTGCCCATATTACATCCCTACCAAAGTTGCAAGTTCTGATGAATATCTGCTAGTAAAATGCTGTATGGGAGATTTATGTCTCACCATTCACTGCAACTCACTAAGCCACTTTCAAAGGTGCACACAAATCTTTCCCAGAACGTGTTGAAAATAAAGATGTCAATATTTGACAGCACATTAACAGAACCTTTACATGAACATTGGCTAAGACACCCAAGTGCCTACCCTTGTGTGTTGTTAGTTCATTGAATCATAGAATGGTTACAGCTTGAAAGAAGGCCATTTGGCCCGTCGAGCCCATGCCTGCTCCCTGCAAGAGCACTTCAGCTAGTCCCACTCCCCAGTCCTTTTCCCGTAGCCCTGCAAATTGTTTTCCTTCAGGTCCTACTTCCTATTGAAAGCTCTGATTGAGTCAGCCTCCACCACCCTTTCAGGCATTGCAGTCCAGGTCCTAACCACTCGCTGAGTAAAAAGTTTTTCCATATGTCGCCTTTGCTTCTTCTGACAATCACCTTAAATCTATGCCCTATGGTTATCGACCCTTCTGCCAATGGGAACAGTTACTCTCTATCTACTCTGTCCAGACCCCTCATGATTTTGAACATCTCTATCAAATCTCCTCTCAATCTTCTCTGCTCTAAGGAGAACAACCCCAACTTCATAGAATCATAGAAAAATTACAACACAGAAGAATTTGGCCCATTGAGCCCATGCCAGTCAAAAAAGAGCTAACCAGCCTAATCCCAACTTCCAGCACTAGGTCCGTAGCCCTGTAGGTTATGGCTCTTCAAGTGCACATCCATGTACTTCTTAAATGCAATGAGGATTTCTGCCTTTACCACCCTTTCGGGCAGTGAGTTCCAGGCCTCCACCACCGTCTGGGTGAAATTTTTTTTCCTCATCTCCCCTCTAATCCTTCTACCAATTACTTTAAATCTATGCCCACTGGTTCTTGACCCCTCTGCTAAGGGAAATAGGTCTTTCCTATCTACGCTATCAAGGCTGCTCATAATTTTATACATTAAATTAAATCTCCCCTCAGCCTCCTCTGTTCCAAGGAAAACACCCCCAACCTATCCAATCTTTCCTCATAGCTAAAGTTTTCCAGTCCTAGCAACATCCTCATAAATCTCCTCTGCACCCTCTCCACTGCAATCACATCCTTCCTGTAATGTGGTGACCAGAACTGCAGGCAGTACTCAAGCTGTGGCCTAACAAGTGTTGTGTACAGTTCTAGCATAACTTCCCTGGTCTTATATTCTACGCCTCAGCTAATAAAGGAAAGCATTCCTTATGCCTTTTTAACTATTTTATCGACCTGTCCTGCTACCTTTAAGGATCTGTGGACATACACTCCAAGGTCCCTCTGTTCCTCCACACCTGTTAGTATCCTCCCATTAATTGTGTATTCCCTTGCCTTGTTGCCCCTCCCCAAATGCATTAACTCACACTTTTCCGGATTGAACTTCTCCAGTCTATCCATGTAACTGAAGTCCCTCATCCCTGGAATCAGTCTCGTAAATCTTTTCTGCACTGTCTCTAAGGCCTACACATCCTTCTTAAAGTGTGGTACCCAGAATTGGACACAATACTCCAGTTGAGGTCAAACCAGTGTTTTATACAGGTTCATCATACTTTCCACGCTTATGTACTCTATGCCTCTATTCATGAAGCCCAGGATCCCGTAAGCTTTTTTACCCGCTTTCTCAACTTGCCCTGCCACCTTCAATGATTTGTGCACATATACCCCTAGGTCTCTCTGTTCATACACCCCCTTTAGGATTGTACCCTTTAGTTTATATTTCCTTTCCTCATTCTTTCTAACAAAATGTATCACTTTGCACTTTTCTGCATTAAATTTCCTCTGCCACATGTCTGCCCATTCCTCCAGCCTGTCTATGTCCTTTTGAAGTCTATCGCTATCCTCCTCACTGTTCACAATACTTCCAAGTTTTGTATCATCTACAAATTTTGAAATTGTGCCCTGTACACCCACATCCAAGTCATTAATATATATCAAGTTGCTATGATTGAACTAGGATGAGGGTGAGTGTGCGGGGTGGCTCATGAGATGGGATGTGAGAGGCACAACAGGATGAGGTTGAGTGTGGCTTTGCAGTAACGTTTCGTGATCTACTGAGATCATTGAAAGGTTTGCACCACTGACGACATCCCTGCTTGTGCCCTCCTGTGCAATCTGCAACCAGGCTGTGTTGATCTCCTGGGCTGGGGTGTTGGGGGGGGGGTCTGTTCCACCCGTGGGAAGGGAAGAGAACCTCCCTGTGTGCTGTGACTCCTCCATAAGCCTGGGTGTAGCCCTGCACCTCTGTGTAGTTCTTGTCAGTGTTTGTAGCACCTCAATGCTATAGAACACTGACAGCACAAATGTCAAACTAAATTTGGACATGGTCCCTTTAAGGAAACCGGTTGATGACGCGCTTCCTTCCATTGGCCGCGAAACTCATTGGGCTGGGTTAACAAGCCCTATCAATGGAAAGTCATTTTGGAGGTCAGGATGGCGCCAGCAGCGGGGCCGAGACCCGCCACCGACATCACCCACCATGGACTCACCGAGGTCAGCAAAATGGCGGCCCATATAACTATTGAGAAAAAAAAATCAGCTGTAGGGTATGATATCAGAATCCATAAGTTGTAAATCACTGATAGACACATTGGGGTAGAGTTTCCGCTTTGGGCGCAATCGGTAATTGCGCTTGAAGTTGCACTGGTTTTCTGAAGTGAAGTTATGATTGAAGTTTGCACTCAAATTCATTTGCATAATCACAAATATAAAATCTTCCACGAATCGGCGCATTTGGGCAGCGTAATAGAACGATATTTTTATTTTTTTTCCTTGCTTTAAAAAATTTTGGCCCAGAAATTCATTATGGCCCCGCCAGCTGGCTAGCGCCCAAAAGTTAGCGCTGGGCGCAGAGCCATTTGCGACCGTCAGATATTCATTTTTTGCGCCCCAAGTCGGAACCGGGCGCTATTCCAGGGTGTGCCCGCCCCCGCTTGGGGCGCTGAAACTGAATTTCAGCGCTCTAGGTGCCGCTGCGCCACCCGATGCGGTGCGGCAGGCTGCGGTACTGCAGGCCTCCTCCTTCTCTTAAGGTGGAGGTGCTGGCAACGGGGAGATCGCCGCTGGATTGTGCCGGCAAATGAGCCCGGCACCACGGAGAAGTGCCGGGCTTGCGGAAAGCAGCCGGCAATGCCGCGGGGGGGGTGGTGGAGGAGGCCGGGGAAGGAGGTGCGGGCAGGCAGCCGCCGAAAAAGCGGCCGGCCGCACCTCCACCTTTATGCGCCCCACTAAGGCTGCAGTAAGGCCCTGGTCTCCGGATGTTAGTAGCAGCCGCCACGGAGGAGGCGGCGGCAACTGAATATGGGCGTCGGGCCGGCATCGGGGCGGAAACGGGGCACTGCGCACACCGATGATGTCATCGGTGCCAGCGCAGCGCTACCGGCTACCGCCACCATTTCCGCCGAGCTCAATATCAGCGCAACCTCCTCTACTGGCGCAGAAGCCCTCTTTAGGCGGTAACTGGGCGCAAAGCTTGCAGCGCCTTACTGAATTTCTAGGCCATTAATTCATTTATTTGATTGTGGTCACCTGGTGCACTTTTATTAGTATAGCTGAAAATTGGTTTATTCCAAAAATAAGCATTTTTAATAAGTGTGTCTAGTCCACCACCTGTAAGTAACTGGATTTCAATCACTGAAAATGATTTTAATACTATACTGATCCATTTACCAGTTTCATTGGTGTACACTAGTCAATTTCTTAAGAAATTAAATATTTAAAAACCTTTTAAACATGCCTACTAGTGTCTGTGCGCCTAAGAAAATGACCGCAATTGAAAGAGCCTGCTCAAATGGTCATAAATGGGCGCAATCTGCGTAAACTCGCCATGCTCATTATTTTGATGTGAGGGCATGGCCAGATTTGTGGACAAGGCCAGTTTCCAGCACGATGTTTTTTAAACCAACGTCAAAGATCATGGAAATTCGGTTTACACTCGACCTAACTTACACTTAAAATTCCGTTAACTTTTATGCTGGTTTGGCCGATTTCAGGAACCAGCGCAAACTAGCGGAAAATCTAGGCCATTGTGCAAAACAAACAACAGCACAGACATGGAATACTAAAAATCAATTAGTTAATTCCATTGACTATGCAGCTTAAGGGTTGCCTAATGGTATGCACATCCTAGGCCATATGCAACACATAATCTAAATATTCTAGATTATAGCCTCGGGTTAAAATTAACAATATTCTTTGGCCTGAGACACAGAGCTCAGGCATTGGCCTACAATGAGACAAAATCCTTGCTCAGAGGGTAGAATAAAATAATATTTAAAATCCATCCCCAGTTGTACCCCTAAATTGTGAATTGGAAGTTTCCAGAGGAGCAATTCTATTAAGTTGCTTCCACCCACTACTGGTTTTTCAAATCTCCCATGGCAATGGGTGTTATCTCTCCAAGTGAGCTAAATGGCTTGACGCCAGGGACAATTAGTCTTGACTTCTCACTTCCCAAGTGTTGGCTGTACATCATTCTTTTGTTTTCACACAACCTGCCAATTGTGCCTTAAGGAACAATTAGCAAACCCTTCAGGAAAAATTGATGAAGTCTCTCTTCACAGATATTTAATCTGAATGCTTTGCAAAGTATTGTCTTTTAAAATATATTACTTTTCAAGCTGTTTTAAAAGATATATTCCGTCTGAACCATTTCAGTTTTATCATGAATTATAAGACATTGTACCATTTATTCACAATGGCCCCTACGGGTGCGCATGTGGTGTGTACGCACCCATAATCCATGCAAGTTCCAGGTTTTCATGCGTGAAGCGCATGCGTGAAAACCTGGAACTTGCGATCTGTCAAGAGTATTGACAGATCGTAGCCATCCCTGGGAAATGGACATCCGTGGGCAGAGAGTTGGGCTATTTGCCCAACTATTGCCCAGCAAATGGCCATGAATATCTTACGCTGGTAAAAGCAGGTGCATGGCCTGCTTTTACCAGCGTAAGAGTTTAAATGAACGTAAAAATATTTTTTTCAATCATTTAAACATTAAAAACCTATACAATAAGGTAAGGTTATTTTTAGTCCCTTTAAAACATTTAAATTTAATTTTCAAAAAATTAAATTTTTGTTTTAAAATATTTAATTAAATGGCATTTTAATTAATTTTAAATATGTAATATTTTTTATTTATTTGATGTGTACACATAATTTTTTGGAGTATTCCCATTCATGCTTATGGGGAATCCGTATATGCAGAATCCCCATAAGTATGAATGGGGATTCCCTTCTTTCATTCGTTGGGCCGGCCCACATGATCCCAGGAGCGCTTGCGAACCATGTGCGCTCCTGGGATACATGGGCATCTGTCCGCGCATACCTGGGGAGGCCCGGGACTGCGACTCTCCGTACCTCCCGGACCACCAGGTACGCGAGCATTTTATTTGCAGATCAGAGGCATTTCCCTCCGACCGCAAATTCAGGGCCAATATTAAATGAGGATCTGGTATGTAAAAGATTATCAGATTACAGGAATATATGTAAATTCCTAGCAAATGGAGACAAACACCACTTTCCTCTGAAATAATAACTAACCAGGCATTAGCCAAGGATTTTGCATGCTGTTCAATTGTCGACATTTCACCTGATATGATTTCAAGCTTCCCGCCCCTATATTCTCACCAGAACTGTCAGTTCACCATGATGAAATATTTACAACAGATTCTCTGAGCATAGGAATAACAAATATCTTATAACAAAGTTTGTCTCTCCAGGGATTTCAACAATCTTCCATCAAAATTATAGCAGGAAATCAAAAGAACATAGGAGCAGGAGGAAGCCTTTCAGCCCCTCAAGCCTGTTCTGCATTTCAATTATATCATGGCTGATCTGTATCTTAACTCACCTTGCCTAATAAAAGTCTATGGCCTAGAAATTCATTGACGCCACTTTTGGGGCGCTAAAGTGGGGCGTCCGCTAAAGTTTGCGGCCGCCGCCAAATCGATGCCACTTCTCCGATATTCATTAGCTTCGCCCGAGGAGTTCGGGCGAGCGCTAAAACTGCTGCTGGACGCCTCTCTTTGGGCGCTAAGCCGGAGGTGGTGATCGATAGCGCCAAGGCCGGGCGCAGCGCAGGTGCGGCCATCTCGTGATTGACAGCAGACACCCTGGCGCCGGCCAGCTCTTAAGGGGGAAGGGTTGACTGTGTCTGCTGCCACGCCCTGGATAGTGGAGCCCTCCAGCTAGGCCTGAACACTGCTGCTGGACCCAAATAGCGCCTGAAGACATGGAGGAGGCCCGTGAACGTGCGCAGCGCTTCTCAGAGCGTGATCTGAGTGTGCTGATTGCTGCTGTGGAGAAGAGGCGCCATGTTTTGTACCCGGACAATGGCAAGAAGGCGACGGTCCGCGTCTACAGGAGAGCCTGGAGGCATGTCACCAGCAAGCTGTCAGCCAACAGCGACGTCCCCAGGACCGGTGCCCAATGCCGCAAAAAGTTAAATGACCTCACACGCATTGTCAGGGTGAGTACCCTTTCCAGTGACCTCCTCATCCTTGCATGTGCACCTTACATTATGGGCAAAGGGACCTGAAAGCTCTAATGGCCAGCCTTCATCCAGCAGCTATGGGACAGGCATGAGCATCAATTGCACATTCTGCACTTAACACACTGGCCAAGCTATTCCACCATGGGAGGCATTGCACACCAGATCATGGCGACACACTGGCCAGGCTATTCCACCATGGGAGGCAGTGCACACCAGATCATGGCGACACACTGGCCAGGCTATTCCACCATGGGAGGCAGTGCACACCAGATCATGGCGACACACTGGCCAAGCTATTCCACCATGGGAGGCAGTGCACACAAGATCACGGCGACACACTGTACTTAGAGGCCGTCCTTTCTCTTGCAGGCCAAGCTGGCGAATAATCGCAAGAGCCGGACTGCGACCGGGGGAGGCCGACCCCATATCTAGCCACTCACCGACCTGCAACATCGCGTGGAGCGCCTCATGGGTGGCCGGGTGATTGGGCCCGTTGCATGTGGAGATGCCGACCCTGTTCTGGGCTGCAATGGTAAGGACATTACCTTTTGCACCTCTCTCGTCCCACTTGCGCATCAGATCTACATCCTTTGCCACTGTCCGACCAATGCGCTGAATGCCACCACTCATGCATCCCGCACTGACGCCCTCTCCTCACTCTAAAACTACTCTTGTGCCTTCCTGCTTTCAGATGGTCAAGAGGAGGTCCCTGAACTTGCCAGTGACAGGCCCTCCGAAGAGGAGCAGGAGGAGGAGCAAGAGGAAGGCGGCCCATCAGGGGAACCCTCAGCCGCGGCCACCCAGGCCAATGTAGGGGACACGTCTTCCCTGGAGGGCAACGTGGAGGAAGTGTCGAAGGGGAGGGGAGCTCCTGGGACCTGCGGGCTGCAGAAAGGCGGGAGGTGGGTGGAATCTCGGCGGCCTTCTCCCCAGAGGGGGGATGCGTCGGAGGGGAGTCCAATTGCTGTGCCCAGCGGCCTCCAGCAACGCAGGAACGGTCGGCCAGCTCGGCGGCCTTCACCCCAGAGGGAGAGTCCGGCCTCCAGTCAGGAGATGCTCTTCGCCGAGGAGATGGAACGCCTCAAAGTTTTGTCTGCGGACTCGGAGCGCCGGCACACGGAGCTCATGGCAGCAGTGGCACGGTTGCCTGAGTCCATCGATTCCCTCTCTCGGAGTGTGGCCGAGTTCGGGCCCTCAGAGGCCACCAGTCGGGCGGAATACCGGGCAGATCAGGCAGCGAGTCGGGCGGAATTCGGGGCAGCTCTGTCAGCGACTGGCCAGGTGATCAGTGGTGCCGTCCAGTCACTGGCTGCTCTGATGCGGTCAGTGAACAGGTCAACACGGGCACTCACTGCTGCCACACTCGCTGTGTCAGCCAGGCATCGCCAGGGCACCCGGCGCGCTGCAGTAGCACAGCGGTCTGTCCCTCGGCAGATTGGTGCGCATGCTGCAGTGCTGGCCCGGGCGAGTGCCAGTGTCTCAGGCGACCAGCGAGCGCCTGCCATCCGCCAGCTTGCCGCCATTCCTCCAGCCGCCACTGCCAGTCCCCCAGTGGAGCTGCCAGGAGCTGCTGCAGCGACTGATGCTGGCCAGCCACAGCTGCAGCAATCAACAGCCGCCCGCTCGACGGCCAGACCTCGACTAGGCCGACCCCCAAGGGCATCTGCCGTCACGACATGTGCCCCTCAGGAGCCTGCCCCCAGCCTTGCAGCAGCCAATGGCCTTTCTTTGAGGCGGAGCAGCAGGGCGGGCAGGGGCCACCCAGAGATGGCCAAGGCATCGCCCTAGCGGGCCAAATAGTCGAATGTGTGGCCATTTGTATTTGTTTCTTGAGGCCGAGAATTGGATGTTTGTTTTTTGAAGGCCGATGATGTGATGTTTGTTTTGGACGAAGGCCGAGAATGACGGCCATTTTAGTTGCCCTATTTTGTTAATCCTCTCCAGGTTGTGGGAGCAAGTAATGTGTTTGAGTGTTTTTTGGGGGTTTCGTCTGTTTTTGGTTTTCATGTGGGAAGGGCCCAGAGTTTGTACAATAAAGCATTTTATTTATTCACATTGTCCATGTTTGATCGTTGAAGTGTTTGTTGCCTTAACCGGCTGAGGGCTTGCGGAGCGGCTGCAATCATGTTCTATCATTGGCACAAGCCATTCCCTGACAGGGGGCCAAGAAGTGACGTTCAATAAGCCGCCGACGGGCGGCCCTTGGACCTTGTGCGTCCCTCCTGGGCTGGTACTCCTCGTCCTCGTCGTCCTCATGCTCCTCCTGCTCCTCCTCCTGAGTTGGTGGTCCAACGTGAGGTGGCAGTGCCTGACTCCTGCGGATAGCCAGGTTGTGCAGCATGCAGCAAACGATGACGAATTGGGAGACTCGATCCTGCGAATACTGGAGGGCTCCCCCGGAGCGATCGAGACAGCGGAACCGTTGCTTGAGCACGCCGATTGTTTGTTCTATGAGGTTCCTCGTCGCTTGGTGGCTCTCAATGTATGCCTCTTCAGCAGGGGTCGTGTGCGCGCGGAGCGGGGTCATGAGCCAGGTACACAAAGGATAGCCTTTGTCCCCGATAAGCCATCCTCTTGGGGGAGGCTGTGCCTGGAACATGTCAGCCACAGTTGTCTGTCGCAGGATAAAGGCATCGTGGCTGCTGCCTGGAAAGCGGGCATTGACAGCTAGGATGCGCTGCCTGTGGTCACACACCAGCTGTACATTGAGGGAATGGTAGCCCTTCCGGTTGCGGTAATCCTCGGCATGCTCAAGAGGTGCCCGCAAAGCCACATGCATGCAGTCAATGGCGCCCTGCACCATGGGGAAGCCCGCTATTCTTGCAAATCCCACTGCACACTGCTGTTGCTTGTCCAGGGTCATGGGGAAGGAGATGAATTGATGTCTCCTTCTGAAAAGGGCTTCGGTCACCTGGCGGATGCAGCAATGCACGGTGAACTGGGAGATGTTAGCGATGTCCCCAGTAGCGGATTGGAAGGAGCCGGAGGCATAGAAGTTGAGAGCCACCGTCACCTTCACTGCCACCGACAGAGACGTCCTGCGCATCAGCTGTGGCTGCAGATCTCTCTGAAGCAGCCGGCAGATGTCTGCAACCACCTCCCTTCGGAATCGCAGCCTCCTAACACACATCGCGGCAGACATGGTCAGATAGGAGGTCTGCTGGCGGTATACCCTGCGTGGGTAAGGCCTCAGTTGGCGATGCCTGTTGCCCCCTCTGCGTCTAGCCAGGGCTGCCACTCTCTCACGGCATCTGTAAGCCCTTCTGGCATAAGGCTGAAATTCAGCGTTGCCACCCAATGCAGCCCCCATTATATGCTGGCAAACACTGAGCTCTGAATGAAGGCAAAGATAATTGGTAAGCTCTGACCTGAGCCAAAAATACCTGTCCAAGTGTTGGTCCAAACCAGTAAACTCTCCTCCTTGGTCTCTGTCCAAAAAACCGTTGCACAAGAGTGAATGCTGCAAAATGGCTGGCCTTTATACTGCTGGGTAAGTGCCCTTTAATTTGCGCTCCCCGCAGCCCGGCTGGGCTGTGTACCGTTCCACTTCACAGTCGCTCGGGCCGCCCGGCGCACAATGGGCCGGCGCGAGTGAAGTTCCGGTTCGGGGCGCACAAAAGGCGTTGCACTAGCAAATGACGTCATGATGTGCGCGCGCAGCAGGGCGCGCGCTAAGACTTTGCGCCGGCGCTAAATGTATACTGAAGTTGGGGCGAGGCGCAGACCGCGCTGCGCCCGGCCTCTAAGCGCCTAGCGCTCGAAATCTACTCCTCCTAAGGCGCTAACGGCTGCCGCGCCCAACTGAATTTCTAGGCCTATGTCCTATAAATTCAAGTAGGTCAGAAACCTCCCAGTAACAATATCAGCCAAGGCTAGTGGCCAACTGCAGAAAGAGCGCAGGCAGCACCAGTATTTTGACGCTTTCTAATTTACACCAGCGGAGTTAACATCAGCAGGAGGCCGAAGGTCACGTCTGAAGACTCGGTGTGCCATTCTCGGACAATGTGCTGTGTCGGAGCATTAGGTGACAGCTCCTGGGTTTTGATATAGAGTCTGCTGATGGCCCTTGTAGGGTTGCAGCAGTGTGCGTTGTGACAGGTCAGGAGGCAATTGTTTGTCCACGGTTTCCCTCTTACTTGCGCGGCCATTTCTCTGGGTCTTGTGTGAGGTCCACAAATGGGTGCCAGAGTGCTTGGTAACCCCACCTTCGCTGGCTGCCATAGGTCCAGAGATCTTTCACTTAGATGTTTGCTGTGTGGAGATTTGTGCTGCGCCATGGTGCTGGAGGGGGAGGGGGAGGGGGATGGGTTTGTACCATCTTGCAGCTAGCAGTAACAGTGCATTAACCTGCAGATCGCATAGGGGATTCACTCCCTGGTGAGTGGGTCTTAAAGTACAGGCTCAGATCTGGTGGGACTCCTGGAAAGACCACATAAAAGCTGTGGCACGGAGGCTGAGAGGAGACTTGATTGAGGTGTTTAAAATTGTGAGGGCCTAGATTGAGTGGATAGGAGGAACCTATTTCCCTTAGCAGAGAGGTCAGTAACCAGGGGACATAAATTTAAAGTAATTGGAAGAAGGATTAGAGGGGAGACGAGGCGAACTTTTTTCGCCCAGTGGGAGTCTGGAACTCACTGCCTGAATGAATGGTAGAGGCAGAAACCCTCATCACATTTAAAAAGTACTTGGTTATGCACCAAAAGTGCCATAACCTACAAGGTTATGGACCACGAGCTGGAAAGTGGGATCAGGCTAGATAGCTCTTTTTTGGCCGGCACAGACACGGAGGCCGCGATTTTTCCTCTTGATGTGGATTGGGGGCGGTATAGCTGCCTTTCGGGCTCTAATCCCACCCCCAACGATGTCCAACACATAGACGCGATTTTGTGTCAATTGGCCTTGTTAAGCAGGCCTTGTTAAGCAGGCTTGCCGGCCAAGTACGAGAAAGCCAGTGTCAGATGACGTCAGTTAATGATGCGTCACATGCCGTTTTTTTAAAGGGGCCACACACAATTTTTTTTGACAGCTGGTTTTTCAGTGTTTGGCAGCAATCAGGTGCTGCAAACACTGACTATCATTTTACAAAGGTGAGCCCTTGCACCAAGGCTCTCCAGTGACTCCCTCCTTCAGCTAGAACAGATGGCAGTTGCAGGTGAGGTTACAGAAGTGATCTGTCACTGGTGAGAGAGGTTCTCCCAATGAGGTGGGAGTACACAAACAATTCAAAATTTGTCACCGTCAGAAAAGTTTACATACATTAAAAATGATTTTCCCAACATGTCCTTACCTCTGAAACTCACCAGTGCACCATTGGTTCCTTCACACCATTTCTGCAGCTGTCATCAGTGCACCAACATTGAAGTAGACCCACAGCACGCCACACTTACCTGGCGTGGTGTCAGGACGTCAGGAAGCCCGCAGTAGACCTACCAAATTGCAAAAAGCCTCTTAACTGTCTGTTAACAACCTGTTAACAAGCAATTAAGTGCCTCTAATTCTCTTCCCACCACTAGCTGTCGGGTCCCTGCTCAAATCAGGGACCTGACACCTAGGAAGATTGTCTGGCGGCGGGTTGACAGCGGGTTTTCAACCTGCTGTCAATCTTTGAAATTTAAGGATGTCCCACCTCCAAATCCGCCCCTTGAGCCCCAGCAAAATTCCCCCCGATGAGTCGAATGGCCTCCTTCTGTGCCGTTAGTTTCTATGATACTATGATTCTATGTCCTTAAACTGTTGCAAGAGACAGCAATAGAAATACATTTTAAAAAAGGAGAACATGAACTCTTGGTCAGGACTTTACTGGTGTAGAAGAGAGGTCAATAAAATTTGTAACAACCGCAGACTTTTGAAGAACTCTTCGTGAGAATATGGTGTCAAGCCTTTTAAAAGATTTCCAAACTTTGCATATCATTTTATCAGTACCTAAACTAGAAAACCCCAATGTATCAAATTTAAGGACATGCAGCTTTGATTTTTTCCTGAGATTATTACAAGTGTAGTACAGTACAAATTATTTAAAAAGTATCTCCTACAGTGTTTGACTGACTGGGGGGGAGGGGGAGGGGGGAGAGTTGATGCATCTCAGTGGAAGCCACTTTCGCTCCAACAGCTCTCCATAGTTAAGAGTTACCCCAGCAGCTGTGTACAGTTTGGGTCCTAGCTCACCGCCACTGTCTCCTGTCCCTCCTCGCTGTCAACGGCAGCATGCACGGGCGTGCTTTGGAGAGGGCGGTAAGAGGAGTGGTGAGCTCCAAATGGTGAGCGTGCATCAATTCAGCACACTTCAATTAATTAAAATACTTTCTGCAAGCGCAGGCAACGGCAGCACTGCTGACCTGTCAAAAATGGCCACAGGATCCGCCGGCGGTGGGCGGAAGTGAGGTGGCCGCCATTTTTTTCCAAAATGGGCCTTAACGGTCAGTGCTAATACTTCCAATTTCTAGGCCTATCAGTCTCAGTTTTGACATTTTCAATTGACCGAGCCTCACAGCTTTTTGGGGGAGAGAGTTCCAGATTTGCGCTACCCTTTGTGTGAAGAAGTGTGTGACATCACCACTGAACGGTGTACCTCTAATTTTAAGGTTATGTCCCCTTGTTCTGGAATCCCCCCACCAAAGGAAAGAGTTTCTCTCTAGCTACCCTATCACATCCTTTAATCATCTTAAACAACTCGGGATCGGAACACCCCAGGGAAATTTTACCACAGTAGATTAAAAAACTTTTTAAAGATCTGCTGCCATTTTTGAAAGTGATTATATTAATTCATAGAAAATGTCTAATCACTACTTAATGCAAAGCACTGGGGGGAGTCATTACTAGAAGGATTAGTCAGACTCAGCCTCTGAAAGGAGCAGCACATCAACCTCACTGATAATCAAAGTACCCCCAACAATCATAATGTGCTGGCCAGGAGGGTGACAGGTGGGTGACTCATGGGGCTTGATTTTAATAGCCCTGAGGAGGCGGGTTTGGAGGCGGGTCAGCAGCGAAAATCAGAAAAATGGCTTCAGACACCCAGCCTGCCTCCATCCCACCCCTACGCGATTTTCGTGAGTGTCGGGTCAGGCACTCCCAAACTGACCCAACGGGAACCGGTGGGACAGGTAGTTAAGGTAGTTAAGAGCCTGTTACCAGCCTTGCTAATCCTATTTTTTATAGAGGTTTCCCATTTTCGTGCTTCTGGCTCCTGTTTCCCATCTTATCAGAAACAAGCCAGCTGCAAGGAGACGAGTTTTTCAAGGACATGATCTGTAGTCATTGGTGCAGCACTGTAAAAGCACTCTTTTAACATGGCTGACATTCAAATGCAACAACTTTGTGATTGGAGGTTTGGGATAAGATTTTACAAATCTACTGACCTTGTGACTGTTCAAGGTGACACCCATCTGCAGTGTTACCTGATTGGAATAATTTCAGGCCACTTTGAGTGTGCACTTGCAATCTTCTTGCCTCAACTGAAATCTATAGCAACAGCATGGGAACCATTTACATCCTCTCATCCTGTCATCAGATTCGGAGGAAGAGCAGCCGCGGCAGCACCACAACCAGCCACAACAGCAGCAACAGCACTTGGAGCACCAACCTCCTCCTCACCCACCTGATGCTGCACTGGACACAGGACATCAGCCCCCGACAAATTGCTGGCCGGGAGGCCAGCAATGGCATCACCATGGCCAGATCTTCTTCACTTAACGCGGTAAACCCTGGCTGCCACATGATGTGCCAGGTTGACACCATCCCTTTAACATCCAAGCCATTCCATGCACACTCATCACTATAACAGGGTGGCGGGGGGGGGGGGGGGGGAATTATGACTGAACAATCACTGGAACTCAGTAAGACACTTCTCAATGTGCACTCAGATCTGTCAAATAAGGGGCACTTTTTGAAAAAGATATTGGCCTAGAAATTCAGTTGCGTTTGTGCCCACTTAGGGGCGAAAGAGTGGGTTGCGCCGGAAGTTTTTTAGTGCCCGAAATTAAGTTGGGCCCTAACATCGGCGTTAGCCGGTAGCGCTGTGCCGGCACCGATGACGTCATCAGTGTGCGCAGCGCCCCGGTTCCAACGCGATTCCGTTCCGAGGCCAAATTCAGTTGCGGCCGCCTTGCCCGCAGCGGCCGCAAACAACGTTTGGAAAACGGGGCCTTGCAGCTCCGAGAGGCCGGCGCATAAAGGTGGAGGGGCGGCCGGCCGCTTTCCTGGCGGCCGCATGGCCGCACCTCCCTTCCCGGACTCCTGCACCACCCCCCCCCGGCATTGCTGTCTGACTCCCGCGAGCCCGGCACTTCTCCGTGGTGCCGGGCTCATTTGCCGGGGGAATCCAGCGGCGATCTCATGGCTGCAGGCAGCTCCTCCTTAAGAGAAGGAGGAGGCCTGCAGTACCCCAGCCTGCCGCACCGCATCGGGTGGCGCAGCGGCAGCTGGACGCCTGAAATAGACTTTCATCGCCCCAAGCGAGGCGGCCAAACCCTGCAGTAGCGCTCGCCTCCGTCTTGGCCCGTCGCAACTGAATTTCAGGCGGGCGCTGCGGGAATCCGGGCGAGCGATAAATTTCGGGCGCTGAAGACCTGGCGGGGCCTTACTGAATTTCTAGGCCATTATGCTGTATGACAACACATTACCAGAAACTTCACATGGACATTAGCCAAACCTCTCAAGTGCCTACCCTTGTGTGTTGTTAGTTGGTATGCTTGCAGTAGAATGAGGGTGAGTGTGAGCCGTGACTAGTGAGATGGGGAAGTGATAAAGTAGATAGAGAGGGATGGGTGGAGGTTCAAAGTAAGTTGGTGTCCTGGGGAAGTCTCTTCCACCCTTGGAAGGGAAGAGAACCTCCCTGCATGCTGTGACTCCCTCCATAAGCATATGGAGGGAGTCATTGGAGAGCCTGGGTGCAAGCTTTCACCTTTTTGCAATGATTGTCAGTGTTTGCAACACCTCAATGCTGTCAAACACTGACAGAACAACTGTCAAAATAAAATTGTGCATGGTCCCTTTAAGGAAACCGGCAGATGATGCATCATCAAATGATGTCATCAGATCCGCTTCCTGTTAATTGGCCAGTAAGCCCACAGGGCCCGGCTTACCAAGGCCAAGTAAAGGTAAATCACATCTGCAGAGTGGAGGCAGCTGGGGGGCGGGACCAGAACCCGGAAACCAGCTGACCCGCCCCCATCCCGCATCCAGAATTAAATTTGCGACCATGGAGTCAGCACATTGAAGACCGAGACAATCTGCTCTGTTAAATATGACTAGCCAACTTGTTTACTGTGATGAAATGATGGCATGTCATTATATAGCATATAGAAATCAGTTTCTACAATAGAAACAGTTTTAGTGCCCCGAGCCTTTGGGAAACCCCTGAGTTCCCATTATCTCAAGATATTAGTAGGGCTGAGGTTGAGGGAACATCTCTGCATCCTTGTGCCCTTTTTTCCAGTTACAATGAATGAAAACTAAGTTCTTTTGTGAGGTTGCATTGTGAATCCTAAAAGTGGCGTGCCTTTCTCCAAGCTTTCTCTTTTATCATCTAAGTTGTGCTCCTTGGATTTTGGCTGACATTGCACAGGACCAATCACCTCCACCTCTCTTCTTTTTTGTCTACTTTTACCTCCTCGTGCTCTGACAATATAATAGGGCCTACAGTGTAATGGAATCTACTGAGCATTCGACTGAATTTGAATTATCTGCAATCATCAAATTAATAATGATAATTGTATGCACAAGGCCCAAGACTTCAATAGGTCATGATAGATCCATCATTACCTTATTTACTTTTTTGGTCTTGTTTTTCACAATTTCAGAGCCTTATGTGCAAGAATCGAGAAGCTGCAGCAACTATTGCCTGATTTGTAATCCAACAAAAACAACAACTTGCATTTATATAGTGCCTTTAACATAGTCAAATGTTCCAAGGCACTTCAGAGGATCATAATCAAAGATACATTGACTAATCTAAACCTATATTTAAACATTTTGGGGATAAAATGTGCATTGATTATACTGAGGAATTATCAACTATAGAGCAATAAATATTAGTGCAGGGTGACATACGCGGGTTCATTTGAAAGAGGAATCTATGGGCAATAATTTTCAAACAGCCAATTAAATCTGTTAGCAAATAGATTAATTTGATTACAAAGGCAAAATACTGCAGATGCTGGAAATCTGAAATACCAACAGAAAATGCTGGAAACACTCAGTGGGCCAGGCAGCATCTGTGGAGAGGAAACAGAGTTAACAGCCGCAAAATTGAACTCTAGTGCCCTTTTTGGGTGCTATGAAGCCTTTTAAACTACCAAAATGGCATCCATGATGCGCACACATACTTCCAACTGGAAGTGTGCCAGACACCATATTTGTAAAGGGGTTTGTGCGCATGCAGAGTAGGCAGATTGTGATGTTAATCAACGTGTAATGCTGTTTTGACACCAGTGCTGCCATTTCGGAGATCCAGTCTACACCATCTCTTAACCCCACATGGCAGAACACATGTTCAATGGCATGAAGGACCCCCACCAGTGCTAGTTAAAGGGATCATCAACTACTTGCAGTTTTGTTGCTAGTAGCAGCTGGGAGGCTGGTGGGCTGGAAAGTGAGGACAAGGGAAGCCCTATTGTGGTTCTGGGAGGGAGGGGAAGGGGTGAGAGCAGAAGTGCGGGAAATGAAACGGACATGATCGAGGGCCCTGTCAACTACGGTGGAGGGGAATCCTCGGTTGAGGAAAAAGGAAGATATATCTGAAGCAATGGTATGGAAGGTGGCTTTGTCAGAACAGATGCGACGGAGAAACTGGGAGAATGGAATAGAGTCCTTTACAGGAAGTGAGGTGAGAGGAAGTGTAATCAAGGTAATGAATTTGCTTATGTGGCTTCTGCGCATATAATTTGGTGCACAGATTTCACGCCAGAATTGGCATAAGTTTGGTAGAGAGCTTTCCTCTGTATTCATGATCTGTAGCTAATTTGCAATCTCTTTCTTTTAGATGCACGTACAATTTTGCCAGTAATAATGTTCAACAGAAATTTTCTTACTATGTTTACAGTGTCATTGGCACAAAACAGACAGATTTTTTCCCTCTGACTGCCAAAAAGAGACTATTTCACTTATTTTCCAAGGCTACTACATCATACATTGATCTATACCCAGGAAATCGCTCTTGTTGATGTTATCACACTCATGTCAAATTCCTCTCTTTTGTTTTAAGAAAGCATTAACCCATTTAAATTCTGTTAAAATTCTGTTAAAGTGGCGGAGAGCATTTGATGACTATGTTAAGCACATAATTCCCAGCTCTTTATTTGCAAAAGGCTATGGATTCAAAATAAAAGTGGGACGTGAGCATCTTTATGTGCATTGCAATATGTTACCAGTTTGTTACTCTATGACATATATTTGATGTTTTCAGACAGCAACTGGCAAGATAGAATTAACAACTGTGAAATGAAACTTAGCAAAAGCTGAAAATTTGATGAATGTGAGCGCAAATCCAATGGAACAACTTTGCCCAAAACCTTATTTTGTGGGACTTTAATTGTCTTCAATGTTACCAGTTGACTTCTCTTGCCATTGGTCACAGACATAGCTGGGATTTTAACTGCCAGCGGGTTTCTGGAGGACAACCGCTCATTTCAGTTAGTTTCCCATTCACCAGCGGCAGTATCAGGCCATGACGGTTTGAACCCCCAGGGCTTCTTTAATATGCCGCTGGTCCACTTCCCACCTGGAACAGGCAGAAAGTGGCGGGATGCGGCTGCCGGCCTCTGGAAAATGCCAGCTGGCAATCAGTTAAGTGTACTTCTTAGGGTAACTAGGAATGGGCAAAAAATGTGGTCTTGCCATTTACAGAGAACAAATAACAAAACACAAGGAGATCTATAACGATTAAGATTAGAAGGAATCCGTATATAAAAAGATGGTCTTGGTACTACTAGACCCAACATTATATTAGCTGGACACTGATTTTATCTCCACATCAGTGCATGACAATTTACAGAACACAAGCCTTTGATTCCCTTATTCTCCAAGCCACTGCCGAAACCTTTTTCAATTCTGGTTGCGAAAGTTCAGTCTTACAACATGATTGTTGACTATCTCCCTCACTCTGATAATCCTACTGACTAAATCACCAGTTGCTGTCACAACATATGATTCAGAGAGAGCTGAGGAACTCATTCACTTTGTAATTCAACATTGTGTAGCCCAGGCAATCACTCGAGCTGATGTCAAGCGAACCAGACAGCAGGATCGTACCCTGCAAGTAGCATGCTCGCACAAATCAATTGCACAAATTGAAGGCCAACTACAGGTAGGTTGACATGAACTATCTGTCACTGAGGATGATATCATGATCGAAAGTGTCATGCCCAGCTTGGTGAAACCAACTGCATCACCAAATCTGAGTGGGAACTAATAGGGAGGAAAGCAAATACCTTTCCTCACACAAACCAGTCATCTCCTCCGTGATTTGCTGATCATTTTAGCTACTCAAATAGGTTTCCATCAAGTGAGCAGAAATGTACCTTTCTTCAAGAAAGTAATAGCAGTGCCATCATTTCAGCATATCATGCGCACCAAACATAATATTGTCTTTAAAAATAGAAAATTGCTGGAAATACTGAGCAGGTCAGGCAGCATCTGTGGAGATAGAAACAAAGGTAATGTTTCAGGTCGATGATCTTTCATCAGAACTAGAAAACATTAGAGATGTAATCGGTTTTAAGCAAGTACACATGCAGGGAAAGGGGGTGGGGAGGAAAGCACAAAAGGGAAGGTCTGTGATAGAGTGGAAAGCAAGAGAGAGTAAATGACAAAAGGGATGATGGTGCAAGGCAAAGGGGGTGGTAATGGGACTGGTAAAGAAACAAAAGATGGGTCTAGATGAGGTGTAAATGGAAACAGCAGACTCATTACCAACAATGATTGGCAAAAGAACCAAAGGCGACATAAGAAAAAACCTTTTTACTCAGCGAGTGGTTAGGATCTGGTATGCACTGCCTGAAAGGGCGGTGGAGGCAGACTCAATCACAGCTTTCAAATGGAGTTGGATAAGTACATAAAAGAAAAACATTTGCAGGGCTACTGGGAAAGGGCAGGAGATTGGGACTATCTGAAGTGCTCTTGCAAAGAGCCAGCATGGGCTCGACGAGCTGAATGGCCTTCTTCCATGCTGTAACCATTCTATGATTCTATGATTCTAATGAAATGAGGCAATCATTAAGCATCTCAAGTTCTCCTGACCAAGCAAGGGAAGTCGCAATGAGCAGGCCAGTGGAGGAGAGGCGTTGGAGGAGGATGGGATGGCGACCGTGTCAAATTCTACAGAGAGGTTGAGGAGGACGAGGAGGAAAAATGTAGTCACAGAGGATATTATTTGCCTGATGATGTGCTTTGGTGAAAAGCGTCACACCGTTACTAGGCCAGTATGGGCAAGGCAGGCGGTCACAACTATAGCCCGGTGGGGAGGCTTCAATGAGGCCACCTGTGAGCCAAGATTCAATCAAAACTATGATTATGCAATTGTCCACAATAAAGTCATTCTTAGGAAGATGGCAAGGGCCTTGTTCGTGACTGAATGGACATTCTAGAGAGAAATGCGAAGAGGGGTGGAGATTGCTGATTTGCTAGCAGAGTCTGAGAAAGCAGTTGTGGGTGGAGTGAGTGGGAGGAGGTTGCATGGGAAGCTCTGCAAGCAATGTTCTCATTAAGCTGAGGCACAGAAGTCTGGAGGTACCGTGCACGCCGGTTCATCGCCGTTTAAATGGAAAAACCACACATGTGCGCAAATTTGAATAGGCCGCTCAGTCTGTTAAAGGGGCCATGAACCGAACGAAAAAATGAGAGGGCACATTGTCTGTGAGAGAGGTTAATGGGGCAGTTGGGATTACTGTTTGTAAAGAGACAATGACGAGTGCCTCGGTGGCCACTCAGTAGAAAGCCGAGCGAGATACAGAGTGTAGCTGCGGGCTTATGCAAGAGAGATTCAAACCTGGGACGGTGACCACAGAGTTGGAAGGCAGCAATGTCGTGATGAGTTGGGGTAGAGATTGGAGGGACAAAGTACCTGGGAGGGAATAATTGAAAGGCATCATGATTGGGTGACAGGAAGGGGAGGAGACAGGAGAGAAGCAGCTGAGAGGGATCAAGAGAAACAAAAAGAAGATAGAATTAATGAGCTTGGGTCCAGATCAGTAGCCAAAATGCACAAGAAAATGGACACATGGTCACAAAATTCCCGTGCTTAGCGCTGGCTGTTATGGCCAGTTTGAAGGATAAAATGGCGCTCGCCACGGTTCCACCGACTTCCGGCACGGTCCGCACTGGTCATCATCTTGGGAAGGGCGATAACACAAGCGTTGCCTGCGTGCAATGGACAAATTCAAAAAAGGCAGATTGTAACATCAATCAGTGTGTAACGCTGATTTGACACACAACCTGCCATTTTGGACATCACCACTCCACTGTATGCCCTCTCCTAAACACTCACAGCTGAATGGGTGTTGAGATGCATGACGGAACCCCCACCAGCGCTATTTAAAGTGACACATGCAACTTTGAGGTAAGTTGCTTTTTGCTTTTGTACTGGTTCCTGTACAGTTTATTTGAGTAGTGGCTTGGTGTAAGTCATTCAAAAAGTTGTTAAAGTGTGCAGGGAGAGCTGTTAGATGCTTGCAAGGCGTTGGCTCTTAAAGAAATGCCTCTGAGAACACCACTTGCTCCCAGCCATGGAGGCTCTACTTGCAGTCCCCCTTGAGCTGCAGCATGACATGGAGATGGAGCAGAGGACAAGCTGCTCACAGAGGGAGGAGAATGAAGAGGGCTCTCAACAGGAGGCCTTACCCATCTAGGGTCTTTAGGGAGCACTAAGCCAGGTGCAGTGTGCTTGTTGGCTCTGCTTCACCAAGGACGTGGTCACAGAGCACTGCCAACTCCTGCAACCAGACCTGGAGCCTTAGAGCAGGGTGAAGATGGCGCTGCCAGTGGTCTGAAGGTGACCATGGCCCTCAATTTCTTCAACAACGCATTCTTCCAGGTGACATTGCAAACATCTCGCAGTTCACTGTCCATCACTACATCCGGGAGGTCACAGAGGCTCATTACATCAGGAGAGTGGACTTCAGTGTCTTCTCTCTAAACAGAGTCAAGCAGGAGGAGTGCACACGGGGCTTTGCCAGGATATCGGGCTTCCACATGGTGCAGGGAGCCATTGACTGCACACACGTGGCTTTGTGGGCTCCGCATCTCAATGCTGAGATGTACCGCAATCGCAAAAGGTACCACTCATTTAACGTGCAGTAGGTGTGCGACCACGCCAAGCACATCATGCTGATGAATGCCTGCTATCCTGACAGCAGTCGTGATGCCTTCATCCTGCGCCAGACCGGTATATCAGGAATATTCCAGCCACCACATCAAACCCGAGAGTGGCAGCTCGGCGACAAGGGCTATCTGCTCCACACCAGGCTGATGACACCATACTGCAACCAAACACCTCGTGGCCAGCACTCATATAATGAGAGCCATGCTGCCATGAGGAATGTCATCTAGCAGACCACTGGGGTGCTAAAGCAATGGTTCCGTTGCCTTGACCGCTTGGGAGGAGCACTCCAGTATTTGCCAAAGTGGGTGTTCCATTTTGTCATGGTCTGCTGCATCCGCCACAACTTGGCGATCATGAAGGTGCAGTACGTTCCACCACGGGTTCTGCCACCACCTCAGGAAGAGAAGGACGAGGAAAAGGAGGAAGAGGAGGAACGGAGGAAGCAGCCTGCCAATCCAGGTTCAGGATGAGCTGTTCGTGAGCGCATCATCAATCTCCGGTTCCCCTGACTTAAAACCCAGATCCCATTGCTCAACACTTCCCCATCTTACCATCTCTCTGTCATGGACCATCACTGTGTCCTCTTGGCCACAATCCTGAAATGAAAGACAACACAAAACATACATTCCAAACAAAATTTAGCAATCAATCAATCAAATGGTACATCTCAAAGTCAGCTAATCACCCTTGTGCATTCCTTTAGTGCCTGTCTTGCATTCCTTTCCCTGTTCAAGTGCTACTATGAAGTGCTACCCCAGTGGCTGCAGCATGGCTGGTGGAAGGCTGCTGACTTCAGTGTGTAAGACTGCAGATGGCCTCACAGGACGACCTCGAGCAGCTCTGGGCCTAGAAGGCCCGGCAACAGACTACACCACTTTGGCATGGACGACAGCAGTCTGGGCAGGCTGGCTGACAGGCAGCAGCAAGGGCACTGACAGAGTGGCAGTGGTGGGAGGACGAATGCTGTCATCCTGAGAGAGGGCAGCAGGTTCATGCTTCACGGACCACTGCCGCTCCCCCAGGGTGGTGCCTCAGCAATCCTAGTCATCTGTTAGAGGACAGATTGCTGGACTGCTGTGACACCCTGCAAGCCCCTTTCAATACTGGTAAACCCAGCCATGACGGCAGCAGTCTGACCTTGCATGGCACAAGACTGAGCTTCCACTACAGCACTAAGACATTAGGTCATTTCCGCTTGTGCTGCAATGGAAGCTGAGATGTTGGCCATCACACGCTATATTCTGGCTGGGTCTATAAGTGCGCTAATGGAGTTGCCCATCACTTCTATCCTGGAAATCATGGACTCCTCCATGCTCCTCAACAATAAAAACAGGCTTTCGGACAGGCCTGGCAATTCACCAAGCAGTTCATTGTGCATGCCCATCAGCGATCTTCTGTAGGCTGCGCCGTCAAAGTCCTCATCTGAGTCCTGTGCAGCACAACTCGAGTGTGAGCTCTGCCTCCGGGGAGCTGGCACCTTTCCCCCTGCCTTTGCTGCAGGCCACTCAAGACCAGTGACTCACCACGTGCAGATCCACTTCTATACAATCCTCTAAAATCCGCACAGTGTCAGTATCCACGTCCTGGGGGTGACATAGCTGGCCGTGACCGCCTCGGCGAGCTGGTCCCACATCCTTCTTACAGTGTTTCCGGAGGGCCTCCTGGCCCCCTGTGGGTAGGGGACCTCTCTTTGCGTGTTCACACCCTGCACAAAGGTCTCGAGTGCTACGTCCGAGAACCTGGGTGCACTTTCCCTGGCCTGTTGAGCCATTTTGATTTGTTTTAGAATTTTTGATAACCAGAAGGCAGCTCACCTTGAAGAGGTGCAGACTGCCTTTAATTAAAGCGAGCCTCGCGTGAAGTTCAGCCACCTGCTGAGCACACAGCCACTCAGCAACGCGCTCAGTGCTGGGCTGTGGGCTGCTCTCATGTTAATTAGCAAGCAGCACAAAGTTTACGTTTAGGGATCCAGCAGACTTTATTAATGGTCTCAAGTGTTACCAGTCGATCAGGTATACCAACAGAGGAATGAGGAGCCAGGTTACTACATTCAACCAGACATTAGAGAGAAAATTAGATCTTGGAATAAAAACCAACCACACGGTGATTGTATAAATTTAAAAAAAAAGATTTTTTCTGTAAATGTGTTTATAATGACACCAACAACATATGCTTTATGTTGTTTGTTGTGCTAGATGTTGTGTGGATTCCAGATGGTTCAAGTCATTAATTGAAGAATAACCACTTGGAAGGCTACCAGCTCCCATTGAACCACATGTGAGTGAGAGTCTTGACCTTGAGGACAGAAATGGACAAACACAATGATATGATAATGCATGATAGGTATTTTAATGTCTTGCTGAAATATAGAGGCACAAGAGGAAAACTCCATACGTCCACGCATTGTGAATAGCACACCAAGTGCCCATTGAAAAAACGGATTTTGTGGTCAGTGGCGTACACTTACAGCAGCCCACAGAATCTTCGTGGGCTTTTGAGTGGCAATTTACGGTCATCGGAAGTCCGATACAGCAAGGCGCCCTCTACAGGGAATCTGGGACCTGTGTGAGCTGGACAAGGAACAGATTGTCTCTTCAACCATTCAGATTGAAGAATCTTTACTGTGACACATAGCGGGGAAATTTAACCTCGACGAGCACCTTGGTTTGTGTGCGGGTAGAGGTTGAAAACAAGGAAAAATGTGAGTGCATTGGGAAGCCGGCTCCAACCCGCCGACTTCCACGGTTAATTTGAACACGTTGCGCGCAACCCCTTCGGGAGAGGCAAGTTGCCTATTAATATAGACTAATTGCTCAATTGGAGCGATATTTCAAATTTAACAGTGCATCCATGGGTTTCCAGACTTCCTGAAACTTGCCAGTGAAAGCAAAGCAAGAAAACAATGGCAATTGAGGGGCCTGATTCAAACTCATAGAAATACTGCAATAAATACTCAATACTCACAGCTGCAATCTTACCTATTAGTGAGAAAGGATTTGTTCACACTACTTTGCTGAGGGTTGACTTTGTACACATTGGAGGTTTTCAGAATCACATCAGGATATGTAACACTTTGGCTGCCTTAGATTGGACCTCAGATAAGGAAAATATGACCAGCACCAGCGGTCTGCTGTTCAGAGACTTGCAGCTGGACAGCAGAGTAGGGAGCAGCAGAGGGGTGCAGCTCACAGGAGGCATTACCCGTGACACAGGGTGTACAGGCAGAGACTGAGTTTCCTTGACATGTTGGAACAGCAGTGCTTCCAGAGGTGCAGGTGGTGGGGGTGGCAGACATCTGCAGCCTCCTAGAAGACCTGCTCCCTGCTGGAGCTGGTGGCCATGGGTTCCCAGTGGCTGTCAAATTCACAACCACCTTCAACTTTTTTGCTTCTAGATCCTTCCAGGGCTCTGCCGGAGACAAACCCAGGATCTCCCGATAGCGGCCCACAAATGCATAAGACAGGTGGCTGATGACTTGTTTGCCAGGGCCGACAATTAGATGAACTTTACCTGCAATGACACCAGTCAGAATGAGCGGGCACTCAGAGTTGCATCTCTGGCTGGCTTCCCACAGGTGCAGAGCATCATTGACTGCACACATGACAATTCGGGCACCCCCCAGATCAACCAGGATTACTTGTGAACCGCAAGGGCTTCCACTCCATCAATTTGCAGCTGGCATGCAACCACAAAAATATATTTCTGTAGGTGTACACACGATTCCTGGGGAGCTGCCACAATGCTTTCATCCTGCAGCAGTCCAAGCTCCTTGGCGTTTTTGGACCTGGAAGTACACTTTAAAGGGTGGCTGCTAGGAGACAAGAGATATCCACTTCAAACTTGGCTGATCCCTGTCAGAAACCCAACCAATGTAGCCCAACACCGCTATACTGAATGCCATATGAACACCTGGGCCTAGAAATTCGGGGACTTAGTGCCAGCCCACTTTCGCCTGCTGCCAGTGGGGCCTACGGTTGTTATATCCATGTATCTTAATGTTGTGTCCTTCAATAATCAGACAACAGACTGCAGGGAACGATCAACAGGTGTTTACTGAATGAGGGTTCAAACTGCAACTGACTGTACAGATCACTACTCAGGGTTTATGTACAGGTGTGGTCACTGCCGGTACTACAGGATACAGGAGCTGTAAAAAGTAGTTCTCCCCCTTAAAGGTACATACATTACAATTCCTCCCCTTTTAGATTAACAGTACCATAACACTCATTTAACAATTAAATATCAAACTAATTACAATTAACACTTTTAACATGCAACATTAACTGAAAATAGTCTATTTATAAATTCAGTCTTTGGGGAGGCTTCCTGATTCTTTCTGGATAACGCCTTTCCCGAGTGTCTCGCTCTTGGTGCGGAGGCGACTCTAACACCCTGTCGTCAGTTGATTCATCAGCTTCCAATGCTATTGTTTCTGAGGTAGATGCGACCTGTACGTCGGGTTCCTCACCAGGTACGTATGGCCGAGATATGGGGTTGGCTCGTTCCTGTGACTCTAGGATCTGGTCAGCATGACGCCTCACAATGTTCTCCCCAACATCCACTGTGTACATTAGTGGCCCCTGCCATGTGCATATCGTTCCTGGTTGCCATTTCTCTGTTCGGTAGTCGCGGGCCAAGATTGGTTGCCCTACATTGAAGCTCCTTGTCGGCTTCTCATTGATGTGCTGGAATTGCTTACTCTCAACATTTCTTTGCACATTTGGTCTGAGCAAATCCAGACGAGATCTCAACCTTCGGTTAAAGAACATCATGGCCGGGGCCTGGTTGGTGACTGCATGTGTCGCATTCCTGTTGGCTAACAGGAAATTGTCCACCTTATGCTGCAGTGGAATGTCGTCATCGCACATGGCCTTTACTGCTTTTTTAAAGGTTTGTACGAACCTCTCAGCCAATCCATTTGTGGCTGGATGATACGGGGCGGATGTGTAATGCCTTACCCCATTCCTTTTCATAAAACTTCGAAACTCTTCGGGCACAAACTGTGGTCCATTATCAGAGCAAATCTGCTCTGGCAAGCCGTTCCTGGCAAAAATGGTCCGTTGGACTGCAATAGTTTTCTCCGTGGTGGTGGAGGACATTTTGATCACATCAGGCCATTTCGAGTGCGCATCCACGGCTATTAAAAACATTGAGTCCATGAATGGACCAGCAAAATCAATATGCACCCGTTGCCATGGAGATGAGGGCCACTCCCATGGGTGTAGAGGGGCATGTGGTGGTGCATTTTGGACCTTCTGGCATCCTGAGCAGCTCTTTGTTAGGTCCTTGATTTGCTGATCGATCCCCGGCCACCACACATAAGCCCTAGCAAGGCTTTTCATTTTCACCCCTCCCAGATGACCTTCGTGAAGCTCATTGAGCACTCTCTCCCTTAACTTTGGTGGAATTACCACTCAGGATCTACACATCAAGGTCCCCTGGCATACTGACAGCTGTTCTCTTCTGGATGAGAATGCTGGCAACAGTGAGTCACCATGTGCTGGCCATCCCTTCACCGTCAAATCATATACCCGAGACAGTGTCGGGTCATTTCGGGTCTCCTTCTCTATACCAGCGTTAGTTACTGTCAAGCATTCAATTATAGTCGAATGAAATATTTTGACAGGATCCACTGCTGGTGCTTCCTCCGCAGTAGGCAGTGGCAGGCGTGATAGCCCATCAGCGTTTTCATGCTGTTTCGTGCCCTTATACTCGATTTCATATTGGTACGCCCCTAGAAAAAGGGATCATCTTTGTAGGTGTTGCGCAATCATCACTGAAACGCCCTTCTTTGGATTAAAGATGGAGACAAGTGGTTGGTGGTCAGTCAGCAAGTTGAACTTCTGCCCGTGCAGATAGTGATTGAACTTTTTCACTCCCCACACTAGGCTGAGGGCCTCCCTGTCAATCTGTGCGACATCACCGCCCAATGCCATAGGGTGATGCATCACACGCCAACCGAATTGGTAGTGCTGGGTTGAAATGAGCCAACACCTCTTTTGATGTGATCAATGCTTTGCTCTTCTAGAAAGCTCGTTTACATTCATCACTCCACTTCCATGGTACCCCCGTTTGCAGTAGGGTGTTCAGTGGGTGTAGTACGGTAGACAAATTCGGCAAGAACTTATGGTAGTAGTTCACCAGCCCGAGGAACGGCCTCAGTTGTGACACATTTTCCGGTGCTGGAGCCTTGACTACTGCCTCAATCTTTTCAGGGGACTTATGTAACCCCTCTTTATCAATAACGTGGCCACAATACGAGATATGCTTCTGGAAAAACTCGCATTTGTGGCGATTAGCTCGGAGCCCATATTCCTTCAATCTAGTGAGCACCTGCTCCAGGTTGACGAGGTGATCACTGTCATTTTCGCCCGTGACCACGATGTCGTCCAAATAACACTGGGTCCCTGGAATCCCTTGCAGGACTTGTTCCATTGCCCTTTGCCAAATAGCCGGAGCTGATGCTACCCCGAACACCAGCCGGTTGTATTGGTAGAGACCTTTATGAGTGTTGATCATGAGGTACTGTTTCGAGGCTTCTTCTCCCTCCATTTGCAGGTACGCCGGGGCAGATCAATCTTAGTGAAGCGTTTCCCTCCAGATAGCGAGGCAAAAATATCTTCAATCCGCGGAAGCGGATATTGTACAGTGTGAAGGACTGGGTTCACTGTCACCTTAAAGTCCCCACAGATGCGAACCTTCTTTGGTTCCCCAGGCGTATTACTCAACGACCTCTTCATTACAGGAATAATGGGTGTAGCCCACTCGCTCCAGTCCACTTTTGTCAGTACTCCTGAACGTTCCAAACCTTCCAGCTCTGCTTCGATGGCTGGGCGGATCGCATAAGGTACCGGTCTGGCCTTAAAAAACTTTTGGCTTGCATTTTCCTCTATTTTGATCATCGCTGTTATGCCTTTTAGTGTTCCGAGTCCCTGCTGGAACACTTCTTGTGTGACAGTTAGCATTTTTGACAGTCGTCCAGGTGTGACGTCGTCATCCTTTTTGGCATCTACAGTCAGTGCTTGTATGGAATGCCAATCTAGCTGTATCTTCTGGATCCATTCACGTCCTAGTAGTGGTGGTCCTCCATCTGGCAATACATATAGGTCCATTTTTGGTGTTTCCTTGCCGTTATATATAACATTCACCCTTATTTTTCCTTTGGGGTAGAATTTTTTCCCCGTGTACGTCTTCAAGACAATCTTTGTATCTCTCAAGGGTATATGTGAGAATAGCTGCTTGCAGTCCCTTCGGTTTATGACTGTTAGGGCTGATCCTGTGTCCAATTCCATTTTCACTTGGACTCCTGCTATCTTGAGCGTGATCCAGATAGTTTGGTGATCCTCCGTTTTGATCACATTATGTAGTTTCAGACAACCCAGCTCCTTGCTTCATGAGTCTGTATCACTCTTCTGTTCATCTGAACTACTCTCCGTCACCTTATGTACGTTCTTGTACTTCTCCTGTGGAGATTCTTGCTGCTGGTTTTCTTTCCCAACCTGCAGACTCTTGCTATGTATCCTACTTTTCCACACTGTCTGCACACTTTGTCCTTGAACCAGCAATCATTATGGTCGTGTGTTGTTCTGCCGCAGCAATAGCACTTCACTGTTCCGTATGGCATTTCATTTGTGCCATATTCTTGCGGTCTCCGTTGTATCTCTGCAGCGCCCCATGCTGCTGCTTCGTGTGATACTGCAATGCTGAAAGCCTTGTCGAGCGCATGATCCTTTTCTGATAGAAGCCGTTTCTAGGTTCCTTCACTTTGAAGCCCACACACAAACTTGTCCCTTAAAGTATCTGCTAGTCCCATTCCAAACTGGCAGTGTTTCGATAGCTTGCGCAGTTCCGTTAAATACTCAGCATTACTTTCATCTTTATGCTGGTTCCTTTTGTGAAACTTAAACCTTTCTGCTATCAGCAGCGGTGTGGGGTATAAGTGGTCCTGTAGGATTGACACTATGTTTTCATAATCCTTTTCTACTGGCTTCTCTGGGGTTACTAGGTTTCGTAGTAAGCCATACATTTTTACACCCATTGAATTCAACAATACCAGCGCTTTCTTGTCATCTGGCACTTCATTTGCCTTGCAGTATACTTCTATGCGTTCGGCATATGTCGTCCAATCTTCGACTTCATTGTCGAAAGCTGTGATACTGCCACTCTTCGGCATTTTTGGGTGTGGTTAGACTGGCTTAAAATGGCGTCTCCCGCGCTTTCCTTTCTTCCCCACTGCGGCTTAAAATGGCGTCTCCATTGCTGCTGCCAATGCCGCTCTCGGCGGTCCTCGTGGCAAATGGCGACGCCCTGTGGGTTTCGTGCGCTGCTTCTGCACTGCTGCCAATGCCGCTCTCTGCGGTCCTCATGGCAATGGCAGCGCCTCGCGTTTTCCTACGCGCCTCTCTCCCCCATTGACGCTGCTCGGCCCTTGAACACCGGCTGCACTCTGCTCTCTCTCGTATCTCTCCACATTGACGCCACTCGGTCCTGAACACTGGTTGCGCCCTGTGCGCTCTGCCCTCTCTCTCTCCTCCGTCGACGCTGCTTGGCCTTTTTCTGTGCCGCTCGGTCGGCTCTAGCCGCCGCTGTCCGGGATGGGTCTGCACAGTACCTGTTGCCAGCCCGTTTCGCTGGACCACCGTGACTGGAAAGCCAAGCCTGGCTCTCGACAGCCTCCCCTGCGATGCTCAAATCTCCACTGGATGACTGGGCGGTTGCCCGTGGTCAACGCCCATGCTTCTGGACTCGACCTCCTTCCACTGTTCTCCAGGAGCGAATCCCTGGGAGGTGATGCAGAGTTGCAGGTAGGTTCGAATCTGTGTCGTCGCCAATGTTATATCCGTGTATCTTAATGTTGTGTCCTTCAATAATCAGACAACAGACTCCAGGGAACGATCAACAGGTGTTTACTGAATGAGGGTTCAAACTGCAACTAACCGTACAGATCACTACTCAGGGTTTATATACAGGTGTGGTCACTGCCGGTACTACAGGATACAGGAGCTGTAAAAAGTAGTTCTCCCCCTTAAAGGTACATACATTACAACTGTGACCGCTATTTTCAGCAGGTTGGCAGCGTTGACGAAAGTATTGTAATTAGTCGGAGCGTGACACCAATTGGTGTGCAACGCCCAGTTGATGCCCGCTCATTCATTATGGATATCGTCGCTCCTCTTTCCACCCTCTCTAAAGCACACCCGTGCTTGCAGCCGCTAAATGCGCTTAACAGCCATGAGGACGCTTCAACTGACAAATGTAAGACAGCCAGGACTGGCAGGACTTGGCAGATTTTAGATGAAGATAGAGGCTGGCAAGTGGAAAACAGCTCAGATGGGTACCGGAACTTCAAACATATCCTTTGCCAAGGTTCTTCTTTTATATTTTCATTTTTTCCCATCAGTGGGGGTGGGGTGGGAGGGTTGCATTTTCTGGTGGCTTTCCAGGAGGACTACAGTGTTTGTGATTCAGTAAATCAATGGGTGAAACCTTGTGGAACAAGTTTTTAGTTCGAAACTGAACACCTGAACAAAGCTGCAAATCCCTCGGCAGATTCCCAATAAATAAAATAAAGTAATTCCAAAAGAGCAGCAGATTGGCTAGAATCCATTGCAACATTTGAAGAGCATCTCTGGTAAGATCTCATTATGATAGCGTCACTGGAACGTCGCCCCTTAGCAAACCTGGACTCAACTGCTTGAGATTTTAAGGAATTATAATTAATTTATTCAACATCCCACAACCAATTATTTATCAAAAAAATATTTTTTGTCGAGTATTCAAGACCCACTAAAAGCTGGCATGGTTACTACACATTTAAATACTTTCAAGAGTAACCATTGATGAAGATTAGTGTTACAGAGAACGCAGATGCATTCATTTCATGAACTATTAAAAAATCAACAAACGTAGTTAATAATCGGATGGCAGGTAATATTGTTGTACCAAGTATGGCAACTGTTCTGTACATGGCCTATAGGTTCATTCATTTCTTCCCGGTCTCCACTGCAAGTGGGACACAGATGTGACCTTCAGCCTCCTGCTGAGCTTAGCGCTGGAAGGAGTACGTAACACCACAAATTCTCCGCACTGCTGAGGTAAATTAGCAGGCAGCACCAAAATACCGGTGCTGCCTGCGCTCTCTTGGAGGGCAGGCATTAGACTTAGCCGGCGGTGTTACCGGCAGGTTTCCAGAGTATTAGAATTTCTAGGCCCAGATGTATGATCCAACAAGCCAGCAACATGCTGAAGAAGGGTATAAGGTGCCTAGACAGATCTGGAGGCGTCTTTCAGTACGTCTACAATGGTTGTGGTGTGCTGTGCTCTGCACAACAATGGGCCTTAATTTGCGGCCCCTACGGGTGCTTACGATGTTCATGAGGTTGATTCCGGAGATGAAGGGCTTTTCTTAGGTAGAAAGGTTGAGCAGGTTGGGTCTATACTCATTGGAGTTTAGAAAAATGAGTGGGGATCTTACTGAAACATATAAGATTCTGAAGGGGCTTGACATGGTAGATGCAGGGAGGATGTTTCCCCTCGTGGCGGAATCTAGAACTAGGGGGCATAATTTCAGAATAAGGGGGCACCCTTTTAAATCGAAAATAAGGAGGAATTTCTTCTCTCAGAGGGTCGTGAATCTTTGGAATTCTCTTCCCCAGAGAGCTGTGGAGGCAGAGTCATTGAATATATTTAAGGTGGAGATAGACAGATTTTTGAAAGGTAAGGGAGTCAAGGGTTATGGGGAGTGGGCAGGGAAGTGGAGTTGAGGCCAAGATCAGATCAGCCATGACCTTATTGAATGGCGGAGCAGGCTCGAGGGGCCAAATGACCAACTCCTGCTCCTACGTCTTATGTTCTTATGTACGCACCCGTAGAGGCCGCGCAAGTTCCAGGTTTAGGCATGCGAAGCGCATGCGCTAAAACCCAGACCTTGCAATCTGTCAAGAAAAAGCAGAAAAATAAAATTTTATCAACAGTTTATACATTGGAAAACCTGTGAAATAAGGAAGTTTATTTTTAGCCCCTTTAAAACATGTACATTTATTTTTCAAAAAAATTAATTTTTGTTTTAAATATTTAATTAAATGCCATTTTAATTAATTGTAAATATGTGATGTTTTTGTTTTATTTATTTGATGTATACATGTATTGTTTGGGGTATTCCCATTCAGGCTTATGGGGTTTCTGTACATACAGAATTCCCATAAGCATGAATGGGGATTCTTTTCTGTCATTCATTGGGCCGGCCCACGTGATCCCTGGGGCACTCGCGAACCACCTGCACCCCTGCGATACATGGGCCTCTGCCCGCATGTACCCGGGGAGGCCCAGGACCGCGAGTCTCCGTACCTCCCGGGACACCAGGTAGGCACGGATTTTATTTCCCCGCGGGAAGCCTCTGACCGCAAATTCAGGGCCAATGTGCAGCAGCGAGGTGTGGACCTGCACGAGCAACAAGGCACAGAATGCAGATGCTCTTCGGATGCTTCCGAGGAGGAAAAGGAAGATGAGGAGGAGGAGGAAAGTGATGAGGGCATTGCACCATGTTGCTGCCCAGGATGCCAGGGATGCCGTTATTGATGCAAGGCTCATTAAGGTTGCACCAGTGGACCGATGCCAGAAGCACATGCAATGGCCACTCTTCCCACCCACCCCCCTGCCATGCCACTGACACAAAGCAGTCCTCCAAACAACCAACCACCCATTGCACATCCCCCATTTGTCTCCATTAATTCATGTCTTCCCATTCATCATCAAACAACTTAAAAGGCCACTTGTCACCTAGCGACCAAGATTGGGCAAAAAGTGGAAACTGGTGCATAAGAACAAAATTTATGTGATTGAACTAAAGAATAGAAACATTCACAGCATAATATGTGGATACCCTTGTGCAAATGCAAAGCTTTCCTCTTCCTTTTACTACCACTCCTTTGTGATACAACTGCTGTGGCTTCAGCAGTGGTAGAGGCAGGCAGCTCAGATCCCTGCTCAGACTGCTGAGATGCCCTTGGCCAATGTCCTCTGGGTTTAGGAACCCACGAGGGCCCCACCAAAGACGGCTCTTCCTGCACCTGTGCAGGGGCAGACTCAGCCATTAGGGCACATGGCAGCATGTCAGGTACTGACTGGGGTGGGGGGAGTGGGGAAATGGGTGAGAAGTGGAAGCGCTTTGAGTGGAGTTCTCACTTTCCTATCCCCTTTCGCCATCATTCCGCTCAGCGAAGTGGAAGCGCTTTGAGTGGAGTTCTCACTTTCCTATCCCCTTTCACCATCATCCTTCTCAGCGAAGTGGAAGCGCTTTGAGTGGTGTTCTCACTTTCCTATCCCCTTTCACCATCATCCTTCTCAGCGAAGTGGAAGCGCTTTGAGTGGAGTTCTCACTTTCATGTCCCCTTTCGCCATCATCACTCTCATGGCCCTGCCGCCCTTCACTGCTACAACTCTGCTGGGGAGCAATTTGGTGCAGATCAGTGTGGTGCTGTAAGGCCAAGGCTAAGATCCTGTCATTCTATTTAAGGTGGCAGACATGTTGGCATCCAGAGTCTGCGGCAATGGTCAAGGTGGGCATGGACTCGTGATTGCTGCATTTGATGATCCACGGAGTTGGCCACTCTATTCATGCAAGAAGACATAATTGCAATGCCCTGCAACATCAACCCACTCATGCTTGAGGCAGACTCTTCCACTCTCTCTCCAATTGTGGTGTGTGTGCTTTGATGTCCTGTCAGTATATTGCAGATTCTCTGTTGCTGTTCCTTTTCATTGATGGCCCCAGGGTACAGCATCTGTGTCCAGCTGAGCAGAGCTTGGAGAGGGCTGTGCCCTTTGACACCGACTCTCCACTGCTGTCCCTGCCATCACCATCTGTTCTTGCTCATTTGAGAACTGTGAGTCATCAGAAAAAAAACCAACTATCTGTCTTACTAGTCTCACTGAAGTGCGAGTATTTGAGCTGGTACATGGTAAGCATGGATCGTGCAACAGTGCACTCTCAGAAGGAATCAGCTCCCCTGAGGAATCGTCGCCCGCAAGGTTCACCGACTGCTGTTTCACATGTGAAGACCCTGGTAGAGATTACAGATATGAATTAGTACTGATAAGGTAACAATGCTGCAAATTGTCTTGTGAAGATGATCATATTTCACTCGATGTTGAAATCAAGTCATAACTGAATTCTGTATGACATGTGGGTCACTGATATTTAATTGTATCACCAGGTAGTTGGGAGGTCTCTCTCACTCCATCTCTGATGGCCAGAGACGCAGAAACTCCACTGATTCCAGCGCCTCCTCCTCTGCACTTGTGAGCTGCAAGATCTGTGGAGGCCCACCTCTGATTCTCTCCCTGTCCCTCGTGTTCTGTGTTCTCTTCTCCTGCAACAAGGGAAAAAACAGACCTATGAGTGTCTGTAATGGCATGTGTTCACCCAATGGATACAGTGCATTTGGTGAGGGTGACTATGAGTGAGAGGCATCACATTGCATAATGATCAGGGTAAGTGGCAGTGGTGGATGGATAGATGGGGATTTGAGGAAGTGCATAGAAAGAGAAGGATGGGTGCGCTTGCATGGTGAGTGGGTGTGAGGAGTGATGTGATGAAGTAAGCTTGACAAGGCAGAGTAATTGGTGGGATGATGCGCATGGCAGGATGTAGATGAATGTACAACTGTACTCTCCTTTCCTGACCTGCTTAGGTCATTAAAGTGCTTCCTGCACTGAAGCCAGGAGTGTGGCACTATGCTGCTACTGCTGACCTCCTGGGCCACCTCTGACCATGCCTTCTTTGTGTCAGCAGCAGGTTTCTTCCTCCCATTGCTGGGGAAGAATATCGCTCTCTGGCTCCTCACAGCCTGCAACAGGACCTTAAATGAGGTGTCATTAAAGCGGGGCACAGTCTTTGATCATCCTGATTCCATTATTGCTTTCTTCCATGGTTGCTTCCAACTCCAAGCTCCTGCAAATTCCATCTTTGGATTGGCCCTTTAAATACTGTAGTTGAGATCACGTCATGTGGATCTGCATCACGCCCGCTGCAGCATAATCGATGCCAAACTCGGAAGTAAAATTATAATGAGGTGGCTGCATTAAAAAGCCACAAACAGACACACTGAACTTACTTCCAGGTTTCATCGGACACCCCCCACTCCCAATGTGTCTCCGAGTCACTATTGGGACCGCAGAGTCAAAACCAGGAAGTGTAAGTTAGAATACTTAATTCAATGTAAAATCATGTTCTGAAAGCAAAATAAAGTGAGGGAAAGAAAGATGGGTTTAGAAAGAGATAAAAGAGACAAAAAGAAAAAGTAAAAAAAAATTTTTAATTAAAAAAAATTCTCCAACAATCATTAAAATCTGATGGAATGAGACTCCACACTAGTAAAATTAAATTTTCAGTGCCAGGAGGTTGTTTGGTAGTAATTAAGACTCATCACGGTATTAACAATTCACTTACACTTGAATGGACAAGCCCTAACTTATTCTACCATGTTTAGTGGGTATCTATTGGGTAATTACTGCAACTTCGTGCCCTTCATTTGTTTTAATGCCAAATCTCTCGGCAAGGTACCAGTATAGTGAAGCTTGTGGTGGAGAAGGGCAAATTGGACAGCAAATTCCTAATTTCCGTGTTTAACTGCGCATGTGCGGACGCTGGAATTTGCTCTCCGATTTATTCCATAATAATGTTATTCTTACCCAAAATCCGGGCCATCGATAAGTTTCCCTCCATTTATTGATGCATGAGAGGGAAAAATCCATTTGTGCACGCATTGGGGACATCACACCAATTGTTCATGATGAACAACAATAGTTTGCATTAGTTTTGCTTTTATTGTGCTTAAAGTCTAAGTGAAATCCCACATTAATCTGGAAGCTGAACTTGTTTTCACCAATTTCACCTCTATTATAATTAATTTAAACCCATTTAAAGTAATCAAGTTAATGAATGCAATACAATACGCACAGAGGCATTTCATACAAATCTGATAATGTGTTGGTCACTAGAATCACTGAGAACAATTTCAGCCACTAGTGTGGGTTGGAGGAGTATAATGTGTATCTCTGTGCTGGGGAGAATCTGTCAGATCCTTTATAGTCTGGTCCAACTGTCCCTTGCTCATTGGTGCACTCCTGCTGTTCAGCCTTCAGGTTTAGAGCACCCAAATGTTGACTTTTTCTGAACTCTCATTTCTACTGTTTATTCCATATGATTTAACTACAGGCACAATTGAGAGCACACATTCTCATTTCCTCCAGCCAACTCCTTTCAGTGTTTAATTTAATTTGCTTAGCATCATTAATCCATTAAAGAACCTATTTGCTATCTTGTTAGATAAAGTGTAACATGACATCTTCAATAACTGTTAAAAATGTGATTTTCTGTGAGTAATTTAAAATCTGTCTACTTCACAATAATTACCAAAAGTGTTCAGAAGAACTGCTCTATAACTTTTAATGGAGCTGTCACATTTTGTCATTTGTTTCACAAATACAATTTGACAGTTGACCTTTTGAAAGGTCATTAAGTCAGCAGTTTACCAACTTACCACTCATTTTCACTTTTACTTTGCCCATGTGTCAGTCTAGCAGTGATAATAAATCTTTAACATGTGACATATAGAGTGCAAAAGTGGATATGGCACATTTCCAACCAGAGAAATAAATAATCAATTATATTTTTAATTATGCACTTTGATTTAGTTCATCCATTTGATGTGAAATCTGACCTATTTTGTTTCCTAATTATTAATAAATAAACCTATAAAAATTCAAATTTATTCTATATTTTATCTTTTCCCACACAGTATATACAATGCCCCCAATTACATAGGCAAGAGGAGATTACGAAAGCATAACGGCCCAGGAATTTGGGTCTCCACGGGTGAGTACGCATGGGGTACTCACCCGTAGGCCCAATGGAAGTGCCGGTTTCCTGCATGCACTGCGCATGCGCGGGAAACTGGCACTTCCGTTCCCCTGAAAGCAGGGGTTCAGAGGTCGAACGCGTGCGCGGGGGAGGCTGCGCGTGCGCATCGAACTTCGTTTTTTTTTACAGGTTTTCCCAGGAATGTAAGCCTGCAGAAGTTAGAAATGTAAAAAGCAGGTGTAAGGCTTACTTTTTACAAGGTAAGTGGTGAATTAATTAAAATGAAAACATTTTTTCCACAGGTTTATTATTTTTAAATACTTTAAAGCAAGGTAAGTTTATTTTTAGTCCCGTTAGAAAATAAAATTATTTTTTTCAAAAATTTAAATTATTGTTTAAAATAGTTATTTCATTTAATTTATAGTTTATTTAAAATATGTGATTTTTTAAAATTTATTTGAAGATTTAGTGATGTTTTGTAAGAAGAAGGGGCCCATAGTATTTCTAAGTTTGACAGCACTTCCTGTCAGACTTATGAAAGGAGCATTCCCTGCTCCGATTGGCTGCCCATGGCCCACGTGATCCCAGGGGATGCATCGAACTAACTGCGTCCCTGGGATACACAAGCACTGCGCGCCGGCAGTTGGAGCAGGCGCAGGATCGGAATTCCACAGGGGCCCACAGCTCAACGGCCGGCGCGCAAGGTAAGTGCAGATCGGGGTCTTGCACCCGCAGGAAGCCCCCGACCCGAATTTCTGGGCCGTTCTTATTTGATAAAAATGTAACATTAGTTGGAAAAAGAACACCATTAAGGGTTAATCAGCTTTAAAAGTATATCAAGACTTGAAAATATGTTGTTGAATACTCTTACACTCTGTTCTTCAAATTCTTCAAATTTGGATTGTGTTATATACATTGGAAGGTACATTTTTTAATCTGACCATGACAAGTCATAGCTTTTTGGAGAGATATGTTTGCTTGCATCGTAGAATGTAAAATGTCTCTATCTCTGTTTCTCCTATTCTGTCACTGAAGCACAAGTCCAGGCCTTCATCACCTCAAGGCTTGACTTCTGCAATTTGCTTCCAGTAGACTTGCCCCCACAAACCCTGCCTGAACCTCAGGCCAAATTTGGTGTCCTTACCTATACTAAGTTAGACACTCCCATCATCCCCATACTCCTCAAGCTCTGCTGGCTCCCTGTGCTCCAGCATGCTGAGTTCAAAGTTCTCATCCTTATATTTACCTTGCCATACCATAGTAATCTTCTCCTCCCTTACATGCCAGCACACACCCTCTGCTCCACTAACACTGAACTTCTCGCTCCTTAATCTCTCTGTTGCAACATCAGCAACTGTTCACTCAGTCACTACTTTCCTGTCCTCTGTAAAACAACAACATGCCTTTATGTTGTTGTTGTTGTTAACATAGTAAAAACGTTCCAAGGCACCTGAAACATTGGGGGTGATTTTATCAATGGGGACGTGATGGAGGCGGGAAAGATGCTTGTCGGGTTTCAGTCCCACCATCATCGATGTCCGGCCAACCCACGCTATTTTCCCTTGATTGACCTTGTTAAGCCCGCCCAGCGGGTTTAGCAGGCCAATTAAGGGAAAGCCGGTGACAGAGAATGTCAGCATATGACGTTTCATCTGTCAAAAATTTTGAGAAGCTGTCAAACACTGACAATCTCTGTTCTTTGGTGAGTCCTTGTACTCAAGACTCACCAAACCTCTTTCCTGAGCAGAAATCAGATGGCTGTTGCATCGGAGAATGCAGCAGCCATTCTGTCATCTCTGCTGGTGAGATGAAGCAGCTCCGCAGCCTAAAGGGATGGCGCCTGAAGGAAGAAGCAAAGGTAAGTAACCTTATTAAAACACTTTAGACTCACCTCACACACTTATCTCTCCACACTTGCACTCATTACTCACCTGCACACTGGACATCTCGGCCCCTCCAACACTCGCAGAATGACGGCTCACCTCGCTGACCCTGGCGAGGTTCGGAGCCATCGGGAAGCCCACACTTTAGGGCTCAACATAGAGATTAGCCAAAACACTGCCTGTTAGCTACCTGTTAACAGGCAGTTAATTGGCACTAATCCCCTTACCGCCTTGAGGAGACGGGACCCGGCGCGGGTCGGTTACCCACCTCCTGGGAAGAGGGCACGGAGGCGGGTTGGGGGCGGGATGGGTACCTGCTCCCAGATTCGGCCATTTTCCCAGCAGTCCCACCTCCATACCCGCCTCCCCAAGGCTGGGAAAATCACCCCCATTAACTCTCTCCACAGATGCTGGCTGACCTGCTGAGTATTTCCAGCCTTTTCTGTTTATATTAACGAGATATTAGGACAGATGACCAAAAGCTTGGTTAAAGAGGTAGGTTTTAAGGAGCAACTTTAAAGAGATGAGGTAGAGATGAGGAGGGGTTTAGGGAGAAAATTTCAGAGCTTAGGGTCTAAGTAGCTGAAGGCATGGCTACAAATGGTGGATCAATCAAAATTAGGGATGCGCAAGAGGCCAGAATTGGAGGAGCACAGAGATCTTGGAGTGTTGTAGTGCTAGAGGAGATTGCAGAGATAGGGAGGGGCAAGGCCTTGGAGGGGTTTGAACACAAGGATAAGAACTTTAAAATCAAGATGTTGCCTGACCAGGAGCCAATGTAGGTCAACAAGTTTTCCTGCCCAGCTCCCTCCACCTTGTCACCTCCATCCTTGCTTTCAGAAACTTCCTCAAAACCTTCCTCTTAACTGTGCCTTTGGTTCCCCATCCTAGTGTCTTTCGCTATGCTTGGTGTTTACCATATCTTTTCCTCCTTATTGTAAAGCCCTGAGAAATCTTCCATGAAGACTGCTATATACATGCTGTTGTTATAGTGTTGTATCATAATATTAAGTGATTGTGGTTAATATATCACACAGGTGTCTTCATAATGTACAATAACTGTCCCAGGAGTATACTTTAAAAAGTCAGTATTCATTATGTTCAGTGGAAGGTGTGTTGAACTGGGTTAAGATGGATCAGAACAAAAATTACTTCATTTCTCTCTCCTTCATTTGCTTATCTTTTTTCCTGGTCTCCTGCTGCTTCGCTGCTACTCAAGATAAATTAACATATTAAACAAAACATTTAAAAAAGATTGATGAGAAATATCATCAAAGATAAATAATCAGGGTATTTTTTTTTAATTCTCAGGAGCTGCCCATGCCTAATTGCATAAAAAATGTGGTGATGTGCTTTCACCTTGAACTGATTGTATTAATGATGGTCCCACAATGGTGTTAGGTGGGAATACTGTTCGGTAACTAATTAAAAAGGGTATTTGTAAATTATTTCAATGTTTCTGACCAATTGGAGTTGTAATTTGTTGTCCTTAGGTGCAAGTCTTAAATTACTATTTCAAAAGGAATGATCAGTGACTTGGGTGTTACTTAAAAATGGCGGCAGGTTGAAAAGAGAAAGGTCATTTCTTTTTAATTAAGTGCATTAGAATCATGGCAAAGAGAAAGCTTGATCAATTACAAAAATAATATATAAAATCTTTTAGCACAGATAGGAGAGTCCCCTTTATTTTGAAAATTTAGGCCTAGAAGTTCAGTATAGCCATGTTTGGGGCGCTACAACCAGGCGTTCGCTAAATTTAGCGCCCGGCGCAACTTAGCGCCACCTTCGCCGATATTCAGTTGCATCACCCCAAGAGGTTGCTGCTGCGCTAAAGCAGGCTATGCACGACTATCATAAGGCGCTAAGCCGGCGTGCCGAGGCGCTAACACCGAGGGCGGGTGTAGCGCAGGTGCGGCGAGTTTCTGAATGAAGGCAGACACGCTGGCGCCGGTCAGCTCTTAAAGGGGGAGGGTCGACTTGTTTGGCTGTCATGCCCTGCACACTGCAGGCCTGAAGCAAGGCCTGACCATTGCTGGTTCATCAGTTCTACGCCCTGGACAATGGGGAAGCCCGCTATTCTTCCAAATCCCATTGCACTCTCTTGCTGCTTGTCCAGGGTCATGGGGAAGGAGATGTACTGACGTCTCCTTCTGAAAAGGGCATTGTTCACCTGGCGGATGCAGCAATGTACCGCGAACTGGGAGATGTTGGCAATGTCCCCAGTAGCGGATTGGAAGGAGCGGGTGGCATAGAAGTTGAGAGCCACCGTCACCTTCACTGCCACCGACAGAGACGTCCTGCTCCTCAGCTGTGGCTGCAGATCTCTGTGAAGCAGGTGGCAGAACTCAGTGATCACCTCCCTTCTGAATCGCAGCCTCCGAACACACTGCTCCTCAGACATGTTCAGATATGAGAACTGCTGGCGGTATACCCTGGGTGGGTAAGGCCTCCTGTGCCAATGCCTGTTGGCCCTTTTCCGTCTTGCCATGACTGGCACTCTCTCACGGCGTCTCTGATCCCTTTGAATGCAATGCAGAAAGCCAACGTTTCCACCCATTGCAGCCCCCATTATATGTGGTGACTCAAGGCTATGGCACTGAAAGTTAAATCCAAGTGCAAAGCTCTGGCCTGAAGCCAGAAATACCTGTGCGAGCACTTAGTCAAAGCAGAAAGCTCTCTGCCTTTGTCTCTCTCCAAATATCCGTCTCTCACACTGAAGGATTGGCACAAAATGGCTGCCACTTATAATGCAGGAGGAGTCCCCTTTAAATAGCGCCCCACGCACCCCGCAGCGACTGGGAACCGTTCCCCTCTACCAGTCGCTGGGGGCGCCAGGCGCACATAGGGGCGGCACCACTGAAGTTCCGGTTCGGGGCACACCAAGGGCGTTGCACCATGAAATGACATCACGATCTGCGCGCGCAGCTGAGCGGGCACTGCGGTTTAGCGCCGCCACTAAATCTTGAGTGAAGTTTGCGAGAGGCGCAGATCGCGCCGCGCCCGGGCGCTAGCCGCTTAGCACCCCACTCTTCCTCCTCCTGAGGCGCTAGCGGCTGGTGCTAACAACTGAATTTCTAGGCCTTATTCTCATCGGGACCAATAATACGATGCTTGGTGCCTGCAGTACATTGAGTGATAGGTGCTTCCATTATGAGCGCTCGAAGCTTCCTCAGCGTCCTGTTCATGTAACATGTTACAATGTGTCCTGAAGCACCTGTGACACATAGAGCCAGTGACCCTATGCTATGTTATGCTCATTTCAGCCCTGAGTTTCATGCAAATTAGGAATCACCCCCACGGTTTTGTTGAAGGAGCTAAACTGTGCCGCTGATGCTCAGCGCCAATTTGGAACGGGCACTTTACAAGGAGACCCCTACAAAAGAAATCTGGACTTTTCATCTTTGGTGGTCCTTTCCTTCCGATAGCGTTACCCTTTATTCCTGGACCTTGCTTCTAAAGCCTCCAACCGCTAATCCTTCAAAAGATCCCAAGCCTTATGATGACATTTTAAAAACAGCCAGCTGGACTCAATTGCTGCTGTACCAATATTCTGGCCTCCGACCACTATGGTGCTCCAAGCATGTCAGTGCTCTGAATTGAAAGGGTTACAAAAATATTTAATAGTGTTGACCCCACAGTATGGGGTATGTTTAGTTGCATGGACTGCAGACTCGTGCAGCACCTGAGGATTAGTGGTCCCAGTGCCATATCTACATTTTTCACCCAATAGAAGCATAGAATTTCACCACAAGAGGCCATTAGGCCCCTCAAGCCTGAGCTGGTGCTAGCTGTTCAAATGCAACTATCTAATCCCATTTCCCTTGGCTTTCCTTGTATTTTTTTTGTAACCTTCCTTTTTAAATATTCCCTGACGAATACGTACCCAATTCCCTTTTCAATCATGTTGTCGTATCTGCCTGAATGGCCACTTGTAATCAAGCATTCCATGTTCTGATACTCTGATAATCTTCTATCTGCCCCTGCATCTACACTGCTTGTTACAGATCTGCCAATCAGTAGAAACAACCTTTCACTTCTTACCCTCGCAAAGTCTTTCATAATTCTGAAAATTTGACTGGGTCTTCCTTCTCTGTTCCAGTGAAAAAGCACCCATTTGTTTGAGCTTTACTACATAATTATAGCCTCTCATTCCTGATATCATTCTAATGAATCTTCATTGTACCCTTTCTAAGGGTCTAATTTGATTCCTATAATGGTGTGTCAGAACTACATGTAGTACTCTTATTCAGTAGAACTAATCTTGTACAAATTCAACATAATTCCCTTAATTTTATATTCAATTTTCCAGTTATAAAATTCAGAATTCCATTTTCCTTTTTATGGCCTTTTCTATCTGCACACCCACCTTAAAATCCGAGCATTTGTAATTCCATGTCTCGCTGTTCCTCCACTCTGTTAAGAATCCTACCATTTGGGGTATATTTTCTATCATTATTCTTTTTCCCACAATTGATAATTCTCTGCATGTGAAGCACATCTGCCATCTGTCTGTTCAATCAACTAACTAATCCCAGCATTCTTCCTCACAGTTTGCCATGTCCTCTAATTTGGTATCAGCAGCTGGCCTTCTGTATCAGTCATCTTATGACGACCTCCAAATCATCATTTATATAAATGGAACACAGATTCTGGGGGAACACCATGAGCTGAATCCAGGCAATCGGCAAAAATCCACAAAAAGGGAGATGACAAAACTATAGAGCTATGAAGTGAATATACGCTATTGGGCTTTGAGAGTGGATAAATTAGTAATAATTGTAAGTAACAGAAGCTAATTATTACAATTAGCTGTATTTGGATGAAAGAATTGACTGATTAGACTGAAAATAAGTTATTTATTAGTACTGCAGTAATGTGTTAATGTAAAAATAGATCAGTTTAGTGAAATCCAATTAGGTTTTTTAAAATTAATTAGCTTTTCATTACTGAATTAATTAATGACTTCTGAAGTGATGATGCATCCAGGAGCTAAGGAGTTCAGGGAACACTGAAAAAAAGAGAATTCCTAGCACTTGCTAATTTGATGAAGGAACCATTTAGGTGAGGCTATAATCTGATCTCTTATCATTGTCTCTCAGTCAGCCCCGGTTCATTTATATAATTAAAAGTCTTGCATAATACTTTTCTAAGGCACCGCACATAAAAAGTGTGGCTTGAGAGGGTTCACACAACTTTTCATGGCATCATACCTGAAAGTATCACAGGGCAAATAAGTAGTGATTGGTTTGAAATGAGGATTTACCTATTGAATTACTAATCAAATATCTGATTGACTAAATGCGAATGAATCAAAAGCAGTTTGATTCCGTCAGTAAATACCAATAGGAAACAAGTAATTTAATCAATCAAATCTTTCAAGTAATTTCTTCTGCACTTTTCCTTCTGTACTCAGTTCAGTGTATACAGCTAAAAATTACATTTAGAACGTATAAAAAAATTACATTGGCCGTGAAATTCCTCTGAGTTGCTCCCACTCTGCTGGCACTACATTATTAGCAGTGAGGCAAACAACCCGTTTAATGAGGTTTCTGCTGCACTTCTGGCCTAGTAAAGGCAGCAGAACGGAAGCAGTTCCGAAAATTTTCCGGCCGTTGTTCTTACCCATAAAATTGATTATTTAATATACAAAGTGGCCATAAGAAGTTTCCCCCACTTAAATCTGGTGTTCTAAATGCAAAATGATTTTTATTGAGTCTGGAGCTTGTGTTGGAAATGTCACCTGGGTGCTTCGAATGTTTAGCTGCTATTGACAAATTTTGAAAGTGTGTGTGTATACATGCGTGTGTGTGTGCATGTATGTGTGTATGAACTCACAAATTAAAATGGTGGGTTGTGGACAGGCTGCCACTAACTTATGAGATATCTCTTACCCATTTTCCATTACGGACAGTCTGATTTACAATACAACAGTTGGCCAGTGGCAGAAAATCCAGGCCTTAAAGCCATGCAATAAAATAGGACCTCATCATATCTCTCAGAAATTTTCGATGGTGATTTCAGTTGAGGGAAGAATGTCACCCAGGACAAGTCCCTGCACTTCTTTGAATAGTACCAGGGGATCATTAGCATCTATCAGAATTGGCAGACAGAATTTAACATTTCTGTTGGCACCTTTGACAATGTAGTATTCCCTCAGTACTGCATTGGAAGTGACTGTCAGTTTAGCAGGCTTACATCTTGGGTGGGGGGCCTGAACCCAGATACTTCTGATACCGATTTACGGGTGTACCCATTGAGCCACGCTCATTTATTTTTGATAAACTATAAACATTGACTTTGTTAGGCAGTGGATCACATTAACATTTATTAGTCAGCAATTTTCAATATGTTGAACTCCTTACCCACCAGCTGTGTAAGTCACAATCTAACTACATTTTATTATGACCAACAGATTTGAATCAATAGTTCTTTTAAAATTAATTCCACAATTTGCAATATGAAACGATTATTTAAACTTTACTTATGCATTATGTCACCATGAAGCAACACAGTTAATCTTTATCAACACTTCTGTATGAAATTGTTTTTTTAAATTGCTGGCTCCCCTGCTGGCTCAGTGAGTTTATTCAGTGAGCAGCCGATCTACACAGACCAAGTAGGTCCCAGTTTTGCTTCCCAGTTATTATCCCAGCTTTATTCACTGATCTTATTCAGGGCAGCAGATGAGGCATTACAATTGACCTCAGTGGCTTTAGGTTAGGAAAAGGAAATTCAGACATGTGTCCTGCTCCTAGTCACTATCCAGTCACCCTACTAGATGTGTGCATAGGTAGGCATCCAATGAGGATGTAATTGAGCTCAGTTGTGATGTTCCCCACAGTCAAATCTCTATCAATACTGACTGTCTAGGCCTACACATTGATAATGGCCAGTTGAGCAAAGCACCATAGGGTGATCGCTGTGAGGTAAACCCTACCCCAGCAAGGACCCAATGCACTCAGGAAAGGAGAGGTGGGGGGGCGGGGGGGGAGGAAACTGCAGAAAAAAAAGAGTTGCTTCGTAAAATCAAAACATAAAACTTCACACATAAATCAATGGCTGTAAGATTCGCAAAATTGATATTGTATTAATAAGGGTCGAATGGCAGAAGAGGCCATGATTTTAAAGACTATTTTAAAAGAAGCCAAGGAAAAAGGGGCATTCAAAATGTCCGCCAGACCCCGTGACCAACTTATTGGGACACTTTAAAATGGTTCCTGCAGTCCTCAGACAGCTTTGTGGATTCAACCCACAGTAGGTTCTGGAAGCTGTTTCTGAGAGAATGAAACCAGACACCCACACATACATAAAGATTGGATGCAGATCCAGTCAGATCGGCCTGTAGATAAAGGCCATCTAAATGTTTACCCAGACAAAGGGGAACAGTTCCATATTCATAAAGAACGCATCAAGGACCCGTTAAAGACATCAAGAAGACATTAAAACATTACCAGGTCATTCCAGACCAGAGATGGCCATCACCAGCCATCCCGAAAGCAATTTAAATATAATAACTACCCCGTTGTGCAACCAGCCCGCCAAAATTAAAACAAAAGACTAACCTGATTTGGCGCGAGATAAGGGCTTCTGCTGAGAAGTATAATTGGGAGACACCGGGGGTAGCAAGGGAGAAGAAGCTTCATCTTAGATATTGGGAAGAGAGAGGTTCCTTTCTTCATCATCTTCGTGGGATCTTCGGTAATAGCCGTTACCTTCGATAGCAGCTGGAGTTCGGAGAAGAAGACGGTTCAAGCCGGCGTCCCGCCCCGGGGTAAAACATCGGGAGATCATCGACCAACCCTGGGCCGTTGACGAGACGAAAAGGGCCGTAGCCCTACCGAAGAGACAAATAAAAACTACAGAAGAAAACTGCAGGAAAATGAGGGCCAGCCCAAGGCTCCTATGACCGGGGTCAAGCAGACGATCCCCGACCCCGCCGACATCCAGGCCAGCCGGTGTCCAGCCGTTCCCGACCCCCACCTCAGGAGAGAGGTGAGGCGCAGCTCGCTGGTGCTCCACGAACCACGTGAAGTCAGGATGCTTGAAAGGACCAAAATGCAGACCTGTTTCAAAACACTATACTTTTCCAACTGGATTGGTGAGCATGTTTCTGGCCCTTCATAATCGGATCTAGTTAGGTTTAACGGGGTGGTCATTTTGGGTATAATTAACATGAGTTGTTGTCCCTCGATGTTCCGTGTGTTTCCCCATTTCATGATGATTTTTGTAAAGTATAATGGCCCAGAAATTCAGGTCGGGCGCTTCCCGCGGGTGCAAGCCCCCGACCTACACTTACATATCGCGCTGACATTTGAAGACTGGGCCTGCGTGGATTTCCGGTCTGTGGCCCGGTTCAGCTCCCGGCGCGCTGTGCGTGCGTGATCCAGCGGCATACTTAGTGCGATGAGCCGGCTGGGATCACGTGAGCACTGGGCAACCAATGAGATATTGCAAAAGTCCATTCATGAGTTACACATAAGACCTGTCAAACTCATGAAAACTCCGGGTGCCCAAAACAGTACTTAAACTTCAAATAAAAGTTTAAAAAAATCTAATTAAATAAACTATTAATAACTGTAAAAAAACTATTTTAAACAATTATTCAAATTTCTGCAAAAAATTTTTTTTCAAGAAATCGGGTCCAAAAATACACTTACCTTACTGTAAATTCTTTAAAAATAATAAACCTGTGGAAAAAAATTTCTAACTTTAATTATTAGACCACTTACCTTTTAAAACTATGTCCTTACGTCTGCTTTTTTCATTCGTAAAAAGTGGAGGCCTTCACGCACGGACAAACCTGTCAAAAAACCCGAAGTTCAACGCGTACGTGCTGCCTGAAATGTCGCAGGTGAACCGCCTCTTAACCCCTTGGTTCAGAGGAGAGGAAATGCCGGTTTTCCGCGCATGCGCTGTGCATGCTGAAATCCGGCACTTCCAACAGGCCCACGTGTGAGTACCCCGTCTGTACTCACGCGTTGGGACCCGAATTACTGGGCCTATATGTCTGTATCTATTTTAGCTAGTACTGTATTGTTTTGATTTGTTTTTCCCTCCCATGTACCCTCTTATCTGCTTGCATTTGATTTGTTTTTCCATATGCAATAAAATTCCATTTTGTTTCATCAAACTTGGTCTATAAGAGATTTCTCTACATTGTAGTTCCTGCACCTAAGTCCAGTGTCTAGAATCTAAGGGGTGAGTGGGTCGAACCACTCAAGGTTTTACTGTGCAAAAGAGAGAGAGAGGCCTCTGGCGAGAGAAACCTCTGCGACCTCGGAGAGAAAACCCCTTACATGGCTAATGTTTCAAAGTAAGGAGGTTAACCTCAACGCAATGCATTTAGCTTACAACAAATGAAATATGTAATTATAATTAACATATATTTCTTCAAATTATGCAAAAAAAAGCAAACTGCTGTTGAATGGGAGTGAATCCAAAGGATAAATGTGCTGAGTTACCTGGCCCACCATGAGTTTTAATCAGAATACTGTGACGCAGTGCCTGCTATTTTCCATCCATTCAAATCAATGCCTATTTTCCAATCCCTGCTCATGGTAGGCTAGGTAACTCAGCACAGGTGAGGACTGGGAAAATCTACCCTGAACACTGTGCCCAGCTGTGGCAAAAATAATGGCATTTAGTTCTTTAAATCTTGCTTACAGTGAAATGCCCTTCACATAATTTTTGCTCAGTACTAGAAGAATCGGAATGAAATGTAAAGTGCACCGAAGCTATATTGACAGTGAAGGGAAAAGGAAAATGCTTTTGAGGCGTAATACAATTTCTAACTGAGGCATATCCTGTTGTAGAAGTAATGAAAAGGTTGGAATCTGAGAAGATCTGCATCCAAGACAATTGTTGACAGGATTCTGATTGAGAGCAACCTAGTGAATGGGGTTTACTAAGTTTGGGCATTGTAGGTCTGATTATCATATAACAAATTACACAACTTAGAAGATAGCTTTACAGTCATTTTGACCACACAACATGATGGGCTGGGGTTTCTGAATGCGAAGCTGTAGGATTCGCAGAATTCCCACATTTCCCCAAGGATATTAATAAAAGGGACCATGTATGGACAATTTAAAAAGGGTACCCAAAAGATGGCATCTGCACCTTGTGGCCAAAAGCCTGTAAGATTTTACAAGCTTGGACTCTGCAGCAAAGAACAGGCAGTTTTGGGAAATCGAAACTTAAAATGCATTTCTGTGAAAAGGACATTGTGTTTGAAAAGCCAGACAGCTAGGCAAACACTGAATATGCATTGCGTCAGATCGAAACAGATCAAACCCAGTTAGGCCTAAACATGAGGCCATTAGTTTGTCCGCATAAATAATCGGAAACAGCTCGAGGGAGCCACCAAGGCTGGACAGGTCGATTAAAATGCATTAATGACAATACAACCCGGACATCGGGTCCATCGGATGCGATAAACGGTCATCCAAAGCCAGTTAACTTAGATCGGTAAAATCATTTAAAACAGCCCGCCAAAAAGTTGGACAATAGACTGACCTGATTTGGCGAACAGATAAGGGCCATCAGAAGGAGTATAATTGTAGGCCCATCAGTAACCAACACCCTCTTGCCCTCTTGGCTCTTGCTATCTTCCTCCCGCGCTTGCCGCCTGGCCACTGCCCATGTCTTCCCTAAATCCATCAGGGACGCCCGGTATCGCACCAGGCAAACACGGGCAAACCAGGCCAGACGAGGTGGGATGAGACGAGGCAGGACGAGACGAGACGAGACGAGACGAGACAAGACGAGACGAGACGAGACGAGACGAGACGAATTGGAAGAAGATTGAAGAACGATTCGAATAATCAGGCCTTCAATCCAGCTAACCTGTGACTATCTTCATGCAAACTTCAACTGCCGCCACCCGAAGAAGAAGAACCATCATCCCTGCGAGGTAAAGTACCCAAGCAAAGACTTTAATCTCGGGGTGCTTCACCTGGATGACGCCCTTGCAGCGCCCTGAGACCACGTGATGACGGCAGGCCCCAGAGAGCACAAAGAGCGAACCCCAAGCCCCACAGCCATTTTAACACTGCAGATTTTGACTCGGTGAGCATAAATTCCTGGCCCCTCTTAGCTTAATCTATTTAGGTATAGGGGTGGGATAAGGATAAGGGGATTGTTAATGTAGTTTGTTTTCCCTCGATGTGCCGTGTGTTCCCCATTCCCATTTAAGTGTATTTTTTCATTTGATAAGCCTGTAACTACATAGTGATTTTCTCAGTATTTGTAATTTTTATCATCGTTTTAATAAAGTTCACGGTTTTCTTGTACCAAACCAATTGTCTACCCGTTTTTCCTGTATTGCCGCCTGCACCTAAGTCTGGTGTCGAGAACCCAGGGATGTGGGAGCGATTCGAACCGCTCGCAGGCAGTCAGGGGCATAACAGACTGGCCACACGCCACCCCCTACGGAAAATGGCGACCGCGGCAGGACACCGGCAGCAGGGTTGCGATACAGTAGACAATGGTTCGGATGAACAAACCATGATGGAGGAAAGGATTTCTGATTATGTGTTTAGCAAGGTGAATATCACAAAGAAGTGGATCACCACTGTGTTAAGGGCTGGGCATCCGGTAGATGCAGCAGCTAAGTGGACAGAGGGAAAGGAACACAAGAAGTCCTTAGAGAAGGCAGTCTGGCTGATGTGTTTCAAAAAGCAGGTCCAACTTTTGGACAGGCTCGTTGCAGCACAGGCAGTGGAGTTAAAGGAGTCAGCCCTGGAGATCCAGGATAAGGCTCTAGCAGGGGAGAAGTTATTGGTAGCATTGCAGGCTTTGAATCAGGAGAGAGTGTATTTAATGGGAGAACACAAGGCCCAGTTGGAATACCTACAGTGCCAAGTCACCGAAGCCAAGGGAAATGAGTTAAGTTTGTGGGAAAAGAACAAGAAGAGAAAGTACAGGAGGCAAGAAACTGGAAAGTACTGAAGTACAAAGGGATCTGGGGGTCCTGCTGCATGAAAGTCAAAAGGTTAGTATGCAGGTGCAGCAAGTGATTAAGAAGGCCAATGGAATGTTGGCTTTCATTGCTAGGGGGATAGAATATAAAAATATGGAGGTATTGCTTCAGTTGTACAAGGTATTGGTGAGACCGCACCTGGAGTACTGCATACAGTTTTGGTGTCCATACTTAAGAAAAGACATACTTGCTCTCGAGTCAGTACAAAAAAGGTTCACTCGGTTAATCCCGGGGATGAGGGGATGGACATATGAGGAGAGGTTGAGTAGATTGGGACTCTACTCATTGGAGTTCAGAAGAATGAGAGGCGATCTTATTGAAACATATAAGATTGTGAGGGGGTTGGATCGGGTGGATGCGGGGAGGATGTTCCCGATGATGGGTGAAACTAGAACTAGGGGGCATAGTCTTAGAATAAGGGGCTGCTCTTTCAAAACTGAGATGAGGCAGAACTACTTCACTCAGAGGGTGGTAGGTCCATGGAATATGCTGCCCCAAAAAGCTGTAGAAGCTACATCATTACATAAATTTAAAACAGAAATAGACAGTTTCCTAGAAGTAAAGGGAATTAAGGGTTACGGGGAGCGGGCAGGAATTTGGACATGAGTCTTGGTTCGGATTGGACATGGCCCTGTGGGTAGCGGAGCGGGCCCAGGGGCCGTGTAGCCTGATCCTGCTCCTATTTCGTGTGTCTAATTCTGTTAGATTCAGAAGATGGTTCTGTGATAGTAGATTGGCGGTTAGGATCAGATCAGCCATGATCTTATTGAATGGCGGAGCAGGCTCGAGGGGCCGATTGGCCTACTCCTGCTCCTATTTCTTATGTTCTTATGTTCTTATGTAAAGGCAGCTTACAAGCTAGCGAGTGAACAGGGGCTTGAGGAGGCAGACCACGGCCCCTGCAAAGAGCGGATAGAAAATCTGAGCCTGGCCCTCAGGAAGGCAAAAGGCATGGTGTGCCTCATAAGCCCAAAGGCAAGTCAGGCGGATTTTATGGGGAACGAGGGGAGGACAGTTCCAACATCACCGGTAATGCCCAGGGACGACCCGGTTGAGGGACAGGAGGTCTCACGACCACCACCCGTAGCGTCAAGTTTCAGCGAGGACTGGCAGCAAGGGGGGGTGGAGCCAGAGGTGGGAGCGGAGGTGGAGCAACCCCCACCAGTGAGGTCGGAGCTGGGACTGATGTGCCCAGCCCGGCATCAGAGGTTTGGCCCACCCGTCAATGGCGACGATGAGGGACCCCTCCAAAACCAGTTTGTATTACCCGATAGCACCCAACAGCTTAGGGCTATGGTGAACCATATCCCAAAGCTCTCCAAAAAGGGAGACCCCTCGATCCACTTCAGGGAAATAGAGCAGGCAGCCATCGTCAATGACTGCGATGGCGCTGAGCAAGCCAAGATGCTGCTATTCTCCCTGGAGAGTAGTCTCCTCTAATCCCTCTCTGATGAGTGTAAGAGGGGGCAGAGCGGGTATGAGGAGCTCAGGGATGAAGTTCTGGAGGCCATGGGGATGAATGAGGGAAGTCCTTTCTCCCATGTGGAGAAGACAGTGCAGCTCGCAGGGGAAACCCCGCAGGCTTTCGCGGACAGTTTATGGCCGGTATATAGGAGTGCCTGTACAGGGGCACCTAACCGGGCATTCCTGGACCGGGATCACCTGGCCCACTGGCTCCGCTGCCTGTTGGCAAACAGCTTGCCACAGGTCCGGGCCAAGGCGGAAGCCTGGTTCGACCCCAGGAATCCCCTGACCACCGAACTTACGGTGATCAGACAGTTGACCCTAGCCTATAAGAACGGTAGGGGAACCGATGCACACCCACCTAATGGGAAGATGCATGAGGTAAAACCCAGACAGGGTAGGAAAGAGTGGTATCAGGAAGGGAATAACCCTTCAAGCAATAAGTTCAATTGTTACGGGTGCGGGAAGGATGGCCATTGGAGGAAGGAGTGTAAAAACCCTTGGAAAGACAGTAAGCGAAAGAACTCCGCAGCCCCAGCCCAAAAGGTAGAGGCAGGGATCCCTCCCGCCATGTTCGAGTCATTTTTGGACACCATGAGGTCCTTATTGACTGGCTAGGAGAGAGTAGCCGCCGCTACCAGTGCTCTGACCCCATCAGCCCCATCCAACCCACAGCCCTGACTAGAACCAGCGCAGCCTGTCGACCTGTGTCCCTTTGAAAACGACGAGGGGAGCAGGCCCTGTGTTATGATGCGGGTGGAGATGGTGCAGGGGAGATATTCGGTGGACACTGGAGCTTCCAGCATGGTGGTCCATCCGGAGGACCCGACCAATCCACCCAGGTCTAACAAGGTCCCATTTAGCCCAATGGGTGTCACAGGGAACAAGCAGGCTGGGGAAATGGCCAAACTTTTGGCCATAATTTTAGGATCCCTCCCTACCACGTGGGAGGGTAACCAAAGGACCAACAAGGTGGCCAAGCAGAGGGCTAGGGAAGGAGAGTCTTGTGACCCCTATCTGACAGGTCCGGTGTGAGGGTGCCAGTCAGTTCCTTCTGTAACCTCTAGATGGCACCTTCACTTGTTTATTCCCTTTGTTAATTGTTCCTAGCCTCCTGTGTTAATTCTTAATGGCCTGTTAGCTGTTCATGGGTTTCACCTGGTTTTCTTGGTATATAAGTTCTGTGGTTGCTTCCCTCTGTGCTCAGTCCTAACCGGGGAACCGGGAACTAGCCTTCACTCTGTGGCTGCTGGCTTTGACTAGCTGGCTGCCATGGTTCTTGAGCTTTGTATTTAAGATGTATCTAAGTCTGTGTTCTTGTTGTTCTTAGTCTTGATAAGGTGCTGGGCTGGACTAGCGTGTTGCCATGTTGGAGCTTGTCCTGAGCTTTGTATTGATAAGCTGATTACCCCTGTGGTAGCTTGTCTCGAGTCTCGTCTCGGCAAGCCGGTTGCCCTTGTGGTAGCTTGTCTCAAGCTCAGTATGGACAAGTGGCTTTCCTCATGGAAGCTGTCCTGAGTTCTTATCTTGACTAGCCGTTTTGTAATTTGTCTCTAGTTCTTATGTACGTTGCTGTGTTCCTTGTGTGAATCTAGTTATATGTGAATCTAGTAAAGTTCAAACAAAGTACTGTATATTTGCCTCTCGCCTCGTTTCTGCACTTGGGTCCAGAACCTACATTACCCGGAGAGCACGGCCCCGTGTCTACACGGCCCCGTTGCTCCCCACCCCCGTCACAGTAGGACTGAGCCATCATGGACCCAGCAGCAATGGAGGAATTTTGTTTCATGCTCCCCGCTGTGGCTTTGTGTTTAATTTTTGAGTCTCCTAGGGAGAAGACCCTCTGTGTTAAATGTTCAAGTGAACTTTTAAGTCTCCTGTGTTAAATTTTTGAGTGAATTTTCAAGCCTCCAGTGTTAAATGTTTAAGTGAATTTTCAAGTCTCTTGTGTTAGATTTTCGTGTTAACTCTCAAGTCTCCTGGGCCTTCATAGTGTTAAACTTTCAAGTAAAACTTTTGAGTCTCCTGGGCCTTTACTGTATTTAGACCCCCAGGTGAACTCTCAAGTCTCCTGGGCCTCTATTGTGTTAGAACCCCAGGTGAACTCTCAAGTCGCCTGGGCCTTCATTGTGTTAAAATTTCGAGTAAACTTTCAAGTTTCCTGGGCTTTCGTTGTGTTATATTTTCAAGTCAACCTCTCAAGCTTCTTGGGCCTCTACTGTTAGACCCCCAGGTAAACTCTCAAGCTTCCTGGGCCTCTACTGTGTTAAAGCCCAAGTAAATTCTCAAGCTTCCTGGGCTTCTACTGTGTTAAACCCCAAGTAAATTCTCAAGCATCCTGGGCCTCTACTGTGTTAAACCCCAAGTAAATTCTCGAGCTTCCTGGGCCTCTACTGTGTTAAACCCCAAGTAAATTTTCAAGCTTTCTGGGCCTCTACTGTGTTAGAATTTTCGAGAACTTTCAGGTCTCCTATGTTAAATTCAAGTGAACTTTCAAGTCTACTGGACCTTTATCATGTTAAGCTTTCGAGTTCTTCTGGACAAATGAAACTTTCGAGCTCTACTGGATAAGACATTCTTGAGTTCTCCTGGACAATTAAACTCTCAAGCTCTCCTGGACAAGTTAAATTCTCGAGTCTTCGCCTTTCTTGCATCCCTTCGGAATATAATCCATTGAGCGTGCTAACTCTGGAGAACGATGACTTCGTTGCTTACAAAGATTTTGGTCATATGATTGCCACGACATGTCCCTGCCGCTAGTGGATGAAGAGGATGATTCTGTCTTGAGATTTCTGAACGTCTGCAGTTCGTGAAAAGTTGGAATGGGGAATATCGTTGCTTGAAAAGCTAAGAAGATTCGCCCTGTGTATTCGAGCCCTGTGTATTCGAGCCCTGTGTCTTAGCGCCCTGTGTCTTAGCACCCTGTGTCTTAGCGCCCTGTGTCTTAGCGCCCCTGAACTCCTCAGGGATTTTCGCTGTCGCCATCCTGATTGTTCAGAGGGAACGTCAGGAGCCGTTCCTAGGGGAGGGGGTCCTGTGAGGGTGCCAGTCAGTTCCTTCTGTAACCTCTAGATGGCACCTTCACTTGTTTATTCCCTTTGTTAATTGTTTCTAGCCCTTTGTTATTTGTTCCTTGCCTCCTGTGTTAATTCTTAACGGCCTGTTAGCTGTTCATGGGTTTCACCTGGTTTTCTTGGTATATAAGTTCTGTGGTTGCTTCCCTCTGTGCTCAGTCCTAATCGGGGAACCGGGGACTAGCCTTCACTCTGTGGCTGCTGGCTTTGACTAGCTGGCTGCCATGGTTCTCGAGCTTTGTATTTAAGATGTATCTAAGTCTGTGTTCTTGTTGTTCTTAGTCTTGATAAGGTGCTGGGCTGGACTAGCGTGTTGCCATGTTGGAGCTTGTCCTGAGCTTTGTATTGATAAGCTGATTACCCCTGTGGTAGCTTGTCTCGAGTCTCGTCTCGGCAAGCCGGTTGCCCTTGTGGTAGCTTGTCTCAAGCTCAGTATGGACAAGTGGCTTTCCTCATGGGAGCTGTCCTGAGTTCCTATCTTGACTAGCCATTTTGTAATTTGTCTCTAGTTCTTATGTACGTTGCTGTGTTCCTTGTGTGAATCTAGTTATGTGTGAACCTAGTAAAGTTCAAACAAAGTACTGTATATTTGCCTCTCGCCTCGTTTCTGCACTTGGGTCCAGAACCTACATTACCCGGAGAGCACGGCCCCGTATCTATACGGCCCTGTGGCTCCCCACCCCCGTCACATCCGGTAGCCACAATCCGGGACAGGGGAGGCACACAGAAGGTAGCTTTGGCCCCGGACCTAAAGCAGGTCCAAGCCCAAGTTGCCGTCCTTAAGGCCGTCCCGGTAAGGAGAGAGAATGGGGAGTCCATAGAAGGCCCGTTCGGGGCAGCGGACGAGACTTTAAGGCAGGCTGCTAGTTATAAGAGAAAGCAGTCAGTTGGGGTAAGGTCTGAGGACAGAAATCCTCAGCCTGCAGCAGGAACAAGTTCACAGACTGCACAGGCAGGCGCTGTGGCTTGTTTAAGGGGAGGGGCCATCCCGCTCACCGATTGGGACACTCCCCCACTCTTCTGGGATCCAGATGAGGAGGGACCTGAGGGCAAAGATTCCACCCCTGACCCAGGTTTAGAGGAGGAGGGACCTGAGTTCGAAGTCCCCGCCCCGGACCCAGCCATGGGACCTGGGGGCGGAGACTCTCACCTTGCAGCAACAGGCTGCAAAGAGTTACCTGCCCCGAGTCCAGGTTCGGGAGAGGTCAAGCCTGAGGGAGCAGCGGTTTGGGTTAAAGGCCCATCAGCCAAGAAAACCCCACCCGCCAAGTGTAATGATATCAGCAAATAGTGATGGTATTTGCCTGTTTGATTATGATGCCTTACCAGCATATTTGCCTGTTTGATTACTGATGCCTGACCAGCAGAGGGCATGTGAGAGACAAGCAGTTTAGTTTTAGTTTCGCTTTAGATGGATCTCTAGGATGGTGTCTCCTGTAATGCTATTAACTGAGTTGAACAAACTTTAGATTAAAAGACATTGGGCTAGATTTTCAGTCGCTTGCGCCAGCAGTTAGCGCCTTAAGAGAAGTGTTTTTCGGGCGCTATGCATGTAGCGCCCGGGCGCAGCGCAGTTTGCGCCCCGCCCCAAATTAAGTTGCCCATTAGCGCCGGCGCAAAGTTTAGCGCCCGCCCGGATGCGCGCGCAGAAAATGACGTCACATCCTCGTGCAACGCCCTTTGTGCGCCCCGATTCCAAACTTCAGTCGGACTGCCCCATTGTGCGGCTGGCGGCCGGAGCGTTTGGAAAAAGGAACGCAACACAACCAGCGCGGGCCCCGGGGGGCGCAAATTAAAGGGGACGTACTCTCCAGCATAAAGGCCAGCCTTTTTTCAGAAAACACTCTTGTGCAACGCATTTCTGGAGACACAACAAGGAGGATAGCTAACTGGTTTCAAGCAGCAAGAGCCAGGTATTTTTGGACTCAGGCCAGAGCGCTGCAAGTGGCTTTTTGGAAATTAGAGTGTTTGCCAGGATTTGATGGGGGTTGCATGGGGTGGCAACGCGGAGCTGCAGCTCCATGTCCGTAGGGCTCGCAGACGCATTGTGAGAGGGGCAGCCCTGGCTAGAGGTAGAGGGGGCTACAGGCGCCGGCCACGTAGGCCTTACCCAGTCAGGCTATACCGCCAGCAGCGCTCCTACCTAAACATGAGTGCCGCGCGATGTGTTAAAAGGCTCCGATTCCGAAAGGAGGTGATTGCAGAGATCTGCCACCTGCTTCGCCGAGATCTGCGGCCAAAGCTTAGGTGCAGGACGTCTCTGTCGGTGGAAGTGAAGGTGACGGTGGCATTGAACTTCTATGCTCTCCAGTATTCGCCGGACCGGGTCTCCCAATTTGTGGTGGTTTGCAGCACGCTACACAACCTGGCTATCCGCAGGACTCAGGCACTGCCACCTGACGTTGGACCAGCACCTCAGGAGGAGGAGCAGGAGGAGCATGAGGAGGAGGAGGAGCAGGAGTACGTTCCCAGGAGGGATCGACCAGGGCCAAGGGCCGCACGACGCCACCTTATTACACGGTACTTCTAAGCCCCCTGTCAGGGAATGGCCAGGGGCCATGAGGGAAGATGAATGCAGCCGCTCCGCAACCCCTCAGCCGGCGAAGCCAACAAACACTAAGAAGAACAACCATGGAGACTGCATGAATAAAGATAATTTTTTATTACACAAAAATGAAAAGCCCTTCCCACATGAATCCCCAAAAACAATAAACGGGCCCCACAAAAAGCCCAACAAACGACTCACTCCCACAAACTGGGGAGGAGTCACTCCACCTTTCTTCAAACTGGGCCTCAACGTCGGCCTAACGCAAAAAATAAGCCCTCCAACAACACAACCATGGGCAAAATAAAGATGGCCACCGCCATATAAAAGGAAAGCTGCCCACACCCTCTACTGAGTGGCCCGCGAGGGCGAGACCTTGCCCAGCCTTTTGCCTCCCCTGCCCGGCCTGCTGCTCCTTTGCAAGCTCTGCCCAGTGGCTGCTGCGAGGCTGGGGGAAGGCGCCTGAGGGTCAGATGCCCTTCCGCCAGATGCCGCTGGGGGGCGGCCTACACGGCGTTTGGGCCTCGAGGGGCCGTCTGCTGAGTGGCGCACCTGAGCCTGGCCACCATCAGCTGCAGCCACTTGCCCTTGATGCCCCAGTGGGGGAATGGCGGCGACGGATGGCGCAATGTGGGCCAGCTGGCGTGTGGGATGCGCTGGCTGGTGCTGTGGCGCGGTGGCACTCGGCCGGGCCCGCACTGCAGGATCCGCAACAATCAGCCGAGGGTGGCTTGCTGCGATGGTCCAGCGCGGCGGCTGCCCTGGCGATGCCTGCCTGAGACAGCGCGTGTGGCAGCAGTGAATGCCCCTGTGGTCCTGGTGTGCGCGCGCATCACAGCCGTCAGGGTCTTGACGGCATCAGTCAGCATGCGGCCACTCGCGGCAGTTGCTGCCCCGAACTCGCGCACACTGGTCGCCAGCGACTCGATGGCCTCAGGCATGCGCCCCACCACGCTCATGAGCTCCGTGTGGCGCCGGTCCGAATCCTCGGCCATCTTATCCAGCTTCCGCACCTCCTCCGAGGTGAAGGTGTCCGGACTGGAGTCGCGACTCTCCCGCTGGGGAGGAGGGGGCCGAACTAGGGGACCCTTGCCGCGTTGGTGGCAGCGAGTGTGCCGAACAGCAGCACTCCCCTCTGATCCTTTCCCCCTTTGGGGGGAAGGCCACGGGCCACGCGCACGGCTCCTGGGTGGCTGGGCGCCACTGGTCCCAGAAGCTGCATTGCCCTGCGACAGTTCCTCCAGGCACTCGTCCAGTGAGGAGGTGTCAAGTATTTCCTCCTCTCCTGCGGGCCGTGACTGTTCCCCCGAAGGTCCGGCTTGCTCCTCCTCCTCCTCCTGGTCGGAGGTGCTGTCACTGGCAGCTTCAGGGTCCTGGTCGTCACCAGCTGAAAGCAGGAATGCACAAGAGTAGCTTCAGAGTGAGGAGACGGCGTCAGCGAGGGAGTTAGGACTGGTGGCATTCAGCGCATTGGTGGGACAGTGGCAAAGGAGGTAGCTCGGGTGGGCCAGTGCGACGCGAGAGGGCCAAAAGGCGATGTCCTTACCATTGCCGGGCAGTGGAGGGTCGGATACTCCGCACGCTGTGGGGACAATCACACGGGCTCCCATGAGCACACACACGCGCTCCTCCAGCCGAGTGAGCTTCTGCAGCTTGGCGCGGCCACCCCTGGCACGCGCCTGGCGATTAACCGCTACTTTAGCCTGCAAGAGAAAGGACGGGCTGTAAGTGCACAGTGAAGCCCTGATGTAGTGTGCACTGCCTCCCATGGTGGAATAGCGTGGACAGAGTTAAGCCCCGATGTAGTGTGCACTGCCTCCCATGGTGGAATAGCTTGGACAGAGTGAAGCCCTGATGTAGTGTGCACTGCCTCCCATGGTGGAATAGCTTGGACAAAGTGTAGAGTGCCGAATGGCCATGTGATGCTCATGACTGTCCCAATGCTGCTGGCTGAGGGCTGGCCAATAGGACTTTCAGCTCCCTTTGCCCGTCATGTCAGATGTACATGCAAGAATGAGAAGGAGACTGGAAAGGCTACTCACCTTCACAATCCTGGTCAGATCGTTGTATTTTTTACGACATTGTTTGTGGGTCCTGGGGGCATCGCCGGTGAACGTCACCCTCTGGGCGATCTGCTTCCAGGCTTTGGTGTAGTCGTGGTGGGTTGGATTCCTCCCACTCTCTGGGAACAAGATCTTGCACCTCACCTCCAGAGCTGTGACCATTATGTCCAGATCACCCTCTGAGAAGCGCAGGGCACGCTGACGGGCCTTCTCTGGCGTTGCCATGACTCCCTGGGGCTGAGCAGCAGTGTTGAGGCCTCTTTGCAAGGCTGCAGTGTGCAGGGCGTGGCAGCAGACCAATTCGTCCCTTCCCCCTTTAAGAGCTGGTCGGCGCCACTGGGTCTGCTGTCAGTCCAAAAATGACCGCACCCGCGCTGCGCCCCGCCTGGGCGCTATCCCTCTGGACCGCCGGCTTAGCGCCTAAAGATAGGAGTGGAACGCCTCTTTTAGCGCTCCACCAATCTCTTAGGGCGAAGCCACTGAATTTCCGGCAATGGGGCGCTACTTTGGGGCGGGCGCTAACTTCGGGCGGGCGCTAAGGTTAGCGCCCCAAAACTGTCTATACTGAAAATCTAGCCCATTCTCTTTCATAAATGTCTCGTCATTGAACCCACATACAAATCAATACATGGTGTCAGAAGTGATTGAAAGAGATGAAGAGGAAAAATCTGAAGTTAAATCAGCTCTCCACATATTAGCAAGCCAAAAGAAAACATTGTTACTTACCTTTGGAGAATCGCTAACGAAGTGAAAAATGGAAGGTTTACACCCACCGGCGAAGCTTCAGTTGACAGGTAATGTGGCTGAAAATTGGAGAAGGTTCAAACAACGTTTGGAGTTGTATTTAACGGCAATCGGAGCTGACGAGAAAAGTGATAAAATGAAAGCGTCAGTGTTCTTACATGTCGTGGGTGATGATGCGCTGGAGGTGTATAATAACTTCACATTCGCTGCTGATGGAGACAAAATGAAGCTGGATAAAATAATTGAACAGTTTGAGGCCTACTGCATACCTAAACGTAACGTGACGTTTGAGAGGCACAGATTTTTCACATGTGTACAGAAAACGGGTGAGACTATTGATCAGTATGTGACTGAACTGAGAAACCAAAGCAAAACCTGTGAATTTGGGGGACTGACAGACTCGCTGATAAAAGACAGACTGGTGTGTGGTATTCCAGATAATGGTCTAAGGGAAAGACTGCTAAGAGAGCAAAATCTAGACCTGGGAAAAGCCATAGCACTGTGTAGGGCTACAGAGACTGTGAAGTCGCAGGCAAAGGAGCTGTTCAGTGACAGTAGCTGCAACATGGATGCAGTGAGTAAAAACGGACACAAACCGTTTAACAAAAAGAGCACCAATGTGAAAAAAGAGGCATGGCCAGCGAACAAAAATGAAAGAGGCAATCAAAAGTCATGTAGTCGATGCGGTACACAGCATACACCAAGAAAGTGTCCAGCATATGGTAAAACATGCAATAGTTGCAACAAAAACAACCATTATGCCCATTGCTGTAAGATTCAAGCGCAGCGAAGCAAGGTCCATACAGTCGATGAAAGCAAGATAGAGGAGTTCTATGTGGATGTTGTGTCTGAAAACATAAAAGAAAAAAGAGACTGGATGTTGACGCTAAAAGTGAATGACACGCACATTCCATTTAAATTGGATACTGGAGCACAAGTTAATGTGATATCAGAGACTGATTTTAAGAAAATTAGACCCAGACCAAAGATACATGGGATAAAAGTGAAAGTGACAGGATACTCAGGTACTGATATACCAGTGAATGGAAGATGCATTGTCAAAGTAACACACAAGGACAGAGAGCACACGCTAGCATTAATTGTGGTGCCAAAGGATGAGCAGGCCATACTAGGTTTAAAAGCCTGTGAGAGACGGAACCTGGTAAAGAGAGTCCTCGTTGTGGAAAGCGAAGGAGTGACAGTCTATGATGAACTCATGAAAGAGTACAATGACCTATTTCAGGGTCTAGGCTGCCTTCCAGGAGAACACACGATCAGAGTAGATAAAAGTATGCCAACGGTCATACATCCATGCAGAAAAGTTCCGTTTGCTCTTCAAAAGCAACTGAAGGCAGAGTTGGACAGGATGGAAAGCCTGAACGTGATTCAGAAGATAGATGAGCCAACTGAGTGGGTGAGTACCCTCATCGTTGTGGACAAAAAGAATGGAAAGCTCAGAATTTGTCTGGATCCAAGAGATCTAAACAGAGCAATAAAGAGAGAGCACTTCAAGCTTCCTACACGTGAGGAAATCATGTCACAGTTTGCAAATGCAAAGTATTTCAGCAAGTTAGATGCATCATCAGGATTTTGGCAGATGAAACTGAACGAGGCAAGTTCAAGACTGTGCACGTTCAACAGTCCATTTGGCAGATACAGATTCCTAAGGTTACCATTTGGCATTGCCTCAGCTCCTGAAGTGTATCACAAAACAATCCATATGATCTATGAGCATCTGGAGGGAGTTGATACATCAATGGATGACATCATAGTATGGGGAACCACGAGAACTGAGCATGACGAGAGACTGAAAAAAGTGCTGGAAACAACAAGGAAAGCAAACCTGAAGCTGAATAGAGAGAAATGCCAGCTCGGGGTGACAGAACTGACATTCGTGGGAGACATCCTTAGCAGTGAGGGCATCAGACCAGATCCCAGAAAGGTGTCCGCCATTGAGAAAATGCCAAAGCCACAATGCAAAAAGGACGTGCAGAGGTTTAATGGAATGATCAACTACATGGGTAAATTCATATCCAACCTCTCAGAAAAGATGGCGCCACTGAGAAGACTAACTGAAAAGAACATGGAATGGAATCATGAGCATGAGAAGTCATGGAGCGATCTAAAGAAACTGTTCACAGAGGAGCCAGTTCTGAGGTTTTATGACCCAGCGAGACCCATCAAGATATCATCAGATGCATCACAGAGTGGGCTCGGTGCCGTTCTTCTGCAAAAATATGACTACTGGCAACCTATTGCATATGCATCGCGCTCAATGACAGACGCGGAGACGCGATATGCTCAAATGGAAAAGGAGCTGCTCAGCATCACATACGCCTGTGAAAGATTTCACCAGTTTGTGGCAGGACAAGCAATCAGTGTAGAGACTGACCATAAGCCCTTGATTGCATTGTTCCAAAAGCCACTAAATAGATGTCCGCTTAGAATACAAAGAATGATGATCAGGCTGCAACGCTATACACTGAATGTTGCGTACACACCGGGTAAGCTGATGTATACAGCAGACACGTTGTCCAGAGCTGTTGACCCAAGTGAGCCCGCAAACACCAGAATGGATGAAAAAGTGAACGCCTACGTGGACATGATTACAAGTGCACTGCCCATAGCAGATGCAAAAATGGAGCTCATAAAGACTGAGACAAACAAAGATGAAACAATGAGACGACTGAGGAAAAGCATCTTGGATGGATGGCCCAACATGAAGCAAGACTGCTCACCTGACATGGCAGAGTACTGGAACTGCAGGGCGGAACTATCAGTGGTCGAAGACATCATCTACAAAGGAAGTAAAATAGTTATCCCAAAGAGTCTGAGAAAAGAGATGCTAAAAAGGATCCATGGAGGACATCTGGGAATCGAAAAGTGTAAGAAAAGAGCACGAGAGGTGATGTACTGGCCACGAATCAACCAAGATGTGACAAATGAGGTGTCAAACTGCACAATACGCCTGAAATATCGAGGAAGCAATCCGGTAGAGCCACTAAAGCCACACCCAGCGCCAGACAGACCTTACCAGAAGGTAGGCGCTGACCTATTCGTATGTCAAGGGAAGGACTATCTTGTAGTCACAGACTATTACTCCCTGTATCCAAAGGTTTGTAGACTGTACACCACCACTGCAGATGCTGTGATAACATGTATGAAAGCCATATTCTCCAGACATGGCGTGGCAAGCGAGGTCTTCACAGACAACGGACCCCAGTTTTACAATGCAAGTTTCCGACACTTTGCCAAAGAGTGGGACTTTGTCCACACAACGTCAAGTCCTCACTATCCACAGTCCAATGGACTAGTGGAAAAATCGGTCCAGACAGTGAAAGACTGATGTACAAGGCAAAAGACAGTGGAACTGACTTCTACCAAAGCATGCTTGTATACCGCACAATGCCGCTCGAGTGTGGTATGTCACCAGCCCAACTCCTGATGGGACGCCGGCTAAGGTCAAACCTACCCATCCCGGAGAACCTCCTGAAAACAAAAGAGGGGGAGAAAGTTGTAGTGTATGTAACCGTTCCACCTTTAGGAGAACTATTTTAGTAACCGTTCCACCCTTAAGAGAACTATTTTAAGAGTTGCACTACTTTATCTTGGCTGCTGTATACTGTAATACCAGCGGTGACCACACCGGTATATAAGTGCTGTGTAATGATTTATTGGGCAGTTCCGCCCTGACCTTCAACTAGTAAAGACCTGTTAAAGTTTACTATTGTGGTCTGTGTAGTAATTCTCAATATAACACACAGACTTAACAGTGGCGACGAGTACGATCTTACCCTGCGGCAGAGATACATCCAAGGCAGTTTAACGGGCGTCGCGAAGAGGCATCCACCCTCATCATTCTGCTGAGAGAAGACTCGAGTCTGCAGAGCGAAGGAAGAATTCTGACACGAAGCCTTCCATCAGCAACAGGCCGTGATCATCCCTTCTATCACGGTGGTGGGTAAGCCGATCAGCGACGAGCAGCAAGTCGGCCACATTGGCTGTGAAATAGGGGAGGGAAGAACGGAGGAGATAAGGGCGGAGAACTCGACCACGGCCGGGGGGAAAAGAGTCGGACAGAAGTCGGGGCCAGAGGCGCTGAGACTGGGGCAGCGTAAGGCACGGAAGCCGCGGTGAATACAAACGCAGCTGGTGTGAGAGACCGGGCTGCAAGCGGGCTGGGAGACGCAACAGCGTCAAGAGAGAGCTCGACCGCGACCGGTGAAAAAGGCCAGGCAGCTACCGAGGCCGCGAGGCGCAGTGACCGGGTCAGCGTAAGGTGCGGGAGAAAATAAAAAAACTGTGGAGAACTCAGCCGCAGCCGGGGGGGAAAGGACCGGACTGCAAGAGGGGCTGGGAGGCACGATTTGAAAACCGCTGGGGGAGGGCGAACGCAGCAAATCGGCAATCGCCATTACAGCCAGCGGGGGAGAAAGGCAAACGCGGGAAGCCGCCATTTTCGGAGGCGGGGGAAGAAGACAAGCGCGGGAAACCGCCATTTTGTAAAAGAAAAAAAAATAATAATTTTTTTGTTTCTCAAGAAGATTGCGAGGATGCCTAAGCGTGGTAACATCAACGATTTCGATCCCGATGTTGAAGATTGGGCCACGTATGTAGAACGCATAGAGATATATTGTAAGGCAAATAAAATATCAAATGAAGATAAAGCATTAACCTTACTAAACTCAATGGGTGCGAAGACATACAGGCTATTGAAGCATCTTCTATCACCAGCTAAACTGGCGGATCAGACTTTCGCTAATATTGTTGCTGTCCTGAAGGATCATTTGAACCCCACACCTCTGATGTTAGCGGAACGATTTAAATTTTATGCGAGAATGCAACTGAAAGAGGAAAGCAACGCGGAGTACTTAATTGAACTGCGTAAGCTAGCGAAATACTGTCAGTTTGGGGAAGGACTGACAGAGGCACTGAGAGACAAATTCGTGTGCGGATTGTCGAAAGAAGGAACACAAAAGCGGCTACTTGAAGAGAATGATCTTACACTTGATAAGGCTGTCTCTATTGCAGCATCGCACGAAGCCGCAGCGAGAGGCACTGCGGAAATGCAGCTGAAGGCAGCGGTACTCAGCGTAGATCAAATGGCTTTGGGTACAACGAAATGTTATCGTTGTGGGAAGACAACACACGATCAGAACCAATGCTGGTTTAAAAACCAGGAATGTAGGAAATGTGGCAAGCTTGGTCACATAGCTAAAGTATGCCGGTCAGGAAAAAAGACCAGCAACAAAAAGTCACCACAGGAAAAGTGCAGAAAGGTACATAAGGTGGCTGAGAAGAGTTCGGATGAACAGAATTCGGATTCAGACTCCAACAGCAAGGAACTGGGTAGTCTGAGAATTCACAATGTGAGTAAGGAAGCTGACCGACAAACTATCTGGGTCACCCTGCAGATAGCAGGAGTCCAAGTAAAGATGGAATTGGACACCGGATCGGCATTGACGGTCATGAATAAGCAAGATTACAAAAGGTTATTCACACATATTCCCCTACGGGATACGGAGATAGTATTAAAGACATACACGGGGCAAAGAGTATACCCCATCGGAAGGATAAAAGTCAAGGTGGTACACAAGGGCAAAGAACACCAAGGAATGGACATATATGTACTACCTGAGGGAGGTCCACCACTTCTGGGACGGGAGTGGATCAGGAAAATAAATATGGACTGGCATCCCCTAAAAGCAATAACGGGAGATTCCGGAAAAAGAAAAGATGTCAAACCTGCACGATTGTCCAGAATATTGGATGAGGGCATATGCAGCAGTGACAGTGACAAAGCAGAGAGTGAGAACTCGGTGAAGACAATCAGCTCAGACCCTGGAACTGATGATGGTAAGACCAGCCCATGTACAAAAGACAAGTCTAAAATGGACTTGCAGACTAATGATGGAAAAACAAAGGAGTGTATAAATGCTTCAGGAGAGAACAAAGTATCAGAACAGAATTCCACTGAACAACAACAACATAGTTTGACAAAGAATTCTGAGTCTCTCCAGTCTACAGACATGCACATTTCTGAGGAACACCGGGCTCGAACTCAACTCAATTTCAAACTACAACAGCAATTAGAACAAATGATTCGCCGTTTTGAGCAAGAGATGAATGCAAAGAAAAAGTTCTTTGACACAGAGTGGGAGAATCTGGAAAGACAGCAGAAGCAGCTGATTGAGAAAATGGAACAGGAACACACAAACCGTCTGCGCGATGAGGCCAAACGAATCAAAGCTGAGCAAGAAAGGGAATATGTCAAATTCATCGATCAGTTGAAAGCTAAGAAGAAAGAGCAGCCTTTTGTGAGCAGTGTCAGCAGTAATAAGCCACTCAGGGAATTGGTGGCAGAGGCAAAACCTGAAGATGCTGCAGAGATCAAGTTTGTTGCTGAAAGCGCTACTTCCAGAGCTTTGCTTCGAATTTAAGAATTGCCAGTTAAAATTGTGAAACCCTTAAGAGAGAAGATTGGCATGGAGAAACATCGTGTCATTTTCGAATGCAAGGTTTCCAGGCCAAATGCTGCTGTCAAGTGGTATTACAAAGACAAAGAGATTCATCCCAGTAATAAATATGAGATTGTGAGTGAAGATGTGTACAGGAAGCTCGTTATTAATAATGTCGCTTTTGAAGATGAAGGCAACTACATGTGCGATGCCATAGATGACCAAAGCCCAGCAAAGTTATATGTAGAAGAGCAATCAATTGCCATCATTAAACCCATATGTGATGTGGAAGTGACAGAGCCAAGTGACGCCATTCTTGAGTGTGAGCTTTCAGTTGCTGACGTGAAGCCTCCAAAATGGATACTAAATGGTGAAATTCTTCATGCTTCCGAAGATGTGGACATTGAGCATTGTGGCACTATTCATCATCTCACTCTGAAAAAAACAATTTGTAAGATGACCGGCTTGCTGCAGTTTATTGCAGGGAAATCAAAATCTAAGGCGAGGCTGACTATTAAAGCGCCTCCGTCAAAGGTAGTCAAAGAACTACAGAACATTACAGTGGAAGAGAAGCATTCTGCTACTTTGAGCTGTGAGTTTACACCTACTCCCAAGATGGTCAGATGGTACAAAAACCAGAGCTTAATCGAAGCTTCTGACCGATACAAATTTAAACAAAATAAGAATGTGATAGAACTTACCATTACAAATCTCATACCCAAAGACTCTGGTGAATATAGCTGCAAATCAAGTAATGCACAGACCACAGCCACACTCACAGTTGAAGCTTCAAAAATAGAAATAATAAAACATTTGGAGGACGTAGATACTGAGGAGGACAGCAATCTAGTATATTCATGCGAGGTGGCCCATGATGATGAAGATGATGACTCATCTGAACCATTATCACCCCTACCAGGTCACGCACGTGGTCCCTCCGAACTGAGCCAAATCAGTCTGGACGCAGAAAAACTTCCCAAGGTACTCGAGCCTTTAGAAGTCAACAATGCTGGTTCTGAAGTTACGAAAATTCAAGCTGTTAAGTCCAGTGAAGGACTATTAGAGGAGTCACCCCAGCAACGAAAACCTACTACACCACCGAAAACTACTACACCACCGAGGCGTTATCCGGACCGAGTCAGGAGGCGCAGGAGGCGCCGCCTCAGAGACTGAATCTGTGAACTGTTTTTACATGAAGTTGTGTATATATGTTGTTATGCTATGTTTAATGGGGAATATATACTGTTACCTAAAAAGGGAGGATTGTAGTGTATGTAACCATTCCACCTTTAAGAGAACTATTTTAGTAACCGTTCCACCCTTAAGAGAACTATTTTAAGAGTTGCACTACTTTATCTTGGCTGCTGTATACTGCAATACCGGCGGTGACCACACCGGTATATAAGTGCTGTGTAATGATTTATTGGGCAGTTCCGCCCTGACCTTCAACTAGTAAAGACCTGTTAAAGTTTACTATTGTGGTCTGTGTAGTAATTCTCAATATAACACACAGACTTAACAAAAGTGAGGAAGTTCAAAGAACAACAGAAAGAAAAGCAAAAGTACTACTATGACAGAGGAACACAAAACCTACCTGAACTCCACACTGGTGACGAAGTAAGGTTCAAAGACAAAACAAACATATGGACTCAGAGGGGAACTGTCCTGAGTGAAGTTCAACCAAGATCATACACCATTCAGACAGATGAAGGTGCTGTTCTGTGAAGAAATCATCGGGATCTTCTCATGGGACCAGCCACAGCAAGTCAAAAGACTGATACTGTTGAACAACCTGATCACACAGCAGGTCAAAAGACTGATACTGTTGAACAACCTGATCACACAGCTGAGAAACCATCATCTGAGGCAACAACTCAGATTCAAGGACAATCAATCAGAAAATCCTCAAGACACATGAAGCCTCCTGAGAGACTCATTGAGCAAATTTAAGGACTCTTGTTATAGAAGGAAGTAATGTTATCTTATTCTCTCTTCAAGTTCTAGTGTATTTACCTATTTCATGTGAACACACAAAACAAGGTTAAAAAATCTTGATCATGATAATGATAATGTAAGTTCATTAAGTGTTAAAGTTAAAATGCAGATTAATACAAAGTAAACATGTTGTTAGATAAAAGTAAAATACTTTTGTTTTAAGAAAGGGAGATGTAATGATATCAGCAAATAGTGATGGTATTTGCCTGTTTGATTATGATGCCTTACCAGCATATTTGCCTGTTTGATTACTGATGCCTGACCAGCAGAGGGCATGTGAGAGACAAGCAGTTTAGTTTTAGTTTCACTTTAGATGGATCTCTAGGATGGTGTCTCCTGTAATGCTGTTAACTGAGTTGAACAAACTTTAGATTAAAAGACATTCTCTTTCATAAATGTCTCGTCATTGAACCCACATACAAATCAATACACCAAGGTCCCTAGAAGGTCCCCACGGACGCCCCAGCCAAGGAAGCTATGGTCACCAGCTCCCCAGTTTAAAGGGACAGCGTCCCAAATCAGGGGGAAGTCAAAGGACAGAGGTCCTCAGCCAGCTGCCACGGGCAGCGAGGGACCAACAGTGCAGGATGGTGCGGCCACGCCGGAGGAAGCGGTGTGCCGCAGTCCAACCAAGAATTAGCCTGGCCGCCCGGAGACGGGCGGCAGATGTATATAGTTTAGGTAATATAAGTTTATAATTTTAAGTTTATGTAGTTAGCTTAAGTTTGGGTGTTTTAGCTTAAGTTAAGTAAGGTGATGGGTAGTTTTAATTAAGTAGTAATCTGCTAAGAGTGTGTGTATTTGAGTCGAGGTCAAGAGACCCGACTATGCTTCACCCAAGCCAGAGAATCTCTTGGGGACCTGGCTGCATGTTTTGTATCTGTTGCAGTAAGACTTTCAGGATGAAGGGGATCGTAATCCTAGAGTGCCGATAGCAACCGACGGAAGCGGCGAACGGGATGCAGAGGAGACCGCCGTCTACGCCCACGAGGGAAGGTGGCCAGGGTGGCTGTGGTCCAATTCATCTCAGTACTCCAGCCAGACCAGGTTCACATATGGGGAGGCCTCCCTCCTTTGCCCCAGGGTACGGGTCTTTACCACAAGGGTCAGCGTCATCGTAGGGAAGTGTGTATGTTTAACATGCAAGGGACACATTCGCCTGGATAGGTGGTGGTGGCTCAGAAAGCTGAGCAAAGATATGAGAAACACCGCAGTCAAGTGGGAACGGTTGGGAAACAATACCCACCGGACGATTACAGGGACTCACGGGGGATTAAGTGTGTGTTGGGACAAGTGGTGGGAGCCGGATCAAGGGATTTACATCTGTATGTGGGGGTCAGAGAGGGTCTGCCCCTCAGGCATATCCATTGTTTTCCACCGACAGTGGCGAGACGCCGGGAAGGGGATGAAGTGGGATACCAGCCGGAAGGTGCGCGCGGTCCCATACTCCCCGATCCAAGTCAATGCCACTGAGCTTGTTACATGCCCCTGAAAGCCCCTGCCACGGCACAGGCGGCGAGGTTACCCAAGGGAGGGTGCCGCACCACCACCAAGGGACCAGGGAATGGGTTGGTACTAGTACCTACCGATCAGATGCTGTACCAGGGGGTACACTACGCGGTAGCCTCTGTGATTTTAAATCTCACCGAGGTACATTTGCCGGAGTGGTGTCCCAAAGAAACAGAGCAGCTATACCAGGCCCAATTAAAAGACATGTTCAAGAAGTTTTATGAGTTCGATTTCGCCAATGTCGACAAAACCGAACTGCACACCACACTCCGCGAGTTTTTGGGTAACACAGGGAGACAAAGAAGGGGAGTATGGAATGATGTTTTTACTGTGTTTAATACTGGGTCCTCTGTCATCAACAGTTTGGATGACATAGAGCTGCAGACCCAGATAAACGGTTTAAAAACACAGTTAAGGAAGATATTCATGGATCAGAACAAGGTAGTGGGCTCGGAGTTGCATGAGGACCAGGCCATGACGGTCCATTTAAAGGAGATATAGTGGAGTTGGGGAAGCACGCAAAGACGGTAAATGCCATCTTCAGAGAGGACAGAAATGCTTCTGACCAGGCTGCGCAGAATGAGGTGTGCGTGTTATACGGGGCATGGTTGCTGGGCGAAGGCCGCAGTAAACTGGAGGATCTAAAACAGGTTTTAATCCCCTCCTGGATCAGCAACAAACACCTCGCAGCCCTCCATCCGTTTGAGAATGCATTAAGCCCGCGCCAACTCCGGCTAGCTTCCGAAGCCTACCCAGTCCCAGTGGATTGTGGGCAGTCCAACCACATGATCATGGGAATAGTAGTTAGGATGCCGATCATGGGGAGGACAGCCCGACCCGCACCGGTATACAGGGTGGAGAACATTGGAGTCATTCAAGGGGGTGCACACATTCGTTTCAAAGCGTTCCCACCTTACGTCATAAAGTGGGAGCATGCTATGACAGCTACTGACCTCTCAGGGTGCCGGAGCCGGGGAGCACACATAATCCTGTGTCCCCAGCACTTGAATACCTATTCAAAACCACAGTGTGGGTTTAAAGCTGTTGGCGCGTAACCTATAAATTGTACCATGGTAGCAATGGCACAAGGCCATATTCCCCCGCAGGTGGCATATATAGGAGGTGGGACATATTGTGTCACCACAGGTGCGCCCCACTACCAGCATGGACAGCATAGCTGGTGTCCAGTAAGTGACAGCAGTTTCTGCTTTAAACCTGGGGCAGAAGTTCAAGTGGCCCAGGAGCGAATTGTCCCCATTCCTGAACCCTCCACTGTTCACCTCACTGTGAAGGGGAATTTTACCAATTTGCAGAAGTACGTAGCACATTTTGGCTATGAAATTCCCCCTCTCCCAGAGCATCATACCAAAATACTCAAAGCAGTAATATTCTCACAGAAACATTTCTACATGTTAGAGCAGAAGACGGTAGCGATAGGGGCCAAGATACTGGACATTTTAGTTCCACCCTGGTGGGACATTTTTGAAAACATAGAGGTCCTTTCGTGGATCAGACTGGTTCCCTCATTCTCGTGGTTTGCCAGTTAGGGATAGTGTTGTATCTAGTCTGCATTCAGTGCAAGGGAAAAGGTCAGATGCTAGAATTCCGAAAGCAGAGGATCTGGAAGAAACATTATGTGAAGGTGGAGGGAGATACACCTGTTTGAGTTTTTTGTATTTTTGATTAAAGATTGTTTTTTTGTGTTTGTTGTTTTTAATAAAGATTTTGCGACGTGTTGTTAATAAAGATGTATGTGTACCAAGTGGTGCAGGGGCGTTGGACTTGCACCATGCTTGGATGTGTGTAAAAGACTGTAATTATTCTATGTATGATTATGTACACTACATTTTCGCGGAATGGGAAGTGCATGTGTTGTGGGTAAATTAGGTAGGTAATTACAGGGGAAGATTGACTATGGAGAGTCAGAAATTTTGCTCACCTTGTAAGGATGATACTTCAAGCAAGTTTTAGTATCACAGGGGGGAGTGTAGGATTTGCAAATTTCCCACATTTCCCCAAAGTTATTAATAAAAGGGACCCTATATGGACAATTTAAAAAGGGTACCCAAAAGATGGCATCCGCACCTCGTGGCCAAAAGCCTGTAAGATTTTACAAGCTAGCCTGCATGAAAAAACAGGCAGTTTTGGCAAATCAAAACTTAAAATGCATTTCTGTGAAAAGGACTTTGTGTTTGAAAAGCCAGACAGCTAGGCAAACACTGAATATGCATTGCATCAGATCGAAACAGATCAAACCCAGTTAGGCCTAAACATGACGCCATTAGTTTGTCCGCATAAATAATCGGAAACAGCTCGAGGGAGCCACCAAGGCTGGGCAGGCCGATTAAAATGCATTAATGACAATACAACCCAGACATCGGGGCCATCAGATGCGATAAACGGTCATCCAAAGCTAGTTAACTTAGATCGGTATAATCATTTAAAACAGCCCGCCAAAAAGTTGGACAATAGACTGACCTGATTTGGCGCGCAGATAAGGGCCATCAGAAGGAGTATAATTGTAGGCCCATCAGTAACCAACGCCCTCTTGCCCTCTTGGCTTTTGCTCTCTTCCTCCCGCGCTTGCCGCCTGGCCACTGCCCGTGTCTTCCCCAAATTCACCAGGGACGCCCAGCATCGCACCAGGCAAACACGGGCAAACCAGGCCAGACGAGGTGGGACGAGACGAGACAAGACGAGACGAGATGAGATGAGATGAGATGAGACGAGACGAATTGGAAGAAGATTGAAGAACGATTCGAATAATCAGGCCTTCAATCCAGCTAACCTGTGACTATCTTCATGCAAACTTCAACTGCCGCCACCCGAAGAAGAGGAACCATCATCCCTGCGAGGTAAAGTACCCAAGCAAAGACTTTAATCTCGGGGTACTTTACCTGGACGACGCCCTTGCAGCTCCCTAAGACCACATGACAACGGCAGGCCCCAGAGAGCACAAAGAGCGAACCCCAAACCCCGCAGCCATTTTAACTCAGCAGATTTTGACTCGGTGAGCATGAATTCCTTGCCCCTCTTAGCTTAATCTAGTTAGGTATAGGGGTGGGATAAGGATAAGGGGATTGTTAATGTAATTTGTTTTCCCTCGATGTGCCGTGTGTTCCCCATTCCCATTTAAGTGTATTTTTTCTTTTGATGAGCCTGTAACTACATCGTGATTTTCTCAGTATTTGTAATTTTTATCATCGTTTTAATAAAGTTCACGGTTTTCTTGTACCAAACCAATTGTCTACCCGTTTTTCCTGTATTGCCGCCTGCACCATGTCCGGTGTCGAGCACCCAGGGGTGTGGGAGCGATTCGAACCGCTCGCAGGCAGTCAGGGGCACAACTGACTGGCCACACGCCACCTCCTACAAAGCTTTTGGAGGTGGGACTGCTGATGACCGGGTCTCAGTCCCGCCTCCATCAGCTTCTGGCCAACCAGTAGGATTTTCCCCTGATTGACCTTGTTAAGCCCGCCCGGCAGGCTCAGCAGGCCAATTAGGGGGAAGTCAGTGACAGAGCACGTCAACGTATGATGTGTCATCTGTCAAGAACTTTTGAAAGAAGAAATGTCAGTGTTTGACAGCTCTGTGAAGCTGTCAAACACTGAAATTCTGTATAGTTTGATGAGGCCTTGTGTTCAGGACTCATTAATCCTTTCTACTTCACAGAAGCCAGCTGGGTGTTGGATCGGAGGATGCAACAGCCAGGCTGTGATATCTCCAATGGAGATGTCGGGGACTCCGGTTCCACAGCGGCTGAAGGCTGTGAATAGAATCAAAGGTAAGTTAACATTTTCTAACACTTTATACTCGCCTTACATACTTACCACTCCACACTTGCACCCATCACTCACCTCTACATCTCACTTTCAGACCCCTCCAACACCCGCAGACCTCCTACTCACCTCCTACATCCTGGCGGGGTTCCTCCAGGTCGGGAAGCCCGCACTTCAGCACAAAAAATGGGGATAATCCTATTTTCTGCCTGTTAACTACCTGTGGGCAAGAGGGCATGGAGGCAGGTTGGGGGCGGGTTTGCCAACCGTCCCCAAATTCTGCAGCTTTCCCGTCCATCCCGCCTCCATACCCGCCTCATCGGGGCTGAGAAAATCCAGCCCTACATGTGACAGGCATCGATGCCAGAAATCTGCATTTTATAATGACATTTGAAGTGGATGCTTTAGTATTTAGCTCAATTCATTAACCCTTATAGAAACTTTAATGGTTGCAACTTTACTTTTCATTGTTTGAATGCTTCTAATGTGATATGTACAGAGTTTCAAAAGAAAGCACCAATAAACCATTGGATTTAGTTCAAAATAAGCACCATAAATTGTAAAACAAAATATTAAAACCTTAAATATAGAATTCTCATTCGCTCTGCTAACAAGTAAAGTTAGGATTCGAAGTAGCTTAATTCTAATAATATATTATGATTTCATGGAAGTTGTCTTTGAAGGAGACGGTTAAAATCTTTGAGGTGCATAAACAACAAACGGTTCTCCTGACTGCCTTTTGAACCCAGCATTGCTGTTCTGTTTGGAATCAAAAGGTCATTCTATGGCCTGTAGCATAGTTTAATTTCACCTGACAACACATAAACTGTAAGGAGATAATATAAATGAGCCTCCAAAGCTGAAGCTATAATTTTTGTTTTGTATAGGCAATTCAACTAAGTTGAAAGTTAAAGAAGTATTTATTCACTGTTATATTTTTGCTTCTGGTAAAATATATTGGTGGTGAAATTCATTTTGGAAGGCAGCGCAAGGCGGGCAGTCGCGTTTCCGCAGCCCCTTTTGCACAGCGCTCGGTTTTCGTTTCCATTGATGGAAAAGAATATTGGGCAGAGTTTAAAATGAGCTGCAGATTCGCTGTCACCCATTTTGCACTACCATACGAAACAAATTTCACCCCCAATTAACTTTGCCATGAAAGAGATTACAAATTAATAGTTAAAACCTGTTTTTGATTAACACTTTTACTCACTTGAGCTATTTTTACATTTTCTTTTCATTTCCCTTTGATTAAAAAAAATCAGTTTCAGTATGTCATTGTTGCTGTGGTATAAACAAGCTACCAACAAAGCTCAACGGCCTAGAAATTCATCCCGGGCAGTGACGCAAAGCGGGCGATTTTGGATCGGCTGCCTGTTATATGCAGCGCCTGATATTCAGCTTCATTGATTGCAATAGAACTTAATATCAGGCGCTGCATATAATGGACGGCCGATCCAATACCGCCCGCTTTGCACCACTGTGCGAGATGAATATTTAGGCGTATCGATGTAATTCGGAAGCATCAAGTGGAACAAGTAACAATGTGGTTTTGCATACTCATTATACTAGGTGCATAATTTATATCTGCATGCTTAAAGACAGATAGTACACTTTAGCACTCTAATAGTTTTACATTGTCGAGTTGTTCTAGACATTCTATTGCGGTACTGAGGGAGTGCTGCACTGTCAGAGGTGCTGTCTTTCGGATGAGATGTTAAATCGAGACCCCGTTTGCCCTCTCAGGTGGATGTAAAAAATCTCATGGCGCTATTTCGAAGACGTGCAGGGTCGTTCTCCCGGGTGTCTTGACCAATATTTATTCCTCAGACAACATCAGTAAAATAGATAATCTGGTCATTATCTCATTGCTTTTTGTGACATCTTGCTGTGCACAAATTGGCTGCCGTGCTTCCTACCTTACAACAGTACTTCATTGGCTGTAAAGCACATTGAGATGCCCTCAGTCCTGAAAGGAGCTGTATAAGTTTCTTTCTTTCTTTCTTTCAATATCAATGGATGTTCTACTTGCAATGGTGAAATGATAATTGAGCATTGTAAAGCCTATAGTTAATCCTTTGGATTTCTACATTGTAATGACCTAAGAATGTATTTGTCCATAATACAGCAGTTACTGGCTATGGGCAATTATGTTCACAGCAATGGGAATAAACCCTCAAGCTAAGATTTTCAATTCACCTGGTGAGTCTGTAAGATTCGAAATTTTCAGCAAAAATCACGCAAGAAAACCGGATAAAATAAGACTGTTTATTGACCAAAGTAAGCTTGCACAGAAAAACCTTTGATAAAAGGGCATACAAAATGGCCGCCGGGCCCCGTGATCAGTTTCTGAACCATTTTATTTCTGTTACTGCAAGCCAGACAGGCTTGTGGATTGAAGACAGTAAGCCCGCGAAAGCCAGTATCTGGGAACTGAAACTCAGAGAAACAGCATACATATTCAATGAATTCTAAGTACAGGATGGGGCCCATCAAGATATGGGCGGACAATGCAAAAACACTTATACCCATTTATTGTACAAAGGAAAAACCGTTTAGCAGCCATCAAGGAAAATCTCCGGACCGATCAATATGCGAACCGAGTCGCGGTGACAATGAAAAAGACATTAAAAGACATTATCGGCCAGGAAGGCCAGTTTAAGTTATCACCGGCTCCGTTACAAGACAAAGCGCCCCTGCAGAGATTTCTGCCCGCCAAAATTAATACAAAGACAGGACTATGATTTGGCGGGAGATAAGACTGTCCCAAAAGGGTATAACTATGGATTGAAAGTCCATCTAAGTTACTGGAACAACTTCGGATGTCTTCCTCGACTTCTGCTACGCTGGGCGACTTCAGACTTCTACTTCTTCAAGGACTTCTTCTACAAGGAACGAACGAAGGACGGACGGTGCCAGGCTAGGTGCTTCTTCCACTTCAGCAGATGCGGAATCGATGAAGACGTTTTCGTCTTTTTAAAGACGGACGACTTCGGTGAAAAGACAACGTGGTCGGTGTTCAGCCGAACAAGGCTCGGCCACGACGAGAAGACGACGAGGGTGGCCCGGGTACTGAGGTCGGGAGATCATCGACGACCCAGGCCAACGGAGAAGAAACCCTCTGGAGAACCGGCGATCCAGGCCGGAAAGATTCTTCCATGTACATGCACTTCTTCAACAGCCTGCATCTGAAGTCTGCTCCATGAACTCAAATCCACGATAGTGGATCTCAACCTTGACGAGCGCTCATCGAGGCTGTGTCTACCCCACCGCCTCGAGGGAGAGAGAATATCGATTGCGCCAGTAGCTTCCAAATCCACGTGACGACGGAAAGCGGTGCCAAAAGGCTGCGAACCCCCCTTTTTCGCGATTACAAGAGTGGTGAGCATGATCCCAAGTTCCCCAGGTCGAAACTTAGTTTAGGTATAGGGGAGGGAGTTAAGGGTAATCGTAATGTGTTTCCCCTTTTACGATGTGCCGTGTGTTCCCCATTTCCATAGAGTTAAGTTCATAAATTTGTGTATGATTGTAGTAACTTTAATCTGTGCCTATGACATGTATTTTGTAATGCTTCAAACTGTTTAAAAATAAAAGCATCCATTTCGTGCTATTCAACCTGGTCTACTGAGTTCTTTCTCTGCACTACTGTTCTCTGCATCTAAGTCCAAGGTCGAGAACCGTAGGGGGAGTGGGTCGAACCACTCAAGGGTAATTATTGCACGAAGCCTGGCAGGAGACCAGAACGAGCAAGAGAAACCCCCTACAAGTTGGATTTGGCTGGCCAACTCCCAAGCATTTCTAACTAATGATATTATTCTGAAATAAAAGTAACTTATCCTGTATCTAAAATAATTACAGGCATACAACATCATTTGACCACTAAAATATAAACGTTTCCAACCTATAAATCATACATTAAATACAGATTTGGTATCGCAGGTTGCAGATGAGGGATATGTAAATTTGTGACTTATACCACTTGAACATAGTTAATACTCTGCAATGCATTTTGTTTTCAAAAATAATGCAAAACTATAATAAATAGGCACAATTTCATTTCACCACTGAAATTCATAAAATTGGTTAAAAACATTAACAACCAAAAATGATTTGGTTTTTAAAACCTTTCAATTATTATTAAAAGTTATCATTAAGTCAGAGAAAAAAGAAGCTGTATTTCACAAACCATTTCTTCAACCCTGCATTGTGGTGCTTGATTGACTCAGAGCAAGAATATGAAACAATGATTTGTCTAGTAATTGATTTATTATAAACACAGGAGCAACATAAATCCCTGTGTGTCTGGATATAGAAATCAAGTCAAGTTATTGCATGCTAGTGATGAGATCCCTTAGAGCCAAGAATCATTGAACAGCACCTTGTGGCTCCATCAGGAGCCAGAGCTTTTTCAGCTGAGGGGTCAATTTTTTTTTTAACTTTCAACTTTTTCTTGATTGCCAGTTTCTTAACAGCAGTCGATCACTCTGGGACTGATTAACACGAGCAAACCAGCATTAGGCCCTTACTGCCACATTAGCAAAGTAACTACGCTCGCTACATGCGGGTGTATTTTAAAGTGGCACTATTAAAGATGGAACTGTCAGGATTTCTGGTGGGGGGATCGTCATCCCACCGGCCCTGCCTCACAAGAAGTGCCCATTCCCCCTCCCATTGAGGCAGGATTGGAGCACAACCGGCTCGTGCCACAAGTTTTCCGTTTGCTTCTCAACATCGTTTGGCCACTAAAACATAAATGTTTCCAACCTATAAATCATACATAAAATACATATTTGGCATCGCAGGTTGCAGATGAGGGATATGTAAATTTGTGATTAATACAAATTGAACATAGTTAATTCTCTGCAGCACATTTTTTCCCCAAAATAATGCAAACTCCAATAAATAAGCACAATGTTATTTCAACACTGAAAATCATAAGATTACTCCCAGAAGTTCAAGGTTTATATAAGGGTTGATCTTAACCCTGCCTGGCAAAAACGGTGTATAGGAGAGGTTAAAATCGCCCATTTCCACTAATCGGCCCGAGGCTGCAACATGCCCTCCCGGCGGCATTTTATCTTAAATGACTTTGATGTCTCCCACCCTAATTCCTGCCCCCACTCACCAGCCCTGATCATTTCCACCGGCTTCAGGCGGGAGACAGATTTAAAACATTTAGATGAGACCCTGCCGTTAAAATCGGTCAAACCTCCTTTTGCATTTTGTTCATGACTTCCAGAATGTGACATCCACTTTGGACCACACATGCAGCGAACCCGCCACGAGTTAAAATCACCCCCATTGTGTCTGGAATTGGAGTAGTCGAGATTAATGCGCTATGTATTGAATTTGGCACAAGTTGTATGTTTGAGATTTAGATGCTCAAACATATCATATTTGATGAGCTTTTCCATTTTCCTCATATTTCTGTCTATTCTGTTCTCCTGGATACCTTTCCCTATAAGAAATTTATACCTTTAGCATTGGGTGATCTCATCCTACTTTATTATGTAATGAGATTAATTCCAGGTCATACCCTCACTATTTTTCCCTCAGTATCATCAGCAGATAGTCTCTCTTGTCTCCCACACTAGTAAAATAACATATCACCTATTATTGGTCTCCTGTGTGCTATTAAACGGTTTAAGATTCTTTCTTACAGTGTCTGCAATTCATAATTGCAATGGATGGCACCATATTTGAGCAAACCCACTCTGTGTAGCAATTGGTTGCAACTTCAAAAAGAACAAAGCCAGTCAAAGCCCATTGCCTCTGCCAGCCTACACCAACATCTGGATTTAAAATTTTCATTGAGTACTGCAGAGCTCTACCAGGGACCAAATTACACAACACCTATCTTTGTTATCTTCTAATGTGTGGTTTTCAGAATGTGAAGCCTGCTACAATCTTAGTATAAGAGCTCACAACAACCTCCTCATTCATTAGAATCATAGAATCATAGAATGGTTACAGCATGGAAGAAGGCCATTTGGCCTGTCGAGCCCATGCCGGCTCTCTGCAAGAGCACTTCAGCTAGTTTCACTCCCCCGCCCTTTCCCCGTAGCCTTGCAAACTTATTTCCTTCAGATACTTATCCCAATCCCTTTTGAAAGCTGTGACTGAATCTGCCCCCACCACCCTTTCAGGCAGTGCACTCCAGATCTTAACCACTCTCTGCATAAAAAGTTTTTTCTTTGGTCGCCTTTGGTTTCTTTTGCCAATCACCTTAAATATGTGTCCTCTGGTTCATGACCCTTCTGCCAATGGGAATAATTTCCCTCTATCTACTCTGTCCAGACCCCTCATGATTTAGAACACCTCTATCAAATCTCCTCTCAATCTTCTCTGCTCCAAGGAGAACAACACCAGCTTCTCCAGTCTATCAATGTAACTGAAGCCCCTTATTCTTGGACTCATTCTCGTAAATCTTTTCTGCACCCTGTCAAAGGCCTTCACATCCTTCCTAAAGTGTGGTGCCCAGCATTGGACACAGTACTCCAGTTGGGGCCAAACTAGTGTTTTATAAAGATTCATCATAATTTCCATGCTTTTGTACTCTATGGGCTGGATTTTGATACTTTTTTTTAAATCATTGATGGGATGTGGGCATCGCTGGCTAGGCCTGCATTTAGTGCCCATCCCTAATTGCCCTTGAGAAGATGGTGGTGAGCCGCCTTCTTGAACCGCTGCAGTCCATATGGTGTAGGTACACCCACAATGCTGTTAGGAAGGGAGTTCCAGGATTTTGGCCCAGCTACAGTGAAGGAACAGCGATACAGGTCCAAGTCAGGATGGTGTGTGGCTTGGAGGGGAACTGGTAGGTGGTGATGTTCCCATGCGTCTGCTGCCCTTGTCCTTCAAAGTGGTAGAGGTCGCGGGTTTGGAAGGTGCTGTTGAAGGAGCTTTGGCGAGTTGCTGCAGTGCATATTGTAGATGGTACACACTGCAGCCACAGTGCGCTGGTTGTGGAGGGAGTGAATGTTTAATGTGGTGGATGGAGTGCCAATCAAGCGGGCTGCTTTATCCTGAATGGTGTCGAGCTTCTTGAGTGTTGTTGGAGCTGCACTCATCCAGGCAAGTGGAGAGTATTCCATCACACTCCTGACTTGTGCCTTGTAGATGGTGGAAAGGCTTTGGGGAGTCAGGAGGCGAGACACTCGCCGCAGAATTCCCAGCCTCTGGCCTGCTTTTGTAGCCACAGTATTTATATGGCTGGTCCAGTTCAGTTTCTGATCAATGGTAACCCCCAGGATGTTGATAGTGGGGGATTCAGCGATGGTAATGCCATTGAATGTCAAGGGTAGATGGTTAGAGTCTCGCTTGTTGGAGATGGTCATTGCCTGGCACTTGTGTGGTGCGAATGTTACTTGCCACTTGTCAGCCCAAGTCTGAATGTTGTCCAGGTCTTGCTGCATATGGACACGGACTGCGTCAGTATCTGACGAGTCTTGAATGGTGCTGAACAGTGTGCAATCATCAGCGAACATCCCCACTTCTGAACTTATGATGGAAGGAAGGTCATTGATGAAACTGCTGAAGATGGTTGGGCCTAGGACACTGCCCTGAGGAACTCCTGCAGTGATGTCATGTGGTTGAGATGAATGACCTCCAACAACCACAGCCAACTTCCTTTGTGCTAGGTATGATTCCAACCAATGGAGAGTTTTCCCCTTGTTTCCCATTGACTGGAGGCATGTAGGAGGCGGGAATACAACTTTTGGGGTTGTAGTCCCGCCTCCATCGAGTTGTGGCCAACCCACATAATTTTCACTTGATTGACCTTGTTAAGCCCGCCCAGCGGGCTCAGCAGGCCAATTAAGGGCCACCCGGCAACAGGTGAAGTCACAGATTGACATTTCATCTATCAAGAGCTTTTGACAGATGAAATATCAGCATTTAGAAACATAGAAACATAGAAGATAGGAGCTGGAGTAGGCCATTCAGCCCCTCGAGCCTGCTCCGCCATTCAATGCGATCATGGCAGATCATCCAAATTCAGTACCCTGTTGTGAGGGGTCGTTTTAATGAGCTTATGGTGTGCTAAATCGGTTTTGATTTTCGCACTACTCGTGAACGGTTTCGAAGCGCTCCCCCCTCACGGTTCTAGACACTGGGCTTATTGCCAGACAACTTTTGTGTGTTGGCCCAACTCGTGACTTGGAAGACAAATGGTCAGATGAGACAGATTGAGTTTTAAATCAAAACGATCTTTATTTTTGAAAGAGAATGTACACAGAGAAAAATGGCAAGAATAAATGCAGACGAAAAATAACATTTCTCACAGAGGACTAAATTATACACTGAGAAAAATAACTTTAAAGCATATAAACAGTTCTAAAATAGCGATAAGCTAAAAGCGGGGGTGAGGGAAGCGCACGGACACATCGAGGGATAAATCACACTCCTGACTTACAAATACCCTTAACGTTACAAACCCTCCCGTTACTGAATATACCTCAATTATGTCAGTTAGGTAGAGTTGGGCCTTTATGCTCACCAGAATTTCAAAACCCTTCTGGACCTTGGTACTTCTTGTTACGTCTGGAATTTCTGATCTTCCTTATGGGACCGGCTCCTGGACCCTGTTACTTGGTGTCGTCCGGGACCTCCGACCTTCCTTATGGGACCGGCTCCTGGACTCGCTCTCCTGTACAAACTTTGGAAGTCCTCCGAAATCCTCGAGCCATTTTCTGTTCCGCACGGTCCTCGAACTCCTGATGCTAACTGGACTTGGACTTCACGGTGTGAACCGTCTCCGGAGGAGTCTTCCTTACTCTGGTCGAATCTTAGACTGACTTGCTGACGATTTACCTGAACGGTTATACTCTTTTCTGGCCCTAATCTTGGCGCCAAATCAACCGTTTTCCTTTGTTAAGGTTGCTTTAACAAAAGCAAGCACATTAATTTTAACTGCTCGCAAATCGAACTAATGGGAATCCGATTAGTGTCCCTTTGTTTGTGTGTGCTCAGCAGTTTCTGAGATCGGTTACCGCTTTGCCATAATGGGAATCCGTTTAGTGTCCCTCCGTTTGTGTGTGCTCAGCGGTTTCTGAGATCGGTTACCGCTCTGCCAGCGATTAGCGCACCTCCAGGTGCTAATAGTTTTGTTTACTGCTGTAACCACATTACAATATCAAAAACAGTAAGGTTCTGGATTCTTCTAATCGATGATGACTCAGACTGCTGTTAGGTACTGTGTGTGTGTCCTTTTGAACTGTGCCATGAGAACTGCCAACTCCATTCTGTGTTCTCACAATGTGGCCACTTCAGGGGCCCTACCCGTATACTGTATTTCATGGATTTTTGCGAATCCTACAGTCCCCTCTGTGATACAATGAACATCTTCAATCGTCTTTGTATCATAAAATGTCTTTGGGTGAGCACAAATCCGTTCCCTCCCCAACTGACCTTCCCCGTAATTTACCTTGCTAAGGAGTGTACCTCGCCCGCACTTTACTCATTCCGAACAACGAAGTTTGAGAAATCATTTCCTATTGGAGACAAACCTTTAAACAATATACAGACTCACCTAGAGTCATAACAGAATAATCATAATACAATATAATGCGAAATCAAACAAGGTACAGAACAATCCAAAATATTAAAACAACCGTAATTACACGGGCGACTCCCCATTTATACTGACATAGTGGCCCCGCCAATTCGGCTGACTAGGGAATTCCCTGCTGTGTCCCTTCCTTCTGCACTGTACACAGACCAGGTACAAAACTATCCCCAGTTGGCACACCACCAAAATGTGGGAAGCCAGTCGGATCCATGATGGGACCTCTATATTATCAAAAAGGTCCCACCATGGTGGAACCACTATATCCTGAATTTCTGCCCCTATATCAACGGTCTTTTGTTCCAAAGTGAAAAAGTGTTTCTGCGAGATGGCGACCGCTTTGAGCAGTGCGGTTAGGTGTTCTGGGAGAGGGGGAATCGTAAAACCAAAATGTGCTACATACTTTTGGAGATCAGTGAAATTCTCCTTAACGGTGAGGTGAACAGTGGATGGTTCGGGGTTCGGGATAATCTGCAGCTGTGCCACTTGAACTATTGCCTCGGGTTTAAAACAGAAGCTGCTGTCACTGACCGCGCACCAGCCATGCTGTCCGTGCCGGTAGTCAGACGCTGCGGTGGCGACACAATATGTCCCACCTCCTATGTATGCCACCTGTGGGGGAACATGGCCCTGTGCCATGGCTTCCATAGTGCAATTGATAGGCTTAGCGTCAGCAGACCTGAACCCGCATTGTGGTATTGAATAGGCATTCAAGTGCTGGGGACACAGGATTATGTGTGCTCCCCGGCTACGGCACCCCGAGAAGTCAGTCCCCATCATAGCATGCTCCCACTTAATGACGTAGGGTGGGACCTCTGCAAAACAGACATAATCTCCCCCCTGAATGACTCCAATGTTCACCACCCTATACACCGGCGCAGGTCGGCCTGTCCTGCTCATTATGGGGATCTGCACGACGACCCCCATGATGGTATGGTTGGAGCGGCCACAGTCCACCGGGACTGGATAGGCCTCAGAAGCGAGCCGGAGCTGGCAGGGACTCAACGCGTTCTCAAAAGGGTGGAGGGCTGCGAGGTGTTTGTTACTGATCCAGGAGGGGACCAAACCCTGTTTCAAGTCCTCCAGATTGCTGCTGCCCTCGCCCAGCAACCATGCCCCGTACAGCACGCACACCTCATTCTGTGCAGCCTGATCTGAGGCGTTCCTGTCCTCCCTAATGAGAGCGTTGACCATCCGAGCCTGCTTCTCCAGCTCTGCTATGATCTCTTTTAAGTGGAGAGTCATAGCCTGATCCTCATGGAGCTCCGAACCCACCACCCGATTTTCGCCTGTGAGGATCCCCCTCAACTGGGTCTTTAACCCGTTAACCTGCTGTTGCAATTCGATGTCGTCCATACTATTTATGATGGATGACCCAGTGTTAAACCCTGTGAACCAGTCATTCACGGTGCCCCTTTTTAGTCTCCCTGCTTGCTCCCATTGCTTGTGGCTTTCGGTATACAGCTTGGTTCTGTTGACCCTTGCGAAGTCAAATTCAAAGAACTTCTGCAGGGTCTCTTTTAGCAGGGCCTGATATAGCCTTCCTGTTTCAACGGGGCACCATTCTGGCAGGTGCACCTCGGTTAGGTTGAGGATGACCGAGGCCACCGCGTAATGGACCCCCTGGTAAGCCATTTGATCAGTCGGAACTAAAACTAAACCATTCCCCGGTCCCTTGGTGGTGGTGGGGCACCCCTCTGTTACTGACCGTGGTGTCTGGGTCGTGGGCAGGGGCTGTCGGGGGTGGGTCACTAACTCAGTGGCATTAACTGCGATTGGGGAGTAGGGGACCGCGCATGCGTCCAAGCGCGATTCGCAGTCCATCCACCTCCCGTTATCTTGCCACTGGCTGTGGAAAATGATGGAAACACCTGCGGGGCAGACTTTTCCTGAACCCCACATACATACTTAAATCCCTTGATCGGATTCCCACCATTTATCCCAGCACACTGTCAGCCCTCCCTGGGTCCCTGTGATGGTCCGGTGAGTGTTGTTCCCTAACCTTTCCCACTGTCCTCTGGGGTTCCCCATGTCCTTGCTCAGTTTCCTGAGCCACCACCACCTATCCAGGGGGACGTTCCCCCTGCACGTTAAACAAATTCATTTTCCCACAGTAACACTGATCCGCGTGGCCTTGATCGTGACCCGCGGACACGATAGTGAAACATCTCCATAAGTGAAACCAATGTCATTAGAGTATTTAGTGGCGTTCGATCCCAGCCAACCCGACCAGTTGCCCTCGTGGGTATATCCAGCGACTTCCTCTGTCTTGCGCAGGCCCTGCCCGTCGTGGGCCAGGGGCGCCATTTCCCCGGTACATCCAAAGATGTGGTGATCCTCCGTCTCCCCTCACCACGCGATGTTGAGGCCCACCAGGGCCGTGAGGATGATGCCTCTTAGTAGCATCATTGGATTAATATCTGTTGGAGAGATAAAAGAGAATGTTCGAGCCGGGCTCCTTGGGCTCCTCGGCTTGGGTGTGGGGTGAGTGGGTCCCGCGACCCTAGCTCACTTAACTTGCCACTCTGTACCGTTCCAAAATGCCACCATACCTCAGAAAAACCTTATACATACATACTAAATTTACAAATAACTAAACCTTACTTAGCAAACTATGGTGTATGTACATGTGCCGTCCGTCTCCGGACGGCCAGCTTAAAATCTGTGGGGACTGTCGCAGGCCTCCCCCTGTGGCGTTCCCACCTCAGTTTCAGCTGCTGGTCCCTAGCAGCCTGTAGCTGCTGGCTGTGAACTGTTTAGAATTCCCACAGCTTTCCTACGGAGGTATCTTTTTACAGTAACCGGCGACCAGACCTTTTCAATGCTACACTGAGGGGCAAGACCTAAGACCTCTGGCTCCTCCCCTTCACCGCTGTCGGGGGCGGGACCTTCGTCCTCCAACTCGGCTTCACTTTGACCAGGGGCAGGACCTGGGACCTCTGGCTCCTCCCCTTCTGGGTAATCGGGGACAGGACCTGGGACCTCCGGCTCCTCCCCTTCTGGGTAACCAGGGACAGGACCTAAGACCTCTGGCTCCTCCCCTCCTGGGTCCCAGAACAATGGGGGAGTCTCCCGTTTAGATGAGACCACTCCTCCCGTCACGCAGGCTGCACGTCCAGCCTGTGTGACCTGTGGCTGCAGCTCCCCTACAGCGTTTAACTCTTTACTGGCCTTTTCAGCCCCTGCTGTCTGTTTCCCTGCCTCCGGCTTAAACAGCTTGCACTGTTTAATATACCTGGCAGCTAGCCAGTAATCTAGTTTTATCTCCTCTTCCCTACCCACTCCTGTACTGGGGGCAGGTATCCCCTCACCACTCGCTTCTGGTGGCTGAAAATCTTCATGAACCATTTTAAAAACCTTTAGCTGACCCTCTAAATTGCCAGCCCTCGCTGTTAACCTAGCGTTCTCCTCCCTTAAAGCCTGCTCAACTAACTTAGCCTCCGCAACCTGGCACCACAGGTATTTCTCCATTTTACTGGAGGTCTTTTCCTGTGCATGTCTTTCTGGGGGACACAGGTCGACAGGCTGCGCTGGCTCTAGTCATTGTGGGGGGGCAGAGGTGGGGGAGGGAACTACAGCAGCTGTACTTCCCTGGCCAGTCAGAAGAGACCGCATGGCCTCTAAAAATGACTCGATCCCAGCAGGAGCAATTTCTGTCTCTGCCTTTTGGACTGGGACTGTGGGAACCTTTTCCCTTGTGTCCTTCCAGGGATTCTTACAGTCCCTGCGCCAATGCCCCTCCTTCCCGCAACCGTAGCACGTTTGCCTGCTTTGGTTGGGACGGCTCCCTTCCTGACGCCACTCTTTACGGGGCTGGTCACCAGGCCTGACCTCACAAACCTCCCCTTTTTGCTGGGGTGTCTCACTATCCCTCCCGTTTCTAAAGGTGACAGTGAGTTGGCGGTTTACCGTCGCCTCCGTGGTCAGAGGGTTTCGGGGTCGAACCAGGCCATTGCCTGCATTCGAACGCGGGGCAGGGAGTTGTTCATAAGGTACCTTAGCCAGTGAACTAACTGTTCCCTGTTCAGGCGCGCTCGCGCCGGCACTCCCGGGCACGCATCCTGATAGACTGGCCACAGCCTGTCCGCGAACGCCTGCGGGAATTCCCCGGGGAGCTGGACTGTTTTCTCTACCCGGGAGAACGGACTCCCCTCGTTCATCCCCATGCCCTCCAGGATCTCTTCCTTGAGCTTGCCATAATTCTCCTGACCCCTCTTACACTCATCTGGTAGCGTCTGGAGGAGATCACTACCCAGGGAGAACAGCATCATTTTGGCCTTTTCTGCCTCGTCGCAGTCATTCACACAGGCTGCCTGCTCTATCTCCCTAAAGTGCAGGGAAGGGTCCCCCCTCATGGTGAGCTTGGGGATGTAGCTCACCATGGAACGCAATTGTTGCGTACCGTGTGGAATCTGGAATTGGTTCTGGATGTCCCCAGTTTCCCCGTCGTTACCGGGTGGTCCGTACCTCCGCTGTATAACGGGGTACACCGGTCCCGGTCCCTGACTCTATCTTGAGCTAGCCTGGTCTACCTGGGGTTCTTCATCCCCCACCTGCTCCTGTTCCCAGACCTCTGGAAAACTAGGGGCTAGGGGTGGTGGCTGTGCAACCTCAGGTTCCCTAACCTGTTTAGTTCTAGGGGCTGCCTGCGGGACTGCCCTGACTGGGTTGCCGTTAAATTCGGCCTGGCCGATTTTTGGGCTAATGAGACATACCATCCCCTTTGCTTTGGCCAACTCCATACGTAGGCTTTCAATTTCCTGCCTACAGGGGCCGTGGTCTGCTTCCTCAAACCCCTGAGCGCAAGCCACCTTATAAGCTGTTTTTACCTCGGCTACTTTCTCCTCCTGTGCCTTAAGTACCCCCGTGAGGCTGCTAATTTCCGCCTTTAACTTCCTTTCTCTTTCCCTAGATTCTCTTGCTTGGTACTCAACATGTTCTACCCTAAAACTAGCACTCCCCTCTAACTCAGCTATCTTGCCCTTTAGCCTTTCTACCCTGGCTTGGTGCTCACGCTGTACTTCAGCGGCCTGGCTTTCCATGTGCTCTACTTTCCCCCGATGATCCCGGACCATCGCTGCCCTCTCTTGGCTTATTGCCTCCAGGGCCACTAGCACTTTCCCTTCTGCTGCAACCTTTTCCTGCAGCTCTTGGGACAAATGCCTAATCTTAGATTCTTTACTGGCCACCGCATGGTCCAGTACCAGAACATGCTTTTTATAACACATGAGCCATACCGCTTTCTCAATGCCCTTGTGGTGCTTTTTATTAGCCGTCCACTGAGCGGCTGCCTTTAGGGGACGCTCGGCTCCTAACAAGTCATACACCCATTTTTTCGCTACATTGACTTTCCCACACACGTAGGAAGCTAAATTATCTTCCATCACATCTGTCTCACCCGAGTCTTTGTCCACCACACAAGGTTTATGTAGCCAGTGTCCTGCCGTGGTCGCCATTCTGTAAGGGGTCGTTTTAACAAGCTTATGGTGTGCTAAATCGGTTTTGATTGTCGCACTACTCGTGAGCGGTTTCGAAGCGCTCCCCCCTCACGGCTCTAGACACTGGGCTTATTGCCAGACAACTTTTGTGTGTTGGCCCAACTCGTGACTTGGAAGACAAATGGTCAGATGAGACAGATTGAGTTTTAAATCAAAACGATCTTTATTTTTGAAAGAGAATGTACACAGAGAAAAATGGCAAGAATAAATGCAGATGAAAAATAACGTTTCTCACAGAGGACTAAATTATACACTGAGAAAAATAACTTTAAAGCATATAAACAGTTCTAAAATAGCGATAAGCTAAAAGCGGGGGTGAGGGAAGCGCACGGACACATCGAGGGATAAATCACACTCCTGACTTACAAATACCCTTAACGTTACAAACCCTCCCGTTACTGAATATACCTCAATTATGTCAGTTAGGTAGAATTGGGCCTTTATGCTCACCAGAATTTCAAAACCCTTCTGGACCTTGGTACTTCTTGTTACGTCTGGAATTTCCAATCTTCCTTATGGGACCGGCTCCTGGACCCTGTTACTTGGTGTCGTCCGGGGCCTCCGACCTTCCTTATGGGACCAGCTCCTGGACTCGCTCTCCTGTACAAACTTTGGAAGTCCTCCGAAATCCTCGAGCCGTTTTCTGTTCCGCACGGTCCTCGAACTCCTGATGCTAACTGGACTTGGACTTCACGGTGTGAACCATCTCCGGAGGAGTCTTCCTTACTCTGGTCGAATCTTAGACTGACTTGCTGACGATTTACCTGAACGGTTATACTCTTTTCTGGCCCTAATCTTGGCGCCAAATCAACCGTTTTCCTTTGTTAAGGTTGCTATAACAAAAGCAAGCACATTAATTTTAACTGCTCGCAAATCAAACTAATGGGAATCCGATTAGTGTCCCTTCGTTTGTGTGTGCTCAGCAGTTTCTGAGATCGGTTACTGCTTTGCCATAATGGGAATCCGTTTAGTGTCCCTCCGTTTGTGTGTGCTCAGCGGTTTCTGAGATCGGTTACCGCTCTGCCAGCGATTAGCGCACCTCCAGGTGCTAATAGTTTTGTTTACTGCTGTAACCACAGTACAATATCAAAAACAGTAAGGTTCTGGATTCTTCTAATCGATGATGACTCAGGCTGCTGTTAGGTACTGTGTGTGTGTCCTTTTGAACTGTGCCATGAGAACTGCCAACTCCATTCTGTGTTCTCACAATGTGGCCACTTCAGGGGCCCTACCCGTATACTGTATTTCATGGATTTGTGCAAATCCTACACTGTCCCTGCTTTCTCCCCATATCCCTTGATCCCTTTAGCCTTAAGAAATATATCCAACTCCTTCTTGAATATATTTAATGAATTGGCCTCTACTGCCTTCTGTGGTAGAGAATTCCACAGGTTCACCACTCTCTGGGTGAAGAAATTCCTCCTCATCTCTGTCCTAAATGGCTTACCACTTATCCTTAGACTGTGCCCCCTAGTTCTGGACTCCCCGACCATCAGGAACATCCTTCCTGCATCTAGTCTGTCTAGTCCTGTTCGAATTTTATAAGTTTCAATGTGATCCCCTCTCATTCTTCTAAACTCCAGCGAGTACAAGCCCAATCGACCCAATCTCTCCTCATACGTCATTCCTGCCATCCCAGGTATCAGCCTGGTGAATCTTCGCTGCACTCCTTCCATGGCAATAATATCCTTCCTCAGATAAGGCGACCAAAACTGCACACAATACTCAAGATGTGGTCTCACCAAGGCCCTGTACAACTGCAGCAAGACATCCTTGTTCCTGAACTCAAACCCTCTCGCTACGAAGGCCAACATACCATTTGCCTTCTTAACCATCTGCTGCACCTGCATGCTTACCTTCAGTGACTGGTGCACAAGGACGCTCAGGTCTCATTGCACTTCCTGTTCTCCTAATCTATTGCCATTCAGAAAATAATCTGCCTTCCTGTTTTTGACACCAAAGTGGATAACCTCGTATTTATCCACGTTATATTGCATCTGCCATGCTTCTGCCCAATCACCCAACCTGTCCAAATCATCCTGGAGTTTCTCGGCATCCTCCGCACAGCACACATGCCCACCCAGCTTTGTGTCATCTGCAAACTTGGAGATATTACATCTAGTTCCCTCGTCCAGATCATGAATATATATTGCGAATAGCTGGGGTCCAAGGACTGATCCCTGCGGTACCCCACTAGTCACTGCCTGCCACTCGGGAAAAGAGCTGTTTATTCCAACACTTTGCTATCTGTCTGCCAACCAGTTCTCTATCCAAGTCAATACCTTGCCCCCAATCCCATGTGCCTAAACTTTATACGCTAACCTCTTAAGCGGGACCTTATCTAAAGCCTTTTGAAAGTCCAAATACACCACGTCCACTGGTTCTCCCTTATCTATTTTACCAGTTACATCCTCAAAAAATTCCAGTAGATTAGTTAAGCATGATTTACCTTTTGTAAATCCATGTTGACTTTGTCCGATCCGGTCACTGTTTTCCAGCTGTTTTTTGATAGCTCTTTGAAGCTGTCAAACACTGACAATCTGTACACTAAGTTAATTACTTCCTCTCAGGCTGATTTAGAGATCTCTCCAGAACAGAAAGCTGAATGCTGCAACTTTTGACAGCTCGCGGCCATTCTGCTTTCTGTGCCGGTGAGATGAGGGACTCCTGAGACCTGAAGGAAGGAAGGCTGCAAAGGTAAGTAAAGATAAGTAAAACTTATTTAAACACTTTACACACACCAAACATACTTACCTCTGCACTCATGCACACATCGCTCACCTATACACCGGACATCTCGAACCCTCCAAGCCTTTCAGCCCAACGGTCCATCTCGCTACCTTGGCGTGGTTTGGAGCTGTCGGGAATCCCACACTTCAGGGATAAAAATAGGGATTAGGCTAAAAACTGCCTGTTAACTGCTAACAGGCAGTTAATTGGCACTAATCCCCTTCCTGCCTCGGGGAGGCGGGTCCCAGCACAGGCTGGGTATCCACCTCCTTTGAAACTGGCATGCAGGCGGGTTGGGGGCGGGATGGGTTCGTGCCCCCGATTTCGCGATTTTAAACCCCACACGCCTCCAATCCTGCCTCAACGGCCCAATGAAAATCGAGCCCATTAACTCTATTTATCAAGCCCAGGATCCCGTAAGCCTTTTTAAATGCTTTCTCAACCTACCCTGCCACCTTCAATGATTTGTGCATATATACCTCCAGGTCTCTCTGTTCGTGTACCCCCTTCTGGATTTTACCATTTAGTTTATCAGTCCTCTCCTCATTCTTTCTACCAAAATGTATCACTTCACACTTTTCTGCATTAAATTTCATCTGCCACGTGTCTGCCCATTTCACCAGCCTGTCTATGTCTTCCTGAAGTCTATCACTATCCTCCTCACTGTTCACTATACTTCCAAATTTAATGTCATCTGCAAATTTTGACTTTGTGCCCTGTACACCCATATCCAAGTCATTAATATATATCAAGAAAACCAGTGGTCCTGTAACCGACACCTGGGGAACACCACTCTATACCTTCCTCCACTCCGAAAAACAACCACTACTCTCTGTTTCCCATCACTTAGCCAATTCTGATCCATGCTGCTTCTGTCCCTTTTTATTCCATGGGCTTCAACTTTGCCTGCAAGTCTATTATGTGGCACTTTGTTGAATGCCTTTTGGAAATCCATGTACACTATGTCAACTGCATTACGCTCCTCAACCCTCTCTGTTGCTTCATCAAAGAACTCAATCAAGTTAGTTAAACACGATTTGCCTTTAACAAATCTGTGCTGGCTTTCCTTAATTAATCCACACTTGTCCAAGTGCCTGTTAATTTTGTCCGCAATTACTGTTTCTAAAAGCTTCCCACTACCAAGGTCAAACTGACTGGCCTGCAGTTGCTGAGTTATCTTTACAACCCTTTTTGAACAATGGTGTAACATTTGCAATTCTCCAGTCCTCTGGCACCACCCCCATTTCTGAGGATTGGAATATTATGGCCAGTACCTCCACGATTTCCTCCCTCAATTCCCTCATCATCCTAGGATGCATCCCATCTGCTCCTGCTGATTTATCTACTTTAATTACAGCCAGCCTTTCTAACATCTCTTCTTTATCAATTTTTATCCTATCAAGTATTTCCACTACCTCCTCCTTTACTTTGTCTATGGCAGCGTTCACTTCCTTGGTGAAGACAGATGCAAAGTACTCATTTAATACCTCAGCCGTACCCTCTGACTTCATGCATAGGTCTCCTTTTCGGTCCCTAATCAACTTCACCCTTCCTTTTATTACCCTTTTACTATTTATATGCCAATAGAAGACTTTTGGATTACCTTTTGTGTTGGCTGCCATTCTACAACAACAACAACTTGTATTTATATAGCACCTTTAACGTAGTAAAACATCCTAAGGCGCTGTACAGGAGTATTTTAAGGCAAAAAATTTGACACCGATCCACATAAGGATAAATTAGGGCAGGTGACCAAAATGTTGGTCAAAGCGGTAAGATTTAAGGAGTGTCTTAAAGGAGAAAAGAGAGGTAGCGAGGCGGACAGGTTTGGGAAGGGAATGCCAGAGCTTAGGGCCTAGGCAACAGAAGGCATGGCCATCAAAGGTTGATTGATTATAATCAGGGATCCTTAAGAGGGCAGAATTAGAGATGCGCAGATATCTCGAGGGGTTGTGAGGCTGAAGGAGATTACAGAGATAGGAAGAGGCGAGACAATTGAGGGATTTGAAAACAAGGATGGGAATTTTGAAATTGAGGCGCTGCTTAACCGGGAGCCAATGTAGGTCAGCGAGCACAGGGGTGATGGGCGAATGGGACTTGGTGCGAATTAGGACATGGGCAGCCAAGTTTTGGATGACCTCAAGTATATGTAGGGTGGAATGTGGGAGGCCAGCCAGAAGTGCATTGGAATAGTCAAGTCTAGAGGTAACAAAGGCACGGATAAGGGTTTCAGCAGTGAATGAGCTGAGGCAAGGGCGGAGACGGGCGATGTTACAGAGGTGGAAGTTGGCGGTCTTGGTTATGCTGCGGATATGTGGTTGGAAGCTCATTTCAGGGTCAAATATGACACCAAGGTTGCGAACAGTGTGGTTCAGCCTCAGAGAGATGTTAGGGAGAGGGATGGAGTCAGTGGTGTGGGAATGGAGTTTGTGGCGGGGACCAAAACAATGGCTTTGGTTTTCCCTATAGTTAATTGGAGAAAATTTTTGCTCATCCAAAACTGGCTGTTGGACAAGCAGCCTGACAATTTAGAGACCGTGGAGGGGTTGAGAGAAGAAGTAGTGAGGTAGAGCTGGGTGTCGTTAGCATACATGTGGAAACTGACGCTGTGTTTTCAGATGATGTCACCAAGGGGCAACATGTAGATGAGAAATTGGAGCAGGCCAGGGATAGATCCTTGGGGGACACCAGAGGTAATGATGCGGGAGCGGGGAGAGAAGCCATTGCAGGCGATTCTCTGGGATTAGATAGATAAGAATGGAACCAGGCGAGTGCAGTCCCACCCAGCTGGACGACAGTGGCGAGGCGTTGGAGAAGGATGGAGTGGTAAACCGTGTCAAAGGCTGCAGACAAGTCAAGAAGGACTTGTAGGAAAATCCACATCAGAGCAGTGGGAGTCATTCAGAAAGGAAATAGAGAGAGTACAGCGCCAACATGTTCCGGTAAAGGTCAAGGGTGGGACCAACAAGTCCAGGGAACCCTGGATGTCAAGGGATATACAAGAATGGATTAGGAAAAAAAGGGAGTCTTTTGGCAGATATAAAGGACTAAAAACATCGGAACCCCTAGAGGAGTATAGAAAGTGCAGGGGGGTACTTAAAAAAGAAATTAGGAGAGTGAAGAGGGGGCATGAAAAAACACTGGTGGGCAAAATAAAGGAAAATCCCAAGGTGCTTTATAAGTATATTAAGGGCAAGAGGATAACCAGGGAAAGATTAGGGCCCATTAGGGACCAAAGTGGCAATTTGTGTGTAGAGCCAGAAGATGCAGGTGAGGTTTTAAATGAATATTTTGCATTTGTGTTCACTATGGAGAAGGGTGATGTAGGCATAGAAATCAGGCAGGGGGATTGTGATATACTTGAACAAATTAGCATTGAGAGGGAGGAGGTACTAGCGGTTTTAGCAGGCTTAAAAGTGGATAAATCCCCAGGCCCAGACAAGATGTATCCCAGGCTGCTGTGTGAGATAAGGGAGGAGATTGCAGGGGCTCTGACACAAATTTTCAGAACCTCTCTGGCCACAGGGGAGATGCCAGAGGACTGGAGGACAGCTAACGTAGTACCATTATTCAAGAAATGTAGTAGGGATAAACCAGGGAATTACAGGCCAGTGTGCCTAACATCAGTGGTAGGGAAATTATTGGAAACATTTCTGAGGGACAGAATTAGTCTCCACTTGGAGAGGCAAGGATTAATCAAGGATAGTCAGCATGGCTTTGTCAGGGGGAGATCATGTCTAACCAATTTGATTGAATTTTTCGAGGGGGTGACTAGGTGTGTGGATGAGGGTACTGCAGTTGATGTAGTCTACATGGACTTCAGTAAGGCTTTCGACAAAGTCCCGCATGGGAGACTGGTCAAGAAGGTAAGAGCCCATGGGATCCAGGGCAATTTGGCACAATGGATCCAAAATTGGCTTAGTGGCAGGGGGCAGAGGGTGATGGTCGAAGGTTGTTTTTGTGACTGGAAGCCTGTGTCCACTGGTGTACCACAGGGATCGGTGCTGGGTCCCTCGCTGTTTGTAGTGTACATTAATAATTTAGATATGAATGTAAGGGGTATGATCAGTAAGTTCGCAGATGACACAAAAATTGGTGGAGTGGTAAATAGCGAGGAGGGAAGCCTCAGGCTACAGGACGATATAGACGGGTTGGTCAGATGGGCAGAACAGTGGCAAATGGAATTTAACCCTGAAAAGTGTGAGGTGATGCATTTTGGGAGGACTAACAATGCAAGGGAATACACAATGAATGGTAGGGCCCTAGGAAGAACAGAGGATCAGAGGGACCTTGGTGTGCAGGTACACAGATCCCTGAAGGCAACAGGACAGATAGATAAGGTGGTTCAGAAAGCATATGGGAAACTTGCCTTCATTAGCCGTGGCATAGAATATAAGAGCAGGGAGGTTATGATGGAGCTGTACAAAATGCTAGTTAGGCCACAGCTGGAATACTGTGTGCAGTTCTGGTCACCACACTATAGGAAGGATGTGATTGCATTAGAGAGGGTGCAGAGGAGATTCACCAGGATGTTACCTGGGCTGGAGTGTTTCTACTATGAAGAGAGACTGGGCAGAATGGGGTTGTTTTCCTTAGAGCAGAGAAGGCTGATGGGGGACCTGATTGAGGTGTACAAAATTATGAGGGGCATAGATATGGTAGATAGAAAGGGGTCAATAACCAGGGGGCATTGTTCAAGGCAAGGGGCAGGAGGTTTAGAGGGGATTTGAGGAAACACTTTTTCACCCAGAGGGTGGTTGTAATCTGGAACTCACTGCCTGAAAGGGTGGTAGAGGCAGGAACCCTCATAACAGTCAAGAAGCATTTAGATGAGCACTTGAAACGCCATAGCATACAAGGCTACGGACCAAGTGCTGGAAAATGGGATTAGAATAGATAGGGCTTGATGGCCGGCACAGACACGATAGGCCGAAGGGCCTCTTTCTGTGCTGTATTACTCTATGACTAAGGGCGAGGAGGGATAGTTTACCTTTCTCACAGTCACAAAGGACGTCATTTGTAACTTTGATGAGAGCCGTTTCTGTACTGTGGCAAGGGTGGAAACCTGATTGGAGGGATTCAAACATGGAATTGCGGGAAAGATGGGCACGGATTTGGGAGACAACAACACATTCAAGGACTTTGGAGAGGGAAGGGAGGTTGGAGATGGGGCAAAAGTTTGCAAGGACGGAGGGATCAAGGTTTGGTTTTTTGAGGAGCCGGGTGATGACGGCAGATTTCTATTCTCATACCCTCTCTTTGCCCCTCTTATTTTCTTTTTCACTTCTCCTCTGACATTTCTATATATAGCCTGATTCTCAGATATATTTGCGACCTGACATCTGTCATTGTGAGGCGATCCTGGCTACAAGAATGCCAAAGCTTCAGTTTTCTCGGTGAATCGATTGATTCCTCAGGGTTATCTTGGCAAAGAACAAATCTTCAGCTCAGACAAACAAACATGGGCAGGGTACATTCATAAAACCATTTTCAAAGATGCACTGATTGTGTTCTGGCTCATTTAGCTGAGTGGAAATGGGTCTGAAATCTGTAGGGAACCTCATCCAGGTCATGGTACTGAGCCATCAACAATAGCATTCTACCCGTAACAGAAAGTGTAAGCTATCAGTCCAGGAACTTCCTTTGAGCGGTTTCCTTAAGGACTTGTTTAATGTTATGTCATCAGCAATAGAAAGATTCTCCCAGTATTTTAAACTGGCTGCTGGCCCTTATACCTGTCCAAATAGTACTATTCAGCAGAGCTTTGACCTATTCCTATTATAAGGTCAATAACAGGACAACTTTGTCATGAAATAATAGCATTAATGGCCTTCACCAATTCACTTGAAACCACTAAGTATTTTGCAGAATTTCTCATCCTATCAGAGGAGAAAAGTAAGATGAAGGAGGATGTGGACGTAACCAACTACATAAGCCTCCGCAGGAGATCTGAGCATATTTTTGATTGTGTATGCATCTCATTTGATAAATTAAACACAAGTATTATCTCACATCTCTAGATTCTGGCATAGGGAGATCCATGGGCATCCAAGAATGCCATACATCTGGAAGTAGACACATTTGGCTTAAAATGTTAAGTGGAATATTTTTTATCTATTACTGCCCCAATCATTAGTTGAAACTATCAGGTGTGATGTGTTAGCAATTCTTTTTTATTTTCAGAATCTGCTAGATTTATGCTTTTCACCTGCAGTTACCTGGTAGTGATGGTGATGGCACACCTGGAAAGTACAACCTCAAGTTGGTTCTTCTCTTGGATTTTCAGTAATTTAATGTCAGAACCATTGAACTAAGGGATGGGGGGAAGATACTGTGAGTTTAATTTCTTTCATTCAAGTCACCTTACTGGTTTTCATCTTTGCATGAAGGCTTAGTGAACTCAGGCATAAGTGATTGATCATCGTATCCTGTTTGGAATGTGGATAGGGTGCTTTTCAAGCAACACCCTTCCATTTTGCCTGAAATTTTGTTTCTGTGTTTCATTCATAACAGCAAATCACACCTTCAAAATTGTATGTCCCACCTCATGCTTCTCTGTAAAGGAATATCAGATAGTTGAGGTGTGCAGGACACTAAAGGCTGGATTTTACCAAACTCGGCGGGTCTGTGACGGGCAACATCGGTGGCGGGTCCTGGCCTCACTGCTGGATCCAGCCCACCCAGCGCATTTGCTGGCCAATTGAAGAAAGTGGGTCTGATGATGTCATTTGATGACACGTCATCAGCCGGTTTCCTTAAAGGGACCATGTGCAAATTTATTTTGACATTAGTGCTGTCAATGTTCTACAGCATTGAGGTGCTGCAAAAACTGACAAGCACTGTGCAGAGGTGCATGGCTGCACCCAGGCTTTCCCACCGGGATGTTTTCTTCCCTTCAAATGGGCAGAAGAGAACTCAGCAGGACACCAAAGCAGCCTGGTTGCACATTGCACAAGAGGGCACAAGCAGGGATGTTGTCAGGAGGACCTGGCTGCAGTGGCACAAACCTTTCAATTATCTCAGTAGATCACAAAACGTTACTGCAAAGCCACACTCAACCGCATCCTGCTGTGCCACTCATCATATCCCCATCACTCTGCCTTCCCTACCCTACTCCTGTACAACCTTACTCACACCAACTTACCTTGCACCTCCACCCATCCCTCTCTATCTATATTATCACTTCCACATCTCACTAGCCACCCCTAACACTCACCCTCACCCTAGTGCAATCATACCAACTAACAACACACAAGGGTAGGCACTTGGATCTTTTATGCAATGTTCATGTAAAGTTTCTGTTACTATGGTGTCAAACATTTAAACTTTTATTTTCAATACTTTGCGATCTTGGACAGATCTGTGTGCACCTTTGGAAGTGGCTTAGTGAGTTGCAGTGAATGGTGAGACATAACAGTACCCTCTTCAAAGGTGATGAGTATGAAAGGAATGGCTTGGGCATTTTAGGGATGCTTTATGGTGTTGGTGTAGGGTGATGCTGACCTGGCGCCTCCTGTGTCAGCCAGGGTATACAACGTCAAGTGAAGTAAATGTGGTCATGGTGAGGCCATCCCTGGCTTCCCGGGCAGCAATGTAGTCGGGTGCTGATGCCCTCTGTCCTGTGCAGCATCAGTTGTTTGCAGAGAAGGTTGGTGTTGTTGTTGGTGCTGCTGGTGTGCCTGGTGCTGCTGGTGTTGGGGCTGATCGTGGTGGGATTCTGAGGACCAAGGTGAGATAGTTTCAAGGGCACTGATGCTGATGGAACAGATGGCAGGTGAACTTGAGATGACAGTAGCGATCTATCAATGGTGAGAAAGGTTGTTCCAATGAGGTGACACAAGATACAGAGTTTACTCCAAACACTTGCAACCTGCCAAGAGCTCAAATTGTCTTCCAAATGCAGTAAGCAACAGCTTTTGAGCTTGGAAAGTGAACAGCTCTGAGATGGGAGCTTTTATCGCACATTTGCAGCTGTCAATTAATGAGATGGTTCCATGGCCATTCAACTCCTGCCCTGCTTACCTGGTGTGATCCCCGAGTAGCGTGGAGCCCGTGGGTGACCTGGTAAACTCTGAAGGTGAGCTAGAAATAGTTCTTAATGCTCTGTTAATAAGGTCATAATAACCTTAATAGCCTCCTCTGCCGCTGCGTGCCGGGTCTGCTCAGCGCGGACAGACCTGACATTTGGAAAAGGCACGTGGCTGTGGGTTGACAGCGGGGTCCTGAACCGCTGTCAAAAAAAAAATCAATTTTCCCACCTGACCCGCCACCAATTGTGCCTGTTGACCAGCTGGAAAATTCCCCCCTAAGATTTTATGTAAAATGTACAATAGACTTTGCCAATATCGACTGTTGTATGCATGTGTTAGATACACGACTTCAGATAAGCAAATACTAAACAGAAGTTAACAACTTGGATAGCATAGGGCAGCACGGTGGCATAGTGGCTAGCACTGTTGCCTCACAGCGCCAGGGACCCGGGTTCAAATCCAGCCTCGGGTGACTGTCTGTGTGGAGTTTGCACATTCTCCCCGTGTTTGCGTGGGTTTCCTCCGGGTGCTCCGGTTTCCTCCCACAGTCCAAAGATGTGCAGGTTAGGTTGATTGGCTATGATAAATTGACCCTTCGTGTTAGGGGGATTAAAATGTGTGGGGTTACGGGGATCGGGTGGGATATGTGTTGGTGAAGGGGTTACGGGGATTGGGTGGGATATGTGTCGGTGCAGGCTCGATGGGCCGAAATGGCCTCTATCTGCACTGTGGGGTTTCTGTATTTCTGTATTCTGTATACTGTAACTCCATGTGTCATTGTCCAAAAGGGTAGGTCTTATCAAAGAAAGTTAGGGTGAATTCCCATTCCATACCTGAGTCAACAAAACTCACCTCAAAATACTGATTGGAAGTATGTGAACTCCTATCAATATAAGTTGACATGCACACTATCCTGCATTAACCCTAACCCACCCCTCTTGCTTGTTCTCCATTGTAAAGCCTTATGTTTTATGGAGCTGCCTCAGATTATAAATAAGCATGTCCATGAACCAGGAAGTAACTAATGTCCAATGTGAGCTCAGGTTAAGACTCTTCAGTGATAACGATGACTAATTATGCAAATTTCCTTCCATCTTAGGTACCATAAATTACTGTTATGACATCAATATTATTCATGATTAAAACATTTGAAAGCCTAGAAATGACTGTTTATGATATTAGCAGACTAGTGCTAAATGCATTCACATGCCATTGCTAAATCTAATATTCTAACAAAGGTTGTTGACCCATTTATTTCACCAAATCTCCATTAAAATGGAGGATGGAATCACAAACAGTCATTTCTAGAATAGAAAGTAACAAATATGAACAGATAGAGGGATCATCAATTGATTAGAAATATGGGGGGCAGATTTCCTCTGGTTGCTATGTGCTAGCAATATCATAAACATCGAGGGAAGACTTCCTCTCTTTGAGATATAGGTGATTGTTTACAGTGTCACTAATATAGTGACCAAAGCAATTCTTTCTCCTATTCTACATGTAAATATCAGCATGAGATGCAAGCCTGGAAACTGCTGTGAGTGATGTTATTGTCTAAGTATTTCTTCCAAGCCTATCGATTGCCTCTCACTGCTGTTTTAGTTTTAATCGAGGCATTAACCCATTTAAAATAAACGGCTTGCATTAAAAGAGTGGAGAGAGAAATTTGATACAAATGCATTAAGAGTTTATACAATAATATAAATCTGTAATAATATTCAGTCTACGTGTACATTTCACATGATCTCATCTGATCTGTAATGAACAGGAATAAAAACTAAAAATGCTGGCTATACGCGGTACGCTTTAGAAAAGGAAAGATTAGTTAATGTTTCAGATGGGACACTTGATCAGCAAAAATTTCAGCAACAATCTTTGAACAGTTCCAAGAAAACCATGGAAAGCACCATGCCTACGGAATGACAAAATGATTAACGTATCAATCAGTCATCCACATCCTATTGATAAGTCAATGCCTGACCATTGAAATTAATTGACTAATCTAAAGGACTGCGTCTACATTGAGTGCCAGAATAATTACAAGGCACATTAGAATTACTTGAGTTGTAATGATAAAGAGTTCCAGAATGAGCTTTCCACATCCATCTCATCTTAATCGTAAAAGTAGCTATTAGCACTTGCTGCCTGAAGAGATAATTATTTGTCAAACTATGAATGACTTAATCCATTTATCATGTCATTTGAGATGCTGAAAAGTCCAGCACAGCAATCTAAGGCAAGTGGAGACATCTGTGCTTGATTATGCAGTATCTTGAAGGGAAAGTACTGATGCGCTATCAATTACTCATAAAAGACTGAGAGTTAAGAGAGTAACTAAAGGCTTTTATTAACAAAAGAATGAAGGTCTGCCTCGAGTGGTCGACCGGTCCAGAAATACAAAGGGCTGGGGAGCAGTCACCTTTATACTAGGACTTGTGGGAGGAGTCAGCCGAGGCATGTCCAGGCATGTACACAGTGGAATACAAACAGTGGTTTACCACATTCACCCCTTGTTTAAAATTGAGTCCGGCGGGGTGAAGTGTATTAAAAGTTAGTGTATTGGAGTCTCTCCGGAGGTCTTGTCTGCCGCTGTGATCGGCGTGGCGACGGCAGGGGTAGTGGAGCTTCCGGCGTCGAGTCCTGCGTGGGCTGTGGCACAGGCGTGTCGTCCTCGTAGATGTCGAGCGGGTCGCGGGGCCCAGGCCTGCCGTCTGCTGGGGCTGGATATCGGATCGTGGGGGGGGGTGGTAGTGAGTAGTGGGTTACTGCGGCCCCCGAGGGTGCAAGGTCTCTTATGGAGACTGTGTCCTCCCGCCCGTCCGGGTATGCAATGTAAGCATACTGGGGGTTGGCGTGGAGGAGGTCGACCCTCTCGACCAGGGGGTCCGTTTTATGGGTCCTCACGTGCCTTCTCAGTAGGACCGGCCCTGGGGACGTCAGCCATGGCGGTAGCGATGTCCCCGATGTGGACTTCCTTGGGAAGACAAACATTTTCTCATGAGGGGTGGCGTTAGTGGCAGTGCAGAGCAGTGACCGAATAGAGTGGAGCACATCGGGGAGCACATCCTGCCAGCGGGAGGTTGGAAGGCCCCTAGACTTTAAGGCTAGCAGGGCGGCCTTCCAAACTGTCGCATTTTCTCTTTCCACCTGTCCGTTCCCCCGGGGGTTGTAACTGGTGGTCCTGCTTGTGGCAATACCCCTAGTTAGCAGGTACTGACGGAGTTCGTCGCTCATAAATGATGAGCCCCGGTCGCTATGGATATAGCTGGGGAAACCGAACAGGGTGAAGAGGTCGTTCAGACATTTAATGACCGTGGCACTGGTCATGTCCGGGCAGGGGATGGCGAACGGGAAATGGGAGTACTCATCAATAATATTGAGGAAGTACACATTGCGGTCGGAGGAGGGGAGAGGCCCTTTAAAATCAACGCTCAGGCACTCGAAGGGGTGAGTGGCTTTTATCAGGTGGGCCCTGTCTGGTCTATAAAAGTGCGGTTTGCTCTCAGCGCAGACTTGGCAGTTCCTGGTCATGGTCCTGACCTCCTCAATAGAGTAAGGCAGGTTGCGGGCCTTGATGAAGTGGAAGAACCTGGTGACCCCCGGGTGGCAGAGGTCATTGTGGAGGGCCCGCAGTCTATCGATCTGCGCGCTGGCGCAGGTGCCACGCGATAGCGCATCCGGGGGTTCATTGAGCTTCCCGGGCCGGTACAAGATCTCGTAATTGTAGGTGGAAAGTTCGATTCTCCACCTCAAGATCTTGTCATTTTTGATTTTGCCCCTCTGCTTGTTGTTAAACATGAAAGCAACTGAACGTTGGTCAGTGAGCAGGGTAAATCGTTTTCCGGCCAGGTAGTGCCTCCAATGACGCACAGCCTCCACAATCGCCTGGGCCTCCTTCTCAACAGCAGAGTGTCTGGTCTCCGGGCCTTGGAGGGTTCGTGAAAAGAAGGCCACGGGTCTCCCCGCCTGATTGAGGGTAGCGGCCAGGGCAAAGTCGGACGCGTCGCTTTCCACCTGGAAGGGGATGGATTCGTCCACTGCGTGCATGGTGGCTTTGGCAATGTCTTCCTTGATACGGTGGAAGGCTAAGCGGGCCTCTGCCGTCAAGGGAAAAGAGGTGGACTTGATCAGCGGATGGGCCTTGTCCGCATAGTAGGGGACCCACTGGGCATAATAGGAGAAAAACCCTAGGCACCTCTTCAGGGCCTTGAGGCAGTGGGGCAGTGGGAGTTCCATAAGGGGACGCATCCGGTCGGGGTCGGGGCCGATGACTCCGTGTTCCACAACACAGCCAAGGATGGCGAGGCGGTTTGTGCGGAATATGCACTTCTCCTTGTTATATGTCAGGTTCAGGAGTTGGGCGGTGCGGAGGAATTTTTCGAGGTTTGCGTCATGGTCCTGCAAGTCACGGCCGCAGATGGTCACATTGTCCAGATATGGGAAAGTGGCCTGCAACGCATTTTGATCTACCATCCGGTCCATCTCCCTTTGGAAGACGGAGACCCCGTTGGTGACGCCAAAGGGAACCCTAAGGAAGTGGTAGAGGCGGCCGTTTGCCTCAAAGGCAGTATACTGGCGGTCCTCAGGGCGGATAGGGAGCTGGTGGTACGCTGATTTCAGGTCAATGGTCGAGAAGACGCGGTACTGCGCGATCTGGTTGACCATATCAGCTATGCGGGGGAGTGGGTAGGCGTCCAGCAGGGTGTAGCGATTTATTGTCTGGCTGTAGTCGATGACCAGGCGCTGCTTCTCGCCGGTCTTAACGACCACAACCTGGGCTCGCCAGGGGCTGGTGCTGCCCTCAATAATCCCTTCCTTCAGGAGCCGCTCCACTTCGGTTTTAATGTAAACCCTGTCCCCGGCACTGTATCGCCTGCTCTTTGTGGCGATGGGCTTACAGTCGGGGGTGAGGTTAGCAAACAGTGGGGGGGGGGTGACTCTGAGTGTGGAGAGGTTGCACCTGGTGCACGGCGGACAATTTGGGAGCTGCTGGCTGCGGACTGTGAGTGGGGGTAGGGGTCCACCGTACGCCATCGTAACACTTTTAAGGTGGCACTGAAAATCTAACCCCAGCAGGACGGCAGCGCAGAGGTCGGGCAGGACCAGAAGTTTAAAATGATCGTACACGGTCCCGTCTACTACGAGTGTCACTACGCAGTAGCCGCCGATGTCCGCCGACTGGGACTCGGAGGCCATAGAAATCCGCTGGTGCGCAGGCAGGACTGGGAGAGAGCAACGCCGCACCGTGTCGGGGTGGATGAAGCTCTCCGTGCTCCCAGAGTCAAAAAGGCAGATTGTATCGTGGCCATTTACTTTAATGTCCATTGTGGAACTGGCCAGCTGGTGCGGTCTCGCTTGGCCCAGTGTAACGGATGCCAGCGTAGGGGTCGGTGTGTCGCTGCGGGTATCAGATGAGGCGGTGTTGGGGGCCTGCTGCGTTCCGGCTGTCGTCCAAGATGGCGGCGTCCATGATCCCCATGTGGCTGGAGGCGTCCAAAATGGCTGCTGTACCGGTGGTTCGCACATGGCCGGGGAGGCCCAAGATGGCGGCCCGCATGGCCCACACGCGGCGCTGCTGGGGTTCGGGGTGGCTTTGGCCCTGCAGACATTAGCGTAGTGTCCCTTCTTCCCGCAGCCCGAGCAGATCGCGTTTTTCGCCGGGCAGCGCGCTCTGGGGTGTTTTGCCTGGCCACAGAAGTAGCATTTCTGGCCTTGGGGCACTGCTGTCTGGCCTTGGGACACTGCTGCAGTAGTTGGGCCGTTGCTGGGGTGTGGCTGGGGTGGCACGGCGCTATGAGGCGGTCCTACCGTGTCCCAGGCTGTCATTCCCCGCGGCATCCACGGTGCAGAGGAGTAGGCATCCATGCCCCGGTAGGCTGCATCCAATGATAGTGCGAGTTCAGAGGCCTTGTTGAGATCGAGGTCACTCTGCTCCAACAGTCGCTGTCGGGTGTAATTGGATCTGTGGCCCGCTACAAAAGCGTCCCGGATAAGTTCCTCTGTGTACACGGCAGCCTTTACATCCTTACAACCATAGGCCCGGCCAAGCATAGACAGTGCCTGAAGGTATTCCACGGTCGATTCCCCAGGTTGTTGTTTACGACTCCCCAGAAGGTGCCTGGCATACACTTCGTTCACTGGGCGCGTGTACTGGTCCTTGAGGAGCTTGATAGCGTCCGCGTACGAGGTAGCGTCTTGGATGACCGAGTACACTCGGTGGTTCACTTTGGAGGTCAGGACATCCAGTTTGTCCTCGTCCGATTTGATTGCTGCGGAGGCGGTCAGGAATTTTTCAAAACACTTAAGCCAGTGAGTAAACTTGGTGGATGAGTCCGCCTCCCGATGACCTAAGTCCAGGCATGCTGATGTGAGGATCTTCTCCATTATAAAAATTTTGTTAATAAAATTGATGCGCTATCAATTACTCATAAAAGACTGAGAGTTAAGAGAGTAACTAAAGGCTTTTATTAACAAAAGAATGAAGGTCTGCCTCGAGTGGTCAACCGGTCCAGAAATACAAAGGGCTGGGGAGCAGCCACCTTTATACTAGGACTTGTGGGAGGAGTCAGCCGAGGCATGTCCAGGCATGTACACAGTGGAATACAAACAGTGGTTTACCACAAGTACTTTACTCTGTAAAAGGCTTCGGTCACATTGCCTATCAGTAGTATACAAGCTGGATCAACAATGAAAGAGATATCTAATGTTTTCTTTGAGTTATATGTTGTTCTTAAGTAAACGTGAAACTTACACTGATTAAGAAATACGTAGTTGCTTTAAAAGGCTTCCTGTAAGAAAGAAGTGAAAAGTAAATTGATATAAAAAGATAAAGGGAACAATTGCATATCAAAGGATTCAGCAGGTAAATGTCAGAGAAAACCTATGTACGTAATGGGAGACCTGTGCTGACCTTCTCAAGTACTCCCTCTTCCGAATTACAGCCAGACCCATTACCCATAGCTCTTAAAATTCCTGGCACCCCACTACACACTTGTCCAAAGCTGGAGACACTAGGTTGTTTGCATAGCTGTGGACTACAAGGTTGTTTCAGTGCTGGATGGCCCAGTCAAAGCTGAATCGCCCTTCAAATAGGCTGAAAAAAGTATTCTTTTTAACTCTTTGGCTCCCAGTGGAACAACTCCAATCAAAGAAGGTATTCGATCTTGATATATCCGTGTATCTTAATGTTGTGTCCTTCAATAATCAGACAAAGACTGCAGGGAACGATCAACAGGTGTTTACTGAATGAGGGTTCAAACTGCAACTAACTGTACAGATTATTACTCAGGGTTTATATACAGGTGTGGTCACTGCCGGTACTACAGGATACAGGAGCTGTAAAAAGCAGTTCTCCCCCTTAAAGGTACATACATTACAATTCCTCCCCTTTTAGATTAACAGTACCATAACACTCATTTATCAATTAAATATCAACGAATTACAATTAACACTTTTAACATGCAACATTAACTGAAAATAGTCTATTTATAAATTCAGTCTTTGGGGAGGCTTCCTGATTCTTTCTGGATAACGCCTTTCCCGAGTGTCTCGCTCTTGGTGCGGAGGCGATTCTAACACCCTGTCGTCAGTTGATTCATCAGCTTCCATTGCTATTGTTTCTGAGGTAGATGCGACCTGTACGTCGGGTTCCTCACCAGGTATGCATGGCCGAGACATGGGGTTGACTCGTTCCTGTGACTCTAGGGTCTGGTCAGCATGGCGTCTCACAATGTTCTCCCCAACATCCACTGTGTACATTAGTGGCCCCTGCCGTGTGCATATCGTTCCTGGTTGCCATTTCTCTGTTCGGTAGTCGCGGGCCAAGACTGGTTGCCCTAAATTGAAGCTCCTTGTCGGCTTCTCATTGATGTGCTGGAATTGCTTACTCTCAACATCTCTTCGTACATTTGTTCTGAGCAAATCCAGACGAGATCTCAACCTTCGGTTAAAGAACATCATGGCCAGGGCCTGGTTGGTGACTGCATGTGTCGCATTCCTGTAGGCTAACAGGAAATTGTCCACCTTATGCTGCAGTGGAATGTCGTCATCGCACATGGCCTTTACTGCTTTTTTAAAGGTTTGTACGAACCTCTCAGCCAATCCATTTGTGGCTGGATGATACGGGGCGGATGTGTAATGCCTTACCCCATTCCTTTTCATAAATCTTCGAAACTCTTCGGACACAAACTGTGGTACATTATCAGAGCAAATCTGCTCTGGCAAGCAGTTCCTGGCAAAAATGATCCGTAGGACTGCAATAGTTTTCTCCGTGGTGGTGGAGGACATTTTGATCACCTCAGGCCATTTCGAGTGCGCATCCACGGCTATTAAAAACATTGAGTCCATGAATGGACCAGCAAAATCAATATGCACCCATTGCCATGGAGATGAGGGCCACTCCCATGGGTGTAGAGGGGCATGTGGTGGTGCATTTTGGACCTTCTGGCATCCTGAGCAGCTCTTTGTCAGGTCCTCGATTTGCTGATCGATCCCCGGCCACCAAACATAAGCCCTAGCAAGGCTTTTCATTTTCACCCCTCCCAGATGACCTTCGTGAAGCTCATTGAGCACTCTCTCCCTTAACTTGGGTGGAATTACCACTCGGGATCCACACATCAAGGTCCCCTGGCACACTGACAGCTGTTCTCTTCTGGATGAGAATGCTGGCAACAGTGAGTCGCCATGTGCTGGCCATCCCTTCACTGTCAAATCATATACCCGAGACAGTGTCGGGTCATTTTGGGTCTCCTCTATATCCGCGTTAGTTACTGGCAAGCATTCAATTATAGTCGAATGAAATATTTCGACAGGATCCACTGCTGGTGCTTCCTCCGCAGTATACAGTGGCAGGCGTGATAGCCCATCAGCGTTTCCATGCTGTTTCGTGCACTTATACTCGATTTCATATTGGTGCGCCCCTAGAAAAAGGGACCATCTTTGTAGCCATTGCGCAGTCATCACCGGAATGCCCTTCTTTGGATTAAAGATGGAGACAAGCGGTTGGTGGTCAGTCAGCGAGGTGAACTTCTGCCCGTGCAGATAGTGATTGAACTTTTTCACTCCCCACAGTAGGCTGAGGGCCTCCCTGTCAATCTGGGCGTAGTTATGCTCGGCTGAGGTTAGTGACCGAGACGCAAAGGCTACTGGCCTCTCCGAGCCGTCCGGGAATTTGTGCGACAGCACCGCTCCAATGCCATAGGGTGATGGATCACACGCCAACCGAATTGGTAGTGCTGGGTTGAAATGAGCCAACATCTCTTTAGTTGTGATCAATGCTTTGCTCTTCTGGAAAGCTCGTTTACATTTGTCACTCCACTTCCATGGTACCCCCGTTTGCAGTAGAGTGTTCAGTGGGTGTAGTACGGTGGACAAATTCGGCAAGAACTTATGGTAGTAGTTCAACAGCCCGAGGAACGACCTCAGTTGTGAAACATTTTCCGGTGCTGGAGCCTTGACTACTGCCTCAATCTTTTCAGGGGACTTATGTAACCCCTCTTTATCAATAACGTGGCCACAATACGAGATCTGCTTCTGGAAAAACTCGCATTTGTGGCGATTAGCTCGGAGCCCATATTGCTTCAATCTAGTGAGCACCTGCTCCAGGTTGGCGAGGTGATCACTGTCATTTTCGCCCGTGACCAGGATGTCGTCCAAATAACACTGGGTCCCTGGAATCCCTTGCAGGACTTGTTCCATTGCCCTTTGCCAAATAGCCGGAGCTGATGCTACCCCGAACACCAGCCGGTTGTATTGGTAGAGACCTTCATGAGTGTTGATCGTGAGGTACTGTTTCGAGGCTTCTTCTACCTCCATTTGCAGGTACGCCTGGGCCAGATCAATCTTAGTGAAGCGTTTCCCTCCAGATAGCGAGGCGAAAATATCTTCAATCCGCGGAAGCGGATATTGTACAGTGTGAAGGACTGGGTTCACTGTCACCTTAAAGTCCCCACAGATGCGAACCTTCTTTGGTTCCCCAGGTGTATTACTCAACGTCCTCTTCATTACAGGAACGATGGGTGTAGCCCACTCGCTCCAGTCCACTTTTGTCAGTACTCCTGAACGTTCCAAACCTTCCAGCTCTGCTTCGACGGCTGGGCGGATCACATAAGGTACCAGTCTGGCCTTAAAAACTTTGGGCTTGCATTTTCCTCTATTTTGTTCATCACTGTTATGCCTTTTAGTGTTCTGAGTCCCTGCTGGAACACTTCTTCTGCGTCAGTTAGCATTTTTGACGTCGTCCAGGTGTGATGTCATCATCCTTTTTGGCATCTACAGTCAGTGCTTGTATGGAATGCCAATCTAGCTGTATCTTCCGGATCCATTCACGTCCTAGTAGTGGTGGTCCTCCATCTGGCAATACATATAGGTCCACTTTTGGTGTTTCCTTGCCGTTATATATAATGTTCACCCTTATTTTTCCTTTGGGGTAGACTTTTTGCCCCGTGTACGTCTTCAAGACAATCTTTGTATCTCTCAAGGGTATATGCGAGAATAGCCGCTTGTAGTCCCTTCGGTTTATGACTGTTAGGGCTGATCCTGTGTCCAATTCCATTTTCACTTGGACTCCTGCTTTCTTGAGCGTGACCCAGATAGTTTGGTGATCCTCCGTTTTGATCGCATTATGTAGTTTCAGACAACCCAGCTCCTTGCTTCCAGTGTCTGTATCACTCTTCTGTTCGTCTGAACTACTCTCCGTCACCTTATGTACCTTCTTGTACTTCTCCTGTGGAGATTTCTTGCTGCTGGTTTTCTTTCCCGACCTGCAGACTCTTGCTATGCGTCCTACTTTTCCACACTGTCTGCACACTTTGTCCTTGAACCAGCAATCATTATGGTCGTGTGTTGTTCTGCAGCAGCGATAGCACTTCACTGTTCCGTATGACATTTCATTTGTGCCATATTCTTGCGGTCTCCGTTGTATCTCTGCAGCGCCCCGTGCTGCTGCTTCATGTGATACCGCAATGCTGAAAGCCTTTTCCAGCTTAAGGTGCTTTTCAGATAAAAGCCGTTTCTGGGTTCCTTCACTTTGAAGCCCACACCAAACTTGTCCCTTAAAGTATCTGCTAGTCCCGTTCCAAACTGGCAGTGTTTCAATAGCTTGTGCAGTTCCATTAAATACTCAGCATTACTTTCATCTTTATGCTGGTTCCTTTTGTGAAACTTAAATCTTTCTGCTATCAGCAGCGGTGTGGGGTTTAAGTGGTCCTGTAGGATTGACACTATGTTTTCAAAATCCTTTTCTACTGGCTTCTCTGGGGTTACTAGGTTTCGCAGTAAGCTATACGTTTTTGCAGCCATTGAATTCAACAATACCAGCGCTTTCTTGTCATCTGGCACTTCATTCGCCTTGCAGTATACTTCTATGCATTCGACATATGTCGTCCAATCTTCGACTTCATTGTCGAACGCTGTGATACTGCCACTCTTCGGCATTTTTGGGTGTGGTTAGACTGGCTTAAAATGGCGACTCCCGTGCTTTCCTTTCTTCCCCGCTGCAGCTTAAAATGGCGTCTCCTGCACTTTCCTTTCTTCCCTGCTGTGGCTTAAAATGGCGTCTCCCGCGCTGCTGCCAACGCCGCTCTCGGCGGTCCTCGTGGCAAATGGTGATGCCCTGTGGGTTTCGTGCGCTGCTCCTGCGCTGTTGCCAATGCCGCTCTCTGCGGTCCTCGTGGCAATGGCAGCGCCTCACGTTTTCCTGCGCGCCTCTCTCCCCCGTTGACGCTGCTCGGCCCTTGAACACCGGCTGCGCTCTGCTCTCTCTCGTCTCTCTCCCCGTTGACACCGCTCGGTCCTGAACACTGGCTGTGCCCTGTGCGCTCTGCCCTCTCTCTCTCCCCCGTCGATGCTGCTCGGCCTTTTTCTGTGCCGCTCAGTCGGCTCTAGCCGCTGCTGTCTGGGAAGGGTCTGCGCAGTACCTGTTGCCTGCCCGTTTCGCTGGACCACCGTGACTGCAAAGCCAAGCCTGGCTCTCGACAGCCTCCCCTGTGATGCTCAAATCTCCGCTGGATGACTGGGCGGTTGCCCGTGGTCGACGCCCGTGCTTCTGGACTCGACCTCCTTCCACTGTTCTCCAGGAGTGAATCCCTGGGAGGTGATGCAGAGTTGCAGGTGGGTTCGAATTTGCGTCGTCGCCAATGTTATATCCGTGTATCTTAATGTTGTGTCCTTCAATAATCAGACAAAGACTGCAGGGAACGATCAACAGGTGTTTACTGAATGAGGATTCAAACTGCAACTGACTGTACAGATCACTACCCAGGGTTTATATACAGGTGTGGTCACTGCCGGTACTACAGGATACAGGAGCTGTAAAAAGTAGTTCCCCACTTAAAGGTACATACATTACAGATCTCCCCTGGTGAAGGATTAGGGCCTTTAGAAGCCCTCACAGGAATTCAAACCATCTCTCAGCTAGCATGCATTCAGCTGAGGCTTTTCAAGGATGTAAAAGTGAGGAATTTCTTGGCAAAACCTGCCCTCAATATTTCCTCTTAAAATACGGAAGAAGATCCACCCAAGGCTCCTCCTGACTGATGGCTGTGGCTGTAAGTGACTGTAAGTAGGACCTCTTTTTTTGCAGCCTGATTAATCTGGCTTCTGTTACAGCCTTCTGCTGCCTTTCATCCTCCAGCATATATATCATGTAAAATGTGATTCCCATTGGGAAGCTCATTGTTCAACTTTCAGTTACTAGCTCAGTAATAGTCTCGAAATGCTTTCTAAATGTTATGCATGTTAGGGGAAGTCTTGGTGAGTATAACAGTGAAAACATTTTTCCAATCCCTGTAGGATGTCCCAAGATATGGCCAAAGGTCTCCACAAGCCATCTCAGTTCAGCAGTGTCTCTTTAACCAAATGCTCTAGCCTTGATCCTAGCAAACTGCATTAAATAGTGGAGCGCCTTCGCAAGGGTTGATGGCAAGGCAGAAGTCATGGATACACAACATCATCTCTTGCTTTGCATCTGGCTGTCACTGGGAAGACAGGTGCTTTTTCAGTGAGTCCAGAACTCCATAGAATTTTTACAGGGGCAATTCTGCAGAAGAACCCTGACATACATTGTCCCATCTAAAATTCCTGGCCCTTCAAAGATGCAATTGCAAACTTACACCCTGCCCCAATTCATGAATCTTAGGGCTTCAGACCTGAAGAAAACAGAACCCAGAGGCAACAAGGAAGCTGGGTCTATTTCTAGAATAGATCAAAAGCCTCTGATGCCACCTACTAGCTCATTCATTCTTCATAAAAACCTTTCCCATTTTTTACAAGATTGCAGGATGTGTGGATTTGTCTTTAGGAATGTCTTCATAGCACATCAGGATTTGTTTATTATAATGGCCGTTATGCCACCTAATATAATTGTAATAAAGCTGTTTCCTGTTTCCCAAATATTCTTGCATTCCTAAATTTATAGCTGGAAATTCCCACCCATCTTTTTAAACATTGTGGCCCTGCAATTCCTCACCATCATTAGAATTTCTGCTGTGCAGATTCGGTTCAATCTGATTTGAAAGTCTCTAAATTGGGGCAGTAGCCATTTCTGCCAGTTTCCCAGATGAAAATCAATATGCCTGAGTTCCCAATGTTTTCTGTGCCTCCCTGTGATTCACCCTGAATCCCCATAGAGCTTATTAACCTATAATATAATGAGAGCCAGTGACATTGGTGTGTCAAAATCCAGAAAGTTACTCAGGGGAAATGTAGAATGAGATAAATAAGATAAACCTGTTGATACCAGCAGAAGTGAGGAACTTTTGAGCCTGAAGAATGCAGAAACTTAGACAATTGATTACTGGCGCTGAGAAGGAGCCTTTCAAGTGTTTTATTTAGCTTTTTCTTTGGACAGCTCTGGACTTGGCTGTAGGACTGTGAGACGACTGGGATGAGAGGTTCTCGGGAGCAGATTTTTTTGCTATTGTATTAGAACATAAGAAATAGGAACAGGGGTAGGCCATTTGGCCCTTCAAGCCTGCTCCACCATTCAATAAGATCATGGCTGATCTTCTACCTCATTTCACTTTCCTGAACTATCCCCATATCCCTTGATTCCCTTAATGTTCAAAAATCTATCGATCTCTGTCTTGAATACACTCAACGACTGAGCCTCCACAGCCCTCTGGGATAGAGAATTCCAAAGATTCACCACCCTCTGAGTGAAGACATTTCTCCTCATCTCAGTCCTAAATGGCCGACCCCTTATTCTGAGACTGTGACCCTTGGTTCTAGACTCCCCAGCCAGGTGAAACATCCTCCCTGCATCTATTCTGTCAAGCCCTGTAAGAATCTTGTATGTTCCAATGAGAGCTCTCATTTTTCTAAACTCTAGAGAATATAGGTCTAGTCTACTCAATCTCTCCTCATAGGACAATCCCCCCATCCCAGGAACCAGTCTGGTGAACCTTCATTGCACTCCCTCTATGGCAAGTATACCCTTCCTTAGGTAAGGAGACCAAAACTGTGCACAATACTCCAGGTGTGGTCTCACCAGGGCACTATATAATTGCAGTAAGACATCTTTACTCTTATACTCAAATCCTCTTGTAATAAAGGCCAACATCCATTTGCTTTCCTAATTGCCTACTGTACCTGCATGTTAACTTTCAATGATTCATGTACAAGGACACCCAGGTCCCTCTGAACACCAACATTTCCCAGTCTCTCACCATTTAAAAATACTCTGCTTTTCTATTTTTCCTACCAAAGTAGATAACTTCACATTTCTCCATATTATATTCCATTTGTCATGTTTTTGCCCACTCACTTAGCCTGTCTATATCCCCTTGAAGCCTCCTTGCATCCTCCTCACAACTTACATTCCCACCTAGCTTTGTATCATCAGCAAACTTGGATATATTACATTTGGTCCTCTCATCCAAATCATTGATGTAGATTGTGAATAGCTGAGGCCCAAGCACTGATCCTTGCGGTGCCCCACTAGTTACAGACTGTCAACAAGAAAATTCCTACTCTCTGTTTTCTGTCCGTTAGCTAATCCTCAATCCATGCTTGTACATTACCCCCCAATCCCATGAGCCCTAATTTTGTTTTATAACCTCTTATGTGGCTCCTTATCGAATGCCTTCTGAAAATTCAAATATACCACATCCACTGGTTCCCCTGTATCTATTTTGTTAGTTACAACCTCAAAAAACTCTAACAGATTTGTCAAACACGATTTCCCTTTCATAAATCCATGTTGACTCTGCCCAATCCTATTATTATTTTGTAAGTGCCCTGTTATCACGTCCTTAACAATAGATTCTAGCATTTTCCCTACTACTGATGTCAGACTAACTGGTCTGTAGTTCCCCATTTTCTCTCTCCCTCCTTTCTTAAATAGTGGAGTTACATTTGCTACCTTCTAATCTGTGGGAACTGTTCTAAAATCTATGGAATTTTTGAAAATGACAAACAATGCATACACTATCTATGTAGCCACCTCTTTCATAACCCTAGGATATAGGCAATCAGGTCCAGGGGATATATTGGCTTTCAGTCTCATTAATTTCTTCAGTATTATTTTTTTACTAATACTCATTTCTTTCAGTTCCTCATTCTCGCCAGACCCTTTTTCTCCACTATTTCCAGGAAGTTTTTTGCATCTTCTTCCTTGAAGACAGATACAAAGGGGGGAATTTTGCCAGCCCTGGGGAGGCGGGTATGGAGGCGGGACTGCTGGGAAAATGGCAGAAACTGGGAGTGGGTACCAAATCTGTATTAAAAACTTGTGAACTCAATCTCTGTACACGCTTTGGTGAAGAGTTACAGAATTCTGAGGGAGTTTTCTGGACCCTCATAATATCCGGGACATTACAGTCTAGCTAAACTTATTAAAAGCATTATCTGGAGGACTGTAACATTCTCGGGTTGTTCCTTTCCTTTAGGGAGAGATAACCTGGACCTTTAGATGCAATTAAGTGTCTTTAGGATTCGGCTACCTCAAACTTTAGTTGAAAGTGAATGTCTGAGAAATACGCCTGATCCGGGATAACCCTAAAGGGGCTAGGACTAGTAAATATCCCTTCAAGCGAGGCAAGCAGTGGGTCTGTGGGGGTGAGAGGGATCGAAAAGTCCGCTGTGGAGGTGAGTGATGGGTGCAAGTATGGAGAGGTAAGTATGAGAGGTGAGTGTAAAGTGTTAGAAAATGTTTACTTACCTTTGTTTCTTCCTGCAGGCTTCAACCCTTGGGGATCCGGAGGTGCGTCATCTCAATGGCAGAGATGACAGAATGGCTGCTGCATTCTCAGATGCAGCAGCCATCTGATTTCTGCTGAGGAGAGAGGTCTTGGTGAGTCTTCTGTGCAAGGGGTCACCTTAGAACAGAGATTGTCAGTGTTTGACAGCTTCTCAAAGAAGTTTGATGCTGACGTCCTCTGTCACCGGCTAAGCCCGCCAATCAAGATCATTCAAGAGAAACTAACGTGGGTTGACTGGACTTCATTGGGGGCGTGACTAAAACCCAAAAACCAGCAGTCCCAACCCCAACATACCCCCATTGACAAAATCCAGCCTAAAGAATTTGTTTAATTTTTCTGCCATTTTCTTATCCCCATTATAATTTCTCCTGTCTCAGCCGGTAAGGGACCCACATTTACTTTTGCTAATCTTTTCTTTTTACATACTTATAGAAGCTTTTACAGTCTGTTTCTATGTCTCTCGCTAGTTTACTCTCATATTCTATTTTCACTTTCTTTATCAATTTCTTGGTCCTCCTTTGCTGAATTCTAAAATCCTCCTAATTCTCAGGTTTGCTACTTTTTTTGGCAACATTATAAGTCTCTTCCTTTGATCTAATACTATCTTTAACTTCTCTTGTTAGCCACGGTTGGACCACTTTTCCTGTGGGGTTTTTGTGCCTCAAAGGAATGTGTATTTGTTGTAAATTATGTATTAATTCTTTAAATGCTAGCCATTGCTTAACTACTGCCATACCTTTTAATGTAGTTTCCCAATCTACCTTAGCCAACTCTCCACTCATACCTACATAGTTTGCTTTGTTTAGATTTAAGACCCTAGTTTCGGATTTAACTAAATCACTTTCAAACTCAATATAAAATTCTTTCATATTATGGTCACTCTTCCCTAAAGGCCCCATTTACTACAAGGTTATTAATTAACCCTTTCTCATTGCACAATACTAGATCAAAAATAACCTGTTCCCTAGTTGGTTCTTCAACATACTGATCCAGAAAACTATCTTGCATATATTCCATGAATATTAGAAGAGAAGCAGCAGGAGAGAATGGAGGAAAAGAGAATGGGGTCAATTTTCTGGCAGCCGTCGGGCGGCTTTTCAGGTGGCCGGGGGCCGAAAAAGTGGGTAGGGACCCCCCCCGCCTGATTCCCCGCCCTGTCCGACTTTCGGACCGCCGTTTCCCCATGACCCGCTTCAGTCCCGGCCACCGCTGGCGGGACTGGTCGTCGGCACACTAATGACCAAAAATGACCTTGTTGAAGTAGATTTTCCGGGGCCATTGCGAATTTAGGGCTTTTCCCACATCAAACACACCTGCAGGGGACCCTGCTGCTGAGACCTGGCATGAAGCTTGCTGGCTTGCTTGCTGTCAGCTGCAGGTCATTCGGAGAAGCTGCGATTTAAAGGGACAGCACTTGTATGTTGAAGGAACTTGTTGTTGCAGGTTTGGGGCTACTTCTTCAAGGCTTAGGCACAGCTGTGGAAGGTTGGAGCCTCACACACTTCTCCTGGGAAGCCCCTCTCACCACCCTCACTCAGCGCTTCCTCAGCGGAGGCATCTACGAGAAGCATGGGACGCCTTTTTTTCCTTCCCTTCTTGCCATTAGAGGATCTCCAGCAGCAGAGGCGGCAGCAGCAGAACCAGGAACAGCAGGATCAGCAACAGGAGCACCAGGCTGCTGCTCACTCACCTGAAGCTGCACAGGCCTGTCAGATTCGAAAATTTTCAGCAAAAATCACGCAAGAAAACTGGATAAAATAAGACTGTTTATTGACCAAAGTAAGCTTGCACAGAAAAACCTTTGATAAAAGGGCATACAAAATGGCCGCCAGGCCCCGTGATCAGTTTCTGAACCAGTTTATTTCTGTTACTGCAAGCTAGACAGGCTTGTGGATTGAAGACAGTAAACCCGCGAAAGCCAGTATCTGGGAACCGAAACTCAGAGCAACAGCATACATATTCAATGGATTATAAGTACAGGATGGGGCCCATCAAGATATGGGCGGACAATGTAAAAACACTTATACCCATTTATTGTACAAAGGAAAAACCGTTTAGCAGCCATCAAGGAAAATGTCCGGACCGATCAATATGCGAACCGAGCCGCGGTGACAATGCAAAGGACATTAACAGACATTATCGGCCAGGAAGGCCAGTTCAAGTTATCACCGGCTCCGTTACAAGACAAAGCGCCCCTGCAGAGATCTCTGCCGGCCAAAATTAATACAAAGACAGGACTATGATTTGGCGGGAGATAAGACTGTCCCAAAAAGAGCATAACTATGGATTGAAAGTCCATCTAAGTTACTTCTTCACTGCTACGGCTTCTTGTTGGGCGACTTCAGGCTTCCATTTCTTCAAGAACTTTCTTCTACGAGGAACGAACGAAGGGTGGACGGTGCCCGGATCGGCGCCTCTTCCACTTCGGCAGATCGATGAAAACGTTTTCGTTTTTTTAAAGACGGACGGTTTCGGAAAAAGGACAACGTGGCCGGTGTTCAGCCAAACAAGGCTCGGCCACGACGAGAAGACGACGAGGGTGGCCCGGGTACTGGGGTCGGGAGATCATCGACGACCCAGGCCGACGGAGAAGAAACCCTCTGGAGAACCGGCGATCGATGCCACAAGATTCTCCCATGTGCATAACCTGCATCTAGGTCTACTCCACGAACAAAAATCCACGACAGGCCTAGTGGATCTCAACCTTGACGAGCACTCATCGAGGCTGGGTCTACCCCACCGCCTTGAGGGAGGAGAGAATATCGACTGCGCCAGAAGCTTCCAATCCACGTGACGACGGGAAGCGGTGCCAAAAAGGCTGCGAACCCCTTTTCGCGATTTCGAGAGTGGTGAGCATGATCCCAAGTTCCCCAGGTCGAAACTTAGTTTAGGTATAGGGGAGGGAGTTAAGAGAAATCGTAATGTGTTTCCCCTTTTTCGATGTGCCGTGTGTTCCCCATTTCCATAGAGTCAAGTTCATAAATTTGTGCATGATTGTAGTTACTTTAATCTGTGCCTATGACATGTATTTTGTAATGCTTCAAACTGTTCAAAAATAAAAGCATCCATTTCGTGCTATTCAGCCTGGTCTATTGAGTCCTCTTCTCTGCACTACTGTTCTCTGCATCTAAGTCCAAGGTCTAGAACCGTAGGGGGAGTGGGTCGAACCACTCAAGGGTAATCCTTGCACGAAGCCTGGCAGGGGGCCAGAATGGGCAAGAGAGCAGGAAAAAAAACCCTACAGCCAGAAGGGGCCAGTGCTTGGAAGTGGCTTGAGAGCACCTTGCTGCACTTTAGGGGGCCATGGGGACCTGTTTCTGTACTGGCCAACGCTCCTCAAGAGATGTCATTCTCTTATGAGCACTCACCATGTTTTCCGTACCTTGGCGAGTTATCTCCTCCATGGAGGTTGCCAACCGTTCCATGGTGATGCGTTCATGCGCCAATGACTCTACAAAGGCTCTGCTCATGGTCGCTATGGACTCCTCCATTCGCTCCACACTCACAATGACCCTGGAGACAAAACCTGCCAGAGACTCCTGCATCTGTGCATGGAGATCCATCACCTCTTCTCTTGCGGATGGACCCAGAGGCAGAGGGTCGACATGCAGCGCAGCTGAGCTGAGCTGGCAGAGTCCTGCGCCCTCCACCGAGGACTCTCCACTGCTGTCCCTGTCTCCAGAATCTGCTGAGGCTCACTTGTGAGCTGTGAAAACACCAGGTGACAACACTACTCTATGTCCCAAAGGTCCCCCCGATGTGTGAGTGTCTGCGCTGGTGCTGGGTGCGCTTACTGCGCCCTCAGAGATTGGAGCATCCTCTGAGGAGTCTGGCTGCACAGCCTCTTCCTCCTTCACAGTGAGGATGGGGGCTCTGGATGGTACTGTGGGGGAGTAAAGGAAGGAGTTAGAGATGTAATGCCAAGGTTCTTCTGGTGACTCCCAGCGAGTTGGCATCTGCTGACACCTGCATCCATGCAGCATTGGTCTCAGTGGGAGGCCTCTTCCTCCCTGACCTAGGGAAGAGTACCTCCCTGTGGGTCCTAACCCCATCCAATAATGCCTGCAGTGAAGCCTCATCGAATTTGGAGGCAGCTCGGGGTCTGGCACTCGCCACAGCTGCTGCAGGCTCCTCTGCCATCCTGTATGTTTCGTTTGGAAGCCTTCAGAGGATGCAGTGCTTGCTATGGACCTTGAAAGCACCACGAATGATGACATCATACTGTGGGGATTTCTGACTCGAATTGGACAATTAGCAAGGCTTCCCACATGCTGGGAATTAATTGGCCAATTCAGGGAAAATTGCGTGGAGCTGGCTGACACTTTTTTTATGTGTGTCAGAAACCCCACATTCAGGGAAACCCGACCATTTCCCACACAAGCCGAAAATCGGGGCCAATGAGTCAACATATGAGGTGGATAGGTTCTTCAAAGATATCACCCCCTCCAAGAGGCTATGCAGATCCTATGAAAACCTTAGGGAGGAGATCTGCTTTAGACAAATACATTTCACAAAAGAGGCAATAGGAGAGCTGTGCTGAGTATTACATGATGACCTGCAACCAAGGTCATCTGTCTGCACAGCTCTGCCTGTGAAGGTCACAACCACACTCAACTTTTATATCACTGGGTCATTTCAGGCAGCCATTTGGGATGTGTATAATACCATACCGAGGGCCATCTGGGCATTTATTCATCAGGTAACTAACCTACTTTTTCAGAGAACTAGGAAATTCACCACTTGGCATCACAGCACAGTAGAGTCATGATTGGGCCAGCCAATTTTATGACTTTACTAATGGCCCAGAAGTTCGGGTCCGAACACGTGAGTAAGCACGGAGTACTCACGCGTGGACCCGATGGAAGTGCTAGATTCTTGCATGCACTACGCATGCGCAGGAAATCGGCATTTCCGATCCTCTGAACGAATGGGTTCAGAGGTCGAACGCGTGCGCGCGGGAGTCTGCGCGTGCTCGTTGAACTTCCTTTTTTTTTTACAGGTTTTTCCGTGCGTGAAGGCCTCTACATTTTACACATTTAAAAACCAGGCGTAAGGACTTCATTTTAAAAGGTAAGTGGTCAATTAATTAAAATTAGAATTTTTTTTCCACAGGTTTATTATTTTGAAATACTTTAAAGTAAGGTAAGCGTATTTTTAGCCCCGTTTTTTTATAAAATTATTTTTTTCAAAAATTTAAATTATTGTTTAAAATAGTTATTTAATGTTATTTTTAGTTTATTTAAAAAGTGTAATTATTTAAAATATTTATTTGAAGGGTAAGTACTGTTTTGGGGGCCGGAGTTTTCATTAGTTTGACAGTTCTTTCTGTCAATCTCATGAATGGGCTTTTCCCTCCGATTGGTTGCCCAGTGCTCACGTGATCCCAGCCGACGCATCGCACTAAGTACGCCGCTGGATCACGCAAGCACAGTGCGCCGAGAGCTGGACCGGGCCACAGAGAGGAAATCCATGCAGGCCCAGGCCTCAACTGCCGGCGCGCTAGGTAAGTGTAGGTCGGGGGCTTGCACCCGCGGGAAGCCTCCGACACGAATTTCTGGGCCAATATCTCCAAAGTACAGGGTGCAATAGATGGCGCCCATGTAACTTTGCCAGATCCTGCAGTTAACTCTTTCAACTTCCTTAACAAAAAGGAATAACACTTGGTGAATGTCCTGATTGTGTATGACAACATACAAAGAATTCTCCATGTCAACGCAAGATTTGTTGGGAGTTGCATTCACACTTAGAAATTCTGCCCAACCGAAATGCTTCACGGAAAAAAACCATGTGAACTGGTGGCTTGTGGATGAAAAGACATACCACCTGCTTTCTTGGATAATGATCCTGCTAACAGTTGCAAAATCAGCAGCAGAGGAGTGTTACAGCAAGGCATTCTGTTCCGAAGAAGTAGTCATCAAGACTAGGGCTAAAAATTGAGTAGCGCCCCATTTGGGGTGCTAACTTCGCCAGGGTGCTACTTTTAGTGCCCTGGAAAAATTAGCGCCCCCGTGTCGGAAATTGACTGGTTGCTCCCCAAGAGGGAGGCAGGGAGCTACTGCAAGCACCCCGCATCCCTCTTGGGGCGTTGCGAGTCAATATTGCGATGCTATGTGCCGCGGTATTGCAGGCCTTCCTCCCCTTCTTAAACTGGGGGGGGCCTTGCGCAGCATTACTCGGGCCCCAGCTGGGCCCCCTGGGATTCGGAGTGCCGTCAAATAGAGCCTGGCACTGAAGAGAAGTGCTGGGCTCTTGTAGCGCAGCCGGCACTCCGCGGGGGAGGGGGGCATTCAGGAGGATGAGCGGCGCCGCGCCCGGACGCTAGTTGCTTTGCACCCCGTTAGCGCCCTCTTATGGCACTAATGGGAGGCGCAAAGCAACCCAATTTTTCCCCCTCAGTGTCTTAAGGGGCAATTTTCCTATTTCAATAAGTGAGGAGGTGCAGTGCAATATGATCCAAATCACATGACTTACATAACTGTAGCCTGCTATGTTTTGCATAATTTTGCCATCAAAAAATGCCTGGATATGGACATTCCTGGGAGTGGGTGGCCCCAAGCTTGGGAGGCAGAAGAATTGTAAGGGGTTTTCCTTGAGAGATGTCTCTGAGGTTTCTCTCTCTAGAGGCCTCTCTCTCTTGCACAGTAAAACCTTGAGTGGTTCGACCCACTCGCCCCTTAGATTCTATACTCTGGACTTTGGGGCAGGAACTAAAATGTAGAGAAAACTCTTGTAGACCAAGTTTGATGAAACAAAATTAGATTTTATTGCATAAGGAAAAATATCAAATCAAATGCAAGCAGATAAGAGAGTACATGGGAGGGAAAAACACAAACAAATCATAACGACACAATACTAACTAAGGCAAATACAGTCATCTTATACTTTACAAAGATCATCATGAAACAAGGAAAGATACGGAGCATCGAGGGACAACAACTCATGTTAATTGTACCCTTTAAATCCACCCCCTTATTAAACCTATCTAGATCTGATTGCGAAGGGCCAGAAACATGCTCACCAATCCCACTAGGAAGTGCAAGGTTTTGAAATCGAGTCTGTGTTTTGATCCCTTCAGGCGCTCCGTCTCCTCGTGGATCGTGGAACCCCTGCGAGCTGCGCCACACCTCTCTCCTGAGGTGGGGGTCGGTGGCGGCTGGACACCGGCGGGCCTGGATGTCGGCGGGGTGGAGGGTCGTCGGCTCGACCCTGGTCAGAGGCGCCTTGGGCCGGCTCCTATAGATTTCCTTGGTTCGTTACTGTCTCTTTTTGAGCTGGAGTGGCTGGAAGGTTTCTTCTCTTGGGGTTTTTTTTTTTGCTTCTTCTCCCAAGTTGGGTTGATGGCCTCTCGTTTCGGCAATGGCCCAGGGATGGTCGATGATCTCCCGATGTTTTCCCCGGGGCGGGACGCCGGCTTCAAAATGGCCTTCTTGATGTTGGCTTGATTCTTCTTCCTCCTCCGATGGTGGAGAGGAGTTTGCTGATCTTCTCCCGAAGCGACTCCTCTTCACCCACCGCTGTCTCCAACTACAACTCCGGTGTCTCCTTCAGAGTTTCCCGAGTCTGCGTCCGCCTCTCTCCGAGTGTGTTTGTACAACTCCAACTCCTCCAGTTATACTTTACCCCCAGAAGCTTCCACTTCCCGCCCAAAATGAGGTTAGTCTTTGTTTAACTTTTGGCAGGCTGGGAGCACAGCAGGGTAGGTATTATATTTTAAAATGTTTTCGATGGCCGGTAAAGGCCCATCTCTGGTCTGGAATGACCTTCATTGTTTTTAATGTCCTCCTGATCTCGTTATCTAGTCCTTGGTGCTGTTCTCATGAAGATGAAATTGTCCCCTTTTGTCTGGGTCAACATTTAGATGGCCTCTGTCTCCAGGCTGATTTTGACTGGATCTGCATCTAATCCATATGTGTGGGTCTGGTTTCGTTCTCTCAGAAACGGCTTCCAGAACTTGCTGTGGGTTGAATCCACAAAGCTGTCTGAGGATTCGCAGGAACCATTTTAAAGTGTCCCAATAAGCTGGTCACATGGTATGGTGGCCATTTTGTATGCCCCTTTTTCTGGGCTTCTTTTAAAACAGTCTTTAAAATCACGGCCTCTTCTGCCATTTGACCCTTATTAATACAAAGTCCAATTTTCCGAATCCTACACTCCCCCCTGATGATACTGTAACTTGCTTGAAGTATCATAATTCTGGGTGAGCAAAATTTTCTGACTTTCCACAATCTAACCATCCCCAGTATTTATCTATTTATGACCCCATGACACATGCATTTCCCACTTCAGAAAAATCTCGTGTACATTAAGCATCTATAGATGGCAATACCTTGGAGTAAAAAAAAAATCTAACAACTTACTTCCAGGCGTGGAGGGGGGCCTTATACCCCTACATCCCCTAGTGCTTACATATTACCTTCTAATAATAACATCACATCCAATAAAACTTCAATAATAAAACAAAGTACACACATGAAAAATTTAAAATGCACATGAATACATATCAAAAATAATAGAGGAGGGAGGGAAAACTTTAACTTTATATAAAGCAGCAAAATCTAAACGGGCGTCTACCCGCACGTAATGCTCCCTCCATTCCCCTCTATTCTCATACTTTTGCGAATGTTTGACCTTTTTACAGTGTACAAACAGTAAATAAACTACAATGAGAACCTGGCACACTACAAGAACGTGGGAGGCTATCCTAATCCGGGAAGGGACTTCTATATTAGTGAACAGGTCCCAGCACGGTGGGGTCACTATGTCCAATATGTCTGCCCCTATCTCTAAAGTCTTCTGCTCCAGTGTGTAGAAGTGTTTCTGTGAAACAACAACGGCTTTTAATAGCTTGGTGAGGTGTTCAGGGAGAGGGGGAATGATATATTCAAAATGTGCAACGAATCGCTACAGATCGGTGAAATTCTATTTCACAGTGATGTGAACAGTGGAAGGTTCAGGAATGGGGACAATTCGCTCTTGGGCCACTTGAACTTCTGCCCTGGGCTTGAAACAGAAGCTGCTGTCACTAACCGGACACCAACCGTGCTGTCCATGTTGGTAGTGGGGCGCTGCAGTGGTGACACAGTATGTCCTACCTCCTATATATGCCACCTGCGGGGGCACATGGCCTTGTGCCATTGCCTCCATGGTGCAATTTATAGGCTTCGCGCCAGCAGTTCTGAACCCGCACTGTGGTTTTGAATGGGCATTCAAGTGCTGGGGACACAGGATGATGTGTGCTCCCCGGCTCCGGCACCCCGAGAGGTCGGTACCCATCATTGCATGCTCCCATCGAATGACGTAAGGTGGGACCCCTGTGTAGCGAATGTGCGCGCCCCCTTGATTGACTCCAATGTTCTCCATCCTGTATACCGGGGCGGGTCTTGCTGTCTTTCCCATCACCGGCATCCTTACCACTATATCCATAATGGTGTGATTAGACCGTCCACTGTCCACTGGGACTGGGTAGGCCTCTGAAGCTTGTCTGTGCTGGCACAGACTCAATGTATTCTCAAAAGGGTGGAGGGCTGCGAGGTGCTTGTTGCTGATCCAGGAGGGGACTAAACCTTGCTTTAAATCCTCCAGATTACTGCGGCCCTCGCCCAGTAACCACGCCCCGTATAGCACACAAGCTTCGTTCTGTGCAGTCTGATCGGACGCATTCCGATCCTCCCTAATGAGGGCATTTACCATCCTGGCGTGTTTCTCCAGCTCAGCTATTATCTCCTTTAAGTGTAGTGTCATGGCCTGGTCCTCATGTAACTCAGAACCCACTACCTTATTCTCATCAGTCAGTATCTTTCTTAACTGTGTTTTTAACCATTAATTTGGGTTTGCAGCTCCACATCATCCAGTGTGTTGATGATGGAAGTTCCTGTATTAAAAGCTGTGAAAATATCATTTACTGCACCCCTTCTTTGTCTCCCTATCCTGTCCAAAACCTCATGTGGTGTTGTGTACAATTCGGCTCTGTCGACATCGGCAAAGTCGAATTCGTAAAACTGTTTAAACATGTTTGTTAACAGGACCTGGTATAATTGCTCCGTTTCCCTGGGGCACCACTCTGGCAATCGTACCTCAGTGAGGTTTAAAATCACCAAAGCCACCGCATAGTGGACCCCTTGGTACAGTACCTGACCTGTGGGCACTAATACCAATCCGTTCCCGGGTCCATTTGTCGTGGTGGGGCACCCTTCCTTGAGGGCTTTAGCTACCGGAATTGTGGGCAGGGGCTTGCGGGGTCGGGTGATGAGCTCAGTGGCGTTTACTGGGATCTGAGAGTATGGGTCTCCGCATGCCCGTGTGCTGACGTCCCACCTCATTCCTTGTCCAGCATCCTGCCACTATCTTTGGAAAAAGATGGAGACGCCTGTGGGGCAAGTGCGTTCTGAACCCCACATACAGATGTAGATCCCCTCATCTGGTTCCCACCATTTGTCCCAACAGACACTCAACCCACCGTGAGTTCCCGTAATTGTCCGATGGGTGTTATTACCCAGTCTCTCCCACTCCACAGTGGAATTCTTCATGGTGCTGCTCAACTTGCGCAGCCACCACCAACGATCCAAAGGTACATGTCCGTGGCAAACAAGGCAAATCCTCTTGCCCATGGTGACGCTGATCCTGGGTGCAATAAACCGCACCGTGGGGCACATCAGAGACGTTTCTCTGTACGCCAACCCCGTCTGGCTGGAGCATTCAGTAGAGTTCGACCCCAGCCAACCTGGCCATCTTCCTTCATGGAAGTAGACAGCAGTCTCTTCAGCGTCCCGTGAGCCGGTTCCGTCTGCCGCGATGGGGCCTCTGTTGCCAGAGCACCCGTAGATGGTAGAGTCCTTAGTGCGGCCCCGATAGGCCCAGCACCACCCGATCGTCACGAACGCGATGAGGATCCCTCTCATCTTTACTGGCTTCTGTAATAAATCAAACAATATAGCCAGGCTCCCGAGAGATTCTGGCTTAGGTGACGGCATGATCGGGTCTTTCGACCTCGATCCAAAAACACACACATACTGGACAGATTTAAAACTACTTAAACTCTAATCATTTTAATATTTACACACCTTAAACTTAAACCTAAACTTATGTACAGCGCCGCCCATCCCCGGGCGGCTTGCCTAATCCCTGATTGGACTGCAGCTCGCCGCTCCCTGTGGCGGGGCTGCAGTGACCTGTGGCTCGGGTTCCCCGTCGCCTTTTGCTGTTAATCGGGGAGTGTGTTTTTTCATGGATTTCTGAAGTCGGCGTTTACTGAGAACGGGGGACTCGGGCCAAGGTTTTACTGGCTGAGGCGTACGAGTCGACCTGCGAAAAGGTGCTTTGGGCATGGCTCCCTTAGCGAGTGAACCTTCGGGTGGGACCTTAGCTCTCACAGCCTGTGGCTCTTCCACGACTGTGGGCTTTGGCTCCCTCCCCTCAGGCTCCGCCCCTTTGGGAGTTGGGCAGGCTCCCTTGGCGAGTGCACCTTCGGGTGGGACTTTAGCTCTCACAGCCTGTGGCTCTTCCACGACTGTGGGCTTCAGCTCCCTTCCCTCAGGCTCCACCCCTTCGGGATTTGGGTCTGTGGCAGACGGCTCCTCCTGACCTGTCCCTACAGGTGGAGAATCTCTGCCCCCAATTTCTACCTCCCCCACGCTCGAGTCGAGGGCGGGACCTCCGTCCTCCGGCTCCACCTCCTCCAGAATCGTGTCGAGGGCGGGACCTTGTTGCTCGGGCCCCTCCTCGCCCGAGTCCCAGGCCATCGGGGAAAGCTCCTCCCAGGTGGGCGGGACTGCTTCTCCTTCCAAGCAGGCTACAACGCCAGCTTGTGTGGTCTGTGACTCATCGCGCGCCTCAGGCTGAGGATCTTTACCCTCAGACCTGGCTTCGGTTGCTGATGCTCTTGCACCTGGTTTAAACAGTTTGCACTGATTGATGTGAAACCATTTAGTGCGCGGGGGCAACTTCACTGCATATACCATGGGGCTGGCTTTGCCTACAATCTTGTAGGGTCCCCTGTACAGTGGTTCTGAACACCCCACTCGGGCAGAGTTTCCTACCATGACCTTATCTCCTACTTCCCACTCCTGGGCTCCGGTGGTGGGGATCGATAGATCTTGTACCGATTCCCGTCTGGCTTCATCTATGGCTCTCTCACCGGCGCGGATGGCTAGACCCAGGAATTTCACTTCCTGCTGGCCGATCTGTGCCTTCTTTGGGTTTACTTTGAAACCCTTTCTTCCTAACAGCTTGTGGTAAACCACTTTTATCGCTCACTATCATTACACTATGGTTATCACTGTTTATATCGTTACACTATGGTTATCACTGTTTACACTGTTGTATCACTACACAAGGTCACCTCTTGTCACGCTGTTATACCTGGGCTGACCACAGCTGACTCCGCCCATGACTCCGCCTGCTTGCCCAGGTATAAAGGTGGTCGACTGGCTGGTATTCCTCCTTGTTGGACCCGATCACCCACGAGGGTGGGCTCTGTTATTTAGCCAATAAAAACCTATAGTTACTATCTTAACTCGTCGCTTTTCATTGGATGAATTGATAGGTATATCACAACTCCAATAACTCAGCCAATAGTGGGCCATGCTCCTCTCTTGAGTCTGTGAACAGCAGCAGGTCGTCCACATACTGCACTAGCTGATTGGGCTGGCTGAACTCTTTTAAACTCCCTGCCATGCATTGATGGAAAATGCTGGGGCTGTTGTGGAAACCCTGTGGCAAGCAGTTCCAGGTGTACTGTTGCTCTTTAAACGTAAAGGCAAACTTGTACTGATCCTCCCTCCGTAAAGGGATGGACCAAAATCCATTAGAAATATCCAGTACCGTGAACGTGGTCGCGGAGGCTGGAATACTTCCTATCAGGTCGGCAACTGCTGCTACTGTCGGCGCGCAGGCTGGGATGTTGCTGTTGAGGACTCTGTCGTCCACCGTGGCTCTCCAGGAATCGTCCGGCTTCCTCACTGGCCATAATGGAGAGTTCACATGGGTGACTATCGGTCTCAACGTGCCCTGCTGCACCAGTGAAGATATTGCGGTCTCCATGTCGGGCTCCGCTTCCCGGGGAAGTTGTACTGTTTTTGGTGTCGGGCCATAGGGTCCCCATCTACGCTAACCTCAAACCCGGTGACCCTCCCGCAATCGTGCTTGTGAGTGGCAAACGTCGCCAGGTGGTTGTACACGAATGCCTGCAAATCTTGTGGGACGCCCGTGACCATGAGCTCGAGGTCGTAGCCCTCTTTTGGCTTCACGGTACACAGGGTCCCTCTTTCTCCTTCCCCTGGGATGACGACTACCTTGCCTGGCTCACCCTTACCCGCTCCCCAAAGACAATGGTTTCTTAGGTCCACGAGGATCCCGTGTTCGACCAAAAAATCGGACCCGAGGATCCCTTTCCCATTCTCCACCTCCCACTTCATCAGTATACACCTCCACTTGATGCGGAGTGGTCCTAAATGAATGGAGAGGGGAATGGAATGTGCACCAGCCTGTTCCTTGCCTGTGAAGCCCGACAGAATATATGGAAACCCGGTGGACAGAGGCGAGGTGGCGGGGTTATCTGTGTGGATCACGGTGCACGATGCCCCCGTATCCAACAAATAGGTCCCTTTTACCTCCTGTACTTCCATCTCCACAAGGGGTCACCTCCATATATCATATCGCAGTGCACACAAGTAAATGGGCTGTGCCAGCTCTAGTCATTTGGGTACAACGGTCGGGGTTTCGGGAGCGACAAGACTGGTGGTGACAGCTAGTTTCCCCAGCGAAATCATCAGAGACTGCATTGTCTCTAAAATTGATTCAATCGCAGCAAGATCCATAACTGCACCAGCTCCTTGTGCTGGGGCAGGAGCTATGGCTTGGGTTTGGGCTGGTGCTGGGGCAGCGGTCTGGGCTTGGCCTTGGGCTGCGGGAAATCTCCCTTTACTATCCTTCCACGGATTTCTACAGTCCTTGCGCCAATGTCCATCCTTCCCACACCTGTAGCAATTGAGCTTGTCTTGGACAGGGCGATTCCTCTCCTGACGCCACTCCTTCTGGCTTGGGGCTACGGGTTTTGCCTCATGCACCTTTCCTTTCTGGGGAGGTGTTTCCTGACTTCTACAATTCTTGTACGCCACATTTAGCTGATGGAATACCGTCTCCTCCGTGACGCCGGGACCTTGGGGATCAAACCATGACCTGGCTAGGGCCCGTATCTCTGGCAAGCTGTTGGTAACCAAGCAATGGAGCCAATGAACCCGCTGTTCGTCGCTCATTACAGCCCGTTCAGGCATACCCGGACAGCTGCGTCGATATACTGGCCACAGCCTTTCTGCGAAAACCCGTGGGGGTTCTCCAGATAGTTGCACGGTCCCTTCCACATGGTCGAACGGACTACCATCGTCCACTCCCATTACTTCTAAAACTTCCTCCCTGAGATCCGCATACCCTTTCCGTCCCCTCTTACTATCCTCTGAGAGGCACTGAAGGATTGTGCAATCCAGGGAGAAAATCAACAGTTTCACCTGTTCCTGATCATCACAGTCATTAATGGCTGCTGTTTCCTCTATCTCCCTGAAATGAATCGAGGGATCTCCCTTTACTGTGAGTCGTGCGAGGTGGCTCACCATGGACCTTAATTGCGGGCCAGCATAGGGCACCATGAGCTGGTTCTGGTGGGGTCCGATACTGCCATCGGCAGCGTTGGGACTGAACCTCTGGTGCCGAGCGGGACACATTGGTGCCGGTCCCAGCTTTGCGACCAGTGGTTTTTCCTCACACTCCACCTCGGCTACCTCCTCTTTCACTACCCCCTCCTTTTCCGGCCAAGTCTCACTATAGCTCGGTGGTGTTGAGGGCTCGGTGGCTGGTACCACAATTACCTCAGCTGGAATCGGCTGTTTTGATTCCTTTAAAAAGTCCATGTGACTAGCTTTCGGGCTGATGAGACACACCATGCCTTTTGCCTTAACCAGGGCCCTTCTTAGGTCCTCTATGGTCTTTTGGCAGGGGCCGTGGTCTGTGCTCTCAAACCCGTGCTTGAGGGCTACCTTGTAAGCTGCCTTATCCTCCACTACTCTCTCCTGCTGTGCTCTTAGCTGTTGTGCGAGGTGGTCATTTTTCTCCCGGATCCTCATGTCATTGATCTTTGCTTCAGTAACCTGGCACTCCAGGTACTCTATCCTAGCCTGATGTTGACTAGCTACCACTTGGCGTTCCTGATTCAGCGCTTGAAGCGCTGTGATGAGTTTTTCCCCTCCCATGGCCTTTTCCTCTATCTCTGCTGCCTGGGTTGTGATCCTGGCTGCCTGTGCTGCAACGACTTGGTCCAAGATCTGGACCTGTTTCTTGTAACACATCAGCCACACTGCCTTCTCGACTGACTTCTTATGCTCTTTGCTCTCTGTCCACCTGATGGCTGCGTCCACCGGACGCCCATCCAGCAAGAGATCGGAAATCCACTGTTTAGTGAGATTTACCTTGCCAAAGACATAATCCGCTATCCTCTCATCCATTGCATTTCGACCATTCAAACTTGGATCTAATACATTGTAATCCTGCTGCCAGAGTCCTGCTGCGGTCGCCATTTTCTGTAAGGGGTTTTCCTTGAGAGATGTCTCTGAGGTTTCTCTCTCTAGAGGCCTCTCTCTTGCACAGTAAAACCTTGAGTGGTTCGACCCACTCGCCCCTTGGATTCTATACTCTGGACTTTGGGGCAGGAACTAAAATGTAGAGAAAACTCTTGTAGACCAAGTTTGATGAAACAAATGAAATTTTATTGCATAAGGAAAAATATCAAATCAAATGCAAGCAGATAAGGGAGTAAATGGGAGGGAAAAACACACAAACAAATCATAACGACACAGTACTAACTAAAGCAAATACAGCCATCTTATACTCTACAAAGATCATCATGAAATAAGGAAACACACGGAACATCGAGGGACAACAACTCATGTTAATTGTACCCTTTAAATCCACCCCCTTATTAAACCTATCTAGATCTGATCTGATTGTGAAGGGCCAGAAACATGCTCACCAATCCCACTAGGAAGTGCAAGGTTTTGAAATCGAGTCTGTGTTTTGATCCCTTCAGGCGCTCCGTCTCCTCATGGATCGTGGAACCCCTGCGAGCTGCGCCACACCTCTCTCCTGAGATGGGGGTCGGGGGCGGCTGGACACCAGCGGGCCTGCATGTTGGCAGGGTCGAGGATCGTCGGCTCGACCCTGCTCAGAGGAGCCTTGGGCCGGCTCCCATAGATTTCCTTGGTTCGTTACTGTCTCTTTTCGAGCCGGAATGGCTGGAAGGTTTCTTCTCTTGGGGGTTTTTTTTTTGCTTCTTCTCCAAAGTTGGGTCGATGGCCTCTCGTTTCGGCAATGGCCCAGGGATGGTCGATGATCTCCCAATGTTTTCCCCGGGGCGGGACGCCGGCTTCGAAATGGCCTTCTTGATGTTGGCTTGATTCTTCTTCCTCCTCCGATGGTGGAGAGGAGTTTGCTGATCTTCTCCCGAAGCGACTCCTCTTCACCCACCGCTGTCTCTAACTACAACTCCGGTGTCTCCTTCAGAGTTTCCCGAGTCTGCGTCCGCCTCTCTCCGAGTGTGTTTGTACAACTCCAACTCCTCCAGTTATACTTTTCCCCCAGAAGCTTCCACTTCCCGCCCAAAATGAGGTTAGTCTTTGTTTAACTTTTGGCGGGCTGGGAACACAGCGGGGTAGTTATTATATTTTTTAATGTTTTCGATGGCCGGTAAAGGCCCACCTCTGGTCTGGAATGACCTTCATTGCTTTTAATGTCCTGCTGATCTCATTATCTAGTCCTGGGTGCTTTTCTCATGAATATGAAATTGTCCCCTTTTGTCTGGGTCAACATTTAGATGGCCTCTGTCTCCAGGCCGATCTTGACTAGATCTGCATCTAATCCATATGCATACGTGTGGGTCTGGTTTCGTTCTCTCAGAAACGGCTTCCAGAACTTGCTGTGGGTTGAATCCACAAAGCTGTCTGAGGATTCGCAGGAACCATTTTAAAGTGTCCCAATAAGCTGGTCGCATGGTATGGTGGCCATTTTGTATGCCCCTTTTTCTGGGCTTCTTTTAAAACAGTCTTTAAAATCACGGCCTCTTCTGCCATTTGACCCTTATTAATACAAAGTCCAATTTTGCGAATCCTGCAGAATATGGAGCTGAGCATCAGGATGGCCATCACTCAGAGGAGTGCACAGTAACTGCTGCAAAGGTTATCAGAACTCAACTTATCAGTGAGTGTTCTCATCTGTTTAACACAGTTTACCTTTGTCACCAGTAACTCTTCTCCCCATCTTCAAATAAATGACATTCTTCAACATTGTATCAATCCTAGAACTTCAGATCATAGCAGACTTATTTGGTGCTATATGTCCAAACAAGTATTATTCATATGACTTAATAAGTCAGCACAAAATAAAGTCCCCATGACTATAATCCCTATAAACCACAGATTGTTGGAGTCGCTAGAAATCAACAGGCTCTGAGACTTTTGTTGCAGCAAAGGCAAAATGCGTGTTACTTTATTCACTCTCCATGAGGACTGAGGATCTCAGGCTCGTTGCAGGGCTATGACGTCATCACGCTACCGACGCATGATGTCCTCACGCTACCGACGCTATTAAAGGGACCCTGCCCCGATAACCCAACCAAATACGTACATATAACAACATTGGCGATACATAGTGAATTTTGTTTAGGTACATATAACCACATTGGCTTTACATTGTGAATTGTGTTATTGTCCCTATGTGATCTCTGCTACATACGTCCCCCCAGAATTCACTAGCACTGGCAATGTCAGTCGTTGGGGGGGCCTGATCACACGTTCGGAACGGCTCCTCAATTCCGGGGCGGGGACCGGGGGGTTCATCGCAGGGACCTCGGGCGCTCGGTGGTGGACTGAGGGTGCAGAAACAGGAGGTTGGCCCTGCCTCGGGGGCTGTGCCAACTCAACGGGTCGGTCCAGATCCAGGTGTGCCGGCTTAAGACTGTGCACAGAAATGCAGTCCGGCTTACCGCCGACATCCAATATGAAGGTCTTGACCCCGGTTTCCAGGACGCAGAATGGTCCATCATAGGGTGGCTGAAGAGGTCCCCGGTGGGCGTCATGGCGGACGAAAACATACTCCACCGCAGGAAGGTCGAGCGGAACGTGGGACTGCGGGAGGCCGTGCTGCGACGTGGGCACTGGCGTGAAACCATTGCCATTGTCCAGAAGGTCAAACCGCTGACGGGCTGCGGACCAAGGTTCTGTTGCATTGGGGACGAAATCCCCGGGAACCCACAGCGGCTGCCCATAGACGAGCTCGGCAGACGAGGACTGGAGCTCCTCCTTGGGGGCGGTCCTGAGTCCCAGCATGACCCACGGGAGTCGGTCGATCCAACTGTCGTCCCGGAGGCTGGCCCGGAGCCCAGCATTCATGGAGCGATGAAACCGTTCGCACAGTCCGTTAGCCTGAGGGTGGTATGCTGTGGTGTGGTGGAGTCTCAACCCGAGGCCTCGGGGGACAGCGTTCCAGAGCTCCGACGTGAACTGGGGCCCCCGGTTGGAGGAAATGTCAGATTGGGCGCCGAACCAGGCGACCCAAGTGCTGATGAATGCCCAAGCCACATCGGCAGAAGTCGTTGAAGACAGCGGGACGGCTTCCGGCCATTGGGTGGTTCTGTCGACCATTGTGAGGAGGTGGGTGAACCCGCGGGAGGGTGGCAGGGGCCACACCAGGTCCACGTTAACATGGTTGAACCGCCTCTCGGGTACCGCGAAAGGCGCCAACGGGGCCTTAGTATAGTGATGCACTTTTGAGCGTTGGCATACCACGCAGGTGCTGGCCCAGTCGCGAACGTCCTTCCTGAGCCCATGCCAGATGAACTTAGCTGCCATCAGCTTCTGTGACGGCTTCCTGCCCGGGTGGGAAAGATTATGGACGGCGTCGAAATCTTGCCGTCTCCACCCGTCGGGCACGACGGGACGTGGCTGCCCAACGGAGACGTCGCACAGGAGTGTGGTGCCGGCATTGTCGAATGCGACGTCCACTAGTTGAAGGCCCGTAACCACCGTCCTGTAGGCCTGGACATCAGGGTCGGTGGCCTGGTCGGCCGCCATGCGTGTGTAGTTGATACCGAGGTGTACGGCGCTGGCGACGGCTCGGGAGAGACAGTCGGCGACGGGGTTGTCTTTCCCAGCCACATGCCGGATGTCCATTGTAAACTCTGAGATGAAGGCCAGCTGGCGTTGCTGATGGGCCGACCATGGCTCGGAAGCTTTGGCCATGGCGAAGGTCAATGGTTTGTGGTCCACGAACGCTGTGAACGGGCGAGCCTCCAGTAGGAAACGAAAGTGTCGGACGGCGAGGTAGAGGCCGAGAAGCTTGCAATCGAAGGTGCTGTACTTCCGCTCGTTGAGGCGGAGCTGCCGACTGAAGAAGGCGAGTGGCTGCCAGGTGCCGTTGATCCACTGTTCGTGGACGGTGCCGACCGCATAGTCCGAGGCGTCGGTGGTGAGAGCGATCGGTGCATCAGGTAATCGATGCGCCAGCATGGTCGTGTTAGCCAGGGCCCTTTTCATGTCCGTGAAAGAATTGGCCATCTCCTCGGACCAGTCGATGGTGAGCTTGTTGGGCTTGCCTTTGAGGGCCTCGTAAAGGGGCCGCATAAGCTGGGCTGCTCGGGGGACGAAGCGATGGTAAAAGTTCACCATGCCCAAAAACTCCTGCAGGGCCTTCACGGTGAGGGGTAGCGGGAAGTCCATCACGGCCTCCACTTTCGATGGCAGTGGCACCGCCCCGTCTTTCGTGATGTGGTGCCCGAGAAAGTCGATCGAGGACAGCCCGAACTGGCACTTGGCCGGGTTGACGATTAGGCCGTGCTGGCTGAGGCGTTGGAAGAGAGACCGAAGGTGCGACACATACTCCGTCCTGGAGGAGCTGGCGATGAGAATGTCATCCAGGTAGACGAACAGGAATGGCAGGTCTCGTAACACGGTGTCCATTAGGCGTTGAAAAGCCTGGGCGGTGTTTTTGAGGCCGAATGGCATGCGGAGGAATTCGAACAGCCCGAACGGGGTGATCACCGCAGTTTTCGGGATGTCCTGCGGCCGGACAGGGACCTGGTGGTAACCCCGGACGAGGTCCACTTTCGAGAATACCACTTTCCCGGCCAGGCAGGCGGAAAAGTCCTGGATGTGTGGAATTGGGTAGCAGTCGGGGGTCGTAGCATCGTTGAGGCGCTGGTAATCGCCGCACGGGCGCCACCCGCCGCCTGGTTTCGGAGCGATGTGGAGGGGCGAGGCCCACGGAATGTTCGACCGGCGGATGATGCCGAGGCGCTCCATGGTGTCGAACTCAGCTTTAGCGATGGCGAGTTTCCCCGGGTCGAGGCGCCGAGCGCGGGCATAGATGGGCGGACCGGTGGTCGAGATGTGGTGTTCTACCCCGTGCTTGGTGGCAGCGGATGAGAACGTGGGCTTCGTGAGGTCCGGGAACTCGGCGAGGAGGCGGGAAAACTCATCGGAGGCTGAGAGTGCGCAGGACTACTTTGTCATGCTGGACCTGCTGAGGGAACACGGGAGCGAGCTGAAAGTCTCAGCGTTGATGAGACGTCGGTTCTTGACGTCCACCAAAAGGCCATTGGCGCAGAGGAAGTCAGCGCCGAGAAGGGGGGTGGACACTTTTGTCGTGACAAAGTCCCAGGTGAACCGCTGCCCGCCAAAACAAAGCGCCACGCTCTGTTTCCCGAAGGTGCGGATGGAACTGCCATTGGCGGCTTCGAGGACAGGGCCGTGGATCCCCCCTTGCATGTCTATGGTTGACGCGGGCAGGGCACTCACCTGGGCACCCGTGTTGCAAAGAAAACGATGTCCGGAGTCGGTGTCCATAATAAATAACAAACTGCCTGAATGGCCGACAGCCATAGCAGCCGATGAGTGGTCTTGTGTTTGTTTCGACACGGGAAAACTACACGGGGGCCGGCACCTCCTGGCTTTGGGGCCGAACTGCGCGTGGTAGAAGCAGAGGCTTGGGGTCTGCCGCTGTTGGGCTGTATTGGTGGGGGCAGGTCTCCGCGTGGCCGCGCAGTCCTGTTGCCCGGTGGAGAAAAATTTGTCGGCCTCCTTGGCCAGGTCGTGGAAATCGGTAATGGAAGAGTTGGCTAAAGCCGACCGTACCTGACCTGGCAGCTGTTGAAGAAACAGTTCCTTGAAGAGGAAGCACGGCCTGTGTGTGCCCAGGAGGGCCAGCATGTGGTCCATCAGCTCCAAGGGCTTGGAGTCGCCAAGCCCGGGTAGAGAGAGAAGCCAGCATGCGCGCTCGGCTTCGGTGGGTCCAAAAGTTTCTAAGAGGTGCATTTTCAGCGTTTCGAATTTGTTGAGCTCCCGGGTTTCTCGAGCAGGCTCATGACTCTGGCCGCGGTGGAGCTGCCGAGAGCAGAGACGACGTAGTAATACCTCGTGTCGTCCGTGGTGATGTCCCGGAGTGCAAATTGAGCCTCGGCCTGTCGAACCAAGCGACAGCCTGTCGTTCCCAAAACTCGGGTAATTTGATGGAATCGGCATTCGTCGCCATTTCGGATGCGGTCTTTGGAATCGTCCAAAAGAGCAGCGGGGTCACCAATGTTGGAGTCGCTAGAAATCAACAGGCTCTGAGACTTTTGTTGCAGCAAAGGCAAAACGCGTGTTACTTTATTCACTCTCCATGAGGACTGAGGATCTCAGCCTCGTTGCAGGGCTATGACGTTATCACGCTACCAACGCATGATGTCATCACGCTACTGACACTCTTAAAGGGACCCTGCCCCAATAACCCAACCAAGTACGTACATATAACAACATAGTGAATTGTGTTTAGGTACATATAACCACATTGGCTATACATTGTGAATTGTGTTATTGTCCCTATGTGGTCTCCGCCACACGATCATAAAATAAGTGCGCCTTTTCCTTTATTACAATATACAAAAGTGAACTTAAGCCATTCTGCTCTCTCCTTACACTGTGCTATCATTGGATGTCTAAGCATGCTCTTCTTTCTCATACATTAGGGCTTCTTTTAAGTGCAATCTAACGAGGAATACATGCTTATCAAAAATTAATGTTGATATTTAATAAGTAATTTGCAACAGCTTTTGCCAAAGAGAAAAATGCAGGAAATCATGTAAATCCTGAAATGGTTGAGAGTGAGATGAGAGATATTATAATGGATAACAAGAACATTTATGATGAGTTAGTTAAGGTAAAGGAAGACAAGGATCCAGGGCCCAACAATACATCCGAGGATCCTGAAGAAGATGATGGAAAAAATTTTGGAGGCACTAGAAATTATATTTCAGGGCTACATTGAGTGTGGATGTGCACCAAAGTACTGGAGAGTGGTCAATGTAGTAATCCCAGTCATAATAGGCCAGTTAGATTAGCAGCTGTGTAGGAAAGATTTGACAGTTTTTAATTAAAGATGAACTTACTACATAGTTAGATGAAGAGAAAATAGTCAGAAATAGCCAGCATGAATTTAAAAAGGAGCAATCATGCTTGACAAATCTCATAGAATATTTTGACGAGGTAACAATCATGGCAGATGGGGAACTGCAGTAGATGTAGTGTACATGGATTTTAGGAAAGCCTTTGATAAGGGACCATATACAAGATTATTAGAGAATATTAAAAGGTATGCAATTAGGGGGAAGATAGCAAACTAGATTAAAAATTGATTAGAAGGAAGGAAACTTGGTGAAGAGGTTAAGGGCTGTTTTTCCGAGTGTTGGAAGAGAGTAGCAGTGTCTCACAGTATTCAGTCCTGAGTCCACAGTTGTTCACTGTGTATTTCCGAGTGTTGGAAGAGAGTAGCAGTGTCTCACAGTATTCAGTCCTGAGTCCACAGTTGTTCACTGTGTATTTCCGAGTGTTGGAAGAGAGTAGCAGTGTCTCACAGTATTCAGTCCTGAGTCCACAGTTGTTCACTGTGTATTTCCGAGTGTTGGAAGAGAGTAGCAGTGTCTCACAGTATTCAGTCCTGAGTCCACAGTTGTTCACTGTGTATTTCAATGATTTGGATATAGCTCTAGGGGGAGTGGTGTCATAATTTGCAATTGATACCAAAATAGGAGGTATAGTTATTTCTTTAGAAGACCAAAGGAAGTTGCTAAGGGAGATTGATAAGATGGGGAAGAGATTAAAAAGCGGAATGTGGAATTCTATGTCAGTAATTGTGAGGTAATACATTTTGGTAAAAAAATAACAGCTGTAAAAATACCCTGAAGGCTTGGTGCTGTGGAAGAAGAGGGATTTGGGTACAGCTTCACAGGACATTAAGGGCAGCACCTCAGTTTGTTAAGGCTATAAAAAAAGCTAATGGATTTCTAGGTTTCATCGGAAGAGGTATAGAATATAAAAGCCAAGAGGTAATAATGAGCTTACATAAAACCTTAATTAAACCTCAGTTAGAGTATTGTGTATATAATTAGGCTTCACAATATAGGGAGGACACTATAGGAAGGATATTCAGGATTTAGAGAGAGAACAACATGGATTCACTAGGATACTGCCTGGTGAGGTAATACAAGTACATGGAAAGACTTGAATAATTGGGTCTTTTTTCATTAGAACAACACAGAATAGAGAGTGATATGCTAGAAGTGTTTAACATTCTGAAAGTATGGGAGAAGGTAAATAGAAGCAGTCTGTTGCCTGTAGTTGGGGTGTCCAGAATAAGTGGCCATAGACACAAGATTAAATGTAAGAGATTTAGAACAGAGAGCAGGAGAAACTTCTTTGCACAGAGAATCCTGAGGCTGTGGAATTAACTTCCAGGGTTAGTGGTTGAGGCAGAAATTATGTCAACATGCAAGATTAGATTGGATAGGCAGATGAAGGAAAATGAGTTGAAGGGAGGTGGGAACAGGACGGTAAGTGTGCTTGTGTAGAGGCTAAATGCTGACATGGGCTGGTTGGGCTAAGTGGCCTATATCTGTGTTGTAATTTCTATGTAGTTCTGTATTAAATAGCTCATTGGCCTGAACTCATTCTCCTCTCGTGGCAGCTTGCTGCTGTGAAGCAGTTGCATCTGGCTGCATTTGCAACGCTTGTGCCCGGGCAGTTTGGTGTTGCCTTAAATGTGCCACTTGTGTTGTGCTCTGACAGGGAATGCTGGATGCCTGGCTGGTGCTATTGTCCTAAGAAATGGCAGCCTCATTCAGTTTGACTCCAACCATCACTATTCCACTGAGCCCTGGATCTGCGTTCGCCATGTCAGCTGGCTCACTATCAGATCCTAAAAGCCGTGAGAGACAGTGACCAACATCCTGACCCCCAGAGTCTGAAAGCTGGTACAAAGGTTATTATCGGATCTCTCCCCTACTACCACCAATGCAGTTGTCTGTGGAGGCAGCAATTAGTTGCTGACTGCATCTGAGATGGACAACTGCTGCAGAACCAATGTAGCTACCACACACTCCATTGATGCCAGAAATGAAGAATAAGGCCTCGATTTTCATTGAGCCGTGGAGGCGGGCTTGGAGGCATGCAGGGGGTTAAAATTGCAAAAACTGGTGGGCGGGACCCCCCCCCAGCCTGGCTCCCGACTCCGAGCAATTTTAACTCAGTTGTGTCTGATTGTCCCGACTCCGTCCCGCATCCAACAGGCAGGACTGGTCGTTAAGGCCCTTAACAACCACTAAATGGCCTCTATAATCCTATTTTGAAAGGCCCTTATGAATTTAACCCTTTTCCCACATGAAACACGCCTGGTGGGAAACACGAATGTGAAACCTGGCAGGAGCACTATTGGATTGCTGACTATCAACTGCAGGTCAAACATTAAAGAGGAGATTTGATTAGCCATGATTTGCAGATGGCAGGACTTAGTGGTCTCAGGTCTGGGGCAACTTTTAGAAAGCTTAACCACACCTGTGGAAGGTTGGAGCCTCACACCCATCTCCAGTGTGACCTCCTGGGAAAACCCTCTCGCCACCTTCACTCAGCGCTTCCTCAATGGAGGCATATACCAGAAGCATGGGAGCCATTTATTTCCTTCCCATCTGGGCATTAGAGGAGCTCGAGCACCAGCCGTGGCAGCAGCAGAACCAGGAACAACAGCAGCACCAGCAACAGCAGCATCAGCAGGAGCGCCAGGCTGCTGCTCACCCACCTGAAGCTGCACAGGCCAGAAGGGGCCAGCGCCTGGAAGCCCGTCGGCGCAGGAGATACCCCCCAAACAGGGTCTACAGATGCAGGGTCAGCTACCTCAACATGTCTGAGCAGCAGTGCCAAAGGCGGCTCCGACTTACACGAGAGGTAGTGACGGACAAATGCGCAATGCTACAGCAAGACCTGCTGCCCAGAGGACCAGGTGGACACTCCTTACCAGTGGCCATCAAAGTCACCACCGCAATCAACTTTTTTGCCTCAGGCTCATTCCAGGGATCAGCAGCAGACATCAGCGGCATCTCCCAGGCAGCCGCACACACTTGCATCACACAGGTAACCGATGTCCTCTTTGCCCTCGCGCACAATCACATCCATTTCACCAAGGATCAAGCAAGTGTCACGGTGCGAGCGGTTGGATTAGCTAATCTGGCAGGCTTTCCAAGGGTGCAGGGCATCTTTGACTGCACACATGTGGCCCTTAGACCACCCCATCGCAATCCAGGTATTTTTGTCAACCGCAAGGGCTCAACGTTCAGCTGGTGTGTGACCACAAGAAGGAAATTTTGCATGTTTGTGCCATGTAGCCTGGCAGTTGCCATGATTCCTTCATACTGCGCCAGTCTAGTGTGCCTCCGCTATTCAATCCGCCAGACCAACTTAACGGATGGCTACTTGGAGACGAGGGCTATCCCCTGAGGACGTGGCTAATGACGCCAGCCAACGAAACTGAGGAGCGCTACAACTCCAGCCACATTTCCACCAGATCCATTATCGAGCAAACCATCGGTTTGCTGAAGATGCGCTTCAGATGCCTGGATACATCAGGTGGAGCCCTACAGTACTCAGCAGCCAGGGTCTCCAGAATCGTCGTGGTTTGCTGTGCACTTCACAACATGGCACAGCGTCGTGGCTTGCAGATTCCTGAGGACCAAGTGGCTCCTCAGATATCATCCTCAGATGAGGAGGAGGAGGAGGAGGAGGAGGAGCAGTGCGAAAACCAACATCCTGCAGAGGCCCATCAACCAGCGGCAGCATTACGCAGGAACATTGCTGCCCAGGATGCAAGGAATGCACTCATCCTGGCCAGATTTGCTTAGGCTAGTCAATCAAACACTTTTGCCTCGCTCCTTCTTACCAGAGCTTTGACAATGGCCAAGAACCAGAGGATTCCTAGCACTCTGACCACCATACTGACAGTTGCAAGTATTCCTAAGGCCTCAATGTGGAAGTCCCAATAGCGAAATGACAGACGCCATAACTGCAACATTTGCCATCAGAATTTTTATGTTCAATAACGACGTGATGGCATTTTTACAATAAACACAAAATTGTACCCATGTGACTAACCTTGTGACTATTTGTGCAGAATTTTCCTCTTACGTGTGCTCCTACATGGTGCCTCCCCTGTGGCTTCAGCAGATGTGGAGGCCCCTTGCTCACTTTCCTGCTGTTCCTGTCTCGACACCTTTGGCAGGGGTCCTCTGGGGTCGCGAGCCTGTGAGGGCCCGTCAAAAGTCTGCTGCTTCTGCGGCTGTGCAGGGGTTCAGACGTATATCTCATTTGGGTGTGGACTCCGGTGGGGCTCTGACCGAGGGCTTTGCAGTGGCATGGAAGTGTGAGTGCTTGGAGAGGAACCCCCACTTCCTTGAGGTCTGCCACCAACCTCCCTCTCATGGATCAGGTCCCCCTCAGCGCTTGCAAGTGGCTTGACAGCACCTTGCTGCACATCAGGGGGGCCATGGGGACCCGTATCTGTACTGGCAGTCCTACTCAGAAGGACTTCCATGAAGGTTTGGTTTCTCTGTTCAATAGATGCCCATCGCTCCTCAAGAGATGTCATTCTATTCTGAACAATGACCATATTTTCCATACCCTGGCGACTAAGCTCCTCCATGGCCATAGCCATCCTCTCCTCTACCGTAGCCATCCACTCCTCTACGGTAGCCAGCCTTACCACGGAGGTAGCAATCCTTTCCATGGTGATGCGTTCATGCACCAATGACTCCACAAATGCTCTGCTCATGTTCGCTATGGACTATTCTATTCGCTCCACACTTGCAGCGACCCTAGAGACAAAACCTGCCAGAGACTCCTGCATCTGTGCCTGGAGTTCCATCACCTCTGATCTTATGGATGGACCCAGAGGCAGAGGTTTGAAATGCTGCTGAGCCGAGCTGGCAGATTCCTGCGCCCTCCGACTAGGACTCTCCACTGCTGTCCCTGTCTCCACAATCTGCTGATGCTCACTTGTGAGCTGTGATACACCAGGTGACAACACTAGTCTATGTCCCGAAAGTCCCACCGAGGTGTGAGTGTCTGCGCTGGTGCTGGGTGCGCTGAATTCTGCTGATGCTGTGCCCTCAGAGGTTGCAGCTTCCTCTGAGGAGTCTGGCTGCTCAGCCTCTTCTTCCTGGCTAGAGGGGACGGATGCTTGTGATAGTCCTGTGGGGGAGTAAAGGAAAGAGTCAGAGATGTGATGCAAAGGCTACATGCACATAGCTTTTTGCAGATGCTCATAAGTCCATCTGTTAGAGCTTCGCAATAATTGTCAGCAACTCATGCAAGGTCAAATAGAGAGATGGGAAACTCTTCTGTCACCAGCTTGCTGTGTTACACCCGTCTGTCCATTCCCCATGCGTGAATCATCCTCTATTCCCATAATTTCTAGGACGGCCTCCTCCCAGAGGGTCAGGTGGGCTAATGAGGCTGTCCCTCCTCCTGTCCTGGCTCGCTCTCATTTGTTGTGAGCTCTCTTTTCCTGCAATGAGGGAGACAAGTGGAGGTTGAGTGAGAATGAAGGAGTGAGTGTAGAGATTGCATAGCATAGATATTTAGAAGGAGACAAAGATGGAGTGAGGTTGCAAGACCAAGGGCCCTCCCTGTGTGTTGTCAGTTGTGTTCAAAGCATCAGAGTGATAGGGAGTGTGAGGGCTGCATGGTCGAATAGTTATGTGAATGTGAACATAGAGAGAGAGGGAATGGGTAAGGGTGCATGGATGTCAGTGTCAAGTGGGATGTGGAGGAAGAGATTGCTAAAGCTGAGTGCTGGTGAGGAAAGGCAATGGGGATCAGATTGAGGGTGATGGGAAATTCATACTCACTTTTCCAGTGCGCTGAAGGTCATGAAATCTTTTCCTGCACTCTATCCAGGTTCTGCGGGTGACTCCCAAGGAGTTGACCTCCTCAGCCACCTGCATCCACACAGCCTTGGTCTGAGTGGGAGGCCTCTTCCTCCCTGATGAAGGGAAGAGCACCTCCCTGTTGGCCCTAGCCCCATCCACTAATGCCTGCAGTGCCACCTCGTCAAAGCGAGGAACTGATCTGGCCCTCCCGCTTGTCATATTTGCTGCAGCTCCCTCACACTGCACAGCCAAGAAGCTTGGCAGTCTGCAGAAGAAGCAAGGCTTGCTGTGGACCTTACATGCAGCAGCAATGATGATGTCATCGGAGGGGACTTTCAGTCATGAAAAACCCATTTGCAAAGACTTTCCACACGTTGGAAATCAATTGGCCAATTCAGTTAAAATTGCATCATTCTCCCACATCCATGTAGATTTGTGAGGGAAACACGAAATTCGGATAACACGACACCATCCCGCACCTGAGTTAAAATCCCCCCCTAAATGTCTATAGTGTTTCCACATGGAGTCCACATTCACAGCTGTTAGTTGTCACTCAATCTCAGAGACTGCCCTCAGAACCTCCATGTAGGTGTGATGAACATCGTATTTTGCAGGTGAGTATCCATGAGCTTTAAGTCCCATGACTCCTAAGCCATGGTCAACTTTCTCTTTTGCCTCTGTTGGAAAGGTGGATCATCCTCACCCACTCTTCACTCCATTATATGTTTCTTGCTGTGTGAATACCCAGTGCTTCATCCTCACTACACTATCTAATTCCTCCCAGGTGACAATAACTGAGGTAGAATGTGGGAGTGAGAAAGCAGGCGACACAGGAGGTGAGATCAAGAGGGTTGCGACAGAAGGACATGAAACCAAAGGCTACTGCTGGGACTCGGCAACTGTCTCAGCGTGCTGCCAGTAACCTTCAGCCTAAACTGTCCCACCAATCTCACCACTGTTACATCTGCATCCAAAACTCTTCTGCCCATAGCCTAACTCGTACCAATTCCTGTTCACCCATCACCCTTGTGCTCGCTAACCTATATTGGCTCCCAGTCTGGCAACACCTCGATTTTAAAATTCTCATCCTTGTTTTCAAATACCTCCATGTTCTTGCTCCTCTCTATCTCTGTAACTTCCTCCAGCTGTACAACCCTCCGAGATCTCTGCGCTCCTCCAATTCCAGCCTCGGGTACATTCCCGATTTTAATCTCTTCACCATTAGTGTCCGTGCCTTCAACTACCTAGGCCCTAAGCTCTGTAATTCCCCCCCTAAACCTCTCTGCCTCTCTAACTCTCTCTCATTCTTTAAAACACTCCTTAAAACCTACCTCTTTGACCAAGCATTTGGTCAGCTGTCCCAATATCTCCTTATGTGGCTTGGTGTCAAATTATGTTTGATAATGCTCCTCTTAAATGCCTTGGGACATTTTACTACATTAAAGGTGCTATATAAATGCAAGTTGTTTTTGTTTGCTACCATATCAGCTTCTCCAGTCATGGGGTCGGCTCTCTAATGTCAGATATGTCCCCGCCCATCCCCTATGTTTCACAGGTAGTGTGTTTAAGATTCTCCTGTAAAAAGGTTGAGTCATTAAGTTTTGACTACCATTTGAGAAATATATCCCAGATGGCATCAGATAGCTGAAGTTATAGATCTGGTGGAACCTCTACCAGGTCCTCCACTTGATCTAATGTAACAAAACCAGACATAAGCAATCCATTGCAGCCACTCACAGTGCCAAACACTTTCCTACTTACATGCTGCACCCCAGGCTGCTGCTGCTAACTTCAGCCATTCTTGGAGGGGCAGGAAATCTGCAGGAATCCAACACGGAGCCCAGCCGGTGTAGGGAAGTTAAAGTCGGGGTGGGGGTGAGGGCGGGGGTGCACAATCTGGAGGGAGGGCCGTGGAGGGTCAGGCGTCGCGGGGGTCAATTTTTGTGGGTAAACTATGAGCACTGATTCTCACCTTGATCCCGCAAATATGATTTTCAAACCCACATTTTAATTTTTGCGGCCTCCCTTTAAGGGCCGCTGGTTGTTGCCAAGTACCAATGGATGGAAGATGTGCAGTGATGCTCCAATGCCTGTTGGTATTTCAAAAATTGCATCGGGATCTGATTGGCGCTATAGGCCTCCAATTAGCATGGGCTAATGAGGCTCCCGCCTGTTTCCTGTGAATGCCTAACCTGCTCATTTCAAGGTCCCAATCAGAATGGTGGCAACCTGGAAATTGGCAAAAACCGCATGGTAAGTGCTGAGCTGCTGTTGTACTTACACTGCCCACTCACTGCAGGGATGAGAATCGACCTCCTAATTTACAAGCACCCTAGTGTAATACTCTCACATTACATACAATTTCCTTCAATAAGTTGACAACGGATACTCAACTGAGATGGCCCTGAAAATTATGGCAGAGTCGGGGCTGGACAAGGTCAATGGGTGCAAGTCTGGCTCAGTGCCCCCGGCTTCATGGAACTTTGGGGCAATATTGGCCAGGAATTTCCTCGGCGTTGCTCCTGCTGTACCACTGCAACTTTGCCAGAAATGCAATGGAAACCACACTTCTGCATGTAAATAGAGATTTCCACCACACTTCTGGTGAAGTTAGAGCAGCTGAGCGGGAAAAGCCCCAAGGAAATTCTCGGCCATTGTTAATTTTTGTCTTGAGGCATCCTGCACAAAGTGCAGAACAGCACATGGATGGCAATTGATCCTTTACTATTTTACAGTGTAGGAATTAACAAATTCCTACGAATAACTGAGATCGACACAGGAGAGCAATTAAACAGGTCTTTACTCAAAGGAGATGCCACAGGGACTGCTTGGGTAGCCCCGTGGTTTGCGACGTGACATCATCGCGTTTGCCCGCGTTTTCCCGCGCTCTTAAAGGGGCCACACCCCGTACATGCAAACTCTATATACAAAACACAGTGATGCCTAACACAATGGTACAGGTTCAGGCTGGTGTTAGAACATCGTTAAAGAGAATTATATACAGTTATCCAGAGTCATTCAGTGGTTCTGCCACATGCGCCCCCCCAGAATTCGCTTTAACGGACAAAGTCAAACGGTGAGGTGGTCTGACAAGCCTGTCAGAACGACTCCTGTACTCTCGAGGCGGAGGCTGCTGGGCGGCTGGCGGTTCGGCGGGCGGTCGCACTTGATCTGCCGTAACGACGGTGGGTGGCCGACCCCGTCTCGGCGGTTGAGCTGTCTCGACGGGGCGGTCGAGGTCTAAATGTGCCGGCTTTAAGCGGTCGACCGAAATGTGGTCCGGTTTACCACCGACATCTACCGTGAAGGTTTTGTCCCCTGCTTCCAACACATGGAAGGGACCAGTATATGGGGCCTTGAGCAGATCCCTATGTGCATCATGGCGAATAAAAACGTATTCCGCCTTGTGAAGCTCCATGGGAACGTGTGACCTCTGCAGCCCGTGGTGCGAAGTGGGCACCGATGCAAAACATCTGGCCGCCTCGTGGTGACTAGCAAGCTGGGCAGACGTGGACCATGGCTCTGTCGATGTTGGTAGGAAGTCCCCTGGGACTCGCAGCGGCTGACCATAGATAAGCTCCGCTGATGAAGAGTGAAGGTCTTTTTTGGGGGCCGTGCAAAGGCCCAACAGGACCCACAGTAGCTTGTCTGCCCATCCAGCATCCTGGAGGCTGGCCCTCAGGGTGGCTTTCATTGAACGGTGGAAGCATTCGCAGAGGCCATTCGCCTGTGGGTGGTAGGCTTTGGTGCGGTGTAATTTGACACCAAGTCCTTGGGCCACTGCATTCCAGAGTTCGGAGGAGAACTGCGGTCCCCTGTCCGATGAAATATCTGCAGGCACGCCGAAGCGGGCGATCCAGGAGGAAATGAATGCCCTGGCCACGTCCGCTGAATAGTGGATGACAGGGGGACCGCCTCTAACCATCTGGTGCTGTGGTCAACCATGGTCAGGATGTGTGAAAAGCCATAGGAGGGTGGGAGTGGTCCTACCAGGTCCACGTTGACATGGTCAAAACGTCGCTCCGGAACTGTGAAGGCGGCCAACGGAGCTTTGATGTGGCGCTGTATCTTAGCATTTTGGCAGACCACGCAGGTGTTGGCCCAGTCACGGACATCTTTGTGCATGCCATGCCATACGAATTTCGCTGACATCAGTTTCTGAGAGGCCTTCATTCCAGGGTGTGACAACCCATGTATGGCGTCGAACACTTAGCGGCGCCAGACGACCGGCACGACAGGGCGAGGATCCTGTATGGAGACGTCACACAACAGCGTGGTACCTGCTGACTGGAACTTGACGTCGGCCAACTGGAGGCCAGTGATGGCCGTTCTGTAAGCCTGGACTTCCGGGTCTGAGGCTTGGTCCACTGCCATGAGGGCGTAGTCGATGCCCAAATGAACCGTATTGACGATCGCGCGGGAAAGGCAATCTGCCACCAGGTTGTTTTTACCGGCCACGTGCCATATATCCGTGGTGAATTTGGATATGTAGGTCAGTTGACGCTGCTGTCGGGCTAACCACAGTTCGGCAGTCCTGGGCATGGCAAAGGTCAGCGGCTTATGGTCCACAAAGGCGGTGAAAGGACGTCCTTCCAGAAGGAACCGAAAATGGCGGATGGCCAGAAAAAGGGCGAGCAACTCCTGGTCAAACGTGCTGTATGCTCTCTCGTTCTGCCGTAGTTGACGGCTGAAGAATGCCAACGGCTACCACGTCCCGTTCACCCACTGCTGTTGCACGGCACTGACTGCGTAGTCCGACGCGTCGGTGGTGAGGGCGATGGTGGCTCCTGGCAGCGGGTGTGCCAGCATGGTGGCATTGGCTAAGGCGCTTTTGATGTCAGCGAACGCTCGGGCCATGTCATCCATCCAGTCTACCGGGTTCTTGCCAGTCTTGCCCTTGAGGGCCTGGTACAGGGGCTGCATGAGCAGTGCTGCCTTAGGCATGAAATGGTGGTAAATGTTTACCATGCCTAGGAATTCCTGCAGGGCCTGTATGTTCTGCGGGCGTGGAAAAGATGTCACCGCCTCCACCTTCAAAGGTAAAGGAACCGCTCCCTCTGAGGTGATGCGATGCCCCAGGAAATCAATTTGGTGCAGGCCAAACTGACACTTGGCCGGGTTGATAATCAGGCCGTGTTGGCTGAGGCGTCGAAAAAGGGTGCGTAGGTGACAGGTATGTTCCTCCTTGGTAGGACTGGCAATTAGAATATCGTCCAGGTAGACGAAGAGGAACTTGAGGTCCCGCAGCACGGAGTCCATCAGGCGTTGGAAAGCCTGGGCTGCGTTCTTTAACCCAAACGGCATCTGTAAAAACTCGAAGAGGCCGAATGCGGTGACGACCGCGGTCTTCTGGACGTCTTGTGGATGAACTGGGACCTGGTGGTAGCCCCGGATAAGGTCAACATTCGAGAAGACAGTGTTCCCTGCCAAATGGGCAGAGAAATCCTGGCTATGGGGCATCGGGTACCGATCAGGAGTGGTGGCATCGTTTAGCCATCGATAGTCGCCGCAGGGCTGCCATCTGCCGCCAGGCTTCAGGACAATAATGGAGGGGCGAAGGCCAGGGAATATTTGACCGGCGAATAATCCCTAACCGTTCCATGGTTGCGAACTCCGCCTTTGCAACCGCCAGCTTGCCAGGTTTCAGGCACCGGGCCCACGCGTAGACCGGGGGGCCGTTGGTGGTGATGTGGTGTTCCACACCATGTTTCGTGGCTGTGGAGGAGAACGTGGGTCTTGTCAGGTCGGAGAATTCGCTGAGCAGGCGAGTGAACTCATCAGGAGTCGGGAACGCACAGGAGACAGTGCGTGACGTAGTGTTACTGCGGTAACACGGAAGAGAATTAAAAGTTGCTGCTTTGATCAGCCGCCGGTTCCTAACGTCGACCAGGAGGCTGTTGGCGCACAGGAAATCCACGCCAAGGAGGGGCTGGGAAACTTTGGCTGTAACAAACTCCCAGTGAAAACGTTGTCCCCCGAGACACAACTCCGCTCGCCGTCTGTCAAAGGTCCGAATAGTTCCGCCATTGGCCGCTTCAAGGGTGGGGCCGTGATTCCCCGTCTGCACATCAAGGGCGGACACAGGTAAAATGCTGCACTGAGCTCTGGTGTCGCACAGAAAACGACGACCGGAGAGAGTATCAGTGATGAACAGCAATTTTCCTGCATTGCCGACTGCCATCGTGGCCGCGGGGTGCCCGTTAGACCCGTTCCTCGGTGGTCGCAGTGTCAGTTATTGGTTTTTTGGGGGAAAACTGCAGGGAGGACGGCAACGCTTCGCTTTCGCGCCGATCTACGCATGGTAGAAACACAGCCCAGCAGGCTGACGAGCTGGGGCGGCGTCTGCGGGGGATGGGTGCCTCGTGGTGGCGCAGTACTGCCGAGTTACAGCGAAAATTTTGTCAGCCTCCGCAGCGAGTGTTGCGCAGTCTTCTATTTCAGATCTGGCCAGGGCAGCTTATACCTGTTCAGGCAGTTGGCTGAGGAAAATCTCGCAGAATAGGAAACATTCCCGTTGTGAGCCCAGGAATGTGAGCATTTGGCTCATCAACTCTGAAGGCTTGGAGTTCCCGAGCCCGGGCATAGCGAGTAATCGACGGGCGCGCTCCGATTTTGTGAGCCCGAAAACCTGCAGTAACCGCGCTTTCAGGGTTTCATACTTGCGCTCTGTTGGAGGGTTTTCGAGGAGGCTGACGACCCGAGAGGCGGTAGAGCTGTCGAGTGCGGAGACCACATAAAGATATTTGGTCTGATCCGCATCGATGTTCCTCAGGGCGAACTAGGCCTCAACCTGAATAAACCACGAGGGCGCTTGCTGCTCCCAGAACTGCAGTAGCTTTAGTGAAACGGCGTTTGCTTCCATGCTGTGCTCTTCTTTTGTGAAAACGTTCACAAAAACGGGGTCACCAATGTAGGAATTAACGAATTCCTACGAATAACTGAGATCGACACAGGAGAGCAATTAAACAGGTCTTTACTCAAAGGAGATGCCACAGGGACTGCTTGGGCAGCCCCGTGGTTTGTGACGTGACGTCATCGCGTTTGCCCGTGTTTTCCCGTGCTCTTAAAGGGGCCACGCCCCATACATGCAAACTCTATATACAAAACACAGTAATGCCTAACACAATGGTACAGGTTCAGGCTGGTGTTAGAATATCGTTAAAGAGAATTATATACAGTTATCCAGAGTCATTCAGTGGTTCTGCCACAACAGGACTTTTTATCCTGTATTAGAAGAGTGACCTTCATGTCTTTGCTCTGCCCTTTTAACATTAGATGGCCAGGAAGACAGCCTCTGTCATGGTGCTGGGCTTTATTTTGAGACCGAGAACCCAAATGCAAATGGCCATTTGGCCACATTTAAAAAAAAATTTAACCAATTTCTGTAATCTGACAGCACATTCACAGACATTTGTGGGTTTTAAATATCATTAGATTACACTGTGGAGTGCAACTGATAGTGGAAGAACTATGCTTTTGCAGTTGGCTGCATTCTTCTAATATAAAAATGTCTAATGAGACAGAATGGTTATTTAATCAATGGATTTCATTACATTCTGTATCTATGGAAATAATGAAAGTTTGTTACGGCAGGAGTTGAGAAGAATTTTGATTCCTCTTTATTACCGCAGGATTAAATGAGGCTGGGGCAGTTCTCTGCTATAATGCCCTATCCATCTGTCTATGCATACTTTGCCTGTAATATTTCAATTATCGGATGCAATTCTGCTGCGCGTTAGACTGGTACTGAATTAATCCAGTATTATATTCTCCCAACTCCATTCTAAGTCCATTAGAAAGTATCAGTTGTGGGTGGAGCTTGAACGCACAGAGCCTGTGAGCTAGCAATGCACATATGAAGTCCCTGAGTGCCAACATAGAAACATAGAAGATAGGAGCAGGAGAAGGCCATTCGGCCCCTCGAGCCTGCTCCGCCATTCAATGCGATCATGGCTGATCATCCAAATTCAGTACCCTGTCCCTGCTTTCTCCCCATATCCCTTGATCCCTTTAGCCTTAAGAAATATATTCAACTTCTTCTTGAATATATTTAATGAATTGGCCTCTACTGCCCTCTGTGGCAGAGAATTCCACAGGTTCACCACTCTCTGGGTGAAGAAATTCCTCCCGATTTCTGTCCTAAATGGCTTATCCCTTATCCTTAGACTGTGACCCCTGGTTCTGGACTCCCCGACCATCAGGAAAATCCTTCCTGCATCTAGTCTGTACAGTCCTGTCAGAATTTTATAAATATCAATGAGATCCCCTCTCATTCTTCTAAACTCCAGCGAGTACAAGCGCAATCGGCCCAATCTCTCCTCATACATCATTCCTGCCATCCCAGGTATCAGCCTGGTGAATCTTCGCTGAACTCCTTCCATGGCAAGAACATCCTTCCTCTGATAAGGTGACCAAAACTGCACACAATACTCAAGGTGTGGTCTCACCAAGTCCCTGTACAACTGCAGCAAGACATCCTTGTTCTTGTACTCAAACCCTCTTGCTACGAAGGCCAACATACATGAGAGATCACAGTGGCACTGTATGATCTGCTATTAGTCTAACTTGTTATTTTCTAAATTCTCCTCCCCCTACAGAAGCCATCTGTATTCAATGAAAGATGTCACAGACAACTCAGAGCAAAACAAGGATATTTAAGGTGGCATAGTGGTTAGCACTGTTGCCTCACAGCGCCAGAGACCCGGGTTCGAATCCGGCCTCGGGCGACTGTCTGTGTGGAGTTTGCACATTCTCCCCGTGTTTGCGTGGGTTTTCTCCGGGTGCTCCGGTTTCCTCCCACAGTCCAAAGATGTGCGGGTTAGGTTGATTGGCTATGATAAATTGACCCTTAGTGTTAGGGGAATTAAATACGTGGGGTTACAGGGATAGGGTGGGATATGTGTTGGTGTAGGGGTTACGGGGATCGGGTGGGATATGTGTCGGTGCAGGCTCGATGGGCCAAATTGGCCTCTATCTGCACTGTGGGGTTTCTGTGATTCTGTGAAGGTGCAAACAGAAAATGCTGGCAATACTCAGCAGGTCAGGCAGCGTCTGTGGAGAGAGAAACAGAGTTAACGTTTCAGGTCGATGACCCTTCTTCAGAACTGGAAAAAGCTGGAGATGGAATAGGTTTTTAAGCAGGTGCAGGGGCAGGGAAAGGGGGGAGGGGAGGAAGGAACAAAAGGGAAGGTCTGTGATAGGATGGAAGGCAGGAGAGATTAAGAGACATTAAGAGAGATTAAGAGATGGTGCAAGGCAAAAGGAGATGGTAATGGGACAAGTTAAGAAATAAAAGATGGCTCTAGATGAAGTGTAAATGGCACTGGCAGAATGAAAGACAGCTGCCATGTGGGAGAGAGAAAAAAATAAATAGAAAAAAAAGGATAGGGGCCGAGGTTATGGTCTGAAATTGTTGAACTCTATGTTGAGTCCAGAAGGCTGTAAAATGCCTAATCGAAAGATGAGGTGCTGTTCCTCGAGCTTATGTTGAGCTTCATTGGAACAGTGTAAGAGGCCGAGGACGGTGAAATCTGAGTGGGAGTGGAGCAGAGAATTAAACTGACAGGCGACCGGAAGCTCGGGGTCACCCTTACAGACTGAACAGAGGTATTCTGCAAAGCGGTCACCCAATCTGCGTTTGGTCTCCCCAATGTAGAGGCGACTGCATCGTGAGCAGCGAATACAGTATACTAGATTGCAAGAAGTACAAGTAAATCACTGTTTCACCTGGATGGAGTGTTTGGGGCCCTGGACAGTGGGAAGGATGGAGGTAAAAGGGCATGAGTTGCATCTCCTGCGCTTGCACGGGAAGATGCCGGGAGAAGGGGAAGGTCTGTTGGCGGTGATAGAGGAGTGGACCAGGGTGTCGCGGAGGGAGCTGTCCCTTCAGAATGCTGAAAGGGGAGGTGAGGGGAAGATGTGTTTGGTGGTGGGATCACGTTGGAGGTGGCGGAAATGGTGGAGGATGATCCATTGCATGTGGAGGCTGGTGGGGTGAAAGGTGAGGACAAGGGGAACCCTATCATGGTTCCAGGAGGGAGGGGAAAGGGTGATAGCAGAAGTGCGGGAAATAGAACGGACATGGTCAAGGGCCATGTCAACCACAGTAGAGCGGAATCCTCAGTTGAGGAAAAAGGAAGACATGTCAGAAGCACTAGTATGGAAGGTAGCATTGTCAGAGCAAATGCGGCGGAGACGGGGAAACTGCGAGAATGGGATAGAGTCCTTACAGGAAGCGGGGTTCGGACTCAACATAGAGTTCACAATTTCAGACTATAACCTCTGCCCCTATCCTTTTTTCCCCCATTTTTTCTCTCTCTCTCACATGGCAGCTGTCTTTCATTCTGCCAGTGCCATTTACCCTTCATCTAGAGCCATCTTTTGTTTCTTAACTTGTCCCATTACCATCTCCTTTTGCCTTGCAGCATCTCTTAATCTCTCTTAATGTCTCTTATAAGGCCCAGAAGTTCGGGTCCCAACGCGTGAGTACGCACGGGGTACTCACACGTGGGCCCGATGGAAGTGCCGGTTTCTTGCATGCACTGGGCATGTGCGGGAAACCGGCACTTCCGTTCCTCCGAACGAAGGGGTTCAGAGGTCGAATGCATGCGTGCGGGAGTCTGCGCGTGCGCTTTGAACTTACGTTTTTTTTTACAGGTTTTTCCGTGCGGGTAAATCTTTAGATTTTAGAAATGTAAAAACCAGGCGTAAGGCCTGCATTTTAAAAGGTAAGTGGTCAATTAATTAAAATTAAAACATTCTTTCCACAGGTTTATTATTTTTAAATACTTTAAAGCAAGGTAAGTTTATTTTTAGCCCCGTTTTTTTATAAAATTATTTTTTTCAAAAATTTAAATTATTGTTAAAAATAGTTATTTAATGTAATTTATAGTTTATTTAAAAAGTGTGAATTTAAAAAAAAATATTTGAAGGTTTACTGTTATTTTGGGGCCCGTATATTCATAAATTTTGACAGGTCTTCCTGTCAATCTTATGAATGGGTTTTTCCCTCCTCTGATTGGCTGCCCATGGCTCACGTGATCCCAGGGGACGCATCGCACTAACTACGCCCCTGGGACACGCAAGCACAGCGCGTCGGCAGCTGGGCCAGGCCCCGGAGCGGAATTCCACAGGAGCCCAGAGCTCAACTGCCGGCGTGCAAGGTAAGTGCAGGTCGGGGGCTTGCACCCGCGGGAAGCCCCCGACCCGAATTTCTGGGCCAATTAATCTCTCCTGCCTTCCATCCTATCACAGACCTTCCCTTTTGTTCTTTCCTCCCCTCCCCCCTTTCCCTGCCCCTGCACTTGATTAAAAACCTGTTCTATCTCCAGTTTTTTCCAGTTCTGACGAAGGGTCATCGACCTGAAACATTAACTCTGTTTCTCTCTCCACAGATGCTGCCTGACCTGCTGAGTATTTCCAACATTTTCTGTTTTTATTTCAGATTTCTAGCATCCGCAGTATTTTGCTTTTGTATATTTAATGTGCTGCATGATTCAGATAGCTTGCTGCTTTATATACACCTCTTATCAGCAATCTATCCAGGGAAATGAAGAATGAAACCAAATGCTCTTAGTGCACCATGCAGCATTAACCCCAAGGTCTCGCTCCATTCCTAATCTGGATCTCACAAAACAGTTCCAGGCACCAAGAGAAATGTTTCCATTAAGAGGAGAGAGACAGTTGACACAAATTATTATTCATCATCAGCAAAATGTCATTTTGTATTGTGTTTTGCTGCGTAGTTATTAATGTATCAAAAGGAGTCAGTGTCCCCATTACAATGCTGGAGATATTTTGCTCACAAAAAGGCTGAAAATAGAAAGGATGAATGCAAGGTGCTGGAGGCTTGCTTTCAGAAGCTCATTGCATTGATCATTACTGAATGCTGCATGCTGATGCTACCTAATGCTGCTGTGTCGGCAGGGCACACTGACTGACGTTGCTCAACAGAACAACTCCAAGCAATTTTAGATCTACAATGACAGTTCATTGATTTTAATAAATGATGCCTGAAAAAATATCCAGGGCTGTGGCATCTGCAGATGAAAAAGGACAAGGAAAAGTAGTAACATGTACAATGCAAATCACATTGCTTGACTTATAAATTATAACGCCTTTTAAAAAAAATCCCACATATTATGTCTTTGTTGCTGTCTCGCACCACCATTTTGTCTCCTTCGGCCATGATTATAAAATGGCCTAAGCTTCAGATTAATCTTTGTCCATCATCTGACCTATCCTATCCACAGCGGATAGAAGGTAATCTGCTTGACAGGCCTAATATTACGGCTATTGCTTCATCTGCTTGGCTAAAAGCTGGTAAAACTCAGCTGATGAAAATAGTTAAATTCAAATACCCTTTGAGACCTCAGTATTCTTCTGGTAGAGCTCAGTTGCCCCATGCAGCTCCAGGTTAAGTATGATGACACCCAATTGCAATACTTAGTCTCCCTTTGCCTTGATAATGTTCATCTTCAATCCTCACTGCACAAAAAAGCCATTTCTATTCTCTATGGTCGTAATATTAAATCTATCAAAACAGATAGATTCACTGCTGGAGTTTATATTAACATTGAAAACTCACTATTTCAACAATGGTTAGGTGAATTAATCCAGTGAATAGCTGAGCCAGAAAGGTACAGGCTTTGATCTTTGGTTCATGCTGAGTTAGCGAAACACCGGCGGGTCCGCAATTGAGATGCTTGTATGTGCTTCGGTGCTCCTGGGTTCAAGAGGGAAAAGACTAGCCAGCTCTTGCCTCTGATTGCTATCCAGTGATTCCTGCTGGAGGTGAAGCTATATGGATATTGAGGAAAGGCAAGATCAGGCTGAGCTATACTGCTCCCTGTGAAAGTTATTATCAAGGTTCACACATGAAAATGGCATCTGGTGCTGCTGGAACCATACTCCAACAAGACATCAACACTTTCAGAGAGGAGAGGGGAGAACTGTTACTGAGGGAAAAAAAACAAGCAAAACCCAATTTGCACAATTTACAACAGACATCAATGAGACAATACTCTTGTTCTCCCTCTCTGAGATGCATTTCAAATTAACTTTCAGAATTAAGAGGTGTTGATTAGGCTTAATACTTCAGACACCTGAATCCAGACTCAAAACAGTAAGAAGCATGAGTAGTTGATAAAAGTGAAATTGCGCTCCAAGTAATGATCATCTTTGATTAAATTAATTGCGTGAGTAAAATAAATTATGTAAATAAAAACTTATTAGTTGCATCTCTGGGGACTTATTAGATTAAAAATATATACAGACATCCACATTTCTCCTTGGAAAACAGATAATGTCACAAACCAACTCATTATCCACAGTGACTCACTTTCAGTAAAAGCACTGCAAAAGGATTGTAGAAACCACTACATTCTAGTAGACAATATGTGTGTACAGTATAAATATTATATTTATTCCTCCACCACTGACACACAGTGGCTATAGTGTGTACTATCTACAGGATGTACTGCAGCAACTCGCCAAAGCTTCTTCGACAGCACCTCCCAAACCCACGACCTCCACCACCTAGAAGGACAAAGGCAGTGAGTGCATGGCATCACCTCCAAGTTTCCCTCCATGCCACACATAATCCAGACTTGGACATATATCACCGTTCCTTCATGGTCGCTGGTTCAAAATCCTGGAACTCTCTACCAAACAGCTTAGTGGGAGTATCCTCTCCACGTGGAGTGCAGCAATTCAAGAAGAAGGCCCACCATCACCTTCTCAAGGGTAACTAGGGATGGGCAAAAATGCTGGCCTTACCAGTGATGTCCACATCCCGAGAATGCATTAAAAAAATATATGCACAAATGTTGCAGTAATTAATATTTAAATGTGTAAAAATGCTACATTAAGGCTATCATCTTACAGTTAATGCTTATTTACTTTGATAAGAAGATAACCAAACACTTGCAGGTAGTTATTTTATAAAATTATGTCATACTCAAAAATAATGCCATTTACCTCAAAATATAGTCCCAAGATTTAAGAAAATTAACGTAATAAATTACAGTAGGCTCTAGGAATGCAAGAAAATATAAGTGAAAAAACATTTCTGACTACAAACAAACAAAGAGCAAGAAGATACAGGCAGAAAATGGCAGCATATAAATAATATTTATATACAAAAGACACATTTATGGGATGGGATCTATTTACAAAATGTTGATGTGCTTATCTGGAGAGTGACTTAATATTTTGGTTACTACATTCAGAATGTGATCGGAATGCACAAGAACTTGTGCAAATTTCATTGATCTTTCAGACCCAAGACATCTCCTACGTACTGATCTGAGCACAGAGAAATCATGTTTAAAACTTAGCATTGACAGACATTCTGTCTGAGCCAGTGTCACATCGTAAGCTTTCCCTGTTTATGGCTGGCACTTTCTGGTGACAGAATGCTCCACTGGGAAAGGGGAAAAAAATCATCAGGTGGACCTATACAGGCCACAATGTATTTAATGAAAGTGCTGAGAAATGTCTTCACTTTCATTGTATTTAACAAGTTATGTTTAACAGACTGTCCCCTTCTCACAGTTTCTGGAAGATGTGTGCTGAACAGCTTGCAAAGAGAGGTGATGGGAAATAAATAAACCTGAAATATGCATTCAACAAACAAAACTTGCCAAGCGCATTTCGATGCATTGCTTTATATGTAACAATACAATTTAAAAAACAAAATGACTCATTGTTAAAATTACATTTACCTTCTGTTAAACTGGCAGTTGTAGACATAGAATTGAAAGTGCAATCCTGCCAAATCCTCAGCAACATTTGTTTTTGTTTCCACGGCAACTAGGTATGGTTCCGTTAATGGACTTGAGAATGTCAGCAATAAAACCTATTTCAAGAATCTTTAAAAATTCAGTGAAGGCAAATGCTCCAGTATCTGATGCATAAATCGCAAAAGCCTTAAGATTTATTTATCAGATAAATTGAAAGAATAACTGTGATCCCACTTATTGGATTGAAATAATGAAAAGAAAATCGGTTGTGGTTGCTGGAATGTATCAGCCTGTTTTATGCAGGCCCATGATCTCTTTGAACAATTAAGAGCATTACAGGAACAAATATTACTACAAGAGACCATTATTTCTTTTATCATGCAATGTCAAAAAACAGCTACAAAAATATTTATAGCAGACTCTAGTATTGTGATCTGCTTTCCTTCATTCATTCAATAACAACAACAACTTGCATTTATATAGCGCCTTTAACGTAGTAAAAACATCCCAAGGCACTTCATACGAGGGTTATCAAGCAAAATTTGACACCGAGCCACATAAGGAGATATTAGGATAGAGGACCAAAAGCTTTGTCTAAGAGGTAGGTTTTAAGGAGCATCTTAAAGGAAAAGAGAGGTAGGAGGTAGAGAGGAGGAGAAGTTTAGTGGACGAACTCCAGGGCCTAGGCAGCTGAAAGCACTGCCGCCAATAGTGGAGTGATTAAAATCAGGGATGCGCAAGGGGTCAGAATTGGAGGAACGCAGAGATCTCAGAGGGTTGAAGTGCTGGAAAAGAAAGGAAAGAAAGACTTGCATTTATATAGCACCTTTCATGACCACCGGACATCTCAAAGCACTTTACAGCCAATGAAGTACTTTTGAAGTGAAGTCACTGTTGTAATGTGGGAAATGCGGCAGCCAATTTGTGCACAGCAAGGTCCCACAAACAGCAATGTGATAATGACCACATAATCTGTTTTTGTTATGTTAGTCGAGGGATAAATATAAGCCAGGACACTGGGGATAACTCCCCTGCTCTTCTTCAAAATAGTGCCATGGGATCTTTTATGTCCACCTGAGAGAGCAGACAGGACCTCAGTTTAATGTCTCATCCGAAAGATGGCACCTCCAACAGTGCAGCACTCCCTCAGCACTGCACTGGAGTGTCAGCCTAGGTTTATGTGCTCAAGTTCCTAGAGTGGGACTTAAACCCACAACCTTCTGACTTATAGGTGAGTGTGCTATTGAGCCACAGCTGACACTGGAGGAGGTTACAGAGATAGGGAGGGGTGAGGCCATGGAGGGATTTGAAAACAAGGATAAGAATGTTAAAATTGAGGCATTGCCGAATCGGGGGCCAATGTAGGTCAGCAAGCACAGGGGTGATGGGTGAATGGGACTTGGTGCGAGTTATGATACAAGCAGCAGCATTTGGGATGAGCTCCTGTTTATGGAGGGTGGAAGATTGGAGGATGGCCAAGAGAGCTTTAGAGTAGTCAAGTCTGGAAGTAACAAAGGCATGAATGAGGATTTCAGCAGCAGATGAGCTGATACAGGGGCAGAGTCAGGCGATGTTACAGAGGTGGAAATAGGTGGGCTTGGTGGTGGCATAGATATGTAGTCGGAAGCTCATCTCGGGGTCAAATACAACACCAAGGTTGTAAATGGTCTGGTTTGGCCAAAGACAGTCGCCAGGGAGAGGGATGGAATCGGTTGCTAGTGAACAGAGTTTGTGGTGGGGACCAAAGACAATGGTTTTGGTCTTCCTAATAATTAGTTGGAGGAAATTTCTGCTCATCCAATCAATACTTGATGTCGGACAAGCATTCTGTCAATTTATAGACAGCGGAGGGTTTGAGAGAGATGGTGGTGAAGCAGAGCTGGGTGTCGTCAGCGTTCATGTGGAACTTCACATTGTGATTTTGGATGTGTTGCCAAGGGGCAGCATGTAGATGAGAAATAGAAGAGGGGCCAAGGGTAGATTCTTGGAGGACTCCAGAGGTAACGTTGTGAATGCAGGAAGAAAACCATTGCAGGTGATTCCCTGGCTACGGCTGGATAGATAAGCATGGAACCAGGCACGTGAGGTCCCACCCTGCTGGATGATGGAGGAGAGGCATTAGAGGATGGAGTGGTCAACCGTGTCAAAGGCTGCAGACAGGTCGAGAAGGATGAGGAGGGATAGTTTACCACTGTCACCATCGCATAGAATTTCAACTGTGACTTTGATAAGAGCCATTTCAGTACTGTGAGGGGGCGAAAACCTGAGTGGAGGAAATCAAACATGGAATTGCGGGAAACATGGGCATGGATTTGTGAGACAACAGCACGTTCAAGGACTTTGGAGAGGAAAGGGAGGTTGGAATATTGCAAGGACAAAAGTGTCAAGGGTGTTTTTTTTGAGGAGAGGAGTGATGATGGCAGATTTGAAGGGGAGGGGGACAGTTCCTGAGAAGGGAGAACCATTAACAATTTCAGTTAACATGGGGGCCAGGAATGGAAGTTGGGTAGTCAGCAGTTTTGTGCGTATAGGGTCAAGGTGAGGCTCATGAACAAGATGAGTTTGGAGAGGGCATGAGGGGAGATAAGAAAGAAACTAGTGAAAGATGCAAGTTCAGGGCTAGAGCGGGGGGAGCCTTAGAGGAAGTTTGGCCCAGTGGGGTAGGGGAAGGGAGGGAAGTGGTAGAGGCAGCTGAACGGATGGTCTCAATCTTAGTGAAAAAGAAGTCCATGAGCTCCTCGCGCTTGTTGTTGGAGGTGATGGTGGAGGAGGCAAGGGAGAGGAGTTGAAGAAGATGGTTTGTAGTGGAGATTAGAAGCCGTGGTTATCTTTGCAATCCAGAATGATCCTGGAACAGTGAGCAGTTTTGGCAGAGGAGAGCAGGACCCGATAGTGCTTTACCTGGTCCAGCCAGATATGGCAGTGAATGGTTAAACCAGTTGTCCACCATAAATGTTCAAGTCTGTGTCCTTTGGACTTACGGGAGCGGAAATGAGGGCCATAACAGGGGGAACGACCAGGGTGAGAGAAATTAATGGTTTTAAAGGGGACTAGGGCATCGAAGGTGGAGGTGAGGGTGTGATTGAGCAGATCGGTAGCTGCGAAAATGTCATGGTGAATGGCTGGTCAAAGGCTAGACAGTTGGGAATTTGAAAGTGACTTGGGGGAAAGTTTTTTCCAGGGGCAGACATGGAAGAAAGTGGGAAGGGGGATGCGTGTGGAAGTGATTAAAGATGGCTTTATCTGTGATTCACATGAGGGGAGTAGCAAGGCCACATGAGATGGCAAGGTCAAGGGGGTGGCTGTGAATACAGGTAGGGGAGTTTATATGCAGGGAGAGATTAAGGGAGGATAGGAGGGCAGTGAACAGTGAGGAGAGAGAGCATGGTGCGTTGAGATGGAGGTTGAAATCACCGAGGATGAGAAGTTGCTCAGTGCAGAGGTTGAGGGAGGAAAGCAGTGAAGTTATCGATGATAAATTTGGCGTGATACTTGTGTGGGCAGTGGAGAACGAGGATTTTAAAGGAGATGTGAGAAGGGTGTAAGAAGGTAAGACGCTCAAAGGAGGAGAAGGTGTCAGTGGAGTAGGGGGACAAACCAAGGTGTGATTTGTTGATGAGAGCCACAATGCCATCACGGCTGTTTGGATGGGGCAAGTGGCGGAAGGTATAGCCAGGTGGGGAGGTTTCACTTGGGGGTACGGTGTCATCACCCCTCAGTCAGGTTTCCGTCACAATAAGTTCATGGATGACAAGAGCTTTGTTCACAAGTGAACAGACATTGAAGAGAGAGATGCAGAGAGGGGCGGTGAAAGCAGATCCACTGGCAGAGTCCAAAGAGTCAGCATTGAGAGGGGTCACTGGGACAGGATGGAGGTAGGAAAGATTAGCCCCCCATGGGCACGCTGAGCCGGAAGGTTGGCGAGAGAGTAGGACAGGGAAGTTGGGGTTGCTGCTCATAAGGAGGCAGCGACGAATGCCTCAATGGGCTCTTTGGCGGATGCCAAGAGAGACAGAGAGGGAAGCTGTAGGCTTATCTAAGAGGGAGTCAAGCCTGGGTCGCCAGCAGGAGAGTAGGAAGGTCGAGGAGTGCTGCAGGGTTAGGATAGGGATTTGGGAGGGCAGAGTACCCGAGAGGGGAGAAATGAAAGGAGGCATGACAACAGGAGGGAGGGGCCTAGGAGGGATAAAGAGAGAAGAAGAAAAAAGAGGGAGAAAAAAGAAGTGATGGCTGTGGTCTGGAGCAGCAGCAAATGTGCACATACAAATGGACACAGGTTATGTAGGCCTGGTTAAGTAACAAGATTAGGATAAATATGTCCTTGTAGCAAACGGGGAATAGAGCAGAGACAATAGGAGGGAGTCCACAGTTAAGGTCAGAGGTCCCGAATATAATAATGAATTATATCTCACACTGAGAAATCTCCCCCACTCCTGATCTCAACTGTACCACTGTTTAAGTGTAACACACTGAAGGTCACCTCAGTATAATATATTCCTGTGTGATAACTTTACCTTTTAAGGTAACTTGATTTTTCTATCACCTTCTTTTCCTCTTTCCTTAATTTATCCATTTGTATTTATTTAATTTAACCTAGCTTTCATCACATTTATTGATCATCATTCACAATTAATATTGCTTAATGTCAGTGAAACACACCTTTCAGGCTTACTGACCTTTTATTCATATATTTTTGTTCTAGTAGTTAAATGCCTTCCACTATCACCTACTCAAGAATGTAGTATTCACCTATCAGCTGCAGAGACATGCAGCCAGGGGGAAGTTATGTCACTCAATCAGTGCTCAGCTGTGATTAACATTGTTTAACACCTTAACTAGCAGATATGATGTGATTGATCCTTATAACGCACAAGCTAGGTGTGAAAGTGTAACGTAAATTGTGAAAAAATAGGTACATCTGTTGTAGTCTTATTAATGACCATTTAAAGCATATCAGACTCTTGTTTCTTCTGTAAAGCAAAAAGCATCTGGGTTTGTTAGCTGCAGCTTAGACCTGTCAGTCCTGACAACATTTAAGCAAGGGTGTTTGCTGTTTCAACAATGAAATGTCACAAGTTTACACTGTACAGCAATTTGTAGATTCACAACATGGGAACAGAAGGACTTGGTTATTTGTGATTCTTGCAGCAGCAGGAAGAGGAGGAGGAGATGTAAAAGATGGCCAGGCTATGTAGAGAGCACAAGAAGCATACCAATCACACCAGGCACTATTCCCAGCAGCAGGTGCCCTGCAACTGAGTCAGCTCCCGAGGCATGACAGAGGAATAATACATCAGCGTGCTCATGTTCAGTAAGGAGGCAATCACTGAGACGTACCATTTTAGGACAAGATCCGGAGACACCGTTAATCATATGCATTGGCCCTGAAATTAGGATCGGGAGCTTGCCGCGCGTGCAAGCCCCCGATGTGCACTCACCCGGCGTGCCAACATCTGAAGCCCGGGCCTGCTCGCATTTCCTGTCACTGGCCCGGTTCAGATGTCGGCGCGATGTGCTTACCTGATCCAGCAGCGTAGTTAGTGCGATGTGCCGGCTGGGATCAGGTGAGCACTGTGCAGCCAATCAGGGGAGGGGAAACTTCATTCATGAGTTTGAGAGTAAGAACTGTCAAACTCTTGAAAAGTATGGGCTGCCAAAACACTACTTAAACTTTAAATAAAATTTTAAAAAACATCCCACTGATTATATTAACTATAAATAAGTTTTTAAAAATATTTTAAACAATTAATCAAATTTTTGAAAAAAATAATTTTTTTAAAAATAGGGTCTAAAACGAAACTTACCTTACTGTAAATTCTTTAAAAATAATAAACCTGTGGATAAAAATTTTCTAAATTGTACTAAAAGCCCACTTACCTGTAAAACTAAGTACTTACGTCTGGTTTTTCCACGCGTAAAAACCGGAGGCCTTTACACTCGGGCAACTCTGAAAAAAAAAGGAATTTCAGCGCGCACGCGCTGCCTGTGCAGTCGCGCGCGCTCTGCCTCTTAACGCCTTGGGTCAGAGGACAGGAAATGCCTGTTTTCAGCGCATGCGCTGTGCATGCTGAAAACCGGCAATTCCTCCGGGCACACGTGTGAGTACCCTGTCCGTACTCACGCGTTGTGACAGGAATTACTGGGCCATTGTTTACCAACTGCACTTAAACTTACCTCTGCCATCAACTTCTATGCGTAAGGATCATTACAGGCAAACATGAGGGACAATTCAGGAATCAGTTGTTACAATGTGCACTGCTCTATCAAGGAAGTCCAAATTCGGGGCTCCCCCGAGGTGCAAAATATCATTGCTGTATTCATGTAGCCCTTTGTGCACGAAGAATCAATCTTGAGGCATGTATGAATAAGGACAGCTAACATTCTCTGCAATATATCCAGCATTGTTGTCCTCCCCTTGTTATATGAAGAGAGCGTGTGATTTGAATCAGTATATAAATAGTGTTCTCCATCTTTCGGATGAGAAGTTGATCAGAGGTCCCATCTGCCCTCTCAGGTGGAAGTAAAAGATCCCATAGCACTATTACAAAGAAGAGCAGGGAAGTTCTTCCTGGTGTCCTGGCCAATATTTATCCCTCAAACAACATCACTAAAACTGGTCATCATCACATTATTATTTGTGTGACCTTGCTGTGCACAAATTGGCTGTCACGTTTCCTACATTACAACAGGGAATACACTTCAAAAGTACTTAATTGGCTGTAAAGTCTTTTGTGATGTCCAGAGGTTGTGAAAGGAGCTATACAAATGCAAGTTCTTTCTTTCATACTTTACAGTCTTTGGTCACGTACAGTCAGGGATTTTAAGTGGAATGAATGCCACCACCTCTAGTAGTTTCCGCCCTTAGTTGTGAACTAGCTGGGCTTTCAAACATAAAAGCAGAGTGGTTTCACAGATGGATTTTAATACAATTGACTGTCACTGCTGTATCTTACTCTCATGCCCATCAAGACATGCACTGTGTTCCATCCTACAGTTTCCGCTTTAAGGATCTCACAGATTACATCCCACATCAGTGGTTAGACAGGGTTATGGCATACATCATTATGAACAAGAATTTTCACAGCTGCTAAATTTCAATCAAGTGCTTAGTGTCAAACATTTTTCAAACTATCACCTACTTCCATCTACTTCAATCTTCACACTTTACTACATGTTTTTATATTGATCAGTGGTTAGCTACACTCTTTTACATTTTAATTATCATTACTAACAGTTCCCTGATTTAGACAGACAGGAATTTAAATTATCACTAGCGATGTATATTCTTTGCTTTGTACATCGATAAAATGCATTGTCTTACTTTGGTACTTTTCTTCTCATGAATTAGCTACTTCCTGACTTCTTGCTACCCTAAAGTTTGCCTAGATAGAATTCATATCATTAACAATTTGATACCATCCTCTCTGCGACAAAATGACGTGATTTGTTTTGTTTTATCTTGGTTTGAACTGCATTAAAATCATGTCCTCAGCTTAACTCAATACAAATATTACCAAGATGTGTTTCAGTTGTCTCTGATGCTACATGCTGATGGTAGGGCCCAAGCCACATTAAAACAAAAACATACTGTGTGATTTGTTCAGTTATGTGTATGATTAACAGGCACTTTTGCCTTTTAACAGTGATTCAAATCTAGAACTGTTAGTGGAGTGTTCACAAGAGTGGACTGTTCCAATCATGTAGTCAATTTGGAACTTTCAATGATGCAGATCAGGCCAGTGAGCTGCAATGGACTACTAGAAGAAAGCACTATGAAATAATAGTTTAGGATACAAACCGTGTTCATTTATTTTTTCTCAATGAATTGATGCATTATAATATGTATTGTAAAGAAAAATGGATTATATTACTGTTATTTATTCACTTATTCATCTATTGTTCAATGAATGTATTTGATAGTTGAGACTGAAACAAAGGTTTTAACTTCCAGCAGGTTTCTTATGAAAACCATGCTGGCAAGTCAATTTTCCACACAGAATGAGACCCAGTCGATTTTAATGGCTGGGCCTTGTTTAAATCCTGCAGGTTTTTCCGAGTTGGGAAGTGATGGAAAGGCACATGTCCTGGACACTGCCCGCGGACAACACTGCTTATTCTCCTTGTCCCACAAGGAAGGGGATATTCTTTGTTAGTAAAATCTATGTAAATGCAAGCATAGTGATCTGACTCAAGAAACTCCTTCCCAGTCATTCCTTACATAACATAATTTTAATAACCCCATTATTGTGATTTTAAATAGTTTGCTTGCTACATACATTTTGCATTTATCTTTACCAATCTGTTTTCTTTAATGCTGCTACTTTACAGTAATAGCCATGCCTTACATCTTTACCTTTCTTTAAGTCCTGAGTCGAGAAGTATTACAGGGCCATCATTGTGGGTACATCATGATTAGCTGCTAGTGTGTCATTATCATTAATAAGACTTATGCTCCCACATCTAATGTTTCAAAGCCATGCATTCCAATTTTGTTAATGGGCCTTTGGCAACCCTTGAATACTTTTTCTTTAAAAGAGGAATATTGTAGCCAATATGATTGGTGCAGAAATAGTGTTTTTTTTTAAATGAGGCTTTCTCCCTATTAAATTTGTCATGATACAAATTAGCATTATCAGCCTGGCATTAAATTATGTTCTTTTGCCCTCAACGTTAGAAGCACAATCTGTCAGAATTGAGTTTGTTTTTTGATGTTTAATTCATTCTTTAATCTCACTCCTGCTGTTTGCCATGTCATTAAATATTTTTATATACTGACAACAAACAGACATTTAGTTCTTAACTATGTTGATTACCAGATTCCCTTCACAGCCTGTAATATATCAGGGCTTCCATGAAATACTAATAAGTATCATAAAGGACAGAAGGAAACCGAGATAATGTTTGATACTTAGAGCTAAAGGTATCAAGGGATATGGGGAGAAGGCAGGTACGGGGTACTGAGTTTGGATGATCAGCCATGATCTCATCGAATGGCGGAGTAGGCTCGAGGGGCCGAATGGCCTACTCCTGCTCCTATCTTCTATGTTTCTATGTTAACATCCACACTTAAAATGAAATACACCTTACAAAAGAGTAGCATAGCTTCAAATGGTTTTGAATACATTTAAACAGAGAGCAAATATCTCTTTAAAGTTGACTACACACAATATGTCAAACATAATTACATTCTGAGCATTAATTTGAGAATCAAGTTGCATTGTTGCAAGAAATCCTTGAATATAAAAACATCCAGTTATTTGGAAGATTCAGTTTTAAATATTTATATTACATATGGGATACATTTCATCCCAGTGCAGTATTCCATGGGTTTGAATGATTATCTCACTGCACAGCAATGTGATAAATTACTATTGTCATGAAATTAAACAAACATTTATTTTAATGAATAATGACAATGCAAAACTGTAGAATTATTTTCATATGAATGTTTCCTCTCTTTCTCTCACCAAGAATATTTGCTACACAGTTTGATTTCTTTCTGTTTTTGTAAAATTATTTTTAGCATTTACACATTAGCCAATGTTGTAAATTAAATTGGTACCAGTTTGTTGCGTCACCTGCCTCCGTGAGGCCCATTCCTCTTTAGTTATTTTCTGCATCTATGGGCTTTCCAAACAAAGGCAGCTGACAATACTACCCCTAATAAGATGATACAAAAGTTGTTGCTGCTGTTCTCATCAGTATTAACATGTTGTTACATACCAAATGTAAAAATTGTTATGTGTTTCAACTGTGATTATGAATAACCAAATTTAGTCCTATCAAATTTGTATTTGTATTAGTTATACTGAGATAAGAACATAGCATTTTATGAGTGACTAAAAGCCATTAGGCCCAATAAACCCACCCCATTCACCCATCTACCTTCACACCATACCCTTTCTCTCTTCAGAAACATAGTGGGGTCGTAATTCATCTGTGGCCTATCTCCTCTGCAAACACTTTCCATTTTTGATGAGGAACAAAAATTTCCACTTCCCCATGGTGAGCACCATGTATCCAAATCACACGACCTCATAAAGTAGAGCTTCTGGTGACCACATCAAAACCATTAACAATTGGACATTGGGTGCAAAGCCAAGTTAAGTGGCTGAGTGGAGCACATTTTTGACTTCACCGCCTGGGCAGTAATCTAACAGAGCAGATTGTCCGCTCATTGTACAACCCACCCCATTTTCATTCCATTAATTTCAATGAAATCAAATTTGGTGGATTCTACACTGGGTTAACGATCCACTCCACTGGATTACCACTGAGGCAGTGAAGGTGAAAATGTACCCCATTGTTTTTTTCTTTAAATTTCCAATGACTGCTATACAAAATCAACAGTTTTGATTCATGCCTCACCAGGAACATGAGTCATTGAGGTTTTTTTGCATATATGTTATTCACACAAAGCTTTTTGCTCCAGTTTCAGAGTATAAAAGTAGATGAAACTCTTAAAAACTCACTGATATAGACAGACACCCAGTGCATCAGGCTAGTGCCAGTTCATAGTGATGCCTGTCCCTTTGGGCCCTATTCCTCTTTTCAGTTATTTTCTTTGTTTCGGGCCCTCCATCTACAGGCAGCTGACAATAAAACTGCAGGATCCCACTGCTATGAGGAAGGTCTGGTCACTCTTAAGACCACCCAGCTTTCTTTCCTTGCATTATGCTAACTGTAGTTTCCTAGTGTTACTTCTAGGTGCTAGTAAATATCCTCTGGGGCAGATGCAAAAATAAATTGGTTCTGGTAAACAGTGTTTAACACTGTTGTGGTAAACTTTATTCTTTTAGTTAGACACTATATTGAAATGGCCATATAATTTATCCAAAGCAGGTTCACGAGTTTTTTCATCCCTCCCCAACACTCATGAAGCCCTTTTATTGTTGTTTTATTTCTCTTGCTCAATTTTCTATTACATGATCTCTCTTTCTTCTTACTGTGATCTTATTCTTTGCTTGCTCATTTCCCGAGTGTCTTCAGCAGAACTAATAGCACCAAACAGCTTTGCTTTTGATGATATGTGAGCTACTCAGGCTTTCAGGCTAACGAGAAGCCGAACTTAAATATAAAATTATATCAACACCTATGTCAAGGCCATTGAAAAGACCAGATCTGCTATTATAACCAATTCACAAAAAAAAATCTATCAAACAGGACACAGAAGAATGCAAGCACTATTAAAATCCAGCTACAAACGAAAATCACGAGGTAGAAATTCACATTAGAATGGGTGGTAGTCAATGGAACTGAGTGTCAGGCAGTGTGTATAATGGGTGGTCAGAGTGATAGCGCCCATTTTGTCCTACCGCCTAAGGCAAATTGCTACCCCCACAAATGTTTGTAGCATTCTATTGTACAATAGATAGAAACCATGAAAATACTTTCCCTCTCCCTTTTTTCATCTCTTATTCTGTCTAATCTCTTTTTTTATCTGTGTCCCAGTATTCCATGATGGTACTTTAGACAAAGCGCCAGCAGCTACCAAATATTGGCAAGTATGCTCAGAGACTAAAAAAATGAAATAAAAGAAATGAAAATATGGAGGGCCTCGGGATGGAGAGAAAACATAAATTATACTGATATGGTGAAGAAAGGATATGTAAATTAAAATAATTAACATAAAAAATAAAAAAGTTACAGATAGGCTTAACTACGTTTTTAATTAGATTGTTGGCTATGCAACTCTAATTTAGATTTGAATTTTTCCCCCCACTCCCTTTACCCTCCAATTTTAAAATGGTGGTCAAATTCAGTAGTCATCCAGCTTAAAAAAAATTGAACGCAGTAGTTTAAAGCCTGAACATTTGGCACTAAAAATGGTAACTAATTGAAATGATTGTCACTTTACATTTCATCTCAATCGATTCTATTCACAGAGATGTGTGCCTTACTTGAAATCCACTTTCATGCTGTCACTATGCTGGCTCTGTATTGTAATTGTTGCACAATATTAAAAAACTCTAACCCACACTTTTGAATTAATAATCACCCTTACACCCCAGTGACCCTGATAACATTTCTTACCTCAGATATGCTTCTATCATAAGTTCCCACCTCAGCCAAGTGAACTGCCACATTGTCATTAAGGTATCTGTGATGCGGTTTCATCGTGGCAAGGGTTTAAGTAACTACTTGAGTCAATATAAATGAAGGAAGTGCTGTTGGGTGCTAAAATAACACATTTTCATGTCCCAGACAAGCAGTAGAATTTTTCAAGGAGAGGGAAGGTCGGTGGTTGTTAATTCACTTCTGCAGGACTTCATTGCTGATCTGGTCCCTCTTGACGTAAATAAAAATAATGTTTAAAGGTGCCTTCACTTTTGCTAAGTTATTGTACGAAAAGCAGTTCCCTCAGTGTAATATCCAAGTATTGCTAGAAAACTAGGCAAAATATTCAGGTGTGAAATCCTCGCACAATCTCTCTCTCCAGCACTGTCAGCAGTAAAATGGACCAAAGCTTTAAGACTTGAAAAATCCACTACAATATACTCTAATATATTGATAAATGGGCTGCATTGCAGACCAAGTATACATGGCGCGACAAAGAAAAGAAATCATCAATTAAATAAAGGTTATTAAAATTTGTCTTGTGCAGCTAATGTATGAATAAATGCCATTAAATATTCAGAATCGCTTAAAAAAGTGCAGCATCACACTTCTTAGAGATTAAAAGTGGTTAAAATGATAATAAGAGTATTGATCCGATATGGTGATTAACTCAGAGCTGACAACAATATATATCATGTAAGATGCATCTAAGCAACTTGTGCTAGATAAATTACTGCTGCAAGATAATATGTTTGTCTGGAGGTTTCAACTTGGAAAAGATGCAATGCTCATTTTTAGTAGTGTTTATAGTCCAATTTCATATATCATTGAGATCAATGGAGCATGTAGCAGCTTCATTGCACTCTGTGACCATTCCTCCTCCCCTTCCCACAACAGGGTCCCAGGAGAAGTCAATGCCTCCTCTTCATTGGAAGCACAGACTGCAGGAGGCTTGAGGAACAGGGTTGAGAGAGCCTTGCAATCTGGCCTGTAGACATTTGGGGCTTTGGTACATGAGAACATATCTTGGGATTTCACAATGCAATAGGAATGATTACATCTGCCACCCACTAATGAGTTGCCACCCAAAACTTGGGCCAACAAAAATGGCACGACTAGGGTTGACCAATGTGAAGCTGCTATTTTAGAACTTGGACTGTGTAATGAGACAGGGTTAATTAGCAATCTCATAGTAAAGGATCCTCTGGGGCAGAGTGATCATAATATGATAGAATTTCACCTTAATTTTGAGAGTGACTTGCCTAAGCCCAAAAATAAAGGCAATTACAGAGGTATGAGGGGCAAGTTGGCTAAGGCAGATTGGAAAAATAGGTTAATAGGTATGGTGGTAGATAAGCAGTGGCTAGCATTTAAAGAAATATTTCATAATTCTCAACAAAAATACATTCCATTGAGAAACAAAAACTCCACGGGAAAAATGATCCATCGTGGCTAACTAAAGAAGTTAAGGATAGCATTAGATTGAAATAAGAAGCTTATAATGTTGCAAAGAATAATAGTAAGCCTGAGGATTGGGAGAGTTTCAGAATCCAGCAAAGGTTGACCAAAAAATTGATAAAAGGGGAAAAAATAGAATATGAGAGAAAACTAGCAAGAAATATAGAAGTAGATTGTAAGAGCCTCTACAAGTATATAAAAAGGAAGAGAGTAGCAAAAGTAAACGTTGGTCCTTTAGAGGCTGAGACAGGAGAAAGTATTATGGGGAATAAGGAAATGGCAGAAATGTTAAACAAATGTTTTGTATCTGTCTTCACAGTAGAAGACACAAAAGCCATAATAAAAATGGTGGGGAACCAAGGGTCTAATGAGGGTGAGGAACTTAACATAATTAATATAAGTAGGGAAAAAGTACTAGAGAAACTAATGGAACTAAAAGCTGACCAGCAAAAGAGCCTGGCACTCAAGCGAAGTGCCGGGCTCATGGAGCGCAGTCGGCACTCCACGGGGCGGGGAGTGGGGGGGGGTGGTGCTCAGGGGGCCAGGGACGGCAGTGGAGGCAGGTGCTGGCAGGTGGCCAGCAACAAAAATGGCCGCCCAGCACCTCGCCTTTATTTAGCGCCGCCCCGGACACAGGTAGGCCCACCTGACCCTGTCGGACATAGCGTCCGGCGATAAGTCAGGGGGCGCTACTGAGGATCGTGAGCAGGGCGCTGTGCATGGCAATGATGTCATTGTCAGCGGCGCAGCGCCGCAGAGCGCTAACGGTTACCACCACCGCTAACCTCCCGATAATGTCACCTTTTCCCACATTATACTCCATCTGCCAGATTTGTGCCCACTCACTTCTCCTATCTATATCCCTTTGGAGATTCTTTGCATCCTCCAGACAATTTACTTTCCCACCTATCTTTGTATCATCAGCAATTTTGGCTACATTACACTTGGTCCCTTCATCCAAATCATTAATATAGAGTGTAAATAGTTGAGGCCCCAGCACTGATCCCTGCAGCACCCCACTAGTTACAGTTTGCCAACCTGAAAATTACCCATTTATCCCAACTCTCTTTTTTCTGTGAGTTAGCTAATCCTCTATTCATGATAATATATTATCCCCAACCCCGTGAGCTCTTATGTTGTGCAGTAACCTTTTATGTGGCACCTTATCGAATGCCTTCTGGAAATCCAAACACACGACATCTACTGGTTCCCCTTTATCCACCCTGCTCGTTACATCCTGAAAGAACTCCAGCAAATTTGTCAAACATGATTTCCCTTTCATAAAACCATGCTGACTCTGCTTGACTATATTGGGCATGATCTTGCCAGCCCTGGGGAGGTGGGACTGCCAGGAAAATGCCAGAATTTGGGGATGGGTGCCCAACCCGCCTCCGTGCCATCTTGCCAGGAGGCGGGTAGCTGTCCCGCGCCGGGTCCCATCTCCTTGGAGGCGGGAAGGGATTACAGCCACTTAACTGCCTCTTAAAACTCTGAAACCCGACCCCAACCTGCTCTCGAGAGGCGGGTCAGTAATTAAATATGCTAATTCAGCTGCGTGCCTCAGATTTTGGCAGCCATTTAGATTTACTGGCTGCAGGCTGGGTTTTTCCCAGGGTTCGTGATACCTGGCAGCTGAAGGGAGGCGAGAACGGCCGGATCTAGCAGGTAAGTGCTTTTTAGAGCACCGCTTGTGGGCCAGGAGGAGCAGGAGTTTTTGCACCTGGCCCCCCATGCTAACCTGCTAGGATTGGCCTTACGTATGACAAATGTGGGTACAAATGTCATCAGGTTCTGTGTGTATTCTGTTGACATGTCAGCTAGTTTAGTGGTAAGGTTAGATGCTACCATTTGTTGTGCAGGTCCATTAATGTTTATTTCACCCCGGATATTTTACATGAATGCTTATTCGTTCTCTGTCGCATTCAAAATCATATCTCTTCCCAGACCATCCATAACACAACCTCTATTTATACCAGATTACTTCCCTACAGTCATTTTGACTGATTTACAAAAACCTACTATATTTCTTATCTCTTCTCATGGATGGTTAATGATGTAATGTCTCCGATACGCCAGGCCTGACCTTGTATAGCCATTGCAGAATGACTCTTTAATATGTTGGTGTATATTTTAAAAGATTACCATGGCTATTCTACTTGTTGCAGCTATACTTACACAAGGCAGTTACACAAGAGATACAGCCCACAACAAGTCCTTCCCAGACTCTGTTGTCATGAAACAAGAGCCTACTCAGTCCCAACAACCTGTTGTAGCAGAGCAGAAGCCAACTACCTCTCGTGACACTGGCCTGTATCACCAGGATAGATATCAGAAAAGCAATTTTAGGCATCCAGGATTTGATCATTGGTATTGCTAAATAAATATGAGGTTGTACTCAGAATTGGTTCTGTTGTTCAATGAGATCATGAGAAGATGATATCAGTGACCTGGCATATGCAGGCTTGACCAGCTGCCTGGCTGATGTTGCACAAGACGCTGTTTAGAAGGTGCCTGTGGCATAAATGTTGAGAGCTGTGCTGACTTTGTAGAAACTAAACTAATTTTACCAATAAGCCATAGAATGATTGGGGGTAATTTTCAACATCACTGCCTGGGCAGTAACATGGCAGAGTGGATCACCCACCCATTGTATAACCTGCCCGATTTTTCTTCCATTCAAAATCAATAGAATGAATATCAATCTGATTCTATAAAGGGTGGGCAATCAAATCCACCAGGTTACCACCCAGGCGGTAAAGTTGAAAATTACCCTCATAGAATTTTATAACACAGAAGGAGGCCATTCACCCATCATGCCCATACCCACTTTCTGAAAGAGCTGTCAAACTGGCTCCATTTGCCCAGTTTTGTCCCCACAATCTTTTGGAATTGCAGGCAATTTGGAGGCCTGAGGCCGGCCCGGATTTGTGCATTGGGCCTCATTAATACTTTCTGCATAAACTGCCACCACCTGTCACGCTCCACAGGCAGCTTACGCATTGCAGATGCTGTATGTCAGGCTGCCTGCCTCGCTGGCAGTGGCCCGAAGACAAGCTCCAGGAAGGGGGTGGGAGCAGGAAATGGAGGGAGGCCAATCGCGACGACTGTGCAGTCGGGGTTTCACTCCTGCTCCTCCTGGCTCCACAAGAAGGTTTTAAAAAAATGTTTTAGAAACATTTTTTAAAAATCTTACCTTTTCTTGGTGGCCATAGGGGCTACTGAAAAATTCTGAGCAGGGCAGGCTCTGCACCTATTATGCTCATCAGTCAACAAATTTTCCAGAAGGGTTCTTCAATGGGCATTAGGCCCCTAATTAACAACAACAAGGGGTCGAATGCCTGTTTTAGGTGGCGGCCCAGGATGCCTAAAAAATAGGCCCAGCGAATTTAGCAGCGGCCTGATCGCATACATCGATTGGACGGGGGCCATCCCACTGTTAAATCTGTCAGTGTTGTGCCTGTTTTATGCCTGAAAAACAGATGCAACGCATATCAATTTATATCCCTCAATATCCTAACAACCCTAAATGTAAAAAAAAAATTCTCCAATCTCTCCCTTCGCTCTTTTGGTGATGATCTTAAATTTAGTTACTATCTCACCAAACTGTGAAAATAAATTTTCCCAATTTACTTTATCGAAACCTTTCTTAATTTACAATACCTGAGGGTGATTTTGCCAGCCCTGGGGAGGTGGTTATGGAGGCGGGACTGCCGGGAAAATGGCAGAATTTGAACTGACCCCAACCCGCCTCCATGCCATCTTCCCAGGAGGTGGGTAGCCGTCCCACGCCGGTCCCGTCTCCTTGGAGGCGGGAAGTGATTAAAGCCTATTAACTGCCTGTTAACAGGTAGTTAACAGGCAGAAAATAGGATTATCCCCTTTTTGCCCTCACAAGTGCGGGCTTCCCGAAGGCTTAAAAACCCTCCTGCTCAGCAAGGCGAGTACTGGGTCTGCGGGGGTCGGGGGGGGGTGCAAAAGTGGGCTGTGAAGGTAAGTGATGGGTGCAAGAGTGGAGAGGTGAGTATCTGAGGTAAGTGCAAAGTGTTTTTAAAAGTGTACTTACCTTTGTTTCTTCCTGCAGGCTTCAGTCGGTTTAGATGCGGAGAGTCTCGCACCTCCATGTTGCAGATGAGAGATGGCCGTTGCATTCTCAGATGCAACAAACATCTAATTTCTGTAAAAGAAAGAAGGTTGATGAGGTCTTGTATGCAAGACCTCATCAAACTGCAGAGATTGTCACTGTTTGACAGCTTCACAGAGCTGTCAAACGATGACAATTGAACTGTCAAAAGTTTTTGACAGATGAAACGTCATACGTTGATGTGCTCTGCAACCGACTTTCCCTTAAGTGGCCTGCTAAGCCCACTGGGTGGGCTTAACAAGGTCAAGCAAGGGGAAATAGTGTGGGTTGGCAACAAATCGATGGAGGCGGGACATCAACCCAACAGCAGCAGTCCTGCCTCCAATGCGTCCCCATTCACAAAATCGCCCCCCCTCTCTCAGATCTCCTTATAACGTTCTTTGTTCAAGTGAAAAAAGCCCCAGTTTCTCTAGAGTCTGCATTTTGTTTATCTATAAACTCAGTTATTTCCTCAAAGAACTCTATTAAATTTGCCAGACGATTTACATGTTACAAATTCATGCTGGCTTTCTTTAATTAAACCATGTCTTTTTAGATGAGTATTAATTTAATTCCATATTGCCTCTAGAAGTTTTCTCACGGATATATAATAACCTGGTTGATCCCATTTTCCAATAGAGATCAGGAAGGTCTCAAATTCAATTCCATGAGTTAGCTGATCTTAGCCTGGAGGAATAGTGGGAGGACTATAATCAGCCTCAGTCCCCTTGGATTAGAGAGAGGGAAAGACAATCACTCAAGGTTCCCACTCCCAATGACTACTCAGTGAGCTCTGCTGAAATCTGCACATTGGTTGAGGATAGAATTGGGGTTAACTCTGAAGTTCCCTACAGTTGCTGTCTTGGCTCATCTATAAAGAATAGTCACCTGGGTAAAATGTCAAGGGAATGCCAGCACTTAGAGTCATAGAGTTATACAGCACAGAAAGAGGCCCTTCGGCCCATCGTGTCTGCGCCGTCCATCAATCCCTGTCCAGTCTAATCCCATTTTCCAGCATTTGGTCCATAGCCTTGTATGCAGTGGCATTTCAAGTGCTCATCCAAATGCTTCTTGAATGTTGTGAGGGTTCCTGCCTCTACCACCCTTTCAGGCAGTGAGTTCCAGATTCCAACCACCCTCTGGGTGAAAAAGTTCCTCCTCAAATCCCCTCTAAATCTCCTGCCCCTTACCCTGAATCTATGCCCCCTTGTTATTGACCCCCCCACTAAGGGGAAAAGTTCTTCTTTATCTACCCTATCTATGCCCCTCATCATTTTGTACACCTCAATCAGGTCGCCCCTCAGCCTTCTTTGCTCCAAGGAAAACAACCCCAGCCTGTTTAGTCTTTCTTCATAGCTGAGGCGCTCCATCCCAGGTAACATCCTGGTGAATCTTCTCTGCACCCTCTCCAAAGCAATCACATCCTTCCTATAGTGAGGCGACCAGAACTACACACAGTACTCCAGCTGTGGCCTCACCAGCGTTTTGTACAGCTCCATCATAACCTCACTGCTCTTATATTCTATGCCTCGGCTAATGAAGGCAAGTATCCCATATGCCTTTTTAACCACCTTATCTACCTGTTCCGCTGCCTTCAGGGATCTATGTACATGTACACCAAGGTCCCTCTGACCCTCTGTACTTCCTAGGGTCCTACCACTCATTGTGTATTCCCTTGCCTTATTTGTCCGTCCAAAATGCATCACCTCGCACTTTTCAGGGTTAAATTCCATTTGCCACTTTTCCGCCCATCTGACCAACCCGTTTATATCGTCCTGTAGCCTGAGGCTTTCCTCCTCGCAATTTCCCACCCCACCAATTCTCGTGTCATCTGCGAACTTACTGATCATACCTTTTACATTCTCATCCAAATCATTTATGTAGATCACAAACAGCAAGGGACCCAGCACCGATCCCTGAGGTACCCCACTGGACACAGGCTTCCAGTCACAAAAGCAACCTTCGACCATCACCCTCTGCCTCCTGCCACTCAGCCAGTTTCGGATCCAACGCGCCAAGGCACCCTGGATCCCATGGGCTCTTACCTTCTTGACCAGTCTCCTATGCGGGACTTTGTCAAAAGCTTTGCTGAAGTCCATGTAAACCACATCCACAGCATTTCCCTCATCCACACACCTAGTCACCCCCTTGAAAAATTCAACCAGATTTGTCAGACATGATTTACCCTTGACAAAGCCATGCTGACTATCCCCGATTAATCCTTGCCTCTCCAAGTGGAGACTAATTTTGTCCCTCAGAATTTTTTCCAATAATTTCCCTACCACAGATGTTAGGCTCACTGGCCTGTAATTCCCTGGTTTATCCCTGCTACCCTTCTTGTATAATGGTACTACGTTAGCTGTTCTCCAGTCCTCTGGTACATCCCCTGTGGCCAGAGAGGTTCTGAAAATTTGTGTTAGAGCCCCTGCAATCTCCTCCTTTGCCTCATACAACAGCCTGGGATACATCTCGTCTGGGCCTGGGGATTTATCCACTTTTTGGCCTGCTAAAACCGCTAGTACCTCCTCCCTCTCGATGCTAATATGTTCAAGTATGTCACAGTCCCCTTGCCCGATTTCTATGTCTACATCGTCTTTCTCCATAGTGAACACAGATGCAAAAAATTAATTTAAAACCCCGCCTACATCATCTGGCTCTACACACAGATTGCCACTTTGGTCCCTAATGGGCCCTACCCTTTCCCTGGTTATCCTCTTGCCCTTAATATACTTATAAAACATCTTAGGATTTTCCTTTATTTTGCTCGCCAGTGTTATTTCATGGCCCCTCCTCGCCCTCCTAATTTCTTTTTTAAGTATGCCCCTGCACTTTTTATACTCCTCTAGGGCTTCCTCCGTCTTTAGTCTTTTGTAACTGCCAAAAGCCCCCCTTTTTTTCCTAATGCACTTTTGTATATCCCTTGTCATCCAAGGTTCCCTTTGCTTGTTGGTCCCACCCTTGACCTTTACAGGAACATGTTGGCGTTGTACTCTCTCTATTTCCCTTCTGAAAGTCTCCCACTGTTTTGATGTGGATTTTCCTATAAGTAGCTGCTCCCAGTTCACTTTGGCCAGATCCTGCCTTATCATATTAAAATCGGCCTTCCCCCAATTTAGAACCCTTATTTCCGGGCCGTCTTTGTCTTTTTCCATGACCACCTTAAATCTCACCGAATTATGGTCACTGTCGCCAAAATGCTCTCCTACTGACACTTCCACCACTTGCCCGGCTACATTCCCTAGAATTAGGTCCAATACCACCCCCTCTCTTGTAGGACTTTCTACATGTTGGCTCAAAAAGCTCTCCTGGATGCACTTTAAGAATTCTGCACCCTCTAAGCCTTTCACACTCTGACTATCCCAATTAATATTGGGGAAGTTGAAATCCCCCACTGTTATTACCCTATTATTTTCGCACTTCTCTGAGATTTGCCTACATATCTGTTCCTCTATCTCCACTTGTGGAATCACACCCAGCATGAGCAAATGCTTCAGGAAAGGAACGGAAATAACTGGGGGAAAAACTCCCGAATTGAAATCCCAACTCATGTGTACTATTTTATTCCATGGTATGATAATGTAGTACATTGAGCAGACTGAGAAGTAGTTCAGCATCACTCAGCTACCTCGTGTTAAAGTAAAATAAGGTGAGCAAGTCTGTTTATAAATTATTCTAATTCCAACATAAACACCTACTCATTTCCATTTCAAATGAAAAGTTCCACCAAGGATGTGTCTATCTCTGTTTCTCATATCAATTTGTTTAGAATGAATAGCACTTTGGTTTTACTATCATCACAGTTATTGAGAATGCTCTGCTAGAATATTTACCATTTCTGAAGTAGGATTTTTTTGTGTCTGTAACAATATAGAGGAAAGTCTGATATGAGGCAACTACTTAGTTATGCAAGTTACTAATGATTTGTTTGTTATCTTATTTATTCTTTCTTAAGATTGTTCGGGATATCAAGCTAAACTCCCTTCATTTTCACATTATTTTCTTTCCATTTTTCCTCCGTCTGTCTCAGCGACACACCAAGTATGTGGATATTTTGCGCTGACACCTTTATCAATGCTGCTGAAAGTCTACTATTAAGAAGCGCGTAGGCACAGCTCAATAACTGTTCTCCTTCCGAATTCCCACTCCTCCCACATATGTGGAGTTTGTCTGACATACGTTTGGCCTCTTTCCACAGCTCAAATCAAGGTTCAGTGCGGGGAAAACTGATGTGAAAATGTGGCACCCTATTCTGTAGAGTTGGGAATCACATTTGTAATGGATAAGGCTACTGAGTTACAGGGGATAATTTTAACATAAAAAAAACAGGTGGGAAGTTAAAGTGTTAAAAACTTGAATCCTGACCAGAACCCCCCTCCAACCTGCCCACTTTCAGTTTTAAGGGAGGTGGGACGGAGGGCGGGCAGCCAACCAACTCTCAGAAGGTGTGTCGTCAATTTAAATATTATAATGAGGCTGGCATGCCTCAAATTTAACCACGATTTTAAATTTAACAGTGGCTGGTTGGGTTTTACAGGCTTTGTGAAACCCGCCAGCTAATGGAAGGCGAGGACTGCTGGATTCAGGAGGTACATGCCTTTACACGTACCTCCTGGATCCAGCATTGCTGCCTAACCCACCCCCCGTGATTGGACACCACCTCCACGAGGCCCCCAATTTCCCTTCCGGCCTCCAATTGTAGCCATAAGGCCTCCCACCCCCATGCTTCTCTGGCCCCCCTATGATGTCTGCCTCCTGCCACCACCCCCCCGTCCCCATGCTCCTGCGGCGCCCTGATGTTGTCTGTCCCCCCGCACCCCCCGCTCCTCCGGACCTCTGTATTCGTCTGTCTTCCTCCCCACCACTCCGCTCTTATGCCCCCCTGATCATTCTCTGGATCGCGCCCCCCACTCCTCCGATCATTCTCTGGACCCCATCCCCCACTCCTCCGATCATTCTCTGGACCCCATCCCCCACTCCTCCGATCATTCTCTGGACCCCATCCCCCACTCCTCCGATCATTCTCTGGACCCCATCCCCCACTCCTCCGATCATTCTCTGGACCCCATCCCCCACTCCTCCGATCATTCTCTGGACCCCATCCCCCACTCCTCCGATCATTCTCTGGACCCCATCCCCCAATCCTCCGATCATTCTCTGGACCCCATCCCCCACTCCTCCCATCATTCTCTGGACCCCATCCCCCACTCCTCCGATCATTCTCTGGACCCCATCCCCCACTCCTCCGATCATTCTCTGGACCCCATCCCCCACTCCTCCCATCATTCTCTGGACCCCATCCCCCAATCCTCCGATCATTCTCTGGACCCCATCCCCCACTCCTCCGATCATTCTCTGGACCCCATCCCCCACTCCTCCGATCATTCTCTGGACCCCATCCCCCAATCCTCCGATCATTCTCTGGACCCCATCCCCCACTCCTCCGATCATTCTCTGGACCCCATCCCCCACTCCTCCGATCATTCTCTGGACCCCATCCCCCACTCCTCCGATCATTCTCTAGACCCCATCCCCCACTCCTCCCATCATTCTCTGGACCCCATCCCCCAATCCTCCGATCATTCTCTGGACCCCATCCCCCACTCCTCCGATCATTCTCTAGACCCCATCCCCCACTCCTCCGATCATTCTCTGGACCCCATCCCCCACTCCTCCTATCATTCTCTAGACCCCATCCCCCACTCCTCCGATCATTCTCTGGACCCCATCCCCCACTCCTCCCATCATTCTCTGGACCCCATCCCCCACTCCTCCTATCATTCTCTGGACCCCATCCCCCACTCCCCCGATCATTCTCTAGACCCCATCCCCCACTCCTCCGATCATTCTCTGGACCCCATCCCCCACTCCTCCCATCATTCTCTGGACCCCATCCCCCACTCCCCCGATCATTCTCTGGACCCCATCCCCCACTCCTCCGATCATTCTCTGGACCCCATCCCCCACTCCTCCGATCATTCTCTAGACCCCATCCCCCACTCCTCCGATCATTCTCTAGACCCCATCCCCCACTCCTCCGATCATTCTCTGGACCCCATCCCCCACTCCTCCGATCATTCTCTAGACCCCATCCCCCACTCCCCCGATCATTCTCTGGACCCCATCCCCCACTCCTCCGATCATTCTCTGGACCCCATCCCCCACTCCCCCGATCATTCTCTAGACCCCATCCCCCACTCCTCCGATCATTCTCTGGACCCCATCCCCCACTCCTCCGATCATTCTCTGGACCCCATCCCCCACTCCCCCGATCATTCTCTAGACCCCATCCCCCACTCCTCCGATCATTCTCTGGACCCCATCCCCCACTCCTCCTATCATTCTCTGGACCCCATCCCCCACTCCCCCGATCATTCTCTAGACCCCATCCCCCACTCCTCCGATCATTCTCTGGACCCCATCCCCCACTCCTCCGATCATTCTCTAGACCCCATCCCCCACTCCTCCGATCATTCTCTGGACCCCATCCCCCACTCCTCCGATCATTCTCTAGACCCCATCCCCCACTCCTCCTATCATTCTCTAGACCCCATCCCCCACTCCTCCGATCATTCTCTAGACCCCATCCCCCACTCCTCCGATCATTCTCTGGACCCCATCCCCCACTCCTCCTATCATTCTCTGGACCCCATCCCCCACTCCTCCTATCATTCTCTGGACCCCATCCCCCAATCCTCCCATCATTCTCTGGACCCCATCCCCCACTCCTCCGATCATTCTCTGGACCCCATCCCCCACTCCTCCTATCATTCTCTGGACCCCATCCCCCACTCCTCCTATCATTCTCTGGACCCCATCCCCCACTCCTCCTATCATTCTCTGGACCCCATCCCCCACTCCTCCCATCATTCTCTGGACCCCATCCCCCACTCCTCCGATCATTCTCTGGACCCCATCCCCCACTCCTCCTATCATTCTCTGGACCCCATCCCCCACTCCTCCTATCATTCTCTGGACCCCATCCCCCACTCCTCCTATCATTCTCTGGACCCCATCCCCCACTCCTCCTATCATTCTCTGGACCCCATCCCCCACTCCTCCTATCATTCTCTGGACCCCATCCCCCACTCCCCCGATCATTCTCTGGACCCCATCCCCCACTCCTCCGATCATTCTCTGGACCCCATCCCCCACTCCTCCTATCATTCTCTGGACCCCATCCCCCACTCCTCCTATCATTCTCTGGACCCCATCCCCCACTCCTCCTATCATTCTCTGGACCCCATCCCCCACTCCTCCTATCATTCTCTGGACCCCATCCCCCACTCCTCCTATCATTCTCTGGACCCCATCCCCCACTCCCCCGATCATTCTCTGGACCCCATCCCCCACTCCTCCCATCATTCTCTGGACCCCATCCCCCACTCCTCCCATCATTCTCTAGACCCCATCCCCCACTCCTCCGATCATTCTCTGGACCCCATCCCCCACTCCCCCGATCATTCTCTGGACCCCATCCCCCACTCCTCCGATCATTCTCTGGACCCCATCCCCCACTCCTCCCATCATTCTCTAGACCCCATCCCCCACTCCTCCCATCATTCTCTGGACCCCATCCCCCACTCCTCCCATCATTCTCTGGACCCCATCCCCCACTCCCCCGATCATTCTCTGGACCCCATCCCCCACTCCTCCCATCATTCTCTGGACCCCATCCCCCAATCCTCCCATCATTCTCTGGACCCCATCCCCCACTCCTCCCATCATTCTCTGGACCCCATCCCCCACTCCTCCCATCATTCTCTGGACCCCATCCCCCACTCCTCCCATCATTCTCTGGACCCCATCCCCCACTCCTCCGATCATTCTCTGGACCCCATCCCCCACTCCTCCGATCATTCTCTGGACCCCATCCCCCACTCCTCCCATCATTCTCTGGACCCCATCCCCCACTCCTCCGATCATTCTCTGGACCCCATCCCCCACTCCTCCCATCATTCTCTGGACCCCATCCCCCACTCCTCCCATCATTCTCTGGACCCCATCCCCCACTCCTCCGATCATTCTCTAGACCCCATCCCCCACTCCTCCGATCATTCTCTGGACCCCATCCCCCACTCCTCCGATCATTCTCTGGACCCCATCCCCCACTCCTCCCATCATTCTCTGGACCCCATCCCCCACTCCTCCGATCATTCTCTGGATCGCGCCCCCCACTCCTCCGATCATTCTCTGGACCCCATCCCCCACTCCTCCGATCATTCTCTGGACCCCATCCCCCAATCCTCCGATCATTCTCTGGACCCCATCCCCCACTCCTCCTATCATTCTCTGGACCCCATCCCCCACTCCTCCGATCATTCTCTAGACCCCATCCCCCACTCCTCCGATCATTCTCTGGACCCCATCCCCCACTCCTCCGATCATTCTCTGGACCCCATCCCCCACTCCTCCGATCATTCTCTGGACCCCATCCCCCAATCCTCCGATCATTCTCTGGACCCCATCCCCCACTCCTCCGATCATTCTCTGGACCCCATCCCCCACTCCTCCGATCATTCTCTAGACCCCATCCCCCACTCCTCCCATCATTCTCTGGACCCCATCCCCCAATCCTCCGATCATTCTCTGGACCCCATCCCCCACTCCTCCTATCATTCTCTGGACCCCATCCCCCACTCCTCCTATCATTCTCTGGACCCCATCCCCCACTCCTCCGATCATTCTCTAGACCCCATCCCCCACTCCTCCGATCATTCTCTGGACCCCATCCCCCACTCCTCCCATCATTCTCTGGACCCCATCCCCCACTCCTCCTATCATTCTCTGGACCCCATCCCCCACTCCTCCGATCATTCTCTAGACCCCATCCCCCACTCCTCCGATCATTCTCTGGACCCCATCCCCCACTCCTCCTATCATTCTCTGGACCCCATCCCCCAATCCTCCCATCATTCTCTGGACCCCATCCCCCACTCCCCCGATCATTCTCTGGACCCCATCCCCCACTCCTCCGATCATTCTCTGGACCCCATCCCCCACTCCTCCCATCATTCTCTGGACCCCATCCCCCACTCCTCCCATCATTCTCTAGACCCCATCCCCCACTCCTCCGATCATTCTCTGGACCCCATCCCCCACTCCCCCGATCATTCTCTGGACCCCATCCCCCACTCCTCCGATCATTCTCTGGACCCCATCCCCCACTCCTCCCATCATTCTCTAGACCCCATCCCCCACTCCTCCCATCATTCTCTGGACCCCATCCCCCACTCCTCCCATCATTCTCTGGACCCCATCCCCCACTCCCCCGATCATTCTCTGGACCCCATCCCCCACTCCTCCCATCATTCTCTGGACCCCATCCCCCAATCCTCCCATCATTCTCTGGACCCCATCCCCCACTCCTCCCATCATTCTCTGGACCCCATCCCCCACTCCTCCCATCATTCTCTGGACCCCATCCCCCACTCCTCCCATCATTCTCTGGACCCCATCCCCCACTCCTCCGATCATTCTCTGGACCCCATCCCCCACTCCTCCGATCATTCTCTGGACCCCATCCCCCACTCCTCCCATCATTCTCTGGACCCCATCCCCCACTCCTCCGATCATTCTCTGGACCCCATCCCCCACTCCTCCCATCATTCTCTGGACCCCATCCCCCACTCCTCCCATCATTCTCTGGACCCCATCCCCCACTCCTCCGATCATTCTCTAGACCCCATCCCCCACTCCTCCGATCATTCTCTGGACCCCATCCCCCACTCCTCCGATCATTCTCTGGACCCCATCCCCCACTCCTCCCATCATTCTCTGGACCCCATCCCCCACTCCTCCGATCATTCTCTGGACCCCATCCCCCACTCCTCCCATCATTCTCTGGACCCCATCCCCCACTCCTCCGATCATTCTCTGGACCCCATCCCCCACTCCTCCCATCATTCTCTGGACCCCATCCCCCACTCCTCCGATCATTCTCTAGACCCCATCCCCCACTCCTCCCATCATTCTCTGGACCCCATCCCCCACTCCTCCCATCATTCTCTGGACCCCATCCCCCACTCCTCCGATCATTCTCTGGACCCCATCCCCCACTCCTCCGATCATTCTCTGGGCCCCATCCCCCACTCCTCCCATCATTCTCTGGACCCCATCCCCCACTCCTCCCATCATTCTCTAGACCCCATCCCCCACTCCTCCGATCATTCTCTGGACCCCATCCCCCACTCCTCCGATCATTCTCTGGACCCCATCCCCCACTCCTCCCATCATTCTCTAGACCCCATCCCCCAATCCTCCGATCATTCTCTGGACCCCATCCCCCACTCCTCCGATCATTCTCTGGACCCCATCCCCCACTCCTCCCATCATTCTCTGGACCCCATCCCCCACTCCTCCGATCATTCTCTGGACCCCATCCCCCACTCCTCCGATCATTCTCTGGACCCCATCCCCCACTCCTCCGATCATTCTCTGGACCCCATCCCCCACTCCTCCCATCATTCTCTGGACCCCATCCCCCACTCCTCCCATCATTCTCTGGACCCCATCCCCCACTCCTCCGATCATTCTCTGGACCCCATCCCCCACTCCTCCCATCATTCTCTGGACCCCATCCCCCACCCCTCCCATCATTCTCTGGACCCCATCCCCCACTCCTCCCACCATTCTCTAGACCCCATCCCCCACTCCTCCGATCATTCTCTGGACCCCATCCCCCACTCCTCCGATCATTCTCTGGACCCCATCCCCCACTCCTCCCATCATTCTCTGGACCCCATCCCCCACTCCTCCCATCATTCTCTAGACCCCATCCCCCACTCCTCCGATCATTCTCTGGACCCCATCCCCCACTCCTCCCATCATTCTCTGGACCCCATCCCCCACTCCTCCGATCATTCTCTGGACCCCGTCCCCCACTCCTCCCATCATTCTCTGGACCCCATCCCCCACTCCTCCCATCATTCTCTAGACCCCATCCCCCACTCCTCCTATCATTCTCTGGACCCCATCCCCCACTCCTCCCATCATTCTCTGGACCCCATCCCCCACTCCTCCCATCATTCTCTGGACCCCATCCCCCACTCCTCCGATCATTCTCTGGACCCCATCCCCCACTCCTCCGATCATTCTCTGGACCCCATCCCCCACTCCTCCGATCATTCTCTGGACCCCATCCCCCACTCCTCCCATCATTCTCTAGACCCCATCCCCCACTCCTCCCATCATTCTCTGGACCCCATCCCCCACTCCTCCGATCATTCTCTGGACCCCATCCCCCACTCCTCCGATCATTCTCTGGACCCCATCCCCCACTCCTCCGATCATTCTCTGGACCCCATCCCCCACTCCTCCCATCATTCTCTGGACCCCATCCCCCACTCCTCCGATCATTCTCTGGACCCCATCCCCCACTCCTCCCATCATTCTCTAGACCCCATCCCCCACTCCTCCCATCATTCTCTGGACCCCATCCCCCACTCCTCCCATCATTCTCTGGACCCCATCCCCCACTCCTCCGATCATTCTCTGGACCCCATCCCCCACTCCTCCGATCATTCTCTAGACCCCATCCCCCACTCCTCCGATCATTCTCTGGACCCCATCCCCCACTCCTCCCATCATTCTCTGGACCCCATCCCCCACTCCTCCGATCATTCTCTGGACCCCATCCCCCACTCCTCCGATCATTCTCTGGACCCCATCCCCCACTCCTCCGATCATTCTCTGGACCCCATCCCCCACTCCTCCCATCATTCTCTAGACCCCATCCCCCACTCCTCCCATCATTCTCTGGACCCCATCCCCCACTCCTCCCATCATTCTCTGGACCCCATCCCCCAATCCTCCGATCATTCTCTGGACCCCATCCCCCACTCCTCCCATCATTCTCTAGACCCCATCCCCCACTCCTCCCATCATTCTCTAGACCCCATCCCCCACTCCTCCGATCATTCTCTAGACCCCATCCCCCACTCCTCCGATCATTCTCTAGACCCCATCCCCCACTCCTCCGATCATTCTCTGGACCCCATCCCCCACTCCTCCGATCATTCTCTGGACCCCATCCCCCACTCCTCCTATCATTCTCTGGACCCCATCCCCCACTCCTCCGATCATTCTCTGGACCCCATCCCCCACTCCTCCTATCATTCTCTGGACCCCATCCCCCACTCCTCCGATCATTCTCTGGACCCCATCCCCCACTCCTCCCATCATTCTCTGGACCCCACCCCCCACTCCTCCGATCATTCTCTGGACCCCATCCCCCACTCCTCCCATCATTCTCTGGACCCCATCCCCCACTCCTCCCATCATTCTCTGGACCCCACCCCCCACTCCTCCGATCATTCTCTGGACCCCATCCCCCACTCCTCCGATCATTCTCTGGACCCCATCCCCCACTCCTCCGATCATTCTCTAGACCCCATCCCCCACTCCTCCGATCATTCTCTGGACCCCATCCCCCACTCCTCCGAACATTCTCTGGACCCCATCCCCCACTCCTCCCATCATTCTCTAGACCCCATCCCCCACTCCTCCTATCATTCTCTGGACCCCATCCCCCACTCCTCCGATCATTCTCTGGACCCCATCCCCCACTCCTCCGATCATTCTCTAGACCCCATCCCCCACTCCTCCGATCATTCTCTGGACCCCATCCCCCACTCCTCCGATCATTCTCTGGACCCCATCCCCCACTCCTCCGATCATTCTCTAGACCCCATCCCCCACTCCTCCGATCATTCTCTGGACCCCATCCCCCACTCCTCCTATCATTCTCTGGACCCCATCCCCCACTCCTCCGATCATTCTCTGGACCCCATCCCCCACTCCTCCGATCATTCTCTAGACCCCATCCCCCACTCCTCCGATCATTCTCTAGACCCCATCCCCCACTCCTCCGATCATTCTCTAGACCCCATCCCCCACTCCTCCCATCATTCTCTGGACCCCATCCCCCACTCCTCCGCTCATTCTCTGGACCCCATCCCCCACTCCTCCCATCATTCTCTAGACCCCATCCCCCACTCCTCCCATCATTCTCTAGACCCCATCCCCCACTCCTCCGATCATTCTCTAGACCCCATCCCCCACTCCTCCGATCATTCTCTGGACCCCATCCCCCACTCCTCCGATCATTCTCTAGACCCCATCCCCCACTCCTCCGATCATTCTCTGGACCCCATCCCCCACTCCTCCTATCATTCTCTGGACCCCATCCCCCACTCCTCCGATCATTCTCTAGACCCCATCCCCCACTCCTCCGATCATTCTCTAGACCCCATCCCCCACTCCTCCTATCATTCTCTGGACCCCATCCCCCACTCCTCCGATCATTCTCTGGACCCCATCCCCCACTCCTCCGATCATTCTCTGGACCCCATCCCCCACTCCTCCGATCATTCTCTGGACCCCATCCCCCACTCCTCCGATCATTCTCTAGACCCCATCCCCCACTCCTCCTATCATTCTCTGGACCCCATCCCCCACTCCTCCGATCATTCTCTAGACCCCATCCCCCACTCCTCCTATCATTCTCTGGACCCCATCCCCCACTCCTCCGATCATTCTCTGGACCCCATCCCCCACTCCTCCTATCATTCTCTGGACCCCATCCCCCACTCCTCCGATCATTCTCTAGACCCCATCCCCCACTCCTCCTATCATTCTCTGGACCCCATCCCCCACTCCTCCGATCATTCTCTGGACCCCATCCCCCACTCCTCCTATCATTCTCTGGACCCCATCCCCCACTCCTCCGATCATTCTCTGGACCCCATCCCCCACTCCTCCGATCATTCTCTGGACCCCATCCCCCTCTCCTCCGATCATTCTCTGGACCCCATCCCCCACTCCTCCCATCATTCTCTAGACCCCATCCCCCACTCCTCCGATCATTCTCTGGACCCCATCCCCCACTCCTCCGATCATTCTCTGGACCCCATCCCCCACTCCTCCGATCATTCTCTGGACCCCATCCCCCACTCCTCCGATCATTCTCTGGACCCCATCCCCCTCTCCTCCGATCATTCTCTGGACCCCATCCCCCACTCCTCCCATCATTCTCTAGACCCCATCCCCCACTCCTCCGATCATTCTCTGGACCCCATCCCCCACTCCTCCGATCATTCTCTAGACCCCATCCCCCACTCCTCCGATCATTCTCTGGACCCCATCCCCCACTCCTCCGATCATTCTCTGGACCCCATCCCCCACTCCTCCCATCATTCTCTGGACCCCATCCCCCACTCCTCCGATCATTCTCTGGACCCCATCCCCCACTCCTCCCATCATTCTCTAGACCCCATCCCCCACTCCTCCGATCATTCTCTGGACCCCATCCCCCACTCCTCCCATCATTCTCTGGACCCCATCCCCCACTCCTCCCATCATTCTCTGGACCCCATCCCCCACTCCTCCTATCATTCTCTGGACCCCATCCCCCACTCCTCCCATCATTCTCTGGACCCCATCCCCCACTCCTCCTATCATTCTCTGGACCCCATCCCCCACTCCTCCGATCATTCTCTGGACCCCATCCCCCAATCCTCCCATCATTCTCTGGACCCCATCCCCCACTCTTCCGATCATTCTCTGGACCCCATCCCCCACTCCTCCGATCATTCTCTGGACCCCATCCCCCACTCCTCCTATCATTCTCTGGACCCCATCCCCCACTCCTCCGATCATTCTCTGGACCCCATCCCCCACTCCTCCGATCATTCTCTGGACCCCATCCCCCACTCCTCCGATCATTCTCTGGACCCCATCCCCCACTCCTCCGATCATTCTCTGGACCCCATCCCCCACTCCTCCCATCATTCTCTGGACCCCATCCCCCACTCCTCCGATCATTCTCTGGACCCCATCCCCCACTCCTCCGATCATTCTCTGGACCCCATCCCCCACTCCTCCGATCATTCTCTGGACCCCATCCCCCACTCCTCCGATCATTCTCTGGACCCCATCCCCCACTCCTCCCATCATTCTCTGGACCCCACCCCCCAATCCTCCGATCATTCTCTGGACCCCATCCCCCACTCCTCCTATCATTCTCTGGACCCCATCCCCCACTCCTCCGATCATTCTCTGGACCCCATCCCCCACTCCTCCCATCATTCTCTGGACCCCATCCCCCACTCCTCCCATCATTCTCTGGACCCCATCCCCCACTCCTCCGATCATTCTCTGGACCCCATCCCCCACTCCTCCGATCATTCTCTGGACCCCATCCCCCACTCCCCCGATCATTCTCTGGACCCCATCCCCCACTCCTCCCATCATTCTCTAGACCCCATCCCCCACTCCTCCAATCATTCTCTGGACCCCATCCCCCACTCCCCCGATCATTCTCTGGACCCCATCCCCCTCTCCTCCCATCATTCTCTAGACCCCATCCCCCACTCCTCCCATCATTCTCTAGACCCCATCCCCCACTCCTCCAATCATTCTCTGGACCCCATCCCCCACTCCTCCCATCATTCTCTGGACCCCATCCCCCACTCCTCCCATCATTCTCTGGACCCCATCCCCCACTCCTCCCATCATTCTCTGGACCCCATCCCCCACTCCTCCGATCATTCTCTAGACCCCATCCCCCACTCCTCCCATCATTCTCTAGACCCCATCCCCCACTCCTCCAATCATTCTCTGGACCCCATCCCCCACTCCTCCGATCATTCTCTAGACCCCATCCCCCACTCCTCCCATCATTCTCTGGACCCCATCCCCCACTCCTCCGATCATTCTCTGGACCCCATCCCCCACTCCCCCGATCATTCTCTGGACCCCATCCCCCACTCCTCCGATGATTCTCTAGACCCCATCCCCCACTCCTCCGATCATTCTCTGGACCCCATCCCCCACTCCTCCCATCATTCTCTGGACCCCATCCCCCACTCCTCCGATCATTCTCTGGACCCCATCCCCCACTCCTCCCATCATTCTCTAGACCCCATCCCCCACTCCTCCCATCATTCTCTGGACCCCATCCCCCACTCCTCCCATCATTCTCTGGACCCCATCCCCCACTCCTCCCATCATTCTCTGGACCCCATCCCCCACTCCTCCGATCATTCTCTGGACCCCATCCCCCACTCCTCCCATCATTCTCTGGACCCCATCCCCCACTCCTCCGATCATTCTCTGGACCCCATCCCCCACTCCTCCCATCATTCTCTGGACCCCATCCCCCACTCCTCCGATCATTCTCTGGACCCCATCCCCCACTCCTCCCATCATTCTCTAGACCCCATCCCCCACTCCTCCCATCATTCTCTGGACCCCATCCCCCACTCCTCCCATCATTCTCTGGACCCCATCCCCCACTCCTCCGATCATTCTCTGGACCCCATTCCCCACTCCTCCCATCATTCTCTGGACCCCATCCCCCACTCCTCCCATCATTCTCTGGACCCCATCCCCCACTCCTCCGATCATTCTCTGGACCCCATCCCCCACTCCTCCGATCATTCTCTAGACCCCATCCCCCACTCCTCCGATCATTCTCTGGACCCCATCCCCCACTCCTCCCATCATTCTCTAGACCCCATCCCCCACTCCTCCCATCATTCTCTGGACCCCATCCCCCACTCCTCCGATCATTCTCTGGACCCCATCCCCCACTCCTCCGATCATTCTCTGGACCCCATCCCCCACTCCTCCGATCATTCTCTGGACCCCATCCCCCAATCCTCCGATCATTCTCTGGACCCCATCCCCCACTCCTCCCATCATTCTCTAGACCCCATCCCCCACTCCTCCCATCATTCTCTAGACCCCATCCCCCACTCCTCCGATCATTCTCTGGACCCCATCCCCCACTCCTCCGATCATTCTCTGGACCCCATCCCCCACTCCTCCGATCATTCTCTGGACCCCATCCCCCACTCCTCCGATCATTCTCTGGACCCCATCCCCCACTCCTCCTATCATTCTCTGGACCCCATCCCCCACTCCTCCGATCATTCTCTGGACCCCACCCCCCACTCCTCCGATCATTCTCTGGACCCCATCCCCCACTCCTCCGATCATTCTCTGGACCCCATCCCCCACTCCTCCCATCATTCTCTAGACCCCATCCCCCACTCCTCCTATCATTCTCTGGACCCCACCCCCCACTCCTCCGATCATTCTCTAGACCCCATCCCCCACTCCTCCGATCATTCTCTAGACCCCATCCCCCACTCCTCCGATCATTCTCTGGACCCCATCCCCCACTCCTCCCATCATTCTCTAGACCCCATCCCCCACTCCTCCGATCATTCTCTGGACCCCATCCCCCACTCCTCCCATCATTCTCTGGACCCCATCCCCCACTCCTCCGATCATTCTCTGGACCCCATCCCCCACTCCTCCGATCATTCTCTGGACCCCATCCCCCACTCCTCCCATCATTCTCTGGACCCCATCCCCACACTCTCCATCATTCTCTGGACCATCCCACTCCCTCATCTCTGACCCCATCCTCCATCATTCTCTAGACCCCATCCCCCACTCCTCCTATCATTCTCTGACCCCTCCCCACTCCCCGATCATTCTCTAGACCATCCTCCCATCCCCACTCCTCCGATCATTCTCTAGACCCCATCCCCCACTCCTCCGATCATTCTCTAGACCCCATCCCCACTCCTCCTATCATTCTCTGGACCCCCATCCCCCACTCCTCCGATCATTCTCTAGACCCCATCCCCCACTCCTCTATCATTCTCTGGACCCCATCCCCCACTCCTCCGATCATTCTCTAGACCCCATCCCCTCTACCTCCCTCCGATCATTCTCTAGACCCCATCCCCCACTCCTCCTATCATTCTCTGGACCCCTCCCCCATCGACCCCACCCACTCCTCCGATCATTCTCTGGACCCCATCCCCCACTCCTCCGATCATTCTCTGGACCCCATCCCCACTCCTCCGATCATCTGACCCATCCCTCTGACTCTGACCCATCCCCACTCCTCCGATCATTCTCTGGACCCCATCCCCACTCCTCCGATCATTCTCTGGACCCCATCCCCCACTCCTCCGATCATTCTCTGGACCCCATCCCCCACTCCTCCGATCATTCTCTGGACCCCATCCCCCACTCCTCCGATCATTCTCTGGACCCCATCCCCCACTCCTCCGATCATTCTCTGGACCCCATCCCCCACTCCTCCGATCATTCTCTGGACCCCATCCCCCCTCCTCCGATCATTCTCTGGACCCCATCCCCCACTCCTCCGATCATTCTCTGGACCCCATCCCCCACTCCTCCGATCATTCTCTGGACCCCATCCCCCACTCCTCCGATCATTCTCTGGACCCCATCCCCCACTCCTCCGATCATTCTCTGGACCCCATCCCCCACTCCTCCGATCATTCTCTGGACCCCATCCCCCACTCCTCCGATCATTCTCTGGACCCCATCCCCCACTCCTCCGATCATTCTCTGGACCCCATCCCCCACTCCTCCGATCATTCTCTGGACCCCATCCCCCACTCCTCCGATCATTCTCTGGACCCCATCCCCCACCTCCGATCATTCTCTGGACCCCATCCCCACTCCTCCGATCATTCTCTGGACCCCATCCCCCACCTCCGATCATTCTCTGGACCCCATCCCCCACTCCTCCGATCATTCTCTGGACCCCATCCCCCACTCCTCCGATCATTCTCTGGACCCCATCCCCCACTCCTCCGATCATTCTCTGGACCCCATCCCCCACTCCTCCGATCATTCTCTGGACCCCATCCCCCACTCCTCCGATCATTCTCTGGACCCCATCCCCCACTCCTCCGATCATTCTCTGGACCCCATCCCCCACTCCTCCGATCATTCTCTGGACCCATCCCCCACTCCTCCGATCATTCTCTGGACCCCATCCCCCACTCCTCCGATCATTCTCTGGACCCCATCCCCCACTCCTCCGATCATTCTCTGGACCCCATCCCCCACTCCTCCCATCATTCTCTGGACCCCATCCCCCACTCCTCCTATCATTCTCTGGACCCCATCCCCCACTCCTCCCATCATTCTCTGGACCCCATCCCCACTCCTCCTATCATTCTCTGGACCCCATCCCCCACTCCTCCGATCATTCTCTGGACCCCATCCCCCACTCCTCCGATCATTCTCTGGACCCCATCCCCCACTCCTCCGATCATTCTCTGGACCCCATCCCCCACTCCTCCCATCATTCTCTGGACCCCATCCCCCACCTCCTATCATTCTCTGGACCCCATCCCCCACTCCTCCCATCATTCTCTGGACCCCATCCCCCACTCCTCCGATCATTCTCTGGACCCCATCCCCCACTCCTCCGGTCATTCTCTGGACCCCATCCCCCACTCCTCCGATCATTCTCTGGACCCCATCCCCACTCCTCCGATCATTCTCTGGACCCCATCCCCCACTCCTCCGATCATTCTCTGGACCCCATCCCCCACTCCTCCGATCATTCTCTGGACCCCATCCCCCACTCCTCCCATCATTCTCTGGACCCCATCCCCCACTCCTCCGATCATTCTCTGGACCCCATCCCCCACTCCTCCGATCATTCTCTGGACCCCATCCCCCACTCCTCCCATCATTCTCTAGACCCCATCCCCCACTCCTCCGATCATTCTCTGGACCCCATCCCCCACTCCTCCCATCATTCTCTGGACCCCATCCCCCACTCCTCCCATCATTCTCTGGACCCCATCCCCCACTCCTCCGATCATTCTCTGGACCCCATCCCCCAATCCTCTGATCATTCTCTGGACCCCATCCCCCAATCCTCCGATCATTCTCTGGACCCCATCCCCCAATCCTCCGATCATTCTCTGGACCCCATCCCCCACTCCTCCGATCATTCTCTGGACCCCATCCCCCACTCCCCCGATCATTCTCTGGACCCCATCCCCCACTCCTCCCATCATTCTCTGGACCCCATCCCCCACTCCTCCGATCATTCTCTGGACCCCATCCCCCACTCCTCCCATCATTCTCTAGACCCCATCCCCCACTCCTCCAATCATTCTCTGGACCCCATCCCCCACTCCTCCCATCATTCTCTAGACCCCATCCCCCACTCCTCCCATCATTCTCTAGACCCCATCCCCCACTCCTCCGATCATTCTCTGGACCCCATCCCCCACTCCTCCCATCATTCTCTAGACCCCATCCCCCACTCCTCCAATCATTCTCTGGACCCCATCCCCCACTCCTCCCATCATTCTCTGGACCCCATCCCCCACTCCTCCCATCATTCTCTGGACCCCATCCCCCACTCCTCCATCATTCTCTGGACCCCATCCCCCACTCCTCCGATCATTCTCTAGACCCCATCCCCCACTCCCATCATTCTCTAGACCCCATCCCCCACTCCTCCAATCATTCTCTGGACCCCATCCCCCACTCCTCCGATCATTCTCTGGACCCCATCCCCCACTCCTCCGATCATTCTCTGGACCCCATCCCCCACTCCTCCGATCATTCTCTAGACCCCATCCCCCACTCCTCCGATCATTCTCTGGACCCCATCCCCCACTCCTCCGATCATTCTCTGGACCCCATCCCCCACTCCCCCGATCATTCTCTGGACCCCATTTCCCACTCCTCCGATCATTCTCTAGACCCCATCCCCCACTCCTCCGATCATTCTCTGGACCCCATCCCCCACTCCTCCCATCATTCTCTGGACCCCATCCCCCACTCCTCCGATCATTCTCTGGACCCCATCCCCCACTCCTCCCATCATTCTCTAGACCCCATCCCCCACTCCTCCCATCATTCTCTGGACGCCATCCCCCACTCCTCCCATCATTCTCTGGACCCCATCCCCCACTCCTCCCATCATTCTCTGGACCCCATCCCCCACTCCTCCGATCATTCTCTGGACCCCATCCCCCACTCCTCCCATCATTCTCTGGACCCCATCCCCCACTCCTCCCATCATTCTCTGGACCCCATCCCCCACTCCTCCGATCATTCTCTGGACCCCATCCCCCACTCCTCCCATCATTCTCTGGACCCCATCCCCCACTCCTCCCATCATTCTCTGGACCCCATCCCCCACTCCTCCGATCATTCTCTAGACCCCATCCCCCACTCCCCCGATCATTCTCTGGACCCCATCCCCCACTCCTCCTATCATTCTCTGGACCCCATCCCCCACTCCTCCCATCATTCTCTGGACCCCATCCCCCACTCCTCCCATCATTCTCTGGACCCCATCCCCCACTCCTCCGATCATTCTCTAGACCCCATCCCCCACTCCCCCGATCATTCTCTGGACCCCATCCCCCACTCCTCCTATCATTCTCTGGACCCCATCCCCCACTCCTCCTATCATTCTCTGGACCCCATCCCCCACTCCTCCCATCATTCTCTGGACCCCATCCCCCACTCCTCCCATCATTCTCTGGACCCCACCCCCCACTCCTCCGATCATTCTCTGGACCCCATCCCCCACTCCTCCCATCATTCTCTGGACCCCATCCCCCAATCCTCCGATCATTCTCTGGACCCCATCCCCCACTCCTCCGATCATTCTCTGGACCCCATCCCCCACTCCTCCCATCATTCTCTGGACCCCATCCCCCACTCCTCCTATCATTCTCTGGACCCCATCCCCCACTCCTCCGATCATTCTCTGGACCCCATCCCCCACTCCTCCCATCATTCTCTGGACCCCATCCCCCACTCCTCCTATCATTCTCTGGACCCCATCCCCCACTCCTCCGATCATTCTCTGGACCCCATCCCCCACTCCTCCCATCATTCTCTGGACCCCATCCCCCAATCCTCCGATCATTCTCTGGACCCCATCCCCCACTCCTCCGATCATTCTCTGGACCCCATCCCCCACTCCTCCCATCATTCTCTGGACCCCATCCCCCACTCCCCCGATCATTCTATGGGACCCCATCCCCCACTCCTCCTATCATTCTCTGGACCCCATCCCCCAATCCTCCGATCATTCTCTGGACCCCATCCCCCAATCCTCCGATCATTCTCTGGACCCCATCCCCCACTCCTCCCATCATTCTCTGGACCCCATCCCCCACTCCTCCCATCATTCTCTGGACCCCATCCCCCACTCCTCCCATCATTCTCTGGACCCCATCCCCCACTCCCCCGATCATTCTATGGGACCCCATCCCCCACTCCTCCGATCATTCTCTGGGCCCCATCCCCCACTCCTCCCATCATTCTCTGGACCCCATCCCCCACTCCTCCGATCATTCTCTGGACCCCATCCCCCACTCCTCCCATCATTCTCTGGACCCCATCCCCCACTCCTCCCATCATTCTCTGGACCCCATCCCCCACTCCTCCGATCATTCTCTGGACCCCATCCCCCACTCCTCCCATCATTCTCTGGACCCCATCCCCCACTCCTCCGATCATTCTCTGGGCCCCATCCCCCACTCCTCCCATCATACTCTGGACCCCATCCCCCACTCCTCCCATCATTCTCTGGACCCCATCCCCCACTCCTCCGATCATTCTCTGGACCCCATCCCCCACTCCTCCCATCATTCTCTGGACCCCATCCCCCACTCCTCCCATCATTCTCTGGACCCCATCCCCCACTCCTCCGATCATTCTCTGGACCCCATCCCCCACTCCTCCCATCATTCTCTGGACCCCATCCCCCACTCCTCCGATCATTCTCTGGACCCCATCCCCCACTCCTCCGATCATTCTCTGGACCCCATCCCCCACTCCTCCCATCATTCTCTAGACCCCATCCCCCACTCCTCCCATCATTCTCTGGACCCCATCCCCCACTCCTCCGATCATTCTCTAGACCCCATCCCCCACTCCTCCCATCATTCTCTGGACCCCATCCCCCACTCCTCCCATCATTCTCTGGACCCCATCCCCCACTCCTCCCATCATTCTCTGGACCCCATCCCCCACTCCTCCGATCATTCTCTGGACCCCATCCCCCACTCCTCCCATCATTCTCTAGACCCCATCCCCCACTCCTCCCATCATTCTCTAGACCCCATCCCCCACTCCTCCTATCATTCTCTGGACCCCATCCCCCACTCCTCCGATCATTCTCTGGACCCCATCCCCCACTCCTCCTATCATTCTCTGGACCCCATCCCCCACTCCTCCCATCATTCTCTAGACCCCATCCCCCACTCCTCCTATCATTCTCTGGACCCCATCCCCCACTCCTCCGATCATTCTCTGGACCCCATCCCCCACTCCTCCCATCATTCTCTAGACCCCATCCCCCACTCCTCCTATCATTCTCTGGACCCCATCCCCCACTCCTCCGATCATTCTCTGGACCCCATCCCCCACTCCTCCGATCATTCTCTGGACCCCATCCCCCACTCCTCCTATCATTCTCTGGACCCCATCCCCCACTCCTCCCATCATTCTCTGGACCCCATCCCCCACTCCTCCCATCATTCTCTGGACCCCATCCCCCACTCCTCCGATCATTCTCTGGACCCCATCCCCCACTCCTCCCATCATTCTCTGGACCCCATCCCCCACTCCTCCTATCATTCTCTGGACCCCATCCCCCAATCCTCCGATCATTCTCTGGACCCCATCCCCCACTCCTCCCATCATTCTCTAGACCCCATCCCCCACTCCTCCGATCATTCTCTGGACCCCATCCCCCACTCCTCCGATCATTCTCTGGACCCCATCCCCCACTCCTCCCATCATTCTCTGGACCCCATCCCCCACTCCTCCTATCATTCTCTGGACCCCATCCCCCACTCCTCCCATCATTCTCTGGACCCCATCCCCCACTCCTCCCATCATTCTCTGGACCCCATCCCCCAATCCTCCGATCATTCTCTAGACCCCATCCCCCACTCCTCCTATCATTCTCTGGACCCCATCCCCCACTCCTCCCATCATTCTCTAGACCCCATCCCCCACTCCTCCTATCATTCTCTGGACCCCATCCCCCACTCCTCCGATCATTCTCTGGACCCCATCCCCCACTCCTCCCATCATTCTCTGGACCCCATCCCCCAATCCTCCTATCATTCTCTGGACCCCATCCCCCACTCCTCCGATCATTCTCTGGACCCCATCCCCCACTCCTCCCATCATTCTCTAGACCCCATCCCCCACTCCTCCTATCATTCTCTGGACCCCATCCCCCACTCGTCCGATCATTCTCTGGACCCCATCCCCCACTCTTCCCATCATTCTCTAGACCCCATCCCCCACTCCTCCGATCATTCTCTGGACCCCATCCCCCACTCCTCCGATCATTCTCTGGACCCCATCCCCCACTCCTCCCATCATTCTCTAGACCCCATCCCCCACTCCTCCCATCATTCTCTGGACCCCATCCCCCACTCCTCCGATCATTCTCTGGACCCCATCCCCCACTCCTCCCATCATTCTCTAGACCCCATCCCCCAATCCTCCGATCATTCTCTGGACCCCATCCCCCACTCCTCCGATCATTCTCTGGACCCCATCCCCCAATCCTCCGATCATTCTCTGGGCCCCATCCCCCAATCCTCCGATCATTCTCTGGACCCCATCCCCCACTCCTCCTATCATTCTCTGGACCCCATCCCCCAATCCTCCGATCATTCTCTGGGCCCCATCCCCCACTCCTCCGATCATTCTCTGGACCCCATCCCCCACTCCTCCGATCATTCTCTGGACCCCATCCCCCACTCCTCCGATCATTCTCTGGGCCCCATCCCCCACTCCTCCCATCATTCTCTGGACCCCATCCCCCACTCCTCCGATCATTCTCTGGGCCCCATCCCCCACTCCTCCGATCATTCTCTAGACCCCATCCCCCACTCCTCCGATCATTCTCTGGGCCCCATCCCCCACTCCTCCGATCATTCTCTGGACCCCATCCCCCACTCCTCCGATCATTCTCTGGACCCCATCCCCCACTCCTCCCATCATTCTCTGGACCCCATCCCCCACTCCTCCGATCATTCTCTGGACCCCATCCCCCACTCCTCCCATCATTCTCTGGACCCCATCCCCCACTCCCCCGATCATTCTATGGGACCCCATCCCCCACTCCTCCCATCATTCTCTAGACCCCACCCCCCACTTCGATCATTTTCTGGACCCCATCCCCCACTCCTCCGATCATTCTCTAGACCCCACCCCCCACTTCGATCATTTTCTGGACCCCATCCCCCACTCCTCCGATCATTCTCTGGGCCCCATCCCCCACTCCCCCGATCATTCTATGGGACCCCATCCCCCACTCCTCCGATCATTCTCTGGACCCCATCCCCCACTCCCCCGATCATTCTATGGGACCCCATCCCCCACTCCTCCTATCATTCTCTGGACCCCATCCCCCAATCCTCCGATCATTTTCTGGACCCCATCCCCCACTCCTCCGATCATTCTCTGGACCCCATCCCCCACTCCTCCCATCATTCTCTGGACCCCATCCCCCACTCCTCCCATCATTCTCTGGACCCCATCCCCCAATCCTCCGATCATTCTCTAGACCCCATCCCCCACTCCTCCGATCATTCTCTGGACCCCATCCCCCAATCCTCCGATCTTTCTCTAGACCCCATCCCCCACTCCTCCCATCATTCTCTAGACCCCATCCCCCACTCCTCCGATCATTCTCTGGACCCCATCCCCCACTCCTCCGATCATTCTCTGGACCCCATCCCCCACTCCTCCGATCATTCTCTGGACCCCATCCCCCACTCCTCCGCTCATTCTCTGGACCCCATCCCCCACTCCTCCGATCATTCTCTGGACCCCATCCCCCACTCCTCCGCTCATTCTCTAGACCCCATCCCCCACTCCTCCGATCATTCTCTGGACCCCATCCCCCACTCCTCCGATCATTCTCTGGACCCCATCCCCCACTCCTCCGATCATTGTCTGGACCCCATCCCCCACTCCTCCCATCATTCTCTGGACCCCATCCCCCAGTCCTCCCATCATTCTCTGGACCCCATCCCCCACTCCTCCCATCATTCTCTGGACCCCATCCCCCACTCCTCCCATCATTCTCTGGACCCCATCCCCCACTCCTCCCATCATTCTCTGGACCCCATCCCCCACTCCTACGATCATTCTCTAGACCCCATCCCCCACTCCTCCGATCATTCTCTGGACCCCATCCCCCACTCCTCCCATCATTCTCTGGACCCCATCCCCCACTCCTCCCATCATTCTCTAGACCCCATCCCCCACTCCTCCGATCATTCTCTGGACCCCATCCCCCATTCCTCCGATCATTCTCTGGACCCCATCCCCCACTCCTCCCATCATTCTCTGGACCCCATCCCCCACTCCTCCGATCATTCTCTGGACCCCATCCCCCACTCCTCCCATCATTCTCTGGACCCCATCCCCCACTCCTCCCATCATTCTCTAGACCCCATCCCCCACTCCTCCGATCATTCTCTGGACCCCATCCCCCACTCCTCCCATCATTCTCTAGACCCCATCCCCCACTCCTCCGATCATTCTCTGGACCCCATCCCCCACTCCTCCGATCATTCTCTGGACCCCATCCCCCACTCCTCCCATCATTCTCTAGACCCCATCCCCCACTCCTCCGATCATTCTCTGGACCCCATCCCCCACTCCTCCCATCATTCTCTGGACCCCATCCCCCACTCCTCCCATCATTCTCTAGACCCCATCCCCCACTCCTCCGATCATTTTCTGGACCCCATCCCCCACTCCTCCGATCATTCTCTGGGCCCCATCCCCCACTCCTCCCATCATTCTCTAGACCCCATCCCCCACTCCTCCCATCATTCTCTGGACCCCACCCCCCACTCCTCCCATCATTCTCTAGACCCCATCCCCCACTCCTCCCATCATTCTCTAGACCCCATCCCCCACTCCTCCGATCATTCTCTGGACCCCATCCCCCAATCCTCCGATCATTCTCTGGACCCCATCCCCCACTCCTCCGATCATTCTCTGGACCCCATCCCCCACTCCTCCGATCATTCTCTGGACCCCATCCCCCACTCCTCCGATCATTCTCTGGGCCCCATCCCCCACTCCTCCCATCATTCTCTGGACCCCATCCCCCACTCCTCCGATCATTCTCTGGGCCCCATCCCCCACTCCTCCCATCATTCTCTGGACCCCATCCCCCACTCCTCCCATCATTCTCTAGACCCCATCCCCCACTCCTCCGATCATTCTCTGGACCCCATCCCCCACTCCTCCGATCATTCTCTGGACCCCATCCCCCACTCCTCCGATCATTCTCTGGACCCCATCCCCCACTCCTCCGATCATTCTCTGGACCCCACCCCCCACTCCTCCTATCATTCTCTGGACCCCATCCCCCACTCCTCCCATCATTCTCTAGACCCCATCCCCCACTCCTCCGATCATTCTCTGGACCCCATCCCCCACTCCTCCAATCATTCTCTGGACCCCATCCCCCACTCCTCCGATCATTCTCTGGACCCCATCCCCCACTCCTCCCATCATTCTCTGGACCCCATCCCCCACTTCGATCATTTTCTGGACCCCATCCCCCACTCCTCCGATCATTCTCTGGACCCCATCCCCCAATCCTCCGATCATTCTCTGGACCCCATCCCCCACTCCTCCTATCATTCTCTGGACCCCATCCCCCACTTCGATCATTTTCTGGACCCCATCCCCCACTCCTCCCATCATTCTCTGGACCCCATCCCCCACTCCTCCGATCATTCTCTGGACCCCATCCCCCACTCCTCCGATCATTCTCTGGACCCCATCCCCCACTCCTCCCATCATTCTCTGGACCCCATCCCCCAATCCTCCGATCATTCTCTGGACCCCATCCCCCAATCCTCCGATCATTCTCTGGACCCCATCCCCCAATCCTCCGATCATTCTCTGGACCCCATCCCCCACTCCTCCTATCATTCTCTGGACCCCATCCCCCACTCCTCCCATCATTCTCTGGACCCCATCCCCCACTCCTCCGATCATTCTCTGGTCCCCATCCCCCACTCCTCCCATCATTCTCTGGACCCCATCCCCCACTCCTCCCATCATTCTCTGGGCCCCATCCCCCACTCCTCCGATCATTCTCTGGACCCCATCCCCCAATCCTCCGATCATTCTCTGGACCCCATCCCCCACTCCTCCCATCATTCTCTGGACCCCATCCCCCAATCCTCCGATCATTCTCTGGACCCCATCCCCCACTCCTCCCATCATTCTCTGGACCCCATCCCCCAATCCTCCCATCATTCTCTGGACCCCATCCCCCACTCCTCCCATCATTCTCTGGACCCCATCCCCCACTCCTCCGATCATTCTCTGGACCCCATCCCCCACTCCTCCGATCATTCTCTGGACCCCACCCCCCACTCCTCCGATCATTCTCTGGACCCCATCCCCCACTCCTCCCATCATTCTCTGGACCCCATCCCCCCACTCCTCCTATCATTCTCTGGACCCCATCCCCCACTCCTCCCATCATTCTCTGGACCCCATCCCCCACTTCGATCATTTTCTGGACCCCATCCCCCACTCCTCCTATCATTCTCTGGACCCCATCCCCCACTCCTCCCATCATTCTCTAGACCCCATCCCCCACTCCTCCCATCATTCTCTAGACCCCATCCCCCACTCCTCCTATCATTCTCTGGACCCCATCCCCCACTCCTCCCATCATTCTCTAGACCCCATCCCCCACTCCTCCTATCATTCTCTGGACCCCATCCCCCACTCCTCCCATCATTCTCTAGACCCCATCCCCCACTCCTCCCATCATTCTCTGGACCCCATCCCCCACTCCTCCGATCATTCTCTGGACCCCATCCCCCAATCCTCCGATCATTCTCTGGACCCCATCCCCCACTCCTCCTATCATTCTCTGGACCCCATCCCCCACTTCGATCATTTTCTGGACCCCATCCCCCACTCCTCCTATCATTCTCTGGACCCCATCCCCCACTCCTCCGATCATTCTCTGGACCCCATCCCCCAATCCTCCGATCATTCTCTGGACCCCATCCCCCACTCCTCCTATCATTCTCTGGACCCCATCCCCCACTCCTCCTATCATTCTCTGGACCCCATCCCCCACTCCTCCCATCATTCTCTGGACCCCATCCCCCACTCCTCCGATCATTTTCTGGACCCCATCCCCCACTCCTCCTATCATTCTCTGGACCCCATCCCCCACTCCTCCGATCATTCTCTGGACCCCATCCCCCACTCCTCCGATCATTCTCTGGACCCCATCCCCCACTCCTCCGATCATTCTCTGGACCCCATCCCCCACTCCTCCCATCATTCTCTGGACCCCATCCCCCACTCCTCCCATCATTCTCTGGACCCCATCCCCCACTCCTCCTATCATTCTCTGGACCCCATCCCCCACTCCTCCCATCATTCTCTGGACCCCATCCCCCACTCCTCCTATCATTCTCTGGACCCCATCCCCCACTCCTCCCATCATTCTCTGGACCCCATCCCCCACTTCTCCTATCATTCTCTGGACCCCATCCCCCACTCCTCCCATCATTCTCTGGACCCCATCCCCCACTCCCCCGATCATTCTCTGGACCCCATCCCCCACTCCTCCCATCATTCTCTGGACCCCATCCCCCACTCCTCCTATCATTCTCTGGACCCCATCCCCCACTCCTCCGATCATTCTCTAGACCCCATCCCCCACTCCTCCGATCATTCTCTGGACCCCATCCCCCACTCCTCCGATCATTCTCTGGACCCCATCCCCCACTCCTCCTATCATTCTCTGGACCCCATCCCCCACTCCTCCGATCATTCTCTAGACCCCATCCCCCACTCCTCCGATCATTCTCTGGACCCCATCCCCCACTCCTCCGATCATTCTCTGGACCCCATCCCCCACTCCTCCGATCATTCTCTGGACCCCATCCCCCACTCCTCCCATCATTCTCTAGACCCCATCCCCCACTCCTCCGATCATTCTCTGGACCCCATCCCCCACTCCTCCGATCATTCTCTGGACCCCATCCCCCACTCCTCCGATCATTCTCTGGACCCCATCCCCCACTCCTCCGATCATTCTCTGGACCCCATCCCCCACTCCTCCGATCATTCTCTAGACCCCATCCCCCACTCCTCCGATCATTCTCTGGACCCCATCCCCCACTCCTCCCATCATTCTCTGGACCCCACCCCCACTCCTCCCATCATTCTCTAGACCCCATCCCCCACTCCTCCCATCATTCTCTGGACCCCATCCCCCACTCCTCCGATCATTCTCTGGACCCCATCCCCCACTACTCCGATCATTCTCTGGACCCCATCCCCCACTCCTCCGATCATTCTCTGGACCCCATCCCCCACTCCTCCCATCATTCTCTGGACCCCACCCCCACTCCTCCCATCATTCTCTAGACCCCATCCCCCACTCCTCCCATCATTCTCTGGACCCCATCCCCCACTCCTCCGATCATTCTCTGGACCCCATCCCCCACTACTCCGATCATTCTCTGGACCCCATCCCCCACTCCTCCGATCATTCTCTGGACCCCATCCCCCACTCCTCCCATCATTCTCTAGACCCCATCCCCCACTCCTCCGATCATTCTCTGGACCCCATCCCCCACTCCTCCCATCATTCTCTAGACCCCATCCCCCACTCCTCCGATCATTCTCTGGACCCCATCCCCCACTCCTCCCATCATTCTCTGGACCCCATCCCCCACTCCTCCCATCATTCTCTGGACCCCATCCCCCACTCCTCCCATCATTCTCTGGACCCCATCCCCCACTCCTCCCATCATTCTCTGGACCCCATCCCCCACTCCTCCGATCATTCTCTGATCCACATCCCCCACTCCTCCGATCATTCTCTAGACCCCATCCCCCACTCCTCCGATCATTCTCTGGACCCCATCCCCCACTCCTCCCATCATTCTCTGGACCCCATCCCCCACTCCTCCGATCATTCTCTGATCCACATCCCCCACTCCTCCGATCATTCTCTAGACCCCATCCCCCACTCCTCCGATCATTCTCTGGACCCCATCCCCCACTCCTCCGATCATTCTCTGGACCCCATCCCCCACTCCTCCGATCATTCTCTGGACCCCATCCCCCACTCCTCCTATCATTCTCTGGACCCCATCCCCCACTCCTCCGATCATTCTCTGGACCCCATCCCCCACTCCTCCCATCATTCTCTGGACCCCATCCCCCACTCCTCCCATCATTCTCTAGACCTCATCCCCCACTCCTCCGATCATTCTCTGGACCCCATCCCCCACTCCTCCGATCATTCTCTGGACCCCATCCCCCACTCCTCCCATCATTCTCTAGACCCCATCCCCCACTCCTCCGATCATTCTCTGGACCCCATCCCCCACTCCTCCCATCATTCTCTAGACCCCATCCCCCACTCCTCCCATCATTCTCTAGACCCCATCCCCCACTCCTCCGATCATTCTCTGGACCCCATCCCCCACTCCTCCCATCATTCTCTAGACCCCATCCCCCACTCCTCCCATCATTCTCTAGACCCCATCCCCCAATCCTCCGATCATTCTCTAGACCCCATCCCCCACTCCTCCCATCATTCTCTGGACCCCATCCCCCACTCCTCCCATCATTCTCTGGACCCCATCCCCCACTCCTCCCATCATTCTCTGGACCCCATCCCCCACTCCTCCGATCATTCTCTGGACCCCATCCCCCACTCCTCCTATCATTCTCTGGACCCCATCCCCCACTCCTCCGATCATTCTCTGGACCCCATCCCCCAATCCTCCGATCATTCTCTGGACCCCATCCCCCACTCCTCCGATCATTCTCTGGACCCCATCCCCCACTCCTCCCATCATTCTCTGGACCCCATCCCCCACTCCCCCGATCATTCTCTGGACCCCATCCCCCAATCCTCCGATCATTCTCTGGACCCCATCCCCCACTCCTCCCATCATTCTCTGGACCCCATCCCCCACTCCCCCGATCATTCTATGGGACCCCATCCCCCACTCCTCCGATCATTCTCTGGACCCCATCCCCCACTCCTCCGATCATTCTCTAGACCCCATCCCCCACTCCTCCGATCATTCTCTGGACCCCATCCCCCACTCCTCCCATCATTCTCTGGACCCCATCCCCCACTCCTCCCATCATTCTCTGGACCCCATCCCCCACTCCTCCTATCATTCTCTGGACCCCATCCCCCAATCCTCCGATCATTCTCTAGACCCCATCCCCCACTCCTCCCATCATTCTCTGGACCCCATCCCCCACTCCTCCGATCATTCTCTGGACCCCATCCCCCACTCCTCCCATCATTCTCTGGACCCCATCCCCCACTCCTCCCATCATTCTCTGGACCCCATCCCCCACTCCTCCGATCATTCTCTGGACCCCATCCCCCACTCCTCCCATCATTCTCTGGACCCCATCCCCCACTCCTCCGATCATTCTCTAGACCCCATCCCCCACTCCTCCCATCATTCTCTGGACCCCATCCCCCACTCCCCCGATCATTCTCTGGACCCCATCCCCCACTCCTCCGATCATTCTCTGGACCCCATCCCCCACTCCTCCGATCATTCTCTAGACCCCATCCCCCACTCCTCCCATCATTCTCTGGACCCCATCCCCCACTCCTCCGATCATTCTCTGGACCCCATCCCCCACTCCTCCGATCATTCTCTGGACCCCATCCCCCACTCCTCCGATCATTCTGTGGACCCCATCCCCCACTCCTCCGATCATTCTCTGGACCCCATCCCCCACTCCTCCCATCATTCTCTGGACCCCATCCCCCACTCCTCCGATCATTCTCTGGACCCCATCCCCCACTCCTCCGATCATTCTCTGGACCCCATCCCCCACTCCTCCGATCATTCTCTGGACCCCATCCCCCACTCCTCCCATCATTCTCTAGACCCCATCCCCCACTCCTCCGATCATTCTCTGGACCCCATCCCCCACTCCTCCTATCATTCTCTGGACCCCATCCCCCACTCCTCCGATCATTCTCTGGACCCCATCCCCCACTCCTCCTATCATTCTCTGGACCCCATCCCCCACTCCTCCGATCATTCTCTGGACCCCATCCCCCACTCCTCCTATCATTCTCTGGACCCCATCCCCCACTCCTCCGATCATTCTCTGGACCCCATCCCCCACTCCTCCTATCATTCTCTGGACCCCATCCCCCACTCCTCCGATCATTCTCTGGACCCCATCCCCCACTCCTCCCATCATTCTCTGGACCCCATCCCCCAATCCTCCGATCATTCTCTAGACCCCATCCCCCACTCCTCCTATCATTCTCTGGACCCCATCCCCCACTCCTCCCATCATTCTCTAGACCCCATCCCCCACTCCTCCTATCATTCTCTGGACCCCATCCCCCACTCCTCCGATCATTCTCTGGACCCCATCCCCCACTCCTCCCATCATTCTCTAGACCCCATCCCCCACTCCTCCTATCATTCTCTGGACCCCATCCCCCACTCCTCCGATCATTCTCTGGACCCCATCCCCCACTCCTCCGATCATTCTCTGGACCCCATCCCCCACTCCTCCGATCATTCTCTGGACCCCATCCCCCAATCCTCCGATCATTCTCTGGACCCCATCCCCCACTCCTCCTATCATTCTCTGGACCCCATCCCCCACTCCTCCGATCATTCTCTGGACCCCATCCCCCACTCCTCCGATCATTCTCTGGACCCCATCCCCCACTCCTCCCATCATTCTCTGGACCCCATCCCCCACTCCTCCGATCATTCTCTGGACCCCATCCCCCAATCCTCCGATCATTCTCTGGACCCCATCCCCCACTCCTCCTATCATTCTCTGGACCCCATCCCCCACTCCTCCCATCATTCTCTAGACCCCATCCCCCACTCCTCCTATCATTCTCTGGACCCCATCCCCCACTCCTCCGATCATTCTCTGGACCCCATCCCCCGCTCCTCCCATCATTCTCTAGACCCCATCCCCCACTCCTCCTATCATTCTCTGGACCCCATCCCCCACTCCTCCGATCATTCTCTGGACCCCATCCCCCACTCCTCCTATCATTCTCTGGACCCCATCCCCCACTCCTCCGATCATTCTCTGGACCCCATCCCCCACTCCTCCTATCATTCTCTGGACCCCATCCCCCACTCCTCCGATCATTCTCTGGACCCCATCCCCCACTCCTCCGATCATTCTCTGGACCCCATCCCCCACTCCTCCCATCATTCTCTGGACCCCATCCCCCACTCCTCCGATCATTCTATGGGACCCCATCCCCCACTCCTCCGATCATTCTCTGGACCCCATCCCCCACTCCTCCGATCATTCTCTGGACCCCATCCCCCACTCCTCCCATCATTCTCTGGACCCCATCCCCCACTCCTCCGATCATTCTCTGGACCCCATCCCCCACTCCTCCGATCATTCTCTGGACCCCATCCCCCACTCCTCCCATCATTCTCTGGACCCCATCCCCCACTCCTCCGATCATTCTCTGGACCCCATCCCCCACTCCTCCCATCATTCTCTAGACCCCATCCCCCACTCCTCCTATCATTCTCTGGACCCCATCCCCCACTCCTCCGATCATTCTCTGGACCCCATCCCCCACTCCTCCCATCATTCTCTGGACCCCATCCCCCACTCCTCCGATCATTCTCTAGACCCCATCCCCCACTCCTCCCATCATTCTCTGGACCCCATCCCCCCACTCCTCCGATCATTCTCTAGACCCCATCCCCCACTCCTCCCATCATTCTCTGGACCCCATCCCCCACTCCTCCCATCATTCTCTAGACCCCATCCCCCACTCCTCCGATCATTCTCTAGACCCCATCCCCCACTCCTCCGATCATTCTCTGGACCCCATCCCCCACTCCTCCCATCATTCTCTGGACACCATCCCCCACTCCTCCGATCATTCTCTGGACCCCATCCCCCACTCCTCCCATCATTCTCTGGACCCCATCCCCCAATCCTCCGATCATTCTCTAGACCCCATCCCCCACTCCTCCTATCATTCTCTGGACCCCATCCCCCACTCCTCCCATCATTCTCTAGACCCCATCCCCCACTCCTCCTATCATTCTCTGGACCCCATCCCCCACTCCTCCGATCATTCTCTGGACCCCATCCCCCACTCCTCCCATCATTCTCTAGACCCCATCCCCCACTCCTCCGATCATTCTCTGGACCCCATCCCCCACTCCTCCTATCATTCTCTGGACCCCATCCCCCAATCCTCCGATCATTCTCTGGGCCCCATCCCCCACTCCTCCGATCATTCTCTGGACCCCATCCCCCACTCCTCCGATCATTCTCTGGACCCCATCCCCCACTCCTCCGATCATTCTCTGGGCCCCATCCCCCACTCCTCCGATCATTCTCTGGACCCCATCCCCCACTCCTCCCATCATTCTCTAGACCCCATCCCCCAATCCTCCGATCATTCTCTAGACCCCATCCCCCACTCCTCCGATCATTCTCTGGACCCCATCCCCCACTCCTCCGATCATTCTCTGGACCCCATCCCCCACTCCTCCCATCATTCTCTGGACCCCATCCCCCAATCCTCCGATCATTCTCTAGACCCCATCCCCCACTCCTCCTATCATTCTCTGGACCCCATCCCCCACTCCTCCCATCATTCTCTAGACCCCATCCCCCACTCCTCCGATCATTCTCTGGACCCCATCCCCCACTCCTCCCATCATTCTCTGGGCCCCATCCCCCACTCCTCCGATCATTCTCTGGACCCCATCCCCCACTCCTCCCATCATTCTCTGGACCCCATCCCCCACTCCTCCGATCATTCTCTGGACCCCATCCCCCACTCCTCCGATCATTCTCTGGGCCCCATCCCCCACTCCTCCGATCATTCTCTGGACCCCATCCCCCACTCCTCCCATCATTCTCTGGACCCCATCCCCCACTCCTCCGATCATTCTCTAGACCCCACCCCCCACTTCGATCATTTTCTGGACCCCATCCCCCACTCCTCCGATCATTCTCTGGGCCCCATCCCCCACTCCCCCGATCATTCTATGGGACCCCATCCCCCACTCCTCCGATCATTCTCTGGACCCCATCCCCCACTCCTCCGATCTTTCTCTGGACCCCATCCCCCACTCCCCCGATCATTCTATGGGACCCCATCCCCCACTCCTCCTATCATTCTCTGGACGCCATCCCCCACTCCTCCGATCATTCTCTGGACCCCATCCCCCACTCCTCCCATCATTCTCTGGACCCCATCCCCCACTCCTCCGATCATTCTCTGGACCCCATCCCCCACTCCTCCCATCATTCTCTAGACCCCATCCCCCACTCCTCCTATCATTCTCTGGACCCCATCCCCCACTCCTCCGATCATTCTCTGGACCCCATCCCCCACTCCTCCCATCATTCTCTGGACCCCATCCCCCACTCCTCCGATCATTCTCTAGACCCCATCCCCCACTCCTCCCATCATTCTCTGGACCCCATCCCCCACTCCTCCGATCATTCTCTAGACCCCATCCCCCACTCCTCCCATCATTCTCTGGACCCCATCCCCCACTCCTCCCATCATTCTCTAGACCCCATCCCCCACTCCTCCGATCATTCTCTAGACCCCATCCCCCACTCCTCCGATCATTCTCTGGACCCCATCCCCCACTCCTCCCATCATTCTCTGGACACCATCCCCCACTCCTCCGATCATTCTCTGGACCCCATCCCCCACTCCTCCCATCATTCTCTGGACCCCATCCCCCAATCCTCCGATCATTCTCTAGACCCCATCCCCCACTCCTCCTATCATTCTCTGGACCCCATCCCCCACTCCTCCCATCATTCTCTAGACCCCATCCCCCACTCCTCCTATCATTCTCTGGACCCCATCCCCCACTCCTCCGATCATTCTCTGGACCCCATCCCCCACTCCTCCCATCATTCTCTAGACCCCATCCCCCACTCCTCCGATCATTCTCTGGACCCCATCCCCCACTCCTCCTATCATTCTCTGGACCCCATCCCCCAATCCTCCGATCATTCTCTGGGCCCCATCCCCCACTCCTCCGATCATTCTCTGGACCCCATCCCCCACTCCTCCGATCATTCTCTGGACCCCCATCCCCCACTCCTCCGATCATTCTCTGGGCCCCATCCCCACTCCTCCGATCATTCTCTGGACCCCATCCCCCACTCCTCCATCATCTCTAGACCCCATCCCCCAATCCTCCGATCATTCTCTAGACCCCATCCCCCACTCCCGCGATCATTCTCTGGACCCATCCCCCCTCCGATCATTCTCTGGACCCCATCCCCCACTCCTCCCATCATTCTCTGGACCCCATCCCCCAATCCTCCGATCATTCTCTAGACCCCATCCCCCACTCCTCCTATCATTCTCTGGACCCCATCCCCCACTCCTCCCATCATTCTCTAGACCCCATCCCCCACTCCTCCGATCATTCTCTGGACCCCATCCCCCACTCCTCCCATCATTCTCTGGGCCCCATCCCCCACTCCTCCGATCATTCTCTGGACCCCATCCCCCACTCCTCCCATCATTCTCTGGACCCCATCCCCCACTCCTCCGATCATTCTCTGGACCCCATCCCCCACTCCTCCGATCATTCTCTGGGCCCCATCCCCCACTCCTCCGATCATTCTCTGGACCCCATCCCCCACTCCTCCGATCATTCTCTGGGCCCCATCCCCCACTCCTCCGATCATTCTCTGGACCCCATCCCCCACTCCTCCCATCATTCTCTGGACCCCATCCCCCACTCCTCCGATCATTCTCTAGACCCCACCCCCCACTTCGATCATTTTCTGGACCCCATCCCCCACTCCTCCGATCATTCTCTGGGCCCCATCCCCCACTCCCCCGATCATTCTATGGGACCCCATCCCCCACTCCTCCGATCATTCTCTGGACCCCATCCCCCACTCCTCCGATCATTCTCTAGACCCCATCCCCCACTCCTCCCATCATTCTCTGGACCCCATCCCCCACTCCTCCGATCATTCTCTGGACCCCATCCCCCACTCCTCCGATCATTCTCTAGACCCCATCCCCCACTCCTCCCATCATTCTCTGGACCCCATCCCCCACTCCTCCCATCATTCTCTGGACCCCATCCCCCACTCCTCCGATCATTCTCTGGACCCCATCCCCCACTCCTCCGATCATTCTCTGGACCCCATCCCCCACTCCTCCCATCATTCTCTGGACCCCATCCCCCACTCCTCCGATCATTCTCTGGACCCCATCCCCCACTCCTCCCATCATTCTCTGGACCCCATCCCCCACTCCTCCGATCATTCTCTGGACCCCATCCCCCACTCCTCCCATCATTCTCTGGACCCCATCCCCCACTCCTCCCATCATTCTCTAGACCCCATCCCCCACTCCTCCGATCATTTTCTGGACCCCATCCCCCACTCCTCCGATCATTCTCTGGGCCCCATCCCCCACTCCTCCCATCATTCTCTAGACCCCATCCCCCACTCCTCCCATCATTCTCTGGACCCCACCCCCCACTCCTCCCATCATTCTCTGGACCCCATCCCCCACTCCTCCCATCATTCTCTAGACCCCATCCCCCACTCCCCCGATCATTCTCTGGACCCCATCCCCCACTCCTCCCATCATTCTCTGGACCCCATCCCCCAATCTTCCGATCATTCTCTGGACCCCATCCCCCACTCCTCCCATCATTCTCTGGACCCCATCCCCCAATCCTCCCATCATTCTCTGGACCCCATCCCCCACTCCTCCTATCATTCTCTGGACCCCATCCCCCACTCCTCCGATCATTCTCTGGACCCCATCCCCCACTCCTCCGATCATTCTCTGGACCCCATCCCCCAATCCTCCCATCATTCTCTGGACCCCATCCCCCACTCCTCCGATCATTCTCTGGACCCCATCCCCCAATCCTCCCATCATTCTCTGGACCCCATCCCCCACTCCTCCGATCATTCTCTGGACCCCATCCCCCACTCCTCCCATCATTCTCTGGACCCCACCCCCCACTCCTCCGATCATTCTCTGGACCCCATCCCCCACTCCTCCGATCATTCTCTGGACCCCATCCCCCACTCCTCCGATCATTCTCTGGACCCCATCCCCCACTCCTCCCATCATTCTCTGGACCCCATCCCCCACTCCTCCGATCATTCTCTGGACCCCATCCCCCACTCCTCCCATCATTCTCTGGACCCCACCCCCCACTCCTCCCATCATTCTCTGGACCCCATCCCCCACTCCTCCGATCATTCTCTGGACCCCATCCCCCACTCCTCCGATCATTCTCTGGACCCCATCCCCCACTTCGATCATTTTCTGGACCCCATCCCCCACTCCTCCGATCATTCTCTGGACCCCACCCCCCACTCCTCCCATCATTCTCTGGACCCCATCCCCCACTTCGATCATTTTCTGGACCCCATCCCCCACTCCTCCGATCATTCTCTGGACCCCATCCCCCAATCCTCCGATCATTCTCTGGACCCCATCCCCCACTTCGATCATTTTCTGGACCCCATCCCTCACTCCTCCGATCATTCTCTGGACCCCACCCCCCACTCCTCCGATCATTCTCTGGACCCCATCCCCCACTCCTCCCATCATTCTCTGGACCCCATCCCCCAATCCTCCGATCATTCTCTGGACCCCATCCCCCACTCCTCCGATCATTCTCTGGACCCCACCCCCCAATCCTCCGATCATTCTCTGGACCCCATCCCCCAATCCTCCGATCATTCTCTGGACCCCATCCCCCAATCCTCCGATCATTCTCTGGACCCCATCCCCCACTCCTCCTATCATTCTCTGGACCCCATCCCCCACTCCTCCCATCATTCTCTGGACCCCATCCCCCACTCCTCCCATCATTCTCTGGACCCCATCCCCCACTCCTCCTATCATTCTCTGGACCCCATCCCCCAATCCTCCGATCATTCTCTGGACCCCATCCCCCACTCCTCCGATCATTCTCTGGACCCCATCCCCCACTCCTCCCATCATTCTCTGGACCCCATCCCCCACTCCTCCCATCATTCTCTGGGCCCCATCCCCCACTCCTCCGATCATTCTCTGGACCCCATCCCCCAATCCTCCGATCATTCTCTGGACCCCATCCCCCACTCCTCCTATCATTCTCTGGACCCCATCCCCCACTTCGATCATTTTCTGGTCCCCATCCCCCACTCCTCCGATCATTCTCTGGACCCCATCCCCCAATCCTCCGATCATTCTCTGGACCCCATCCCCCACTCCTCCGATCATTCTCTGGACCCCATCCCCCACTCCTCCGATCATTCTCTAGACCCCATCCCCCACTCCTCCGATCATTCTCTGGACCCCATCCCCCAATCCTCCGATCATTCTCTGGACCCCATCCCCCACTCCTCCGATCATTCTCTGGACCCCATCCCCCACTCCTCCGATCATTCTCTGGACCCCATCCCCCACTCCTCCGATCATTCTCTGGACCCCATCCCCCAATCCTCCGATCATTCTCTGGACCCCATCCCCCACTCCTCCGATCATTCTGTGGACCCCATCCCCCACTCCTCCGATCATTCTCTGGACCCCATCCCCCACTCCTCCGATCATTCTCTGGACCCCATCCCCCACTCCTCCGATCATTCTCTGGACCCCATCCCCCAATCCTCCGATCATTCTCTGGACCCCATCCCCCACTCCTCCGATCATTCTCTGGACCCCATCCCCCACTCCTCCGATCATTCTCTAGACCCCATCCCCCACTCCTCCGATCATTCTCTGGACCCCATCCCCCACTCCTCCCATCATTCTCTGGACCCCATCCCCCACTCCTCCTATCATTCTCTGGACCCCATCCCCCACTCCTCCCATCATTCTCTGGACCCCATCCCCCACTTCGATCATTTTCTGGACCCCATCCCCCACTCCTCCTATCATTCTCTGGACCCCATCCCCCACTCCTCCCATCATTCTCTAGACCCCATCCCCCACTCCTCCCATCATTCTCTAGACCCCATCCCCCACTCCTCCTATCATTCTCTGGACCCCATCCCCCACTCCTCCCATCATTCTCTAGACCCCATCCCCCACTCCTCCTATCATTCTCTGGACCCCATCCCCCACTCCTCCCATCATTCTCTAGACCCCATCCCCCACTCCTCCCATCATTCTCTGGACCCCATCCCCCACTCCTCCGATCATTCTCTGGACCCCATCCCCCAATCCTCCTATCATTCTCTGGACCCCATCCCCCACTTCGATCATTTTCTGGACCCCATCCCCCACTCCTCCTATCATTCTCTGGACCCCATCCCCCACTCCTCCGATCATTCTCTGGACCCCATCCCCCAATCCTCCGATCATTCTCTGGACCCCATCCCCCACTCCTCCTATCATTCTCTGGACCCCATCCCCCACTCCTCCGATCATTCTCTGGACCCCATCCCCCACTCCTCCCATCATTCTCTGGACCCCATCCCCCACTCCTCCGATCATTTTCTGGACCCCATCCCCCACTCCTCCTATCATTCTCTGGACCCCATCCCCCACTCCTCCGATCATTCTCTGGACCCCATCCCCCACTCCTCCGATCATTCTCTGGACCCCATCCCCCACTCCTCCGATCATTCTCTGGACCCCATCCCCCACTCCTCCCATCATTCTCTGGACCCCATCCCCCACTCCTCCTATCATTCTCTGGACCCCATCCCCCACTCCTCCCATCATTCTCTGGACCCCATCCCCCACTCCCCCGATCATTCTCTGGACCCCATCCCCCACTCCTCCCATCATTCTCTGGACCCCATCCCCCACTCCTCCTATCATTCTCTGGACCCCATCCCCCACTCCTCCGATCATTCTCTAGACCCCATCCCCCACTCCTCCCATCATTCTCTGGACCCCATCCCCCACTCCTCCGATCATTCTCTGGACCCCATCCCCCACTCCTCCGATCATTCTCTGGACCCCATCCCCCACTCCTCCGATCATTCTCTGGACCCCATCCCCCACTCCTCCGATCATTCTCTGGACCCCATCCCCCACTCCTCCGATCATTCTCTAGACCCCATCCCCCACTCCTCCGATCATTCTCTGGACCCCATCCCCCACTCCTCCGATCATTCTCTGGACCCCATCCCCCACTCCTCCGATCATTCTCTGGACCCCATCCCCCACTCCTCCGATCATTCTCTAGACCCCATCCCCCACTCCTCCGATCATTCTCTGGACCCCATCCCCCACTCCTCCCATCATTCTCTGGACCCCATCCCCCACTCCTCCTATCATTCTCTGGACCCCATCCCCCACTCCTCCGATCATTCTCTGGACCCCATCCCCCAATCCTCCGATCATTCTCTGGACCCCATCCCCCAATCCTCCGATCATTCTCTGGACCCCATCCCCCAATCCTCCGATCATTCTCTGGACCCCATCCCCCAATCCTCCGATCATTCTCTGGACCCCATCCCCCACTCCTCCTGTCATTCTCTGGACCCCATCCCCCACTTCGATCATTTTCTGGACCCCATCCCCCACTCCTCCCATCATTCTCTGGACCCCATCCCCCACTCCTCCCATCATTCTCTGGACCCCATCCCCCACTCCTCCGCTCATTCTCTGGACCCCATCCCCCACTCCTCCGATCATTCTCTGGACCCCATCCCCCACTCCTCCGATCATTCTCTAGACCCCATCCCCCACTCCTCCGATCATTCTCTGGACCCCATCCCCCACTCCTCCCATCATTCTCTAGACCCCATCCCCCACTCCTCCGATCATTCTCTAGACCCCATCCCCCACTCCTCCGATCATTCTCTAGACCCCATCCCCCACTCCTCCGATCATTCTCTGGACCCCATCCCCCACTCCTCCGATCATTCTCTGGACCCCATCCCCCACTCCTCCCATCATTCTCTTGACCCCATCCCCCAATCCTCCGATCATTCTCTGGACCCCATCCCCCACTCCTCCGATCATTCTCTAGACCCCATCCCCCACTCCTCCGATCATTCTCTGGACCCCACCCCCACTCCTCCGATCATTCTCTGGACCCCATCCCCCACTCCTCCGATCATTCTCTGGACCCCATCCCCCACTCCTCCGATCATTCTCTAGACCCCATCCCCCACTCCTCCCATCATTCTCTGGACCCCATCCCCCACTCCTCCGATCATTCTCTGGACCCCATCCCCCACTCCTCCCATCATTCTCTGGACCCCATCCCCCACTCCTCCCATCATTCTCTGGACCCCATCCCCCACTCCTCCCATCATTCTCTGGACCCCATCCCCCACTCCTCCGATCATTCTCTGGACCCCATCCCCCAATCCTCCGATCATTTTCTGGACCCCATCCCCCACTCCTCCGATCATTCTCTGGACCCCATCCCCCACTCCTCCGATCATTCTCTAGACCCCGTCCCCCACTCCTCCGATCATTCTCTGGACCCCATCCCCCAATCCTCCGATCATTCTCTGGACCCCATCCCCCACTCCTCCGATCATTCTCTAGACCCCATCCCCCACTCCTCCGATCATTCTCTGGACCCCATCCCCCACTCCTCCGATCATTCTCTGGACCCCATCCCCCACTCCTCCCATCATTCTCTGGACCCCATCCCCCACTCCTCCTATCATTCTCTGGACCCCATCCCCCACTCCTCCCATCATTCTCTGGACCCCATCCCCCAATCCTCCGATCATTCTCTGGACCCCATCCCCCACTCCTCCGATCATTCTCTGGACCCCATCCCCCACTCCTCCGATCATTCTCTGGACCCCATCCCCCACTCCTCCCATCATTCTCTGGACCCCATCCCCCAATCCTCCGATCATTCTCTGGACCCCATCCCCCACTCCTCCCATCATTCTCTGGACCCCATCCCCCACTCCTCCCATCATTCTCTAGACCCCATCCCCCACTCCTCCCATCATTCTCTGGACCCCATCCCCCACTCCTCCGATCATTCTCTGGACCCCATCCCCCAATCCTCCGATCATTCTCTGGACCCCATCCCCCAATCCTCCGATCATTCTCTGGACCCCATCCCCCACTCCTCCTATCATTCTCTGGACCCCATCCCCCACTCCTCCCATCATTCTCTGGACCCCATCCCCCACTCCTCCCATCATTCTCTGGACCCCATCCCCCACTCCTCCTATCATTCTCTGGACCCCATCCCCCAATCCTCCGATCATTCTCTGGACCCCATCCACCACTCCTCCGATCATTCTCTGGACCCCATCCCCCACTCCTCCCATCATTCTCTGGACCCCATCCCCCACTCCTCCCATCATTCTCTGGGCCCCATCCCCCACTCCTCCGATCATTCTCTGGACCCCATCCCCCAATCCTCCGATCATTCTCTGGACCCCATCCCCCACTCCTCCTATCATTCTCTGGACCCCATCCCCCACTTCGATCATTTTCTGGTCCCCATCCCCCACTCCTCCGATCATTCTCTGGACCCCATCCCCCAATCCTCCGATCATTCTCTGGACCCCATCCCCCACTCCTCCGATCATTCTCTGGACCCCATCCCCCACTCCTCCGATCATTCTCTAGACCCCATCCCCCACTCCTCCGATCATTCTCTGGACCCCATCCCCCAATCCTCCGATCATTCTCTGGACCCCATCCCCCACTCCTCCGATCATTCTCTGGACCCCATCCCCCACTCCTCCGATCATTCTCTGGACCCCATCCCCCACTCCTCCGATCATTCTCTGGACCCCATCCCCCAATCCTCCGATCATTCTCTGGACCCCATCCCCCACTCCTCCGATCATTCTGTGGACCCCATCCCCCACTCCTCCGATCATTCTCTGGACCCCATCCCCCACTCCTCCGATCATTCTCTGGACCCCATCCCCCACTCCTCCGATCATTCTCTGGACCCCATCCCCCAATCCTCCGATCATTCTCTGGACCCCATCCCCCACTCCTCCGATCATTCTCTGGACCCCATCCCCCACTCCTCCGATCATTCTCTAGACCCCATCCCCCACTCCTCCGATCATTCTCTGGACCCCATCCCCCACTCCTCCCATCATTCTCTGGACCCCATCCCCCACTCCTCCTATCATTCTCTGGACCCCATCCCCCACTCCTCCCATCATTCTCTGGACCCCATCCCCCACTTCGATCATTTTCTGGACCCCATCCCCCACTCCTCCTATCATTCTCTGGACCCCATCCCCCACTCCTCCCATCATTCTCTAGACCCCATCCCCCACTCCTCCCATCATTCTCTAGACCCCATCCCCCACTCCTCCTATCATTCTCTGGACCCCATCCCCCACTCCTCCCATCATTCTCTAGACCCCATCCCCCACTCCTCCCATCATTCTCTAGACCCCATCCCCCACTCCTCCTATCATTCTCTGGACCCCATCCCCCACTCCTCCCATCATTCTCTAGACCCCATCCCCCACTCCTCCTATCATTCTCTGGACCCCATCCCCCACTCCTCCCATCATTCTCTAGACCCCATCCCCCACTCCTCCCATCATTCTCTGGACCCCATCCCCCACTCCTCCGATCATTCTCTGGACCCCATCCCCCAATCCTCCTATCATTCTCTGGACCCCATCCCCCACTTCGATCATTTTCTGGACCCCATCCCCCACTCCTCCTATCATTCTCTGGACCCCATCCCCCACTCCTCCGATCATTCTCTGGACCCCATCCCCCAATCCTCCGATCATTCTCTGGACCCCATCCCCCACTCCTCCTATCATTCTCTGGACCCCATCCCCCACTCCTCCGATCATTCTCTGGACCCCATCCCCCACTCCTCCCATCATTCTCTGGACCCCATCCCCCACTCCTCCGATCATTTTCTGGACCCCATCCCCCACTCCTCCTATCATTCTCTGGACCCCATCCCCCACTCCTCCGATCATTCTCTGGACCCCATCCCCCACTCCTCCGATCATTCTCTGGACCCCATCCCCCACTCCTCCGATCATTCTCTGGACCCCATCCCCCACTCCTCCCATCATTCTCTGGACCCCATCCCCCACTCCTCCTATCATTCTCTGGACCCCATCCCCCACTCCTCCCATCATTCTCTGGACCCCATCCCCCACTCCCCCGATCATTCTCTGGACCCCATCCCCCACTCCTCCCATCATTCTCTGGACCCCATCCCCCACTCCTCCTATCATTCTCTGGACCCCATCCCCCACTCCTCCGATCATTCTCTAGACCCCATCCCCCACTCCTCCCATCATTCTCTGGACCCCATCCCCCACTCCTCCGATCATTCTCTGGACCCCATCCCCCACTCCTCCGATCATTCTCTGGACCCCATCCCCCACTCCTCCGATCATTCTCTGGACCCCATCCCCCACTCCTCCGATCATTCTCTGGACCCCATCCCCCACTCCTCCGATCATTCTCTAGACCCCATCCCCCACTCCTCCGATCATTCTCTGGACCCCATCCCCCACTCCTCCGATCATTCTCTGGACCCCATCCCCCACTCCTCCGATCATTCTCTGGACCCCATCCCCCACTCCTCCGATCATTCTCTAGACCCCATCCCCCACTCCTCCGATCATTCTCTGGACCCCATCCCCCACTCCTCCCATCATTCTCTGGACCCCATCCCCCACTCCTCCTATCATTCTCTGGACCCCATCCCCCACTCCTCCGATCATTCTCTGGACCCCATCCCCCAATCCTCCGATCATTCTCTGGACCCCATCCCCCAATCCTCCGATCATTCTCTGGACCCCATCCCCCAATCCTCCGATCATTCTCTGGACCCCATCCCCCAATCCTCCGATCATTCTCTGGACCCCATCCCCCACTCCTCCTGTCATTCTCTGGACCCCATCCCCCACTTCGATCATTTTCTGGACCCCATCCCCCACTCCTCCCATCATTCTCTGGACCCCATCCCCCACTCCTCCCATCATTCTCTGGACCCCATCCCCCACTCCTCCGCTCATTCTCTGGACCCCATCCCCCACTCCTCCGATCATTCTCTGGACCCCATCCCCCACTCCTCCGATCATTCTCTAGACCCCATCCCCCACTCCTCCGATCATTCTCTGGACCCCATCCCCCACTCCTCCCATCATTCTCTAGACCCCATCCCCCACTCCTCCGATCATTCTCTAGACCCCATCCCCCACTCCTCCGATCATTCTCTAGACCCCATCCCCCACTCCTCCGATCATTCTCTGGACCCCATCCCCCACTCCTCCGATCATTCTCTGGACCCCATCCCCCACTCCTCCCATCATTCTCTTGACCCCATCCCCCAATCCTCCGATCATTCTCTGGACCCCATCCCCCACTCCTCCGATCATTCTCTAGACCCCATCCCCCACTCCTCCGATCATTCTCTGGACCCCACCCCCACTCCTCCGATCATTCTCTGGACCCCATCCCCCACTCCTCCGATCATTCTCTGGACCCCATCCCCCACTCCTCCGATCATTCTCTAGACCCCATCCCCCACTCCTCCCATCATTCTCTGGACCCCATCCCCCACTCCTCCGATCATTCTCTGGACCCCATCCCCCACTCCTCCCATCATTCTCTGGACCCCATCCCCCACTCCTCCCATCATTCTCTGGACCCCATCCCCCACTCCTCCCATCATTCTCTGGACCCCATCCCCCACTCCTCCGATCATTCTCTGGACCCCATCCCCCAATCCTCCGATCATTTTCTGGACCCCATCCCCCACTCCTCCGATCATTCTCTGGACCCCATCCCCCACTCCTCCGATCATTCTCTAGACCCCGTCCCCCACTCCTCCGATCATTCTCTGGACCCCATCCCCCACTCCTCCGATCATTCTCTGGACCCCATCCCCCACTCCTCCCATCATTCTCTGGACCCCATCCCCCAATCCTCCGATCATTCTCTGGACCCCATCCCCCACTCCTCCGATCATTCTCTGGACCCCATCCCCCACTCCTCCGATCATTCTCTGGACCCCATCCCCCAATCCTCCGATCATTCTCTGGACCCCATCCCCCACTCCTCCGATCATTCTCTAGACCCCATCCCCCACTCCTCCCATCATTCTCTGGACCCCATCCCCCAATCCTCCGATCATTCTCTGGACCCCATCCCCCACTCCTCCCATCATTCTCTGGACCCCATCCCCCACTCCTCCCATCATTCTCTAGACCCCATCCCCCACTCCTCCCATCATTCTCTGGACCCCATCCCCCACTCCTCCTATCATTCTCTGGACCCCATCCCCCAATCCTCCGATCATTCTCTAGACCCCATCCCCCACTCCTCCGATCATTCTCTGGACCCCATCCCCCACTCCTCCGATCATTCTCTGGACCCCATCCCCCACTCCTCCGATCATTCTCTGGACCACATCCCCCACTCCTCCGATCATTCTCTGGACCCCATCCCCCTCTCCTCCTATCATTCTCTAGACCCCATCCCCCACTCCTCCGATCATTCTCTGGACCCCATCCCCCACTCCTCCCATCATTCTCTGGACCCCACCCCCCACTCCTCCCATCATTCTCTGGACCCCATCCCCCACTCCTCCGATCATTCTCTGGACCCCATCCCCCACTCCTCCGATCATTCTCTGGACCCCATCCCCCACTCCTGCCATCATTCTCTGGACCCCATCCCCCAATCCTCCGATCATTCTCTGGACCCCATCCCCCACTCCTCCCATCATTCTCTGGACCCCACCCCCCACTCCTCCCATCATTCTCTAGACCCCATCCCCCACTCCTCCCATCATTCTCTAGACCCCATCCCCCACTCCTCCTATCATTCTCTGGACCCCATCCCCCACTCCTCCCATCATTCTCTAGACCCCATCCCCCACTCCTCCTATCATTCTCTGGACCCCATCCCCCACTCCTCCCATCATTCTCTAGACCCCATCCCCCACTCCTCCCATCATTCTCTGGGCCCCATCCCCCACTCCTCCGATCATTCTCTGGACCCCATCCCCCAATCCTCCGATCATTCTCTGGACCCCATCCCCCACTCCTCCCATCATTCTCTGGACCCCATCCCCCACTCCTCCGATCATTCTCTGGACCCCATCCCCCACTCCTCCTATCATTCTCTGGACCCCATCCCCCACTCCTCCGATCATTCTCTAGACCCCATCCCCCACTCCTCCGATCATTCTCTGGACCCCATCCCCCAATCCTCCGATCATTCTCTGGACCCCATCCCCCACTCCTCCGATCATTCTCTGGACCCCATCCCCCACTCCTCCGATCATTCTCTGGACCCCATCCCCCACTCCTCCGATCATTCTCTGGACCCCATCCCCCAATCCTCCGATCATTCTCTGGACCCCATCCCCCACTCCTCCCATCATTCTCTGGACCCCATCCCCCAATCCTCCGATCATTCTCTGGACCCCATCCCCCACTCCTCCGATCATTCTCTGGACCCCATCCCCCACTCCTCCGATCATTCTCTGGACCCCATCCCCCACTCCTCCGATCATTCTCTGGACCCCATCCCCCACTCCTCCGATCATTCTCTGGACCCCATCCCCCACTCCTCCCATCATTCTCTGGACCCCATCCCCCACTCCCCCGATCATTCTATGGGACCCCATCCCCCACTCCTCCTATCATTCTCTGGACCCCATCCCCCAATCCTCCGATCATTCTCTGGACCCCATCCCCCAATCCTCCGATCATTCTCTGGACCCCATCCCCCACTCCCCCGATCATTCTATGGGACCCCATCCCTCACTCCTCCTATCATTCTCTGGACCCCATCCCCCAATCCTCCGATCATTCTCTGGACCCCATCCCCCACTCCTCCCATCATTCTCTGGACCCCATCCCCCACTCCCCCGATCATTCTATGGGACCCCATCCCCCACTCCTCCTATCATTCTCTGGACCCCATCCCCCACTCCTCCGATCATTCTCTGGACCCCATCCCCCACTCCTCCTATCATTCTCTGGACCCCATCCCCCACTCCTCCCATCATTCTCTAGACCCCATCCCCCACTCCTCCTATCATTCTCTGGACCCCATCCCCCACTCCTCCCATCATTCTCTAGACCCCATCCCCCACTCCTCCCATCATTCTCTGGGCCCCATCCCCCACTCCTCCGATCATTCTCTGGACCCCATCCCCCAATCCTCCGATCATTCTCTGGACCCCATCCCCCACTCCTCCCATCATTCTCTGGACCCCATCCCCCACTCCTCCGATCATTCTCTGGACCCCATCCCCCACTCCTCCTATCATTCTCTGGACCCCATCCCCCACTCCTCCGATCATTCTCTAGACCCCATCCCCCACTCCTCCGATCATTCTCTGGACCCCATCCCCCAATCCTCCGATCATTCTCTGGACCCCATCCCCCACTCCTCCGATCATTCTCTGGACCCCATCCCCCACTCCTCCGATCATTCTCTGGACCCCATCCCCCACTCCTCCGATCATTCTCTGGACCCCATCCCCCAATCCTCCGATCATTCTCTGGACCCCATCCCCCACTCCTCCCATCATTCTCTGGACCCCATCCCCCAATCCTCCGATCATTCTCTGGACCCCATCCCCCACTCCTCCGATCATTCTCTGGACCCCATCCCCCACTCCTCCGATCATTCTCTGGACCCCATCCCCCACTCCTCCGATCATTCTCTGGACCCCATCCCCCACTCCTCCGATCATTCTCTGGACCCCATCCCCCACTCCTCCCATCATTCTCTGGACCCCATCCCCCACTCCCCCGATCATTCTATGGGACCCCATCCCCCACTCCTCCTATCATTCTCTGGACCCCATCCCCCAATCCTCCGATCATTCTCTGGACCCCATCCCCCAATCCTCCGATCATTCTCTGGACCCCATCCCCCACTCCCCCGATCATTCTATGGGACCCCATCCCCCACTCCTCCTATCATTCTCTGGACCCCATCCCCCAATCCTCCGATCATTCTCTGGACCCCATCCCCCACTCCTCCCATCATTCTCTGGACCCCATCCCCCACTCCCCCGATCATTCTATGGGACCCCATCCCCCACTCCTCCTATCATTCTCTGGACCCCATCCCCCACTCCTCCGATCATTCTCTGGACCCCATCCCCCACTCCCCCTATCATTCTCTGGACCCCATCCCCCAATCCTCCGATCATTCTCTGGACCCCATCCCCCACTCCTCCGATCATTCTCTGGACCCCATCCCCCACTTCGATCATTCTCTGGACCCCATCCCCCACTTCGATCATTCTCTGGACCCTATCCCCCACTCCTCCGATCATTCTCTGGACCCCATCCCCCACTCCTCCTATCATTCTCTGGACCCCATCCCCCACTCCTCCTATCATTCTCTGGACCCCATCCCCCACTCCTCCGATCATTCTCTGGACCCCATCCCCCAATCCTCCGATCATTCTCTGGACCCCATCCCCCAATCCTCCGATCATTCTCTGGACCCCATCCCCCACTCCTCCGATCATTCTCTGGACCCCATCCCCCACTCCTCCGATCATTCTCTGGACCCCATCCCCCACTCCTCCGATCATTCTCTGGACCCCATCCCCCACTCCTCCTATCATTCTCTGGACCCCATCCCCCACTTCGATCATTTTCTGGACCCCATCCCCCACTCCTCCCATCATTCTCTGGACCCCATCCCCCACTCCTCCGCTCATTCTCTGGACCCCATCCCCCACTCCTCCGATCATTCTCTGGACCCCATCCCCCACTCCTCCGATCATTCTCTGGACCCCATCCCCCACTCCTCCGATCATTCTCTGGACCCCATCCCCCACTCCTCCCATCATTCTCTGGACCCCATCCCCCACTCCTCCGATCATTCTCTGGACCCCATCCCCCACTCCTCCGATCATTCTCTGGACCCCATCCCCCACTCCTCCGATCATTTTCTGGACCCCATCCCCCACTCCTCCGATCATTCTCTGGACCCCATCCCCCACTCCTCCCATCATTCTCTGGACCCCATCCCCCACTCCTCCGATCATTCTCTAGACCCCATCCCCCACTCCTCCCATCATTCTCTGGACCCCATCCCCCACTCCTCCGATCATTCTCTGGACCCCATCCCCCACTCCTCCGATCATTCTCTGGACCCCATCCCCCATTCCCCCGATCATTCTCTGGACCCCATCCCCCACTCCTCCGATCATTCTCTGGACCCCATCCCCCACTCCTCCTATCATTCTCTGGACCCCATCCCCCACTCCTCCGATCATTCTCTAGACCCCATCCCCCACTCCTCCGATCATTCTCTGGACCCCATCCCCCAATCCTCCGATCATTCTCTGGACCCCATCCCCCACTCCTCCGATCATTCTCTGGACCCCATCCCCCACTCCTCCGATCATTCTCTGGACCCCATCCCCCACTCCTCCGATCATTCTCTGGACCCCATCCCCCACTCCTCCGATCATTCTCTGGACCCCATCCCCCACTCCTCCGATCATTCTCTGGACCCCATCCCCCACTCCTCCGATCATTCCCTGGACCCCATCCCCCACTCCTCCGATCATTCTCTGGACCCCATCCCCCACTCCTCCGATCATTCTCTGGGCCCCATCCCCCACTCCTCCGATCATTCTCTGGACCCCACCCCCCACTCCTCCGATCATTCTCTGGACCCCATCCCCCACTCCTCCGATCATTCTCTGGACCCCATCCCCCACTCCCCCGATCATTCTCTGGACCCCATCCCCCACTCCTCCGATCATTTTCTGGACCCCATCCCCCACTCCTCCGATCATTCTCTGGACCCCATCCCCCACTCCTCCGATCATTCTCTGGACCCCATCCCCCACTCCTCCGATCATTCTCTGGACCCCATCCCCCAATCCTCCGATCATTCTCTGGACCCCGTCCCCCACTCCTCCCATCATTCTCTGGACCCCATCCCCCAATCCTCCGATCATTTTCTGGACCCCGTCCCCCACTCCTCCGATCATTCTCTGGACCCCGTCCCCCACTCCTCCCATCATTCTCTGGACCCCATCCCCCAATCCTCCGATCATTTTCTGGACCCCGTCCCCCACTCCTCCCATCATTCTCTGGACCCCATCCCCCAATCCTCCGATCATTTTCTGGACCCCGTCCCCCACTCCTCCGATCATTCTCTAGACCCCATCCCCCACTCCTCCGATCATTCTCTGGACCCCATCCCCCACTCCTCCCATCATTCTCTGGACCCCATCCCCCACTCCTCCGATCATTCTCTGGACCCCATCCCCCACTCCTCCGATCATTCTCTGGACCCCATCCCCCACTCCTCCCATCATTCTCTAGACCCCGTCCCCCAATCCTCCCATCATTCTCTGGACCCCATCCCCCACTCCTCCCATCATTCTCTGGACCCCGTCCCCCACTCCTCCCATCATTCTCTGGACCCCATCCCCCACTCCTCCGATCATTCTCTGGACCCCATCCCCCACTCCTCCGATCATTCTCTGGACCCCATCCCCCACTCCTCCCATCATTCTCTGGACCCCATCCCCCACTCCTCCCATCATTCTCTGGACCCCATCCCCCACTCCTCCCATCATTCTCTGGACCCCATCCCCCACTCCTCCGATCATTCTCTAGACCCCATCCCCCACTCCTCCGATCATTCTCTGGACCCCATCCCCCACTCCTCCGATCATTCTCTGGACCCCATCCCCCACTCCTCCGATCATTCTCTGGACCCCATCCCCCAATCCTCCTATCATTCTCTAGACCCCATCCCCCACTCCTCCGATCATTCTCTAGACCCCATCCCCCAATCCTCCGATCATTCTCTAGACCCCATCCCCCACTCCTCCCATCATTCTCTGGACCCCATCCCCCACTCCTCCGATCATTCTCTGGACCCCATCCCCCACTCCTCCCATCATTCTCTGGACCCCATCCCCCACTCCTCCGATCATTCTCTGGACCCCATCCCCCACTCCTCCGATCATTCTCTGGACCCCATCCCCCACTCCTCCGATCATTCTCTAGACCCCATCCCCCACTCCTCCGATCATTCTCTAGACCCCATCCCCCACTCCTCCCATCATTCTCTGGACCCCATCCCCCACTCCTCCGATCATTCTCTGGACCCCATCCCCCACTCCTCCGATCATTCTCTGGACCCCATCCCCCACTCCTCCGATCATTCTCTAGACCCCATCCCCCACTCCTCCGATCATTCTCTAGACCCCATCCCCCACTCCTCCGATCATTCTCTAGACCCCATCCCCCACTCCTCCGATCATTCTCTAGACCCCATCCCCCAATCCTCCCATCATTCTCTGGACCCCATCCCCCACTCCTCCTATCATTCTCTAGACCCCATCCCCCACTCCTCCCATCATTCTCTGGACCCCATCCCCCACTCCTCCGATCATTCTCTAGACCCCATCCCCCACTCCTCCCATCATTCTCTGGACCCCATCCCCCACTCCACCGATCATTCTCTGGACCCCATCCCCCACTCCTCCCATCATTCTCTGGACCCCATCCCCCACTCCTCCCATCATTCTCTGGACCCCATCCCCCACTCCTCCGATCATTCTCTAGACCCCATCCCCCACTCCTCCGATCATTCTCTAGACCCCATCCCCCACTCCTCCCATCATTCTCTAGACCCCATCCCCCACTCCTCCCATCATTCTCTAGACCCCATCCCCCACTCCTCCCATCATTCTCTAGACCCCATCCCCCACTCCTCCGATCATTCTCTAGACCCCACCCCCCACTCCTCCGATCATTCTCTGGACCCCATCCCCCACTCCTCCCATCATTCTCTGGACCCCATCCCCCACTCCTCCCATCATTCTCTGGACCCCATCCCCCACTCCTCCGATCATTCTCTGGACCCCATCCCCCACTCCTCCCATCATTCTCTGGACCCCATCCCCCACTCCTCCCATCATTCTCTGGACCCCATCCCCCACTCCTTCGATCATTTTCTGGACCCCATCCCCCACTCCTCCTATCATTCTCTGGACCCCATCCCCCACTCCTCCGATCATTCTCTGGACCCCATCCCCCACTCCCCCGATCATTCTCTGGACCCCATCCCCCACTCCTCCCATCATTCTCTGGACCCCATCCCCCACTCCTCCCATCATTCTCTGGACCCCATCCCCCACTCCTCCCATCATTCTCTGGACCCCATCCCCCACTCCTCCCATCATTCTCTGGACCCCATCCCCCACTTCGATCATTTTCTGGACCCCATCCCCCACTCCTCCTATCATTCTCTGGACCCCATCCCCCACTCCTCCCATCATTCTCTAGACCCCATCCCCCACTCCTCCCATCATTCTCTGGACCCCATCCCCCACTCCTCCCATCATTCTCTGGACCCCATCCCCCACTCCCCCGATCATTCTCTAGACCCCATCCCCCACTCCTCCCATCATTCTCTGGACCCCACCCCCACTCCTCCGATCATTCTCTGGACCCCATCCCCCACTCCTCCCATCATTCTCTGGACCCCATCCCCCACTCCTCCGATCATTCTCTGGACCCCATCCCCCAATCCTCCGATCATTCTCTGGACCCCATCCCCCACTCCTCCGATCATTCTCTGGACCCCATCCCCCACTCCTCCCATCATTCTCTGGACCCCATCCCCCACTCCTCCGATCATTCTCTGGACCCCATCCCCCACTCCTCCGATCATTCTCTGGACCCCATCCCCCACTCCTCCGATCATTCTCTGGACCCCATCCCCCACTCCTCCCATCATTCTCTGGACCCCATCCCCCACTCCTCCGATCATTCTCTGGACCCCATCCCCCACTCCTCCGATCATTCTCTGGACCCCATCCCCCACTCCTCCGATCATTCTCTGGACCCCATCCCCCACTCCTCCGATCATTCTCTGGACCCCATCCCCCACTCCTCCGATCATTCTCTGGACCCCATCCCCCACTCCTCCCATCATTCTCTGGACCCCATCCCCCAATCCTCCGATCATTCTCAGGACCCCATCCCCCACTCCTCCGATCATTCTCTAGACCCCATCCCCCACTCCTCCGATCATTCTCTGGACCCCATCCCCCAATCCTCCGATCATTCTCTGGACCCCATCCCCCACTCCTCCGATCATTCTCTGGACCCCACCCCCCACTCCTCCCATCATTCTCTGGACCCCATCCCCCACTCCTCCTATCATTCTCTGGACCCCATCCCCCACTCCTCCCATCATTCTCTGGACCCCATCCCCCACTTCGATCATTTTCTGGACCCCATCCCCCACTCCTCCTATCATTCTCTGGACCCCATCCCCCACTCCTCCCATCATTCTCTAGACCCCATCCCCCACTCCTCCCATCATTCTCTGGACCCCATCCCCCACTCCTCCCATCATTCTCTAGACCCCATCCCCCACTCCTCCTATCATTCTCTGGACCCCATCCCCCACTCCTCCCATCATTCTCTAGACCCCATCCCCCACTCCTCCCATCATTCTCTGGACCCCATCCCCCACTTCGATCATTCTGTGGACCCCATCCCCCACTCCTCCGATCAATCTCTGGACCCCATCCCCCACTCCTCCGATCATTCTCTGGACCCCATCCCCCACTTCGATCATTCTCTGGACCCCATCCCCCACTCCTCCGATCATTCTCTGGACCCCATCCCCCACTCCTCCCATCATTCTCTGGACCCCATCCCCCACTCCTCCGATCAATCTCTGGACCCCATCCCCCACTCCTCCCATCATTCTCTGGACCCCATCCCCCACTCCTCCGATCATTCTCTGGACCCCATCCCCCACTTCGATCATTCTCTGGACCCCATCCCCCAATCCTCCGATCAATCTCTGGACCCCATCCCCCACTCCTCCTATCATTCTCTGGACCCCATCCCCCACTTCGATCATTCTCTGGACCCCATCCCCCACTCCTCCTATCATTCTCTGGACCCCATCCCCCACTTCGATCATTCTCTGGACCCCATCCCCCAATCCTCCGATCAATCTCTGGACCCCATCCCCCACTCCTCCGATCATTCTCTGGACCCCATCCCCCACTCCTCCGATCATTCTCTGGACCCCATCCCCCACTCCTCCGATCATTCTCTAGACCCCATCCCCCACTCCTCCCATCATTCTCTGGACCCCATCCCCCACTCCCCCGATCATTCTCTGGACCCCATCCCCCACTCCTCCCATCATTCTCTGGACCCCATCCCCCACTCCTCCGATCATTCTCTAGACCCCATCCCCCACTCCTCCGATCATTCTCTAGACCCCATCCCCCACTCCTCCGATCATTCTCTGGACCCCATCCCCCACTCCTCCCATCATTCTCTGGACCCCATCCCCCACTCCTCCCATCATTCTCTGGACCCCATCCCCCACTCCTCCCATCATTCTCTGGACCCCATCCCCCACTCCTCCCATCATTCTCTGGACCCCATCCCCCACTCCTCCGATCATTCTCTGGACCCCATCCCCCACTCGTCCGATCATTCTCTGGACCCCATCCCCCACTCCTCCGCTCATTCTCTGGGACCCCATCCCCCACTCCTCCCATCATTCTCTGGACCCCATCCCCCACTCCTCCCATCATTCTCTGGACCCCATCCCCCAATCCTCCCATCATTCTCTGGACCCCATCCCCCACTCCTCCCATCATTCTCTGGACCCCATCCCCCACTCCTCCCATCATTCTCTGGACCCCATCCCCCACTCCTCCCATCATTCTCTGGACCCCATCCCCCACTCCTCCGCTCATTCTCTGGACCCCATCCCCCACTCCTCCGATCATTCTCTGGACCCCATCCCCCACTCCTCCGATCATTCTCTGGACCCCATCCCCCACTCCTCCGATCATTCTCTGGACCCCATCCCCCACTCCTCCCATCATTCTCTGGACCCCATCCCCCACTCCTCCCATCATTCTCTGGACCCCATCCCCCACTCCTCCCATCATTCTCTGGACCCCATCCCCCACTCCTCCCATCATTCTCTGGACCCCATCCCCCACTCCTCCGATCATTCTCTGGACCCCATCCCCCACTCCTCCGCTCATTCTCTGGGACCCATCCCCCACTCCTCCGATCATTCTCTGGACCCCATCCCCACTCCTCCCATCATTCTCTGGACCCCATCCCCCACTCCTCCCATCATTCTCTGGACCCCATCCCCCACTCCTCCCATCATTCTCTGGACCCCATCCCCCACTCCTCCCATCATTCTCTGGACCCCATCCCCCACTCCTCCCATCATTCTCTGGACCCCATCCCCCACTCCTCCGATCATTCTCTGGACCCCATCCCCCACTCCTCCGCTCATTCTCTGGGACCCATCCCCCACTCCTCCGATCATTCTCTGGACCCCATCCCCCACTCCTCCCATCATTCTCTGGACCCCATCCCCCACTCCTCCCATCATTCTCTGGACCCCATCCCCCACTCCTCCGATCATTCTCTGGACCCCATCCCCCACTCCCCGATCATTCTCTGGATCCCATCCCCCACTCCTCCCATCATTCTCTGGACCCCATCCCCGACTCCCCCGATCATTCTCTGGACCCCATCCCCCAATCCTCCGATCATTCTCTGGACCCCATCCCCCACTCCTCCGATCATTCTCTGGACCCCATCCCCCACTCCTCCCATCATTCTCTGGACCCCATCCCCCAATCCTCCGATCATTCTCTGGACCCCATCCCCCACTCCTCCGATCATTCTCTGGACCCCATCCCCACTCCTCCCATCATTCTCTGGACCCCATCCCCCACTCCTCCGATCATTCTCTGGACCCCATCCCCACTCCTCCCATCATTCTCTGGACCCCATCCCCCACTCCTCCCATCATTCTCTGGACCCCATCCCCCACTCCTCCCATCATTCTCTGGACCCCATCCCCCACTCCTCCGATCATTCTCTGGACCCCATCCCCCACTCCTCCCATCATTCTCTGGACCCCATCCCCCACTCCTCCCATCATTCTCTGGACCCCATCCCCCACTCCTCCGATCATTCTCTGGACCCCATCCCCCACTCCTCCCATCATTCTCTGGACCCCATCCCCCACTCCTCCGATCATTCTCTAGACCCCATCCCCCACTCCTCCCATCATTCTCTGGACCCCATCCCCCACTCCTCCCATCATTCTCTGGACCCCATCCCCCACCTCCTCCGATCATTCTCTGCACCCCATCCCCCACTCCTCCGATCATTCTCTGGACCCCATCCCCCACTCCTCCCATCATTCTCTGGACCCCATCCCCCACTCCTCCGATCATTCTCTGGACCCCATCCCCCACTCCTCCGATCATTCTCTGGACCCCATCCCCCACTCCTCCGATCATTCTCTGGACCCCATCCCCCACTCCTCCCATCATTCTCTGGACCCCATCCCCCACTCCTCCGATCATTCTCTAGACCCCATCCCCCACTCCTCCCATCATTCTCTGGACCCCATCCCCCACTCCTCCCATCATTCTCTGGACCCCATCCCCCACTCCTCCGATCATTCTCTGCACCCCATCCCCCACTCCTCCGATCATTCTCTGGACCCCATCCCCCACTCCTCCCATCATTCTCTGGACCCCATCCCCCACTCCTCCGATCATTCTCTGGACCCCATCCCCCACTCCTCCCATCATTCTCTGGACCCCATCCCCCACTCCTCCGATCATTCTCTGGACCCCATCCCCCACTCCTCCCATCATTCTCTGGACCCCATCCCCCACTCCTCCGATCATTCTCTGCACCCCATCCCCCACTCCTCCCATTATTCTCTGGACCCCATCCCCCACTCCTCCGATCATTCTCTGGACCCCATCCCCCACTCCTCCCATCATTCTCTAGACCCCATCCCCCACTCCTCCCATCATTCTCTGCACCCCATCCCCCACTCCTCCCATCATTCTCTGGACCCCATCCCCCACTCCTCCCATCATTCTCTGGACCCCACCCCCCACTCCTCCGATCATTCTCTGGACCCCATCCCCCAATCCTCCGATCATTCTCTAGACCCCATCCCCCACTCCTCCGATCATTCTCTGGACCCCATCCCCCACTCCTCCCATCATTCTCTGGACCCCATCCCCCACTCCTCCGATCATTCTCTGGACCCCATCCCCCACTCCTCCCATCATTCTCTGGACCCCATCCCCCACTCCTCCGATCATTCTCTGGACCCCATCCCCCACTCCTCCCATCATTCTCTGGACCCCATCCCCCACTCCTCCGATCATTCTCTGCACCCCATCCCCCACTCCTCCCATCATTCTCTGGACCCCATCCCCCACTCCTCCGATCATTCTCTGGACCCCATCCCCCACTCCTCCCATCATTCTCTAGACCCCATCCCCCACTCCTCCCATCATTCTCTGCCCCCCATCCCCCACTCCTCCCATCATTCTCTGGACCCCATCCCCCACTCCTCCCATCATTCTCTGGACCCCACCCCCCACTCCACCGATCATTCTCTGGACCCCATCCCCCAATCCTCCGATCATTCTCTAGACCCCATCCCCCACTCCTCCGATCATTCTCTGGACCCCATCCCCCACTCCTCCCATCATTCTCTGGACCCCATCCCCCACTCCTCCGATCATTCTCTGGACCCCATCCCCCACTCCTCCCATCATTCTCTGGACCCCATCCCCCACTCCTCCGATCATTCTCTGGACCCCATCCCCCACTCCCATCATTCTCTGGACCCCATCCCCCACTCCTCCGATCATTCTCTGGACCCCATCCCCCACTCCTCCGATCATTCTCTGCACCCCATCCCCCACTCCTCCGATCATTCTCTGGACCCCATCCCCCACTCCTCCCATCATTCTCTGGACCCCATCCCCCACTCCTCCCATCATTCTCTGGACCCCATCCCCCACTCCTCCGATCATTCTCTGCACCCCATCCCCCACTCCTCCGATCATTCTCTGGACCCCATCCCCCAATCCTCCGATCATTCTCTAGACCCCATCCCCCACTCCGATCATTCTCTGAACCACATCCCCCACTCCTCCTTCTCTGGACCCCATCCCCCACTGTGATCATTCTCTGGACCCCATCCCCCATTTCTTCTTCTCTGAGCCCCATCCCCCACGCCGTTCATTCTCTGGACCCCATCCCCCACTCCTCTTATCATTCTCTGGACCCTATCCCCCATTCCTCCTATCATTCTCTGGACCCCATCCCCCACTCCGATCATTCTCTGGAACACCATCCCCCACTCCCCCGATCATTCTATGGGACCCCATCCCCCACTACTCCGATCATTCTCTGGACCCCATTCCCCACTCCTCCAATCATTCTCTGGACCCCTCCCCCCCGCTCCTCTGGCCCTCCGATCATTCTCAGGCTCCCCCGCCCCCCACCCCCGCACTTCAACTCTTCTGGTCATTCTCCGGAACTACCCCGTGCTTTACCAGCCCCCCCCCGCCAATCACCCCCCAGCCCCCAGGCAATACCTCACTCCGTCCTCTCTGTGCCATAGGCCTAACTCTCACAGCCAGCCTGCCTCTCCATCTGACTGGCTGTGGGTGGGAAACAGAGCTTTCAAATGCAAACCAGGCCCTGCCATTAAATTCGGCAGGGCCTGCGGGAAATCCATTCTCCCTTGTTTTCTGACTATTTCTGAGCCACCCTCTGCTCCGAACCTGCCAAAGTATTAAAATTCAGGCTGCAGTTTTCAAGGTAAAATGGATTTCATCGCCATAAAACTGCATCCATTTCAAATGTAATTTAATGGAACTGAGCAGATACCATGGCCATGATTTTCTGTTCGGTGTCGGGATGAGTGCGGATCAGCTGGTTTCCGGGTTCCGGTCCCACCCCCAGCTGCCTCCACTCCACAGAAATGATTTTCCTTTGATTGGCCTTGTTAAGCCCATCCTTAAAGGGACCATGCACAATTTTATTTTGACAGTTGATTTCTCAGTGTTTGACAACATTGAGATGCTGGAAACACTGACAATCACAGCACAAAGGTGAACTCTTGCACCTAGGCTCTCCAATGACTCCCTCCCTATGCTGGAATAGATGGCAGCTGCAGGTGAGATGACAGAAGCGATGAAAGAAGCGATCGATCATGGGTGAGAGAGGTTCTCCCAATGAGGTGGCACTGGACATATAGTTGGACTTAAAAACTTGGAAGCTAAATAAATCGGTATACGTTTTAAAAATGCAGTAACCAACATTTTCTTTGCTCTGAAACTCACCATGTGCAACATTGGATCCTTCACACCACTTCTGCTGCTGTCATCATTCCACAAACATCAGACCAGACTCACAACACGCCACACTTACCTGGTGTGGTGTCCGGACGTCGTGAAACCCGACCCAGAAGCGGGAAAATCCAAAAACAGGCTGAAAACTACTGACAAGTGCCTGTTAATAGGCAGGTGTTGTGTCCGTGTATAATAAGACACAGACTGCAGGAGAACGGTACAACAGGTGTTTACTCAACGTGGCTCACACTGGAACTGATCTGTACAGATTACTACTCGGTGCTATATACAGGTGTGGTCACTGCCGGTACTGCAGTATACATGAGCTGTAAAATATAGTTCCCCCCTTAAAGGTATATACGCTACAATTCCTCCCCTTTTAGATTAACAGTACCATAACACTCATTTAACAATTAAATATCAAACTAATTACAATTAACACTTTTAGCATGCAACATTAGCTGAAAATAGTCTATTTATATATTCAGTCTTTGGGGAGGCTTCCTGATCCTTTCTGGATAGTACCTTTCCCGAGTGTCTTGATCTTGGTGCGGAGGCGATTCTGGCCCCCTGTCGTCGGTTGGTTCATCAGCTTCCGATGCTACTGTTTCTGGGGTAGATGCGACCTGTACGTCGGGTTCATCACCAGGTACGTATGGGCGAGGCATGGGGCTGACTTGTTCCTGTGACTCTAGGATCTGGTCAGCATGGCGTCTCACGATGCTCTCCCCAACATCCACTGTGTACATTAGTGGGCCGTGCCGTGTGCATATCGTTCCTGGCTGCCATTTTTCTGTTCGGTAGTCACGGGCCAAGACTGGTTGCCCTACATTGAAGCTCCTTGTTGGCTTCTCATGGATGTGCTGGAATTGCTTACTCTCAACATCTCTTCGTACGTTTGGTCTGAGCAAATCCAGGCGAGATCTTAACCTTCGGTTAAAGAACATCATGGCTGGGGCCTGGTTGGTGACTGCATGTGTCGCATTCCGGTAGGCGAACAGGAAATTGTCCACCTTGTGCTGCAGCGGAATGTTGTCATTGTACATAGCCTTTATTGCCTTCTTAAAGGTTTGTACGAACCTCTCAGCCAATCCATTTGTGGCTGGATGATACGGGGCAGATGTGTAATGCCTTACACCATTCTTTTTCAAGAACCTCCGGAAAACTTCAGACAAACTGTGGTCCGTTGTCGGAGCAAATCTGTTCTGGCAAGCCATTCCTGGCAAAAATGGTCCGTAGGACTGCAATAGTTTTCTCCGTGGTGGTGGAGGACATTTTGATGACCTCAGGCCATTTCGAGTGCACATCCACGGCTATTAAAAACATTGAGTCCATGAATGGACCAGCAAAATCAATATGCACCCATTGCCATGGATATGAGGGCCACTCCCATGGGTGTAGAGGGGCCTGTGGTGGTGCATTTTGGACTTTCTGGCATCCTGAGCAGCTCTTGGTCAGGTCCTCGATTTGTTTATCGATTCCCGGCCACCACACATAAGCCCTGGCTAGGCTTTTCATTTTTACCCCTCCCAGATGACCCTCATGAAGCTCATTCAGCACTCTATCCCTTAACTTGGGTGGAATTACCACTCGGGATCCACACATCAAGGTCCCCCGGCACACTGACAGCTGTTCTCTCCTTGTCGAGAATGCTGGCAACAGTGAGTCGCCATGTGCTGGCCATTCCTTCACCATCAAATCATATACCCGAGACAGTGTCGGGTTATTTCGGGTTTCCTTTTCGATACAAGCGTTAGTTACGGTAGGTATTCAACTATAGTCGAAAGGAATATTTCGACAGGATCCACTGCTGGTGCTTCCTCCGCAGTAGGCAGTGGCAGGCGTGATAGCCCAACAGCATTTCCATGCTGTTTCGTGCCCTCATATCCAATCTCATAGTGGTGCGCCCCGAGAAAAAGTGACCATCTTTGTAGTCGTTGCGCAGTCATCACCGGAACGCCCTTCTTTGGATTAAAAATGGAGACAAGAGGCTGGTGATCAGTCAGCAAGGTGAATTTCTGCCCGTGCAGATAGCGATTGAACTTTTTCACTCCCCACATTAGGCTGAGGGCCTCCCGGTCAATCTGGGTGTAGTTACGCTCAGCTGAGGTTAGTGATAGTGACGCAAAGACTATTGGCCTCTCTGAGCCATCTGAGAATTTGTGCGACAGCACTGCTCCAATGCCGTAGGGTGACGCATCACATGCCAACCGAATTGGTAATGCTGGGTTGTAATGGGCCAATACCTCTTTCGATGTGATTAGTGTTTTGCTCTTCTGGAAAGCTCGTCTACATTCGTCACTCCACTTCCATGGCACCCCAGTTTGCAGTAGGGTGTTCAGTGGGTGTAGTATGGTAGACAAATTTGGCAAGAACTTATGGTAGTAGTTTACCAGCCCGAGGAACGACCTCAGTTGTGACACATTTTCTGGTGCTGGAGCCTTGACTACTGCCTCAATCTTCTCTAGGGGCTTATGTAACCCCTCTTTATCGATAACATGGCCACAATACGAGATATGTTTTCTAAAAAACTCGCTTTTGGGGCGGTTAGCTTGGAGCCCATATTCCTGCAATCTAGTGAGCACCTGCTCCAGGTTGGCAAGGTGATCACTTTCATTTTCGCCCGTGACAAGGATGTCGTACAAATAACACTGGGTCCCTGGGATCCCTTGCAGGACTTGTTCCATTGCCCTCTGCCAAATAGCCGGAGCTGATGCTACCCCGAATACCAGCCTGTTGTATTGGTAGAGACCTTTATGGGTGTTGATTGTGAGGTATTTTTTTGATGCTTCTTCTACCTCCATTTGCAGATACGCCTGGGCCAGATCAATCTTAGTGAAGCATTTCCCTCCAGATAGCGAGGCGAAAATATCTTCAATCCGCGGAAGTGGATATTGTACGGTGTGAAGGACCGGGTTCACTGTTACCTTAAAGTCCCCACAGATGCGAACCTTCCTCGGTTCCCCAGGCGTGCTGCTCAACGACTTTTTCATCACAGGGACGATGGGTGTAGCCCACTCGTTCCAGTCTACCTTGGACAGTACACCTGAACATTCCAGACTCTCCAGCTCTGCTTCGACGGCTGGGCGGATCGCATAAAAAATTTTCAGCTTGCGTTTTCTTCAATTTTAATCATCGCTGTCATGCCTTTTAGTGTTCCGAGTCCTTGCTGGAACACTTCTTTCACGTCAGTTAGGATCTTTGACAGTCGCCCAGGTGTGACGTCGTCATCCTTTTTGTCAGCCACAGTCAGTGCCTGTATGGAATGCCAATCCAGTTGTATTTTCCGGATCCATTCACGTCCCAGTAATGGTGGTCCTCCATCTTGCAATAAATACAGGTCTAGTTTTGGTGTTTCCTTACCGTTATATATAACTGTCACCCTTATTTTTCCTTTGGGGTAGACTTTTTGCCCCGTGTACGTCTTCAAAATAATTTTCGTGTCTCTCAAGGGTATGTGTGAGGATAGCCGCTCGTAGTCCCATCGGTTTATGACTGTTAGGGCTGATCCTGTGTCCAATACCATCTTTACCTGGACTCCTGCTATCTTGAGAGTGACCCAAATGGTTTGGTGATCCTCCGTTGTGATCACATTACGTAGTTTCAGACAACTCAGTTCCCTGCTTTCGGTGTCATTATCACTCTTTTGTTGCTCTGAACTATTCTCCGTCATCTTATGTACCTTCTTGTACTTTTCTTTGGTAGGTTTCTTATTGCTGGTTTTCTTTCCCGACCTGCAGACTCGTGCTATGTGTCCTACTTTTCCACACTGTCTGCACACTTTGTCTTTGAACCAGCAATCATTCTGGTCGTGTGTTGTTCTGCCGCAGCGATAGCACTTCTCTGTTCTATATGACATTTCGTTTGTGCCATATTCTTGCGGTCTCTGTTGTATCTCTGCAGCGCCCCGTGCTGCTGCTTCATATGATACCGCAATGCTGAAAGCCTTTTCCAGCTTAGGGTCCTTTTCAGATAAAAGCCGTTTCTGGGTTCCTTCACTTTGAAGCCCACACACAAACTTGTCCCTTAAGGTATCTGCCAGTCCCGCTCCAAACTGGCAGTGTTTCGATAGTTTGCGCAGTTCTGTTAAATAATCAGCATTGCTTTCATCCTTATGCTGGTTCCGTTTGTGAAACTTGAATCTTTATGCTATCAGCAGCAGTGTGGGGTTTAAATGTTCCTGTAGTATCGTTACTATGTCTTCAAAATGCTTTTCCATTGGCTTCGTTGGGGTTACTAGATTTCGTAATAAACCATACGTCTTTGCACCCATTAAATTTAACAATACCGACACTTTCTTGTCATCTGACACCTCATTTGCCTTGCAGTATACCTCTATTCGTTCGACATATGTAGTCCAATCTTCGACTTCATTGTCAAATGCCGTGATACTGCCACTCTTCGGCATTTTGGGTGTGGTTTAAAATGGCATCTCCCAATGGCTTAAAATGGCGTTTCCTGCGCTTTCCTTCCTCCCCCGCTGCTGCCAACGCCGCTCCCGGCGGTTCTCGTGGCAATGGTGGCGCCCTGTAGGTTTCGCGTGCTTCTCCTGCGCTGCTGCCAACGCCGCTCTCAGCTGTCCTCGTGGCAATGGCGGCACCTCGCGGGTTTCTGCGCGTCTCTCTCTCCCTCTCTTCGACGCTGCTCGGCCCCTGAACACCGGCTGCACCCTGTGCGCTCTGCCCTCTCTCTCTCTCCCCCGTCGACGCTGCCCGGCCCTTTGCTGTGCCGCTCATTCGGGCTCTAGCCCGCCGCTTTCCGGGAAGGGTCTGCGCACTACCTGTTGCCAGCCCGGTTTGCTGGACCACCTCAACTGGAAAGCCAAGCCTGGCTCTCGACAGCCTCCCCCGCAATTCTCGAGTCTCTGCTGGATGACTGGGCGGTTGCCCGTGGTCAACGCCTGAGTCTCTGGCCTTGACCTCCAATCCACTGATCTCCAGGAATGAATCCCCAGGAAGTGATGCAGAGTTGCAGGTAGGTTCGAACTTGCCTCGTCGCCAATCTTGTGTCCGTGTATAATAAGACACAGACTGCAGGAGAACGGTACAACAGGTGTTTACTCAACGTGGCTCACACTGGAACTGATCTGTACAGATTACTACTCATTGCTATATACAAGTGTGGTCACTGCCTGTACTGCAGTATACATGAGCTGTAAAAGATAGTTCCCCCCTTAAAGGTATAAACATTACAGCAGGTAATTGCCTTTAATCCATTTCCCGCCACTAGGTGTCGGGTCCATTCGCAAATCGGGGACCCGACACTTGGGAAGGTTGTTTGGAGGCGGGTTGACGGTGGGATCGGGACCCGCCATCGATCAAAGGGACTTTTATCTCTGACCCGCCTCCAAACCTGCCCTCTGAGGGCCGGCAAAATCGCGGCCTACGATACAGTGCATGAGAGGATCTGTGCACAACTCTACAAAATAGTGTGCCACAGTTTCGCATTAGATAAAATCAGGACTTGACTTGTTCAGTCACTATAAATCACTTGTCCTGATTGTAAATGGATGGAATCATGGAAAGTAATTCCCAAAACACACACACAAATCCTGGAATCCCATATACGTAATAAAAATGGAATTTGACATAACTAATGTTATGAATTTCCACACCTGACAGGGTGCCTAATCTACTGAGATCACAAATTGGGGACTTCAGTGGGCTTTCAGCATGGTTTTCCAGGTCAGAAAAACATGCGGACCATGTGCTCGCAATGCCAGTACGTGCTCCCAGCAGGCAAGGTTCCCCACCAGCAGCACAATAAACAATGAGCTTTTGAAATGTTGTTGCTAATTCAGTGTGCTGTAAAAATACGAAAATAAAATGTCACTGTTGATAGTTGACACGAGCCTCTTGTTCTTGCTTTAAATTGTACCAGTGCACTTGGTGTGTGTGCCGGGCTGTGCCTTCAGCGAAACAGCTATTAATGTTATTTTCCTAGCACTGGAGTTACTGTGCTCCTGATGCTGATAAAATGTATGGGGAAATATTTGTTATGAAAGCCAGCAGAGCAGCTTCAATCCCTTCCTCTTACCTCTAATGAGTAAAATCCTCTGGTAATGCATAACTCATTTCATTCGGAAGAAAATCCTTGAACTGCTGAATTTAATTTTCTGCAGCGTACCAGCTCAGCCCCCCTGCTGGGAATTCTTTAATTGAAGTGATAATCCAGCTGAATGAACCAGTAGATGGAGTTGTGATACAACGGGAATGCAATGCAAATGTTGTCGGGTCTGAGTGCGAGGTTTTGATAAACATTTCTCTCAGTGGAATCTGGCCTTTTAATGAGTTTAACAAACTGCAGTTCTTTGTCTTATCCAGACCAAAGCGTGACAGCATCACACCTCTGTATTCGAACAGCAGGCTACAAATAATTCATTTTCTGCTGTGGTTAGAATGAGTTATCTATGATTTACAGTTTGACACATTGGGCAGGATTCAGCTATCACACTTCCTGATGGTGTATTGGAGTGCCAGGCATTTTACACTTTCCTGATGTTGTGAAGTGATCCAAGATAGCTATTCCACACTGTGTCATGGGTTATTCAAAGGAATGCTTTAGGATCAGCCAATCATACTGTAAGATTTGATCAAGGGTCACAAATTACACAGAAGGGTCAAGGAGTCACAAGCGGTTTATTGAGGAATGACAGTTCAAATTCAACACATAATCAGGATAGACAGAGTAGACATATGACGCGTAACAGTTGAGAACTGTTTACTGGACCCAGATTGGATGGGCAGACAGATGAGGCATGCCGACTTGATCTTTGCAGCCTGTGGTAACAATTTCTTCTTTGGTCGTCTCTCAAGCTGGCTGAGGTGTTAAGCCAAAGCTCGCATGGATCCACCTCGGGGAGCGCTCTTCCGCCTGCCCTTCTTTCCCTTCTCGACTGTCCGTTTATGTATCTTATTTTAGGGGCCAGTGGACAGCTCACGTCAATCATTTGTTTAATTACATTTACCTATTCCATTGTTCAACTACAGGGGAATAGATACCCAAGGCAGACCCCTCCTAACCTAGGCTCCAGTCCCATGAGATCATTCCTTTGCTTATCTCTTGTATGGACATCTTGTTACCTTCTCCCAGGTAGTTTGTTTTAGATACACTGATCATGAGGCTCCTTCCCCAACCTCTTATATGGCCCAGTCATGCCTACACAAAGGCCTGTTCTATGTTATGTCCTTGGCCTCATAATGAACCCTTGTGAAAACGCTTATCTAACATGATTAACATTGTTCTGTGTCAGCTCAGGCTGACGGCTGAAGAATTTCCCTTAACAAGAGAAGTCTATTTCTTATGAGTCTATAGGACCACTATTTCTTACAAAACCTCGTTTGTAAATTTAAAAGAAATCTATGTTAATAATGCATGGAGACATAATAACAGGGTTGTATCAATAGTGCTGCTGATTTCCCCACTAGAATACAGCACAAACATGATCTTGAGTATGAAGAGATTGCAAAGTCTCTGTTTGAAGAATGGACTCAGTCGAGAATATTTTTGTGGACTTTATGGGCTGAAGGTGTTTTCCCTGTGGTGGGATCGCCCTGTGCAAATGCGTGGGGGACTGGTTTGTTAAAACTCCAGAGAATGCATGGCAGTTGGCTGTGACAAAAGAACTGTCAGTCATCCAGAATGTATGGGTTCGCCTGACAGTCCTGGAAAAAGGAAGGGGGCCATTGAACTTGAAAAGGCCACTCTAATATGCAAAGCACTTCTCACCTCCATCTCAGCAGAGAAGCAGAACAATGAACCCACTGGCCTCAGCCAGCCGAAAAGGAGCCAGTTTTTTTCCCAACACAAAGACCGAAAGCTATGTCCCAGACTTAGGGCCATTAATCCAATACTCATGGGTCCGAGGACGACCCATCACTGATTAAGCACCGGAGTGCTTAGAAACAAATGGATTTTAAAGATTGGCGGGAAAGATAGGGGCAGCCAGACTCCTATAAAGATAGACTCTTTTCCACCATTCTTTCTCTCTCTCTCGCTTCCTCGCTCCACCAAGATCGACTTAACAAGAAGTACTAGAGGAAGAAGCCGCTGAGTGAAGCAATCGAGCCAAGCCGGTAACCAGATATCCCAGGCAAGCTGAGTGAGGTGTAAGGGGATCAGGGTTTTTCTCAGAAGTGAAGTTTTTGGGCTATTCCGAGGGTGGGAGCTTCATTTGGTTCAGCCAGGCGAAGGGGCCTATGTGACTGGGTAATTCGTTGGTAGGGGTGGAATTATTGTCCACCATAGCAACAAGGGAATTACTGCTTGTTATAGTCCCCAGTTGTGTACTGTATGTATGTTGTTTGTAATCTGGATCTTATTCTCCACAGGGACAGTGATTTTGTTTAGTAGTGCATGTTTTAGCCAGTGTATATTAGACCAAATAAATATAAGTTTGATTTTTCACTGAAGCATTCCTGTCCGTGACTTATTTCATTTACACTCTGAATAATAATTCCCGGGTATAGAACTTTCGTAATGCGGGGGCGATTTGAACCGTCCATCTAGCAATTGGGTTAGTATCAAAAACCGCTTCGATCTCTTGGGGACCCGCAGCAGAACCTGGGTTAAAAGAGTGTAAATCAGTCATGGACAGCGCTTCTGGCGAAAGATCCCAAATGGAGGAAAGGATTTCTTCATATGTGTTTAAGAAGGTTAACATCACTAAGAAGTGGGTGCTAAGCTTGTTGCATGCTGAACGTCCGGTGGACGCAGCAGCAGAATGGACGGAGGGCAAGGAGCATAGGCGCAGCATTGAAAAGGTGATATGGCTCGTCTGTCTACAAAGACAAGTCCAACTGCTAGATAAGCATGTTGCTAAGTTAGAGGCAGAGCTCAGGGAGTCCGAGGCACAGTCAGACACAAGGGCTGTACGAGGGAGTCGGCTTTGCACGGAGCTAAGGGATGAGAAGCAGGGAAGAGTAAGCCAGGAGGAAACCTTCCTTAACCATAAGGAGTTCTTGCAATGCCAGGTAACTGAGGCAAAGGGGAACAAGATGGTGGTTAGGGAGGAGAACACTCACTTGTCGAGTGAGGTAAAGGTGCTGGGAGAGCAGTTGAAGGATATTCAGGTGGCATACAGAGACACCAGCACTGGAGGGTTTGATACGGGTAATCACGGTCCTTGCCAGGAGCAGATCCAGAATTTGTCTGATGCTCTATCTAAGGCCAAAGGGATGGTCTGCTTGGTAGCTCCGGGAGTGGCCCGGGTAGATGAGGAAGAGCAGGAGGGAGATAACAAGGACTGTGAGGCAGAGGAGAAAGCTCGACCACCGGCCGAAGTGCCGGGACCAGGACCCATGTGCCCTGTTCGGCAGCGAAAATACGATACGCCCATAAACGGTCAAGAGCAAGGAGCACTGCAGAGTGACTTTGTGGTCCCGTATACGACCCCCCAGCTGCAGGCAATGGTCTCTAACCTGACCAAACTGACCAGCACAGGGGACTCATCTGTCCATTTTACAGATGTGGAGCAGGTGGGGGGATCAATAATTGTAACGAAGCTTAGACAGCCAAATTACTTTTATTTTCCCTGGATAGCAGGATGTACCAGTCGCTCTCAGTGGGTAGCAAGAGGGGGCAGGGTACGTTAGAGGGGATAAAGGATGACATCCTAGAGGCTATGGGCCTCAATGATGGAAGTCCCTTCACCCGAGTGGAAAGGACACTGCAGTTAGCTGGGGAGGCACCGCAGGCTTTCGCGGACAGGCTTTGGCCCATCTACCGGAGTGCCTTTGTGGGGGTGCCCGACCAGACGCAGCTGCAGGGGGAGCCTAGGGCTCATTGGCTGAGGACCCTGGTGGCAAACAGCTTGCTCAGGATCAAGGCCAAAGCAGAGGGGTGGTTCGATTCCAGGGAACCCCAGGCCACAGAAGAAAGTGTGATCCGGCAGTTAACTTTCTCTTTTAAGAATGGTGAGGATGACAAACCAAAGGGCAGAGTACACGAGTTAAAGCCTAGTGGAGGCAACGTTAGAAGACAGTGGTGCTAGGAAGGGGTAGCTCAGGGAAGAAACAGGGTTGTTATGGGTGCGGGAGTAAAGGGCACTGGAGGAAAGACTGCCCAGTCTCTGACAAAAGGAGCGGGAAAGGGGATCCCCCAGCGCCAGTGCAGAAAGCCGCAGCTGTGACAGGAAGCAGCACTGCTCCATTTGCGGTATTAGTGGCTGCTCTCCGCGCAGTCTTTCCGGCAAGGCAGGGTAGGGTGGACGCGGCAGCGGGCAGCGTACTCCCATCCGCCCCAAACAATCCCGACCCATGACTAGGTGCTTCTCAGCCCGTTTACCTGTGCCCAATAAGTTATGATGCTTGGAAAAGACCGTGCGTGAAAATGGGGCTGGAGAAGGTGCAAGGGACCAATCTGCTGGACACTGGAGTTTCAAGCACCATTGTCTATGCAGATAACGCGACCACATCACCTCTATCGAGCGGGGTCCCATATAACTTAGTAGGGTTCACCGGGAACGAACAGGCTGGGTCTTTCTCCATCCCGTTAGCCATCGATCTGGGTACACTCCATACGGAGTGGAAATGTGTCCTGATGCGATGGGAGCGGGAGGGAATAGGCATTTTGGTGGCAGACTTCATACTGGCCCACAAGATATTGGATTTCCGGAATCACTGTCTTTGGGGGGGCAGTTTGCACGGGAAAGGAGAAGTTATACCAGGGAAGCCCAAGGGTAGTTATGACCTTGACCTTTTAGTCACTTCTACCCCGGCGGAGTACATAGCGGATGTGCGAGCCAACCTCGCAGCATTTGCTACACACAAGCACGACTGTGGGAGGGTAATGGGGCTTGAGGTCAGAGTAGAAGGGGACCCCATGGCCCGACCACAGAAACAGTACAACTTCCCCAGAGAGGCAGAGGCAGATTTAGAGATGGCCGTAGGATCACTGGTTGAGCAGGGTTTGTTGAGACACATAGCGACCCATGTGAACTCTCCAATTTGGCCGGTTAGGAAACCGGACAATTCATGGAGAGCCACTGTGGACTATCGGGTTCTTAACAAGAACATCCTAGTCTGTGCCCCCACCATCGCAGCCATAGCCAACCTGATCGGGAGTATCCTAGCATCCGCGAAAACATTCACGGTGCTGAACATTTTGAACGGATTCTGGTCGATCCCTCTCAAAAGGGAGGACCAGTATAAGTTCGCATTCACTTTCAAGGGTCAGCAGTACACATGGACTTGCTTTCCCCAAGGGTTTCATAACAGTCCTTTTATTTTCCACCAATGTATGGCCAACTGTTTATAGGGGTTCAGCAGATCGCAGCAGCTTGTGCAGTACGTGGACGACCTGCTTTTGTTCTCCAACAAGGGGGAGGAGCATGGCCACTACTGGCTGAGGTGCTGAGTCTGTTAAAGGAAGCTGGGTTCAAGGTTAATCCCAAGAAAGCACAGATCGGCCAGCAGGAAGTAAAATTCCTCGGGCTGACCGTGCGTGTTGAGGAGAGGGCCATCGATGAGGCAAGGAGGAAGGCGGTACAGGAGCTACCTGCCCCGACCACGGTAATGCAGGTAAGATCATTCCTGGGACTCACAGGGTAATGCAGGGATTTCATAGAGGACTATGCTGCTACGGCAGCTCCTCTATTCTGGTTCCTCCACAAGGGAGTGGGCTGGGAGTGGGATGAGGACTGCATGGCAGCTTTTAGTCGTCTGAAGAGAGATCTGCAGACCGCACCGGCTTTAGGAGCGATTGATGGGGGAAAGGTGTTCTTTTTGGAGGTAGCTGCCACAGGGGACAGTTTGAGCGCAGTGCTGCTCCAGGAGTGTAAAGTCTGTGGGTTGTGCAGTTAATAAATACACAGACTTCAGAAGTAACAAACAAACAGGTCTTTACTATTCAAAGGTCCGGGCGAATCTGCCCCAGCAATCCTGCCACAACACTTATATACTGGTGTGGTCACTATCGGTATTACAGTATACAGAAGCCAAACAAATAGTGCCACACCTAAAGTAGTTCTCTTAAAGGTGAACGGTTACATTCAATAGTTCCCTTAAAGGTAGGCGGGTACATACACTACAATCCTCCCTTTTTAGCTTATTACTTACAGAGTCCCCATTAAACATACATATCTTCAACTTCCTATAAAACAAATTACAGATATAATCTCAGTGGAGTCAATGTCATATAAAACAATTTACAGATATAATCTCGGTGGAAACAGTTCACAGGTTCAGTCTCTGCGGAAACAGTTCATAGATTCAATCTCTGATCTTGACTCGTTCCGAACAACATTTCTTTGGTGTAGCCGGTTCACCTGGCTAGCGTGACTCCTCCATAGCCTTTTTCTTGACGTAACAGCTTGAACTTTCGTCCTGTTGAACCAGCAGTGCGGACCTTTACAACCAACTGGCTGTCTTGACATTTTCCAGTTTTTCAACTAATTTAGCTCCTTTCGTAATGTCCCGCCTGGGATGGTAGGAGTGCTAATATTTTAGACAGTTATTATCTTCTGCTTCTTCTTTTTCTTTTCTGCCTTTTTGAAACTCTCGGAGCTCCTTTCTCGGCTGCCAGCTGTAGCGCCACCAACTCTCTATGTTTCTTAGACCTTAAGTGCTTCATCCGGATTTCAGCACTTTGGGAGTTTTCATCACAAGCTGGGCAGACCACATCCTCATAATATTCAGTGTCACTCAACAGGTCATGGTAATATTCGGGTTCGTCCTGAGTTAGGCCAGCGAGAGAGCCTTCTTCTTCCTCCTCACCCGTCTGGACGTTAGCTGACGGTGGTTCCTTCCCTAGACGTCTTTCTTGAAAAGCCTTCTTCATGCATTCATATTCATCCCGCTCTTCCTGGGTTATCTGCCATTCCTTCACGACGGACCTCATTTGTGAGTTCAATACCTTCCCTTCCATCGGTAATTGCGTTATCAGGCTATTTAACCCTTCTACTGAAGTAACGGTTTCCCCATTCTTCTGTTCACCTTGACGTGATTCAACGTACTTTTGGCATCCTTGTAAAATTTGTGTTGCCACCTCAGCTATCTCCGTGACTTTTGAGAGCTCCAAACTCGTTCCCCCTGAAGATTGAAGCTCGTGTTCAGATTGTTCCCCTTGCAGAGTCTTGTCCTTCAGCATATGAAGGAGTTGGCTGACCGTTAACTCTTCCCTGGGAACACGGTGGATCAGAGTCTTCTCCATTTCATCCACCTCTTTCTCCAATACTTCCACCTTACGTTCCTCTTGAACTTTGGCTTTCAGCGCTCGGAAAAGTTGCGCCCTGATGCTCTCTAGTTCATGTTCAGGGACCATTCTTACAGTTTCCTTTTCTTCCACTGAAAGGATTCCCAGTTGAATCTGTTCTTCAAGTTGTTGAACCTCGGTCATTGCCGCCTCATATTTGTCTTGGGTGTCCTTCAATGTTTTTATAAGTTCTTGGACATCCTGTCTTTCATGCTCTGCCATGATTTCCACCTCTAATTTCTCATCTATGGATGGAATTTCTACCGATGAGTCTGTCTTGGCCTTGAGCTCATCAAGAATTTCCTGCAGCCTTTGGACTTCTTGCTCATGTTCAACCTTTAGTTGTTCATATGCTTCTACTGAAACTAGCTTTTCGGAGGCTGCCGAGTTAACCCCCTCCAGAATTGTAGCCTGGGCCTGTTCATACTGTTCTTTCAACTTCTCACACTCTGCTTGTAAGGAGTCGTAGAGAAGAACTGGAATAAAATCCTGGCTCCCTGAAGATTCCTCTTCCTTTGGTTCGTTCTGTAAATATTCTAGTTCCTGAACAGCATCAGGGGAATGTGATTGGTATTTGACCACGATGGCTCTATGGTCGCTCTCTGCTTGAGCTAGCTGTCTCTGTTGTCTTTCCAGGTTCTCCCATTCGGTGTCCCAGAACTTTTCCATATTTTTCATCTCTTGTACGAGATGGTCACTCAACTGTTCTAATTGTTGTCGTACTTTGACATAAGTTTGCGTCCGAGCTCGGTGTTCTTCCGTCGTGGATGAATCCTTTGCTTGAACAGGCTCAGAATTCTCTGTCAACCTGGAGTTCTGCTCTGCAGCTTTATTCTTCTTGGTACCATACGTCCTTCTGCATGTCTTCGTTTTCTTCCCCATCGTCGACAAGCCCCTTTTAGCCTTGTCTTCCATATTCGACTTGGTCTTATCATCATCCATTTCAGAATCTGAGCTAATAGCTTGCACCGAGTCCTCCCTCATTATGGCTTTTAGGTAATGCCATTCCATGTCTATTTTCTTAATCCACTCCCGTCCTAGAAGTGGTGGTCCTCCCTCAGGTAATACGTACAAGTTCATTCTTGGGTGTTCTTTACCCCTATCTCTCACCTTGACTCTTATTTTCCCCACGGGGTATACGTTATGCCCCGTGTATGTCTGTAATATGAACTTGGTATTTCTTAAAGGTATGTGAGAGAATAGCCGGTGGTAGTCCCTTCGGTTGATGACTGATAGAGCTGATCCAGTGTCCAGCTCCATTCTTACTTGGACTCCAGCTATTTTTAGTATGACCCAGATGGTCTGTAGATCTGTTTCTTTACCCACATTGTGGATTCTCAGACTACCCAGCTCCTGGTTGTTTGGGTCTGAGTCTGAATTCTGTTCGTCTGAACTCTTCTCAGCCACCTTGTGTACCTTGTTGTACTTTTCTTGTGGTGGCTTCCTTTGATTGTTGGTCTTTTTCCCGGACCGGCATACCTTCGCGATGTGACCCAGTTTGCCACATTTCCTACACTCTTGGTTCTTAAACCAGCATTGATTCTGGTCATGCGTTGTCTTCCCACAACGGTAGCATTTTGTTGTGCTTGACGTAATTTGGTCCACCCCGAGTGCCGCCGCCTTTAGTTGCATTTCCGCCGTTCCTTTCGCTGCGGCTTCGTGCGATGCAGCTATAAGGACAGCCCTGTCCAGTGTGAGGTCGTTCTCTTCCAGTAGTCGCTTCTGCGTCCCTTCTTTGGACAATCCGCATACGAACTTGTCCCGCAGCGCTTCTGTCAGATTCCCTCCGAACTGGCAGTATTTCGCTAGCCTACGCAGTTCGACCAAGTATTCCGCATTGCTTTCGTCTTTCTTCTGCGTTCTTGCGTAGAATTTGAATTGTTCAGCCAGCATCAACAGTGTGGGGTTCAAGTGGTCCTTCAGCACAGCCACAATCTCTTCGAAGGTCTGATCTGCTGGTTTATTTGGTGCTATTAGATGCTTCAAGAGCCCGTATGTTTTTGCCCCCATCGAGTTTAGCAATGTTATCGCCTTGTCGTCTTCCTCTATTTTGTTGGCTTCGCAATAGATTTCTATGCATTCCACGTATGTGGCCCAGTCTTCTATTTCAGAATTAAAGTCGTTAATATTCCCTCGCTTAGGCATCTTTCTTCCCTTGGGAGCAGCACCAGTGTTTCTTTAAGTATTCTTATTTATTTGTTTATTTCTAAGATGGCGGGTTTCCCGCGAAATCGGCAGTTTCCCGCTCTTCCTTTCTCGCCCCGCCCACTTCAATGGCGGTTTCCCGCTTCTGGCGTCTTCTCCGCCTAATGGCGGCTTCCCGCGTCTCTTCCTGGTGGAAGGGGTATGCTTCCCCCACAGCGGACAGGTTCAGCCGCTGGCTGGCTTCCGCACAGCTCCCCTTACCCGGCTCTGTCTTTTCCTCCCGCCCGCACGGCTCTACCGGCGCTGGGTACACCCCGTTAACGGAGGACAGTTCAGCCGCTGGACTGGCTCTCGCGCAGTCTCTCTCTCCGTACCCGGCTCTGTCGCTCTCTCTCCCGCACGTTCGGTGCTACCGGCCCTGGGTACCCCGTTGGTGGAGAACAGTTCAGCCGCTGGACTGGCTCTCGCACAGTCTCTCTCCCCTTGCTCGGCTCTGTCTCTCTCTCCCACCCGCACGGTTCCTGTTCGCCTCCCAGCCCTCTCGCAGACCGGTGTTTCACTCCCCGGCTGCGGCTGGGCTTCTCTTCCCGCGCCTACTCCCAGTCTCAGCGCTTCTTGGCTGCGGTCGCTGCCCAGCTTTTCCCGCCGATCGCGGTCCGGCTGTCACCCGACGCCGTTGGACCCGACTTCTGACCGGCTCAGCTCCCCCTCGACCAAGGTCGAGTGCGCTGCCCTTATCCTCCGGATACTTCTACACCTTCCCCTACTCACAGTCTCTTCGGCCGCCTTGTTCCCTGCTGATCGGCTCACTCCGCACCGTGGTAGAAGGGTAGTCAGTGCCTGTTGTAGACGGAAGCTTTTGTTGCTAAAGCCTTCCACCTTTCTCCTGCTGCAGCCTCGTGTTTTCTTCCAGCAGCACGACGAGGGCGGTTGCCTCTCTTCGACGCTCTTCTTGCCTTGGTAATCTTGCCGCAGGGTACGATCGGACTCGTCGCCACTGTAAAGTCTGTGGGTTGTGCAGTTAATAAATACACAGACTTCAGAAGTAACAAACAAACAGGTCTTTACTATTCGAAGGTCCGGGCGAATCTGCCCCAGCAATCCTGCCACAACACTTATATACTGGTGTGGTCACTATCGGTATTACAGTATACAGAAGCCAAACAAATAGTGCCACACCTAAAGTAGTTCTCTTAAAGGTGAACGGTTACATTCAATAGTTCCCTTAAAGGTAGACGGGTACATACACTACAAGGAGCGGCATGGCAAGCTGAGGCCTGTGGTATACTCATCAAGAATCCTCACAGATGTAGAGAGGGGGTACTCCAATTGTGAGAGGCACCTGCTTGCCACACATTGGGCCATGAGGAGATCACAAATCTTCACGGGGGCGTCCCCGGTAACTCTCTTAACCCATCATACGCCCACTCAGATGCTTCTGGATGGGAGGATAAAGGACGGCACGTTGAGCAGTGCATGCATTGCTCGCTGGACTTTATTGCTCTCTCAGATGAATTTGAGTGTGAAAGGCCTCTTTGAGCACAAGCTCGCCGCAAATTTGATCTACCGAGGGGTGGCCCACAAATGTTCTGTTGAAGGGATATGGGACGTAGACATAGAGTTTCGGGCTGGAATCCATCCCACGGGCCATGAGATCTATGTAGACGGGTGCAGTGCAGTAGTGGCCGGGGAGCGACTCACTGGATGCGGGATTTTTGACCCAAAGGCAGGCATTGCCAAGGCCATTAAACTCCCGAGAACCATGAGCGCCCAGCATGCTGAACTGTCGGTGGTGGTGTATGTGGTTACCCACCCCGAAGAGTTCCCGATACCCTACACAATTTGCTCGGACTGCATGTTCACTTGCAATGCGTGTACAGAATATTTAGCCATTTGATCTCGTCGCGGGTTAACATCTGCAGACAGGAAACCCCTAGCAACCAAGTCATTGTTGCGACAGATGCTAACATCGATAGGAACCCAGGGGGATTTCTATATCCACAAAGTCAAGGCCTGTTGTGTATGTACCTTTAAGAGAGAACAGATTTTATACTGTAGTACCGGCAGTGACCACACCTGTATATAAAGCCATAGCAGGCTTCTGTACTTTCAGTTTAAGCTTACCCTCTGTTCAGTAAATACCTGTTATTATTGTTCTCCTGCAGTCCATGTATTATTGATACGCGGAAACGACACTGGCGACGAGCAGGTTCGAACTCACCTGCAGCACTGCATCACCTCATGGGGATCTTTCCCTGAAAAGAAGCTTCTTGGAGGTCGAAGTCAGAGCAACGGGCGTCGACCGCGGGCAACCGCCCAGGGATCCATCGGAGTTCGGAGAATTGCAGGGGAGGCTGTGGAGAGCTGGGCTTGGCTCCCCAGTCGAGGTGTTCCAGCAAATCGTGCTGGTAGCAGGTAGTGCGCTGACCCTTCCGGACTGCGGCGGGCTCGAGCTCGATCGAGCGGCTCTGCAATGGGGCCGTGCAGCATCGTCGGGAGGAAAAGAGAGAGGGTGGAGCTCACAGTGCGCGGTCGGTGCTCAAGAACCGGGCAGAGTAGAGAAAATAAAATGAGGGGAAGGAAAAGTGAGACGCGCCGAAGCCGCGGGTTGCCGCCATTACCTTGTAAAACACTAGGAGCAGCGTGGCAGCAAGGGGAAGAAGGAAAAGCACGGGAGGCGCCAATTTATTCCATTGGGGAAGGAAAAGTGCGGGAGGCGCCATTTTAATCCATTGGGGAAGAAGAAACAGCGCGGGAGGCGCCATTTTAAACCACCCAAGATGCCGAAGAGTGGCAGTATCACTGCTTTCGACAACGAGGTAAAAGACTGGACCACGAATGTGGAAAGAATTGAAGTGTGCTGCAAGGCAAATGAGGTGGCCGATGGAAAGAAGGCGTCGGTATTGTTAAATTTGATGGGCGCGAGAATGTACGGCCTATTGCGGAATTTAATTACCCCAGCTAAACCAATGGAGAAAAGTTTTGAAGAGATTGTTAATATCTTACAGGAACACCTAAACCCTACACTGCTGCTGATAGCAGAAAGATTCAAGTTCCATAAAAGAAACCAGCACAAAGATGAGAGTAATGCTGACTATCTTACGGAACTATGCAAGTTGTCGAGGCACTGCCAGTTCGGAGCAGGACTGGCAGACACCTTAAGGGATAAGTTTGTCTGCGGGCTCTAGAGTGAAGGAACCCAGAAACGACTACTTTCGGAAAAGGACCTGACGCTAGAACAGGCTTTCAGTGTGGCAGTATCCTACGAAGCAGCAGCATGGGGAGCTGCGGAAATACAACAGAAACCACAAGAATACAGCGCTAACGAAATGGCATATGGAGCAGAAAAGTGCTATCGCTGCGGCCGAACAACCCATGATCAGAAGGACTGCTGGTTTAAGGACAAAGTATGCAGGCAATGTGGGAAAATGGGACACATAGCAAGAGTCTGCAGATCGGGAAAGAAAACCAACATGAAAAGAACTACTAAGGAAAAGTACAAGAAAGTAAAAAAAATGACAGACAGTAGTTCAGATGATCAGGAGAGTGATAATGACTCCGGGAACAGGAGACTAAGTTGTCTAAAGTTACACAACGTGATCGCAAAGGAGGATCACCGAACCATTTGGGTCACCCTCATGATGGCAGGGTCCCAAGTAAAGATGGAATTGGACACAGGATCAGCCCTAACTGTCATGAATCGATGAGACTATGAGCGGCTATTCTCACACATACCCTTGAAGGACACGTCCATTGTATTGAAGTCATACACGGGGTAAAAAGTCTACCCCAGAGGAAAAATAAGGGTGCCAGTTGAATACAACGGCAAGGAAACACAGAAACTGTATCTATATATACTACAAGATGGAGGACCACCATTATTGGGGCGTGAATGGATCCGAAAAATACAATTGGATTGGCATTCCATTCAGGCGCTAACTGTGACTGACAAAAAGGATGACGACGTCACACCTGGACGACTGTCAAAAATTCTAACTGACGCGAAAGAGGTGTTCCAACAAGGACTTGGGACTCTACAAAGAGTAACGGCAATGATAAAAATCGAAGAAAACGCAAACCCAAAATTTTTTAAGGCCAGACCGGTACCGTACGCGATCCGCCCAGCCGTTGAAGCAGAGCTGGAGAGTCTGGAGCGTTCGGGTGTGCTGTCCAAGGTGGACTGGAGTGAGTGGGCCACACCCATCATTTCTGTAATGAAGAAATCATTGAGCAGCACGCCTGGGGAGCCGAAGGAAGTTCGCATCTGTGGGGACTTCAAGGTAACTGTGAACCCAGTTCTGCACACAGTACAATATCCACTGCCACGGATAGAAGATATTTTCACCTCACTATCTGGAGGGAAACGCTTTACGAAGATTGATCTGGCCCAAGCGTATCTACAAATGGAGGTGGAAGAAGCATCTAGGAAATACCTCACGATAAACACTCACAAAGGTCTTTACCAGTACAACCGACTGGTATTCGGGGTAGCGTCAGCCCTGGCTATTTGGCAGAGGGCAATGGAACAAGTCCTGCAAGTGATCCCGGGACCCAGTGTTATTTGGACGACATCCTGATTACAGGTGAAAATGACAGTGAACACCTTGCCAACCTGGAGCAGGTGCTCACTAGATTACAAGAATATGGGCTACGAGCCAACTGCCCCAAATGCGAGTTCTTCAGGAGACAAATCTCGTATTGTGGCCACATGATTGATGAGGAAGGATTGCATAAGTTCCCAGACAAGATTGAGGCAGTAGCCAAGGCTCCAGCACCGGAAAATGTGTCGCAACTGAGGTCGTCCCTCGGGTTGGTGAACTACTACCATAAGTTCTTGCTGAATTTATCTACAATTCTGCACCCACTGAATGCCCTGCTGCAAACTGGAGTAACATGGAAATGGAGTGATGAGTGTAAGCGTGCTTTTCAGAAATGTAAATGCCTAATCACTTCAAAAGAAGTATTGGCCCACTACAATCCAACACTACCGATTCGGTTGGCATGTGATGCGTCTCCCTACGGCATTGGAGCGGTGCTGTCACACAAATTCCTTGACGGTTCAGAGAGGCCAATAGCCTTTGCGTCGCGCTCGTTAACCTCAGCCAAGCGTAACTATGCCCAGATTGACAGGGAGGCCCTCAGCCTGGTGTGGGGGGTGAAGAAGTTCAATCACTATCTGCACGGGCAGAAATTCACCCTACTGACTGATCATCAGCCTCTGGTTGCCATTTTTAACCCAAAGAAGGGCGTTCCGGTGATGACGGCGCAACGGCTGCAAAGATGGTCACTTTTTCTAGGGGCACATCAGTACGACATAGAGTACAAGGGTACAAAACAGCATGGAAACGCTGATGGGCTGTCGCGCCTACCGTTGCCTACGGTGGAGGAAGCACCTGCAGTGGACCCTGTTGAGATATTCCATTCGACCATAGTCTAATGTCTACCTGTTACAAACTCAAGTATAGAGAAGGAAACCCGAAATGACCCGACACTCTCTCGGGTCTATGATTTGACGGTGAAGGGATGGCCAGCACATGGCGACTCACTGTTGCCAGCATTCTCGCCAAGGAGAGAACAGCTGTCAGTGTGCCGGGGGACCTTGATGTGTGGATCCCGAGTGGTAATTCCACCCAAGTTGAGAGATAGAGTGCTCAATGAGCTTCATGAGGGTCATCTGGGAGGGGTAAAAATGAAGAGCCTAGCCAGGGCGTTTGTGTGGTGGCCGGGAATCGATAAAGAAATCGAGGATATGACCAAGAGATGCACAGGATGCCAGAAGGTCCAAAACGCTCCACCACAGGCCCCGCTACACCCATGGGAGTGGCCCTCATCTCCATGGCAACGGGTACACATTGATTTTGCTGCACCATTTATGGACTCAATGTTTTTAATCACCGTGGATGCCCATTTGAAATGGCTAGAAGTCATCAAAATGTCCTCCACCACCACGGAGAAAGCTATTGCAGTCCTACGGACCATCTTCACCAGGAATGGCTTGCCAGAACAGATTTGCTCCGACAATGGACCACAGTTTGTGTCCGAGGATTTCCGGAGGTTCCTGAGGAATAATGGGGTGAAACATTACACATCTGCCCCATATCATCCAGCCACAAATGGATTGGCTGAGAGGTTTGTTCAGACCTTTAAAAAGGCAATAAAGGCGATGTATAACGACGACATACCACAACACAAGGTGGATAATTTCTTGTTTGCTTACCGGAATGTGACATATGCAGTCACCAAGCAAGCTCCAGCCATAATGTTCTTCAACCGAAGGCTAAGATGTCGCCTGGATTTGCTCAAACCAAACATAAGACGAGATGTTGAGGATAAGCAATTCCAGCACATCAATGAGAAGCCAACCAGGAGCTTCAAGATAGGGCAAGCAGTCTTGGCCCGCGACTACCGAACAGAAAAATGGCAGCCAGGAACGATATGCACACAGCAGGGACCACTAATGTACACAGTGGACGTTGGAGAGAGCATCATGAGATGCCATGCTGACCAGATTCTAGAGTCACAGGAACAAGCCAAACCCATACCATGAGCATGTGCACCTGGTAATGAACCCGAAGTACAGATTGCATCTACCTCAGAATCAGTGGTATTGGAAGCTGACGAACCAGCCAATGACAATGAGCCAGAATCGACTCCGCCACAAGAACAGGATACTTGAGAAAGGCGCTATCCAGTCAGGATCAGGAAGCCTCCTCAAAGACTGAACTTATAAATGATTATTTCAGTTGATGTATATAGTACAGGGAAAATTGTAATTGTAATTAGTTATTATTTAATTGTTAAATGAATGTTATGTTCTGTTTATCTAAAAGGGGAGGAATTGTTGTGTATGTACCTTTAAGAGAGAACTGATTTTATACTGTAGTACCGGCAGTGACCACACCTGTATATAAAGCCATAGCAGGCTTCTGTATTTTCAGTTTAAGCTTACCCTCTGTTCAGTAAATACCTGTTATTATTGTTCTCCTGCAGACCGTGTATTATTGATACGCGGACACTGCAAGGCCCATTCTAAGACAGAACCCCGTGCAGAGGGCAATAAGCAGGCCAACGTGCTGGCCAAATTGGGTGCTCGAACAGGCACATTTTGGTATCCATATGGGTCAAGTTTGGTAGCAGCGATCAGACATAGAGGTGGGACCCAAGGGAGTGCAGGGGTAGCATTGGCCACGGACCTAAAGATGGCCCAGGCACGGGATCCCGCCCGAAAGACTGTTCTGGAGATGCTGGCTAAGGAGATAAGGTAAGGGCCATACGGAGTGGCAGGTATTACAGTAAACGAAGAAGCCTTCCCATGCCGAATGGCCACAGATTTGGGGACCGCAAGGATTCTAGTGAGAGAAGTGTTCTCTAGGTCGGGGCTACCACAGTATGTGGAGTCCGATCAGGGGAGTCACTTCACAGGGGCAGTCATGCAGGCGACTCTGAAGATGCTCGGTGTAGAGGGTAAATGGCACGTCGCACACAACCCGCAGTCATCGGGGATTGTGGAGCGGATGAATAGGACCATCAAGGAAAGGTTACGGAAGGAGACCGGAGACTTGTCTAGAAAATGGGCGGAGGTCTTGCTGTTTGTTCTGATGGGGGTCTGAGCCAGCCCGTCTAGAAGCACAGGATATTCCCCGCATGAGCTCATGACTGGCAGGGTCATGAGAACGCCCAGCCATGTACTGGCCCCGGTTCTCATGGAAGGTCAGTTGAGAGAGGTGAACCGGGACAGGTTTGCTAAGAATTTGCTTAAGCATCTCAGACAGATCCATTGGCAGGCTGCCAGTAACATGGGGAAGCAACATCGTAGAAATCGTTTATTGCTTGAGCCTCAGAAGCACCACGAGCGGAAGGTCGGAGATTAAGTAATGGTTAGAAGCTTCGCCAGGGTAGAGACTTTTGAACCGCTATACATGGGACCGTACAGTATCGTGGTTAGGGCAAGTCCAATGGTATATGCGGTCAAAATGCCCCGACGCACTAAGTGGTTCCATATCAATCAGTGCATGCTTTTTAACCCTGGGGAAAAGCTGATAAGAGGAGGAAACAGCAGGGAGTGGTGAGCTGCGCTACAGGTGTGGGTCTCCAGCCCCTAATCTGGAACAGTGAGGAGCCCACAGAGGGACCAGTCATTCTGCCTGTGGGAGCAGGAGTGAGAAGGAGTGCCAGGATCCCACGGCCGAGGGTGCCGTGGACACCTCCTTACAATCCGGTGAACGAAGGAAGCCGGAGTCGTATGAAGCCCAGGGTCGAGGAGACCTAGTGTGGCCACCCGGAGTCGGGTGGCACTGTACATAACTTCTTTCTCTCCTGTCTGTTGCCTTAGCTTGTCTGTATAGTTTGGAATTTAATCGTGTGTAGCTGCGTCTGCAAAGGTGAGGCATCACCCAAGGACAACGTTGCATTCTGTGTGTTTTCAGGGAACGCCTAAGAGCAAGATGAAGTCAGCCATGGTAGTCCTGATCGTCATGATTGAAGCCAGCTCGAGTCACAGGGGTGACACCGAGGAATCGGTTGTCTTCGGCTGCACTGGAAGAGATGGACCGACTGTGACCACTGGAGGTGGCTCGAAGGATGGGGCGAGCGTCTATCTCCACGAGGGAAGATGGCCTGGATGGCTGAGGTCGAATTCCACCCAGTAGTCCAGCCATGATGAATTCACCTATGGTGAAGCATCCATCTCATGCCCGAGAATAGGGGTTACCACCTCCCGGGTTAGGGTAACAGAGGGTAAACGGGTGTGCCTTAGCTGTAGGGAACACATTCCACTGGGAAGGTGGTGGTGGCCCAGGAAACTGAGCATGGATACAGGGGACCAGACAGCTGACTGGGAAAGACTAAGTAATGAAACGTACCGGACGATCACAGGCCCTCAGGGAGGAGTGAATATGTGTTGGGATAAATGGTGGGAATCCGAGGAAGGGATTTATGTGTGTATGTGGGGGTCAGAAAAGATCTGCCCAGCGGGTGTGTCGATCGCGTTTAGCAGGCGATGGCAGGATGCTGGGACTGGGATCGGTTCGCATCAGAGTGTGGACTCCTGTGTAATCCCAAAACCCCCGAACACCATCAACACCACAGAGCTCATCTCATACACAAGGAAGCCCCCGCCCAGAGCCCTGATGGTACAGAAGACTGTAGATGGGTGTCCCACCACCACCAGGGGTCCAGGGAATGGGTTGGTGTTAATCCCTACTGACAATGTGTTGTTTCAGAACATGCACTACGCCGTGGCATCCGTGATCCTGAACCTGACTGAAGTCCATATGCCTGTGTGGTGTCCAAGGAAGATGGAGAAGCTTTATGATCATAAAATTGTTGCTTGTAAGCTATTTGTTTTACACCAGCTGCAGGCGACGGAGCCAGATGCTCCAAGCGCGGTGGCAAGGGGTGTTTGATCGATCCGGAAAGGTGTAATTGATTTATGGTTTCTCCCTGCAAAACTTGTAATGTACCAAAGTTCTGTAAGCAAGTATTGTATTTTGGTTATAGTTTTGCACTCTGTATTGCGCGATGTGCGCTGTTGCATTTTTGTAATGTGTTACCATCTGTCAATGCTGTACTGTGTGATGTGCGCGGTGACTTTTTGGTAACATCCTGTGGATCTTATTAATGTTCTGTATTTTGACGTGAAGTTTGTCGGTGGGAATTGGAACCCAGCCATTGGAATGTGTTAAGAAGCCGTTTCGCTGATGTTTTGACTCGGTAGAAGGGAACTATGACACGCAGTCAGGGGTACAGTTCAGGGGTTTTAAAATGTGAAATCAGGGAAGCAGCTTCACTTGTCGGAGACTTTGGCCTTTGCTGTCTCGTCGAGTGATGCTTTGTGGAAAGAAAAGCATCAAACGGGGGACTGGAGATCGCAAAGTCTCTGTTTGAAGAGTGGACTCAGTGGAGACTATTTTTGTGGGCTTTATGGGCTGAGGGTGTTTTCTCTGTGGTGGGATTGCCCTGGGCAAGTGCGTGGGGGACTGGTTTGTTAAAACTCCAGAGAACGCATGGCAGTTGGCTGTGACAAAAGAACTGTCAGTCATCCAGAATGTATGGGTTTGCCCGACAGTCCTGGACAAAGGAAGGGGGCCATTGAACTTGAAAAGGCCACTCTAATATGCAAAGCACTTCTCACCTCCATCACAGAAGAGAAGCAGGACAATGAACCCACTGGCCTCAGCCAGCCGAAAAGGAGCCAGTTTTTTTCGCAACACAAAGACAGGGTCTATATGTCACAGACTTAGGGCCATTAATCCAATACTCATAGGTCCGAGGACGACCCATCACTGATTAAGCACCGGAGTGCTTAGAAACAAAAGGACTTTAAAGATTGGAGGGAAAGATAGGGGTAGCCAGACTCCTATAAAGATAGATTCTTTTCCACCATTATCTCTCTCTCTCTCACTTCCTCGCTCCACCAAGATTGACTTAACAAGAAGTACCAGAGGAAGACGCCACTGAGTGAAGCGATCAAGCCAAGTCGGTAACCAGATATCCCAGGCAAGCTGGCTGAGGTGTAAGGGGATCAGGGTTTTTCTCAGAAGTGAAGTTTTTGGGTTATTCCGAGGGTGGGAGCTTTGTTTGGTTCAGCCAGGCGAAGGGGCCTATGCGACTGGGTAATTCGTTGGTAGGGGTGGAGTTAAAGTCCACCATAGCAACAAGGGAATTACTGCTTGTTATAGTCCCCAGTTGTGTCCTGTATGTATGTTGTTTGTAACCTGGATCTTATTCTCCACAGAGACAGTGATTTCATTTAGTACAGAACAGAACAGAACAGAAACCCCACAGTGCAGATAGAGGCCATTTCGGCCCATCGAGCCTGCACCGACACATATCCCACCCGATCTCCGTAACCCCTACATCAACACATATCCCACCCTACCCCACAACCCCACGTATTTAATCCCCCTAACACTAAGGGTCAATTTATCATAGCCAATCAACCTAACCCGCACATCTTTGGACTGTGGGAGGAAACCGGAGCACCCGGAGGAAACCCACGCAAACACGGGGAGAATGTGCAAACTCCACACAGACAGTCACCCGAGGCCGGATTCGAACCCGGGTCCCTGGTGCTGTGAGGCAACAGTGCTAACCACTATGCCACCGTGCAGTAGTGCATGTTTTAGCCAGTGTATGTTAGACCAAATAAATATAAGTTTGATTTTTCACTGAAGCATTCCTGTCCGTGACTTATTTCATTTACACTCGGAATAATAATTCCCAGGTATAGAACTTTCGTAAGGCGGGGGGCGATTCGAACCATCCGTCTAGCGATTGGGCTAGGATCAAAAACCACTTACAAGTAGTAATTCCTCCATAAAGAGGAAGGAAGGCCAAAGAAGTTGACTCTCTAATCAACAAGATCATTAATAGCAGAAAAAAATTTCAAAGCATCAAAGAATATGGTAGATAATGTGGGCATTTCTCTCACATAGGATATTCACATAGAAATATGGGAGTCCTGCTCCTTTGCATGTTCAGGGTCTGGCCTTAGGGACCTGTGTGTATGTGTCACACCGAAACTTGGCATTGTGTACGCCCACCCAACCAGTATGTAGCCAACTTAGCTAGCTGGATAACCTGGCCATTTCACTGCTGGGTAGTGTGACGACAATAAGCATGATTATTCTCCCCTGCCACCTTTATTTGTGCACTGGGCACTTATACCTGAAATTTCCTCAAACATGCCTCAAGCACTTCAGCTTCCAAAAGAGGGGCACCTTTACCACCCAAATTTCAGATGCTTTTGCTGGTAAATTTCGATTCATGTGATTGTGGCCTGGTCCCTAGCCTCCCAGCAAAACTCATGACTGAAAATGGTGACCTTCTTGTCAATCGCCTGTACCATTAACCATTCACACACACGCAGAGATCCAGCAACACCTCATTGCTGCTGAAACCTACGCAGTCTGGATGGAGGTGTGTGTCACCCTTGAAGGTACAACCATCAAGCCTTTCCCCAATCTGCTACAATGGGGGTTTTCCAGGATGTCTCTTCTCAGGCAGAATCAGAGCCTGACACAAGAAAGTGAGTCTCAGATTAGGCCAGATCTTCCATAAGAGTCAGATTATACTGATTAGCCAATAAATGCTACCCCGCCCAGCATGACCAGTACTGATATCTACAATTGAACTGTTGCCTCCTGAACTCTGCAATACTTTTCAGACTTCAGTGTGAGCAGTCCTCTCTGGAGCTCTTCCTACACACCCCAACAGTCTTCTGTAAACACTGTGCACCATGCTGATCTCCATAACTAAAGCCAGAACAGAAAACCTGAGGAAAAACTTGCAATGAGGCCTAGGCAATCCAACAATATGTGCACAGGCCAATTAAAGAGCATTTTCTGCAGCCCACAAAAGCTCCACAACTTCCGTTCCTGTGTCAGGTAACTGCTGGAGAGGTTGTAGCCAGAAGATACCTTTCCTGCACATATTCTGGTAATGCCTTTTCATTTAGACTGTCTGAGAAAGCGCAAGAGCTACAATCAGCTTTGCCATCTCAGAGGACCTAGCTCGTTGTGCATAACCACTAGACAGTAAAAGTGAACTGTAGTGAGCAGGCTAGCAGAACTCTCACTGTCTACTGCAAGTCCCTTTGTGGTGCAGTGCGACCCTCCCTAAAACAAAACATGTGGCTATATGTAAAGTTCACGGGGGACATAGCCAATCAGAACAAGTGATGTTTGGGCTCCTTCTTGAACTGAAGAAATACCAAGCCATTTGGGCCCATTCTTGGAGGCTTACCCAACACAACCTGCTATCATGCGCTGCCACATTTCATTTCATTTTTGTCACTTAAAGGTTTTGAAAAAAGGGTTATCTTTAATGTTGGTTTTTTAATAGCAATGTACACTTGCAGAAGCTAATAAAAAAAGGCTGTGAGATGAATAATAGTTAAGATGCAAATAAGCTAGCTTCGATGTTGTTTTCCCATGGATTGTGGATAATGAGCAGGTCATTAGCTTGTCTTGATAATCAATATACTCCTTACAACCATGGTGTTGGAGAGTTACTGGTCCCAGGTGCTTGCAGGGGATCCACCAGGTGTTCCTTTTCTGACTATTAAAGGCGACAGATAAAAATGGCAGAGACAAACAGGCACCAACAATCAAGGAGGTTTTTGAAATAGGATGCTGCACAGTGAGGTATTTGGAACTGAAAGCTGCAAAGTAGATAGGCCCAATCAAGACTACATGAAAGCTACAATGCAGGGGGGTAATTCTATTTAAATCAAGTCAGATGGCCTACCAATGTGGGGAAGTGTGGTGTAACATTAGGCAAAGATACCTTATTCTCATTTAATTAAATTAGTCCAATCATAACTTCTGTTCTGCATTTTCACCTTACTCTGAAATAAAGCAGCTTATAAATTCACATGAAGCCACATCTCACGAAATACTTGCTCAGTCTGTTTTTGGAGAGATTGAGAAAGTACATTTGCAAAAGATACAAATATCCAGTTTGGGACACAAAGGGGTGATATTGGCCCAGAAATTCCAGAACGGGGCTTGCAGCGCGTGCAAGCCCCGTATTTGCACTTACCCCGCGCTCGTGCCGATCAGCTTCTGGGATGCCTGAACTTGCAGAAATAGAAAGCACATTCCCGGGCAGCATATGACGTCACGCCGCCCAGGAGTGCAGCCAGCGCGAAGCCATGAGCGTGCAGTGTAAGTGAGACACGCCCCTTGAGGCCTCAGTTTCACTGGACACGCCCCCAATGTTTCTGTCAAGCTGCTAAGGATTTTTACATGCAAAGCAGCAGTTTAAATAGGTTTTTGGAAGTTTTTTGAAGATTTTGGTAACTTTTATAAACTTTTAAAAATGTTTACATTATTTTGAGTAATCTGAAGTAGTTTTAAAGAGAATTAAAGCAATTTAAAGACTTTTAAAAGCCCTAAAAGAATTTTTTTAATTCCATTTATTTATTTAGCAATGTCGTCGTCATACGTGTCTTCACACTGTTCCCTTTGGGGAACTGTATGAAGTGGTGGAAGGATTTATGGCCATGATTAACGCTCATTCCGTGACCGTAACCATCTTTGAACCAGCCATTAGGGCGGTTAGTCCTATGGCGGGAGGGTTTTACGGGCTCCCACAAGCTATACAAGGAGGGGGGGCCACCCACACCCACGGACGCAAATATCCCACTGGATGTCAACCCAGAATTTAGAGCCGGAGCTCCGACTCCACTTGCCGGGACTGTCTGGAGCGGGGTTCGAAACCCTACCCTGATCTGGCCCAGCGGCGGGGATCCTACCGCTATGACAAAGGCCCAATCCAATTAGCAACGTGAAATGGCAGCATAGGGCTCCAGTCACGGGGAGGGAAAAGGCGCAGGAAACGTATGGGTGTCACCTTTTGTGCGGAGTGGGCCTTTTGCGTAGCAGTAAGCATCCCCGCCGCTGGGCCAGAAGGAGTAGGGTTTTGAACCCCACTCCAGACAGTCCCGGCAAGTGGAGTCGGAGCTCCAACTTTAAATTCTGGGTGGACATCCAGCAGGATACTTGCGTCCGTGGGTGTTGGTGGCTCCCCCCCCTCAGATGGGTTGTGGGAGCCCGTAAAACCCTCCCGCCATAGGACTAACCACCCTAATGGCTGGTTCAAAGATGGTTACGGTCACGGAATGAGCGTTAATCACGGCCATAAATCCTTCCACCACTTCATACAGTTCCCCAAAGGGAACAGTGTGAGGATACGTACGATGATGACCTCTTGCGCAATGCACCTCCTTGGACCCTCAGTCGCAGATGCGAGGGGGCAAGTCGTGCAATTGTTAAATTTTTTATTTTATTGACATGTAAAATGTTGGCCCAGTAATTCCCTTCCAAATGCGCTAGTACGGTCGGGGTACTTACGCATCTGGCCGGATGAAATGCCGGTTTTCAGCATGCACAGTGCATGTGGGGAAAACCGGCATTTCCTGTCCTCTGAACGAAGGGGTTCAGAGGCAGAACGCGTGCGACTGCACAGGCAGCGCGTGCGCAGTATAATTCGCCGCTTTCATTAATGCTTTCAGTGAGGTCCAGTCATTACAACTTACACATGAAAAAAGCATGGGTACAGTTGCTCCAGAGGCTGCGGAGGAAGATATTTCTTATCGTGGAGCTTCTGAAAGTATGTATGTCTGTATATATTCCTTTGCGTGTTATGTATATATTCCTTTACTTATGTGTATGAATGTATTATTTAATTATGACTTTCAGAGAAAGTAACTTATTGGAAAATCATAATTAAAAATATACATTCATACACATTAGTAAAGGAATATAAAACATACATACATATACGTAAAGGAATATATGTGGACATACATACATAACTCATTCTCACATTCCATTTACACAGCCACAATTGCTCCTTCTACCTACCGTTCTGAAAACCCGTTTAAAAAAAAAAAAATTAAAGTTTAAAACTTACTTAAAATTTCTTAAAATAACTTCCCTCCCTTTCCCAAACCTAAATATTGCATTTCATAAGCTCCTCCATAAAATATATCTCCTTCCCCAGCCAATGAACAACTTTACACTTGCTTTTTTCACGTGTAAGTTCTAGGGACTTACCCTCACTGAATCCATCAGTGAAATCTACAAAGTTCACTGCGCAAGCGCTGCCTGTGCAGTCGCACGCGCTGTGAATAGACCTCGGGTCTGGAAATGCCGGCGTTCCCCGCATGCGCTGTTCCTGCTGAACGCCGGCATTTCCAACGGCCAGATGCGTGAGTAACCCGACCGTACTCACGCTTCTGGCCTGGAATTTCTGGCCCATTATTTCACCCCTGGGTTACACTATTGTATGGCAGAATTTTTTTTAAGCATTTGTGGGATGTGGGCATTGCTGGCAAGGCCAGCATTTATTGCCCATCCCTAATTGCCCTTGAGCAGGTGGTGGTGAGCCGCCTTCTTGAACCGCTGCAGTCCGTGTGGTGATGGTACTCTCACAGTGCTGTTAGGTAGGGAGTTCCAGGATTTTGACCCAGCAACGATGAAGGATCGGCGATATACTTCTAAGTCAGGGTGGTGTGTGACTTGGAGGGGAACTTGGAGGTGGCGGTGTTCCCATGCGCCTGCTGCTCTTGTCCTTCTAGGTGGAAGAGGTTTGGGAGATGCTGCCAAAGAAGCCTTGGCAAGTTGCTGCAGTGCATCTTGTAGGTGGTACACACTGCAGCCACGGTACGTCGGTGGTGGAGGGAGTGAATGTTTCAGGTGGTGGATAGGGTGCCAATCAAGCAGCCTGCTTTGTCCTGGATGGTGTTGAGCATCTTGGGTGCTGTTGGAGCTGCACTCATCCAGGCTAGTGGAGAGTACTCTATCATGCTCCTTTCTTGTGCCTTGTAGATGGTGGGAAGGCTTTTGGGAGTCAGGAGGTGAGACACTCGCCACAGAATACCTAGCCTCTGACCTGCTCTTGTTGCCACAGTATTTATGTGGCTAGTCCAGTTAAGTTTCTGGTCAATGGGGACCCACAGGATGTTGATGGAGGGGGATTTGGCGATGGTAATGCTGTTGAATGTCAAGGGGAGGTGGTTAGACTCTCACTTGTTGGAGATAGCTATTGCCTGGCACATCTGTGGCGCGAATGTTACCTGCCACTTATCATCCCAAGCCTGAACGTCTTCCAGGTCTTGTTGCATGTGGACATGGACTGCTTCATTATCTGAGGAGTTGTGAATGGTGCTGAACACTGTGCAGTCATCAGCAAACATCCCCATTCCTGACCTTATGTTGGAGGGAAGGTCATTGATGAAGCAGCTGAAGATGGTTGGGCCTAGGACACTGACCTGAGGAACTCCTGCAGCGATGCCCTGGAGCTGTGATGATTGACCTTCAACCACCACAACCATCTTCCTTTGTGGTGGTTGAACGTCAATCACACTGAGTGGACTCTCATAAAAAGTAAGTTCAGATTGCTCATGGGAGTAACTGACATATCTGAACCTAAGAAGACATCTCCGGCATGCCTGAACTTGTAGCATATACATTGGGATGTTTCCAAGAGGTGTGCTAAGCCTTCATGTAAATAGATTTACTTGATAATTGAGTGTGTTCTGTTAGGTTGGGATTATAGAGCATTTTTTAAATTGGGTTTACAGATAGGCCAGAGCAGGTATGGGTGCCAGGCTCCCTTTCCAGATGGATATTAGTGAATCTGTTAAGTTTTTACACAGTCGTTTTTCTGGTGCTACTCTAAAATCTGCCAGATTTATTGAATTCAATTTCATAACTGCCCTGATGAGATTTGAGCTCACAACGTCAGAGTTGCTAGTCCAGTACAATCACTACAATGCTACTGCACATTATGTTGGGTTAGTCTTCCCAGAATAGGAGGGCAGATAAGACAACCAGCTGTGAAGATCAGGGTGCCCAATTCAAAACCCTCCAATTTTTTACATTGTTTTCTCTGCCCTTACATCAAGCCGGGCTCTGTGCTGAGGGTATCACTTCATAAAACTTACCCTATCACCAGCTAAACTGGATTTAAAAAAATCTAACTTAATGTGTTTCCATGAGTTTAATGTTTACCTTTTGTAAGAATTATAATTTTTTTTAAAACGTATTGGACAACCTTATAAATCTAAATAACAGTACAATGATTTTTGGAATTCTAAATTGGTTTTCAACTACTGTACTAATCGTGTGTGGTTACTGATTTCTTTAATTGTTTTGTTTAACAAACCTAAAAATGTATTTGGGAAGACTTTCACTGTTTGCTGTTGCTGGCGATATCTTAAACATGTTGCAACAAAATAACACATTTATGCTCTTGCTCGATTTACCAAATAAAATCTTCACAAACAAATTTACAATATCACTATACACAGTGACAAGATGAGTTTTTACCACCTGGTTTTATGTGTTGTTGACTTCTGCTGGAATCTATAGGCCTGGCAAAGGATTTGTGGGGGCAGAGCTACAGATGGCACCCTTTAACACTGGTACAAATAAATAACGTAGTACAAAAACTAATTAAAAAGGCGAATGGAACGTTGGCCTTGATCTCAAGGGGGTTGGAATTCAAAAGTGAGGAAGCGATGCTTCATTTGTGCAGAGCCTTGGTCAAACCCTCAGGTTAGAGATATTGGCCTGGGAAGGAGGAGAGCACAGATTTATCAGAATGTTGCTAGAGCTAAAGGGTTAAAGTCTGAAGACAGGTTGCATAAACATGGTTTTGCGTTTAGAAGGTTGAGGGGTAATCTAACCAAAGTGTTCAAAATGATAATGGGGTTCGATAGGCTAGATAGCAAGCAGCTATTTTTTATGATAGGCAATTCAGAACAAGTGAGCATAATTTAGAAATTAGAGCTAGGCCACATAGAAGTGAAATCAAGAAACATTTTTTCACACAAAGGGTAATGGAACTCTGACACTTGCCCCCCCCCCCGCAAAAGGCTGGTTAGATTAATAGGGGGAGAAATTCGGTATTGCCCCGTTTGGGGCGCAATTATTGGCCGGGATAAAGTTTAGCGCCTGGCACTAATTATCGCCTCCGACTGCAAACTTGGCTTCTATCGCCCCTGGAGTTGATTGGAGCACTAAATCAGGCGCTACACACCTCTCTTAAGGCACTAACGCCGAGGAGCGAAGCGCTACCTCAGAGCGCTGGTGAAGCTCATGTGATGTCAGTCAGCAATGGAACAGACACACTGGTGCTGGCCAGTTCTTAAAGGGAGGCTCGATCTTGCTCTCCATTCACACCCTGCTCATTGCAGCCTTGAATCTCGGCCTGGTGAGACCTGTACATCAAATCTGCTGGAAAGAACAATGGCGAGGCCCAGGGAAAGAGCTCAGAGTGCAGCCCCCACAGTCTCTTCTAAATGGGTGCAAAGAAGGTCAAATCAAAATGAACCTGCAAAGTACTGCTCAGTACCCAAAACTCCTTGACACAACGTTGAATCTCTCCAGAAGTCTCTCTCTCTCTCAGAATGCGTGGTGCAAAAATGTGGGCGACAAAAAAAGGCAGGAAGCGGTCGCCTTTAAATAGCGTTCCACCAGTTCCTTCCCGACTGCAAAACGCTCCCCTCAACCTGTCATTGCTAGCGGCAGCATAGAAACATTGAAACATAGAAGATAGGAGCAGAAGTAGGCCATTCGGCCCCTCGAGCCTGCTCCATCATTCAATGAGATCATGGCTGATCATCCAAACTCAGTACCCTGTCCCTGCCTTCTCCCCATATCCCTTGATCCCTTTAGCCTTAAGAAATATATCAACTCCTTCTTGAATATATTTAATGAATTTGCCTCAACGGCCTTCTGTGGTAGAGAATTCTATAGGTTCACCACTCTCTGGGTGAAGAAATTCCTCCTCATCTCTGTCGTAAATTGCTTACCCCTTATCTTTAGACTGTGACCCCTGGTTCTGGACTCCCTCACCATCGGGAACATACTTCCTGCATCTAGCCTGTCTAATCCTGTTAGAATTTTATAAGTTTCAATGAGATCCCCTCTCATTCTTCTAAACTCCAGCGAGTATAAGCCCAATCGACCCAATCTCTCCTCATACATCATTCCTGCCTTCCCAGGTATCAGCCTGGTGAATCTTCGCTGCACTCCCTCCATGGCAAGAACATCCTTCCTCAGATAAGGCAACCAAAACTGCACACAATACTCAAGGTGTGGTCTCACCAAGGCCCTGTACAACTACAGCAAGACATCCTTGTTCCTGTAGTCGAATCCTCTTGCTACAAAGGCCAACATACAATTTGCCTTCTTAACCGCCTGCTGCACCTGCATGCTTACCTTCAGCGGCTGGTGCACAAGGACACCCAGGTCTCGTTGCACTTCCCCTTCTCCCAATCTATTGCCATTCAGATAAAAAGCTGCCTTCCTGTTTTTGCCACCAAAGTGGATAACCTCGCATTTATCCACATTATACTGCATCTGCCATGCAGCTGCCCATTCACCCAACCTGTCCAAATCATAGTGGAGTTTCTCAGCATCCTCCTCACAGCACACACTCCCACCCAGCTTTGTGTCATCTGCAAACTTGGAGATATTACATCTAGTTCCCTCGTCTAGATCATTAATATATATTGTGAATAGCTGGTGTCCTAGCACCGATCCCTGCGGTACCCCACTAGTCATTGCCTGCCACTCGGAAAAAGACCCGTTTATTCAAGCTCTTTGCTTCCTGTCTGCCAACCAGTTCTCTATCCAAGTCAGTACCTTGCCCCCAATCCCTTGTGCTTTAACTTTACACACTAATCTCTTATGCGGGGCCTTATCGAAAGCCTTCTGAAAGTCCAAATACACCACATCCACTGGTTCTCCCTTATCTATTCTACCAGTTACATCCTCAAAAAATTCCAGTAGATTAGTCAAGCACGATTTACCTTTTGTAAATCCATGTTGACTTTGTCCGATCCTGTCACTGTTTTCCAAGTGCTCTGCTATTACATCTTTTATAATGGACTCTAGCATTTTCCCCACTACCGATGTCAGGCTTACCAGTCTATAATTCCCCATTTTCTCTCTACCACCTTTTTTTGAATAGTAGGGTAACATTAGCTACCCTCCAATCCATGGGAACTGTTCCAGAGTCCCGAGGCAGAGAGCGCCACTCAATATCCCGTTTGATTGGCACCCCATCCACCACCTTAAACATTCACTCCCTCCACCACCAGGGTACCGTGGCTGCAGTGTTTACCATCTACAAGATGCATTGCAGCAACTCACCAAGGCTTCTTCGGCAGCACCTACCAAACCCGCAACCTCTATCACCTAGAAGGACAAGGGCAGCAGGCGCATGGGAACACCACCACCTCCAAGTTCCCCTCCAAGTCACACACCATCCTGACTTAGAAGTATATGGCCAATCCTTCATTGTCGCTGGGTCAAAATCCCGGAACTCCCTACCTAACAGCACTGTGGGAGTACCTTCACCACATGGACTGCAGCGGTTCAAGAAGGCGGCTCACCATCACCTTCTCAAGGGCAACTAGGGATGGGCAATAAATGCTGGCCTTGCCAGCGATGCCCAGATCCCATAAGTGAATAAAAAAGAGTGTTTCAAGGGGATATGGAACAAAGGTGGTTAAATAGTGTTGGGGTACAGATAAGCTATAATCTAATTGAATGGCGGAACAGGTTCAAGGGCTGAATGACCCATTCTTGTTCCTATGTTCCTAGGTAACAACCGTGAATACACTGACCCATCGTAACAGACCATAGATTGTAAAAGACCTGTATAATTACTGAGGGAGTAGCTGAGAGGTATCACATGAAATATCTACCACAGGCATGACTGTCAAAATGTGCAGGAATTGTGGTTTGAACCTTGGAATTAAGCGTACAAATTCCCAATAATATCCTATACATGAATGCCATACCACCTACATATTCACCATATGAGATCCTTCCCTGCTTCTAAAAATGTCTTCATTTGTTGCTATTGTCGGCAAAGTGACTTTTGCCCAATTGTTGGCGCTCAAGACACCCGGGGACCTTTCAGTCTGAAATAACTCCTGTTTGGCTCTGTGCTGCTGTGAAGTTACTGATAAGGAAATGTAGTGGTCAACTGTCCTAAGCAAAGTAGCAGTGACCTGAAACACCTCGACACAGAAGAATGATTAATGACTGCAGTGGCAATAGTCAAGCTTAAGATTTGAAAAGCACCAATGTTGTAAAAACTAAATGTTATAGTCACTTTCACTGACTTAGGTATGGCATAATTCATAGATACATGAAACTCCATATTCTCTTTTTACACCTCACTTAGGACATATATCACCCATAATTTATTTGAAGTCTGTGGGTAACAATGGGAATGAAAGCGCCGAACTAGCTTTTATATGATGCTCAAGACATTCATCACATGGAAAAATGGTTTTAATAACTCTGTAGATCGTGAATGATTAACTACAAAGTGAATAACAGAATAGCCACTGCAGCTTATTTGCATAAATACAAAATGCTATGCATTGTCACAGTATTCAATATTAAAAATGGAAAGCAACCAAATGCAAAAAATACATATTTTTGCAACATGTCACACAAACCAGAACAAATTCTTTTAAAAAATATTAATTTTGAATATTTGTTTTTTTTTTGTCTGCTTATTGAGGTAAATGATGTCAATTCCGGGTGATAAAGTACTCACATGCTTTTGACACCCAGTAGCTGCATCAAGAACGCCAAAGTCAGGTACAACAACATGCCTCAACACCAAATGCACAAGAACAACCCCTGCGGCCCAAGTGTGAAATTGACCCCTTCTTTCCCTCGTCAATTTTCTCTCCTTCCTTTCTTTCCTGAAGGTGTTGACTGACCCCTTGTTGAACAACAGTTCCAGAGCACCAATTGTCCTCTGGAACCTCGCCCAATAAGCGCTGTGTAAATTACAGTTAATGTCGGCAGTAACATTCATCAGGCTATTTAACTTGGAAATCAAACTCTGACTTATAATGAAATCAGCTCCTTACTGCATAAACTCAGTGAGCCAGACAAACAGCTGACATAGTTCATTTTTAGGACAGTCAATACCCATTAATAGTCAATTTATCACTAAAGGTTTTGAATTATCCAATTATTTGAAGCAAGTAATTTTGAATTAAGAGTAGGCTAAAACACCTCATGCACTCCTCGAGTGAGGTAATCCAATTTTCATCAAAATTATGGGGAGTTTGTGCTATGAACCCTGGTCCAGTTGAAATGGCTTTTAATTGAGAACGGTAGAATATGTAGAACTGTAGCAGTCATTTCACAAGAAACTTTTACCCCATCACCTTAGCCTGATCTTAGGTGGAAAAGTCCACTTGTGCTGCTTTAATGATTGAGTCTTAAAAGGGTTCCACATCCGAAATACTAACTTAACATTTTCCTTCACCAATGCTGATGGATCCAACATTATCTTTGTGGATCAGAATAATGTTCAATCCAGTTTCTTATGCATCCCTGCATCATTTTAATTTCATATTGCTTCAAATAAATCTATCTCATGAGCTCCCCCTATAATTAACTTGTTTCAGGCATTGAATAGAAGAGCTGGTACAGACAACAAAGATTGCACGTTCAATCCCCAGTCTGTATTGAGTTAACTGATCTTAGCCAGGGTGGCAATGGGGTGCAACAATTGGTCTTAGCACCCCTGGGAAATAGAAAGAAGAAGGGACCTGAACTTCTTCTCTTGATCACTATGCAGTGACACTGGTAAGCCGTGATGTCCCTACAGTTGTGTACCTTGTCAACAGTCACTATCTAGTTTCACGCATAAACAATTGACATCTGAATAAGGTATCAGAGGGAAACTGACGCCCATGAAACCATACCCCAGCAAGAAGTCATGCTGAAGATTATAGTGAAGTTCATAAGGGAAACAACCAAACAGAGAAAGGCCATGCTGCAAATTCGTGTCGGAGAACTGTGTATGAGGAAAGATTTTTCAGTCTTGAAAGGAGGTGAATGAGTGGGGAACTTTATACAGATATATATGTGCTAAGTGGAACAGAAAAGGTTAATCTGGAGCACTATATCAAGCTAAATCATAATTCAAGGACAAGGTGACCTAGATAGAAGCTGATAAAAGACAAGTTTGGGACTACTGTGATCTGAAAATCCTGGAGTAGACGCAAAAAATTACAGAAGAGGCCTACTTGCAATTTTTTGGCTTCCACCTTGGACCTCCATAAAAGTTCTCTTCAGGGAGCATTTAGCGAAGGCCACAGCATCACCTTTACTGGGTACCCCTGCCCTGGGATACTCAGCAACCGGCAGACTTGGAGAATGAGGTGAAAGGTCAGAAACACTTCCTTACTCGTATAAATAATACTGTCGGGCTTGTGCCATTGCAGATGCAGGTCCAGTTCTGACTGCACCCCGCCCCCCCACCCCCTTTTAGGAAAGCCCCAGAGATCTCAGAACTACTTCAAAGTAATACTTCAAAGAGGCAGAGATCCGTCAATGCAGGTCTCTCACCTCTGCATCACGAAAAATTGAGCATTCTCTGAGGGCAATGGGCAAGAAAATCTGCCCTTCTAACTCTATACAGTTACTAAAATAAATAAGGAACTGAGTATTATTTTTCCTTATAAATTACCGAATATTTCAAGTTTTATTATACAGTGTATTTTTGGTTGTGACACGCATATTTTCCAGGACTTTTATGTCTCCAACTATAAAATCAATTCAAAAGTACAACCTGGTGCATGTAGATACAGAATGATAGATGGCTGGGATTGGATTAGTGACACATATACTGTTCCACGTATAGTGTGGTAAAAGGGAAAGAAATAGAAGTGTAATATATTGTTCATCACATTATCTGCTTAACACAGTAGCTTAATGATCGTGTAACATAGGGTAGAGCTATATTGTCAATTTTGCATCAGTGTGAAGCAGTTTCAGGTATGCACTGATGTGAAAGTGGCAGCAAATAAAGTGCCTTAGGACATTTTCCTACATTAAATGTGCTATATAAATGCAAGTTGTTGTTCTTGTTTATAACCAGGTATCTGAGCACATTAAAACAAAAGTTGTGAGCCCAACTTCCGTAAGTAGTCTCAAACTGTTATTTTTTATACCTGCTATAGTGTAACTCAGGTTTAGTGTGAAGCTGTATATTGAAAGTGTCCAGGTGGTTCACTAGACATCCTGTGACTGCTTAAACTTATTTTTGTGTAAATTGAATGTTATGAGAGTAAGGGCATTACTTTCCATGTGATCCTAACATTACAAATGAGCTGCCCAGTTAGGAGAGCCACAGTTGATAGTCTAACCTGAGTCTGCTAGCTCAGTATTTAATTTTATAGTTGTATCTGTTGTATAATCTCAGCCTGTCAGTCTTTCTGTTGAATTCAGCTTCAGTTATTGGCTCAGAACTTGGTGTCGGGGGCTTGCCGCGCGTGCAAGCCCCCGATCTGCACTCACCCTGCGCGCTGACATCTGAAGCCCGGGCCTGCTTGCATTTCCTGTCACAGCCCCGGTTCAGATGTCAGCGCGCAGTGCTTACCTGATCCAGCGGCGTAGTTAGTGCGATGTGCCGGCTGGGATCAGGTGAGCACTGTACAACCAATCAGGGGAGGGGAAGTTTCATTCATGAGTTTGAGAGTAAGAACTGTCAAACTCATGAAAACTACGGGGGCCCAAAACACTATTTAAACTTTAAATAAAAATTAAAAAAACATCCCAATCATTAAATTAAGTATAAATAAGTTTAAAAAAATAATTTAAACAATAATTTTTTTTTGAAAAAAAGAATTTTTTTTTAAAAAAAGGATCTAAAACTAAACTTACCTTATTGTAGATTCTTTAAAATAATAAACCTGTGGGAAAAAAATTCTAAATTACACTAAAACACCACTTACCTGTAAAAATAAATACTTACGTGTGCTTTTTACAAGCGTAAAGACCGGAGGCCTTTAGACATGCGCAAATCCCCCAAAACAGAGGAAATCAAAGACGCACGCGCTGCCCCCTACAGCGCACGCGCTAGCCTCTTCACCTCTTGGGTTATAGGAGAGGAAATGCCGGTTTTCAGCGCATGCGCTGTGCATGCTGAAAACCGGCATTTCCTCCGGCCAGACGCGTGAGTACCCCTTCCGTACTCACGCGTTTGGGGAGGAATTACTGCCCCATTATGTCTAAATGTAGAACTGTTTATGAGTTAGCAGTCATTTTGCAACTGTATAACTGGCTGATCACACCTAGCACAGTAAAATGTGTGTGTGTGTGTGTGTGTGTGTGCGTGTGTGTATACGCGTGTGTGCATGGACCTTAGCCCAAAACACAAAACCACACTTCTCTAATGTATATATATGCAAACAATTTTACGTCACTGCTTCCTCCAGATAATTCACTTAAAATTGGTACCATGACTTTATTCATTGCCATCCAGCAGCACGTAATAGGCTATTGAGTCAATACAAGCCAGAAGTACTACTAAATGTAGAAAAACAATTGTAAGTGAATGCTTGCATTGACCCAGTGGTCTATTACATTTTATGTTGCTTGGGTAAAATCATGGTCTGACAAGCTTCTTGCAGATACTGACAAATGGAAAATTGAGCCCAGTATCCCTAACTCAGTTTATTGATGATGATTCGATAGACTCAATAGACTCTGGAACAGTACCCATGGATTGGCGGGTAGCTAATGTTACCCCACTGTTCAAAAAAGGTGGTAGGGAGAAAACGGGGAATTACAGACCGGTAAGCCTGACATCGGTACTGGGGAAAATACTAGAGTCCATTATAAAAGATGCAATAGCAGAGCGCTTGGAAAACAGTGACCGGATCGGACAAAGCCAACATGGATTTACAAAAGGTAAATCATGCTTGACTAATCTACTGGAATTTTTTGAGGATGTAACTGGTAAAGTAGATAAGGGAGAACCAGTGGATGTGGTGTATTTGGACTTTCAAAAAGCTTTCGATAAGGTCTCGCATAAGAGATTAGCGTGTAAAGTTAAGGCACATGGGATTGGGGGCAAGGTATTGACTTGGATAGAGAACTGGTTGGCAGACAGAAAGCAAAGAGTTGGAATAAACGGCTCTTTTTCTGAGGGGCAGGCAGTGACGAGTGGGGTACCGCAGAGATCGGTCCTTGGACCCCAGCTATTCACAATATATATTAATGATCTGGACGAGGGAACTTGATGTAATATCTCCAAGTTTGCAAACTACACAAAGCTGGGTGGGCGTGTGTGCTGTGAGGAGGATGCCGAGAAACTCCAGTATGATTTGGACAGGTTGGGTGATTGGGCAGAAGCATGGCAGATGCAATATAACGTGGATAAATGCGAGGTTATCCACTTTGGTGGCAAAAACAAGAAGGCAGATTATTATCTGAACAGCAATAGATTGGGAGAAGGGGAAGTGCAATGAGACCTGGGCGTCCTTGTGCACCAGTCGCTGAAGGTAAGCATGCAGGTGCAGCAGGCAGTTAAGAAGTCAAATGGTATGTTGGCCTTCGTAGTGAGAGGGTTTGAGTACAGGAACAAGGATGTCTTGCTGCAGTTGTACAGGGCCTTGGTGAGACCACATCTTGAGAATTGTGTGCAGTTTTGGTCGCCTTATCTGAGGAAGGATATTCTTGCCATGGAAGGAGTGCAGCGAAGATTCACCAGGCTGTTACCTGGGATGGCAGGAACGACGTATGAGGACAGATTGGGTCGATTGGGCTTGTACTCGCTGGAGTTTAGAAGAATGAGAGGGGGTCTCATTGAAACTTATAAAATTCTAACAGGACTAGACAGACTAGATGCAGGAAGGAGGTTCCCGATGGTCGGGGAGTCCAGAACCAGGGGTCACAGTCTAAGTATAAGGGGTAAGCCATTTAGGACAGAGATGAGGAGGAATTTCTTCACCCAGAGAGTGGTGAACCTGTGGAATTCTCTACCACAGAGGGCAGTAGAGGCCAATTCATTAAATATATTCAAGAAGGAGTTGGATATATTTCTTAAGGCTAAAGGGATCAAGGGATATGGGGAGAAAGCAGGGGCAGTGTACTGAATTTGGATGATCAGCCATGATCTCATTAAATGGCGGAGCAGGCTCGAGGGGCCGAATGGCCTACTCCTGCTCCTATCTTCTATGTTTATGTTTCTATGATATTAAGAGTAGCTGACAATAGTACTATGGTCAATTAAAGTTCAATCTCAGTTGGTCAGTTTGCAAGAGCTCCAAATGGCATCAGACCACAGAAAGGTAGTCAGCCAGGTCCTTTCTCATACCCCCGAGCAACCTATAACAAAGTAAATTAGACAGAGGACTCAGTGGGCAAGAGTTTCCACTCAGTTGCATTGTTTTTTTTCAGTGCCATTCGCCTAAATCTGCCAAACCAGCGCAAAAGTTTGCAGAATTTTAAGCGCAAATTACATTCAGCACAAACCAAGTTTCTGTGATCTTTTGCGCTAGTTTGAAAAACACCCGCTAGATGCCGGCCCCGCCCACAAAACTGGCCACACCCCTAGATTGAATTAATGGTGAGTTTCCACTAATTGCGCCCATTTGCAAGCCTTTGAGGAGGATCTTAAAATTAAGCTGTGTTTTTTTAGGCGCGAGGATACTAATAGGCACCTTTTAAAAGCTTTTATATATTGTTTTACATTTATTAAGAAACTGACTATTATGCACCAATATAACAAGCAAATGGCTCTGTATAGTTTTTTAAAGTCAACTTCAGTTATTTAAATTCAGGTAACTCACAGGTGGTGGACTAGACACTCTGATTTAGAATGGTTATTTTTTGTGATAAACCCATTTTCAGCTGTATTAATAAATCTGCACCAGGTTACCACTCCTAAAAATATCAGGGAATACTTTGAATGCAAATGTTTAAAAAAATTTAAATTATGTTCTAAGGCATTGCCCAATTATGCTGGTTCATGGCAGATATTACGTTCATCGATATGCAAATAAATTTGAACGGAAACTTGAGAAAAAAAACACTTCTCAAAACTAGTGCAATTTTGAGCGCAATTTGCGCCCGGCTTACCAATTGTGCCCAAAGTCTAAAATCTTGCCCAATGAAGGAATGGTGTGTGGCAACCTGAGAGAGAAAAATGTTTTGGAATTAAGTTATTTATTTTAATTTGTTCAATTCTAATGTGATGGATGCTCATTTTATACTTTATATTTTTGCTACCCGAAGTCATTGCGGGCCAATGAAATTATACTTAATGGAAAGTAGGAAAATAGATGAGTGGAAACATTTGAATCTACAGGCAAGAATAGGGTAAAAGATGAGTAGAAACTGAAGCCATCTATTTGTTTGATGAATGTGGAAATGGATCTATACTGAGAGATAAATTAATGAAATCAAATGGAGTGTTAAGTGGGGGATAAGTGGCTTTTTGAGGAAGAAGTTGGCAGAGGATGGCAAGGTTGAAAACAATATTAGAGATAGAGATTGGAGCACTAGAGCCTGGTACTGACTACAAATATATGGGTAAAGACATTTCAATCTAAAAATGACTTTTTGTAATGTTACCGAGTGAACACTTAATGGGGTCGATTTTCAACTTTCCGCTCGGGTGTAAAACTAGCAATGCAGATCAGCTGTCCATTATAGAAACTACCTGATCTTCATTTCCATTGAAATCAAGTGATTTCTGTGACCGGCGCCCGATGATCAACATCAGTTTTATGCTCAGGCGGCAAGTTGAAAATCTAATCCAATGTGTTTGCATAGATTTCCATCTGCTATTTAACGAAGACAGGAACCCCATTAATTTTAAATAGGTTCATGTCTACAAAAGTGTACGGGATCCCCATGAGCTTAATAGAAATCACATAAAAAAATACACTTTCACAGCACTGAAATAAAAATAAATCATCACATGTTTAAAATTAATTAAAATACAATTTAATTAAACATTTAAAACAAAAATTACATATTTTGAAAAATAAAAGTAAACATTTTTAAAGGGGCCAAAATTAACCTAAACTCATTTTAAAGGCTTTTTGAATGTTTAAATGATTTAAAAAATGTTATTTTAATATTTATTTAAACCCTTACGCTGGTAAAAAGGCATTTACCAGTGTAAGGGTTTAAATAAATATTAAAATAACATTTTTTAAATCATTCAAAAGTAGGCTTTTACCAGGCGTAAGGGTTTCGTGGGCATTCGTTGGGCAGTAATTGGGCAAATAGCCCAACTCTCCGCCAGCGAATGTCCATTTCCTGCACATGCGGATGATCTGTCAAGCTAGAACTTGACAGATCACAAGTTCTGGATTTTCGCACATGCGCATCGCACGCAGAAACCCGGAACTTGCAGGGCACCTATGACCATGTACGCTGTGAAAATCCAGGCCATTGTCTCCAGCTCCTTCCAGCCTGGCATAGGGATAACATCAGCCAATGCGCTGTCTGCAGATGTCTTAAACAGATGACTGTTGCATTGGCCAGTATGCCCAGCACTTTCATTTTCTTTCCTATTGAATATCAACAGGTGCATGACACAGCTGTAACAATGGCACTGCATTGCTGCAGTACCTAAAGTAGAGGAGTCACTGCCACAGCCATATGCCATCTGGATAGCAGGCTCCTGCCCCTTCTCTGCCATTGCCATTTTCTCCATATGTGCCCTCTTACCTTTAAGTGGCTACATGCCTATAAATCTTTTATGCAGTCCTTTGAGGGCTGCTTTCTTTCATCATTTGCTGTTCCCTGCCCCTTCAGTGAGCTTCTAACTAGGCTGGGAGCATGCAGTTATTTTGTAAATGGTCCAACAATGGAATATAGAAATTATTTGGCACCAGTCGCTGAAGGTAAGCATGCAGGTGCAGCAGGCGGTTAAGAAGGCAAATGGTATGTTGGCCTTCGTAGCAAGAGGGTTCGAGTACAGGAACAAGGATGTCTTGCTACAGTTGTACAGGGCCTTGGTGAGACCGCACCTTGAGTATTGTGTGCAGTTTTGGTCGCCTTACCTGAGGAAGGACGTTCTTGCCATGGAAGGAGTGCAGCGAAGATTCACCAGGCTGATACCTGGGATGGCAGGAATGACGTATGAGGAGAGATTGTGTCGATTGGGCTTATACTCACTGGAGTTTAGAAGATTGAGAGGTGATCTCATCGAAACCTATAAAATTCTGTCAGGCCTGGACAGACTAGATGCAGGAAGGATGTTTATGATGGCCGGGGAGTCCAGAGCCAGGGGTCATAGTCTAAGGATAAGGGGTAAACCATTTAGGACTGAAATGAGGAGGAATTTCTTCACCCAGAGAGTGGTGAACCTGTGGAATTCTCTGCCACAGAGGGCGGTGGAGGCCAGTTCATTAAATATATTCAAAAAAGAGTTGGATATATTTCTTAAGGCTAAAGGGATCAAGGGATATGGGGAGAAGGCAGGGACAGGGTACTGAATTTGGATGATCAGCCATGATCTCATTGAATGGCGGAGCAGGCTCGAAGGGCCGAATGGCCTACTCCTGCTCCTATCTTCTATGTTTCTATGTTTCTATGAAACAGCAAATATTGCACTTGCAGCACTCTGATTCTTTTGCCTTTCCTTCTGAATCAGAAAATTGTTGCTAGCTTTTTTTCTGCCATGTAATTGAATCTGTGCGGAACGCTGCAGTGAAGGAGAAAAACAGTATAATTGGAACTGGTGAGAAGCAGAGGGAGAAAGAGACAGCATGAAGTGAGAAATTGAAAACGTTGAGCAAGTGTTGTCAGAGAAACAGAGAAAGCTGATGGTGTGAAAAACTGAGTATCATTCGACTGCCAGAAAATAGAACATATTCTGAGGCTGGTAAAGTAAGTGCTTATGAGATGACATGGATCTTGGGATCTATTTCCATCTCTTCCACATTGTATCAGCCTTTTAAATGAGGAAAGTAACTGTACCACACTCCTGTACACTTTACATATCATATAGGTTTCAGTAGACCTTTAGCAGTTGCAATTGCTGTTATTCTTAATTTATTTTTTTAATAAGAGTTATTATTAACAATTGTTTTCTTGGAGTCGGCAGATTTGATAAGCATTGAAATGTAATTGACTGAAATTTACTGAGATCCAGGTGACTTTGCTGGAAAGTTGCAATACGTGAACTGCTGTGCTCTATCAGATTGGTTGGAAGGAGGAGCCAGACTGCTGCTTTTGTGTACAGTGTAACGAAAAGGGTTGAAGAATGTTGCCGTATCCATTGTGAAGTTAAAATAATTTTTTTTTTTTAAGTAGTGGACAAAGAATTAGAAATGCTCCAGTGCACGATCTGCATGACTTAAGTTTTTGGAGAGGATAGAAACTTGAATTTTCAGATACAAAGTGAGATACGATAGACTTTAAAAATTGGAATCAATTCTATGTAATGTACTTTTGTAATTACAATATCACAGACCACCTCAAAACGCAAATATTGCAAGCTTATTGATATTAACACAAGAGGCTCTGGGGTAAATTTCTGTCTTTATCACACGGGCAGTGGTCTAGAGAAGCAGATCGGCCGCACATTGTAGAACCCATCCACTTTACATCCCAGTGATTCCAATGGAATGAAAATTGGACGGGTTTTATAACAGTTGCCTAATCCATTCCATTCAACGGAATGAGCATTTACTCCATTATCATAAACACAGCCTTCACTGCTATTAATACAGATATCCAGCCTCACAGCCATTAACACAAAGGGGAGAATTTTAACCTAAAAAATGGTGGATTGGGGTTGTGGGAGTAAAGTGTTAAAAATGTGAATTCCGACCTGAATCCGCATCCAACCCGCCCACTTCCAGTTTTAACAGGGACGGAACAGGAGGTGGGATGGGCAGGCGGTCTACTTAAATATTACGAGGCTGGAAGCCTCTTCTTTAACCTCCATTTTGTGTTTAACTGTAGCTGGTCGCGTTTTGCACACTTCGTAAAACCCGACAGCTACAGCAAGGTGAGGACTGCTACATCCAGGTTTAAGTGCCTTTACACCTACCTCCTGGATCCAGGATCCCTGCTTAGCCCACCCCGCAAGATCAGAGACCACCCTCCATGATGCATCCAATCCCCTTCCCAGGCTTCCCCGCCCCCACTGATGATCCTCAGGCCGGCCCCGATGCTGTTTCCCATCCCTCGCCTGATGCTCCTCCTGATTGTTGCTTCGCTCCCTCTCCCCAATGCTCCGGCCCCGATCTTTTCTCCCACCACGCTGCCGATCCTCCGACCCCGATCCTCTCTCCCACCCACCGATCCGCTGGCCCCGATCTTCCCTCCCTCTCCCCCCCGATGCACAGGGGTCCGGCCCCGATCATTTCACCCTCCCTCCCCTGATGCACGGGATTCCAGACCCCGATCCATTCTTCCACCCCCTCCCAACCCGAGGCTCTGGCCCTGATCCTCTCTCCCTCTCTCCCTGATCCTCCTGCGGCCTACCCCGGCCCCCACCCGATCCCTCCTCTCTGCGGTCTAGTGCCACAGGCCTGCCTGCCCGCAGCCAGTCAGCCTCTCAATCTGGCTGGCTGCGGGTGGGAAACAGAGGCAGGGCCTGTGGGAAACCTGTTCTTCTGGGTTTCCAAACCGCCTCGGAACCCCCCCTGCCACCAATCCACATTCCCCATCGAAATTCAGCCCAAAGGTTCAACTCTGCTCCTTCCATTAACACACACACACACTCCAAATTCAAACTGCTTTTAACTACAACTCCACTGACCCAGTAATGCAAATGCTTCGTTCAGAATTTTCATGCTGGCATGCTTGAGGGATTTGAGGCGGGTCAGGAGTAAAAATCGCAAAAAATGGGAGCGGTTGGGAACGCGCGTCATCCCGCCTCCTCGCGCCTTTAACTCGGGTGCGTTTGCCTGCGCAGCACGGACCCAAATGGCAGAGACGGGTGATCTAATTTAGCTCATTAATACCTTATTGTCAGACCCTTAACATTGCTTTACCAGACCTTTTTCAATTTCAGTGCATGACCACGGGAATCATGCAGCTCAGGAACCACGCCTGCCAAGCTGAGGCGGAAGCTCAGTGGCCATTGATTGAGGTTATGCAGATGCATGGCAGATGCAGTATAATGTGGATAAATGCGAGGTTATCCACTTTGGTGGCAAAAACAGGAAGGCAGATTATTATCTGAACAGCAATAGATTGGGAGAAGGGGAAGTGCAATGAGACCTGGGTGTCCTTGTGCACCAGTCGCTGAAGGTAAGCATGCAGGTGCAGCAGGCGGTTAAGACGGCAAATGGTATGTTGGTCTTCGTAGCGAGAGGATTCGAGTACAGGAACAAGGATGTCTTACTGCAGTTGTACAGGGCCTTGGTGAGACCACACCTTGAGTATTGTATGCAGTTTTGGTCGCCTTATCTGAGGAAGGATGTTCTTGCCATGGAGGGAGTTCAGCGAAGATTCACCAGGCTGATACCTGGGATGGCAGGAATGACGTATGAGGAGAGATTGGGTCGATTGGGCTTATACTCGCTGCAGTTTAGAAGAATGAGAGGGGATCTCATTGAAACTTATAAAATTCAAACAGGACTAGACAGACTAGATGCAGGAAGGATGTTCCCGATGGCAGGAGTGTCCAGAACCAGGGGTCACAGTCTAAAGATAAGGGGTAAGCCATTTAGGACAGAGATGAGGAGGAATTTCTTCACCCATAGAGTGGTGAAGCTGTAGAATTCTCTACCACAGAAGGCAGTTGAGGCCAATTCATTAAATATATTCAAGAAGGAGTTAGATATATTTCTTACGGCTAAAGGGATCAAGGGATATGGGGAGAAGGCACGGACAGGGTGCTGATTTTAGATGATCAGCCATGATCTCATTAAATGGCAGAGCAGGCTCGAGGGGCTGAATGGCCTACTCCTACTCCTATGTTCTATGTTTCTATGTTTTGAAGTAATTACTGCAGAGCATGGAAAGCACAACAAATACTGCCACATGACAGCTGCTTACTTGCCTAAGGGAAGCTCTTGCTAAGTGCATTTTGAGCAGAGATTTAGTTGTCTAGAGTTTGCAAGCCTTTTCTGCAAATTCGGAAGCCACTCTCACCTCTTTGCTACTATCGATCACAACATTGACAGATTGCTCCTCTGATCTCTACTTGACCTGCCATCTATTACATCAGCATGGGTGCCATTTATACTGTCTCACCATGGTCCTCAGAATCGGACCAGGATGAGCCCCACCACCAGCAGCACCAAGCACACCAGCAACACCATAGCATCATTGAATTATAGAATGTCTACAGCACAGAAGGAGGCCATTTGGCCCATCGAGCCCGTGCCGGCTCTCCACAAGAGCACTTCAGCTAGTCCCACTCCTCTGTCTTTCCCGGTAGCCCTACAAAACCAGCAGCAACAGCACCAACAACCTTCTCCTCAATGACCTGATGCTCCCCAGGCCAGTGGGCAGCACGCCAGAGGAGTTACCCCCAACACAGGGTCTATAGGCAGAGGATGAGCTTCCTAAACATGGCAGAGCAGCAGTGAAAGGAGGCTCAGGCTATCGCGCCAGGTCGTCGCAGACATTTGCAGCGTACTGGAACCAGACCTGCATCACAGACAAGCTGGTAGTCATGCCTTACTGGTGGCTGTCAATGCCACTCACTCTCAACTTCTTCAGCCCAGACTTCTTCCAGGGATCTGCAGCAGACATTTGCGGCATCTCGCAGTCGGCCGCCCACAGATGCATCACACAGGTCACCATTGCCACGTTTGACAAGTCAGTCAATTATATCAACTTTGCCACTGATGAAACCAGCGTTACTGAGCAGGTGCTCCGGTTTGCCACTCTGGCTTCCCACGGGTGCAGGGCATCATCGGCTGCACACGTGGCCATGAAGGCACCCCATCATCACGCAGGAATGTTTGTGAACCACAAGGACTTCCACTCCCTCAATGTACAGCTTGTCTGCAACCATAAAAAGATGATTTTGCATGTGTGAGCCAAATTCCCTAGCAGGTGTCATGACTCTTTTGTTTTGCACCAGTCCACCCTCCCTCAGCTCTTCACACTGCCAAACACACTTATCAGCTGGCTGCTTGGAAACAAGGGCTATCCATTGAAGACATGGCTCATAACACCTTAAAGGAGGTCATGTACAGAAGGTAAAGACTGGAGATTTCTTTTCCTAAAGGACATTAGTGAACCAGATAGGTTTTATGCAACAATCCAGTACTGATACTAGCTTTATATTTCAGATTTAGTTAATTAATTGAATTCTAAATTCCCCATCTGCTGTGGTGGGATTATGAACTCACGTGTCTGGACAATTAGTTCAGGCCTCTGGATTACTAGTCCAGTAACATAACCACTATGCTACCGTACCCGGATATAAGGAAAGCCACATGTTCACCAGATGTGTCATAGAGCAAACAATTGGCATGCTGAAAATGCGCTTCAGATGCCTTGACAGATCTGGCGGAGCCCCCCAGCATGCACCAGCCAGAGTCTCCAGAATAATTTTGCTCTGCTGCGCCCTGCACAACATAATGCAGCAGCGAGGATTAGCGCTGCATGAGGAGCAGGGCTCTGAGTGCACAGCCTCCTCAGAGGAAGAGGAGGATGAGCATCAGCTGTAAGAAGAGGAGGAGCAGGAGGAATCTGAGGTCCAGATGCCAGCAGTGCCGGAATACATTGTTACCCAGGAGGCCAGGGATGACCTCATCATGGCCAGATTTACTTAATTCTTGCATTACACCCAAAAGGCTGCCACATGCTGTGCCAGGTTCCCACCCCTGCAACAACACCATAAAGCATCCCTATAATGACCAAGCCATTCTTTTCATACTGACCACCATTGCTGGAGGTAACATTATGTCTGACCATTCACTCCAACTCACTAAGCTACTTCCAAAGTAGCAGATAAAAATGGGCATGACCAGAAAGTGGTGAAAATAAATAGTTTTATATGTGACAAAACGGCCGCGATTTTATTAATGGAGGCGGGTTGAGTGTGGGTCAGCTGGTTGCCGGCTTCCAGTCCCGCCCCCAGCTGCTTCCGCTCCACAGACGTGATTTTGCCTTGAATGACCTTGTTAAGCCCGCCCTGCGGGCTTGCCGGCCAATTAACAGGAAGCGGTTCAGATGATGTCATTTGATGACGCATCATCTGCCGGTTTCCTTAAAGGGACCACACACAATTTTATTTTGACAGTTGATTTCTCAGTGTTTGACAGCATTGAGGTGCTGAAAACACTGACAATCACTGCACAAAGGTGCCCATTGCACCCAGGCTCTCCAATGACTCCCTCCATAGGTTGGAATAGATGGCAGCTGCAGGTGAGGTGACAGAAGCAATCTGTCACTGGTGAGAGAGGTTCTCCCAATGAGGTGGCACTGTACATATAGTTGGATTAAAAAAATTGTAAGCTAAAGAAATCTGAAAATGTATTAAAAATGCAGTAACCAACATTTTATTTCCTCTGAGACACACCATGTGCAACATTGGATCCTTCACAACCCTTTTGCAGCTGCCATCAATCCAGAAACATTACAGCAGACTCACAACATGCCACACTTACCTGGCGTGGTGTCTGGATGTCGGGAAACCTGAGCCAAAAGCGGCAAAATCCAAAAATAGGCTGACAACTACTGGCAAGCACCTGTTAATAGGCAGGTAATTGCCTTTAATCCGCTTCCCGCCGCTAGGTGTCGGGTCCATTCGCAAATCAGGGGCCCGACACTTGGGAAAGCTGTTTGGAGGCAGATTGACGGCAGGATCGAACCCGCTGTCAATCAAAATGAATTTAAGCTATGACCCGCCTCCAAACCCACCCTCTGAGTGGGGGCAAAATCGTGGCCAAGATTAACGGAACCTTAACAGAAACAGTTCTTTGAACACCCACGTTGTTACCCTTGTGCATCTACTTCTGTGGCCTTTTTTCTTACGCGTGCTTCTAAGAGGTGCTACCCCTGTGGCTTCAGCAGAGGTAGAGGCAGCCTGCTCACTTCCCTGCTGCGACTTTGTAGAGACTTTTGGTGTCCTCTGGGTTTTGGAGCATGTGATGGCCCCGCAAAAGTCTGTTGCTCCTGTGACTGTGCAGGGGCAGACCCGGCCATCACGATCCGAGGAGTCATCTGGCTTTCTGACTGAGGGGAAGTCAATGGGGGAGAAGTTTAAGTGCTTTGAGACGAGCCCCCATTTCCATGTTCCCTCTCACCATCATCCCTCTCATGGACCACCCACACTTCCCTGCATCTTGCTGCACAGCAGTGGGTACATGAGGACCCAAGTCTATGTTGACATTCCTCCTAGAGAGGAGGTCTATAAGCTTCTGCCATCTGTTCTCCATAGATAGCCATCTGCCATCCATAGATAGCCACCTATTCTCCACAGATTCCATGTGCTCCTGTGAGTGGTGCATTAGCTGTTCCATGCAGGTGGCCATCCTGTCCATGGAAGAGCCTACAGTCGCCATCGCCTATGACCTGGTTGTGCTCATGTTGGAGATGAACTCCTCCATTCTCTGCACATTTGCAGACATTGCAGTCGCAAAACCTATCAAAGCCTCCTGCACTTCTTGCTGCACCTCCAGGATCACTCTCTTTCTCGATAGCCCATGAGGCTGAGCGTCTGCATGCAGCTGAGCAGAGCTGGGAGCATCCTGCGCCCTCCAGCAAGGAGTCTCCACTGCTGTCCCTGTCTCCACCATCTGCTCTTGCTCACTTTTGACTTGTGAGACACCAGGTGACAACACCGCTCTATCTTGTGTAGGACCCACTGAGGTTGCGTATCTGCACTGGTGCTGAGTGCACTCATGTTTGGTGACGGTGCACCCTCAGAGGCTGGAGGCCCTCCTGAGGAGTTGTCTTCCTCTTCCACCTGGACAGTGGGGGGTGCTCTTGATGGAACTGTGGGAGAGTAAAGAGATGATTTAGAAATGTTATAGCAAGAATGGGTAACGATACCATTATGCAAATGATGAACATTCACTGCCTGCTGACATCAGTCCCCATATGAATGATTGCTTTATGCCATGTGGCTGTATGAGATGTAATTCTGTCCCCTCTCTCCGTCTCCCACTGCCAGCTGCTTGGCAACTCCTGAGACCTCCAGGGTGGCCTCCTCTGCTGGAGTCAATGTGGCGAATGATGGAGGGCCAACTCTGGTTCTTTAAATCTCCCTCTTATTGTTTGCTCTCTTCTGCAAGGAGGGAAAGAAGAGATGTTTGGGTGAGAGTGATGGCGTGAGTGTAAGGAATGTGTGGCATTTGTAGAGGGTGACTATGAGGGAGTGTGGTGCCAATGCCAAAGTGCCAATGCAAAGTGGCCTCCTTGTATGTTGTTAGTGGGAATCATTGCATTAAGATGAGGGTGAGTGTGAGGGGTGGTTAGTCAGATGGGGATGTGTGTATGTAGATAGTGACAGTGAGATCGGTGGAAGTGCAAGGTATGTTGGCGTGAGTAATGACGTGCAGGAGTAAGCTTGGGAAGGCAGAGTGATGGGGATGTGATGGTGACTTAGGACGCTAACGGGAGGCGCATAGCAACCAAAGTTTTTCCCCTACGTCCTTAACCAATGAGATTTACAGCTAAAGAAAGAAACACGAACGACAATGAAGGAAATAGGGTAAATTAAAGTCAAATTAGATACAGAAAGAGAAATAAAGAGAGGAAAAGAAAGATTGGATTAAGAGAGAGAATAAACAGAAAGGGAAAGTATAAAAAGAGTTTTAAAAAATTACATTTTAAATTGTAAAAACCTCTAGGAATAATTTACTACCTGCAAGAATGAGACTCCACAGTTTCAATTATTCCCTTTCTGAGCCGGAGAGGTTGAGTGGCATTAAAAGGGTCCTTACATCGTGAAGTACCAGCCCCAACTTTCTGTGGTGAGCTTAATTCATTTTAACAGTGCAAATGTAGTAATTTCTTGAAACACATGGGGAGGTTGAAGGCAGCTCCCATTTCACAAGGCTAATGGCAGAGCGGCGCAAATCATCCAGCAATTTGTGGCAATTCACAACTCATGGGCTATCTCTTTCTCTCCACAAATTGCTGGAATATTTACACACTAATAACAGCTTGTGCATTAAACTCGCCGTTATTTTGCCAGTAAGTCCTAGCCTATTATGTCCACATATTTTACAGAATAATCATGTCTAATCAAAACTGTGCAATGGCCTGGTTAATATTTATTTCAAAATTTATCAAACAAATGAAGGTGGTGAAAATAACTACTATAAAATTATACAGCAATATGTTAATGTGAGTATATGTAATCAAAATTCTTTGCAGTTTCGAGTCTAGACTGGGCCTCAGTCACGTTTATCTAATCCTTTGCACCTTCATGACTTAGTTTGAATGCACATTTTTGAGGCAACCAAAGCCAGTTTATTAAAACTGCAACAGAATGCCTTAACTGTTTAGGTTTCAGCTTAATACAGAGCCATAACACAAGGTACATTATAAAATACTAACATACATGTGCTATAAATTACCTGAGCACTTAGTTACATTATTATAAATTGTTGTGAACACAAGAGTGTTGGAAGCTCTTTTGGAGTAGTTGGTCTGCTTCTGTTAGCTTTCCAAGTTGGTACATGTGACTGGTGGCAAAGTGTCACAATTTGGTTCATACTTATATTATTAAAATATACATTTTCATTGACCCCTGATAATACCATAAATTTGTTTTTGAAAATACCACTACAGCAACAAATTGATGCAAAGCCAAGTTATGACCATTTAATGAGTGAAGTGACTTGGGGTCATTATAAACACTTTGAAAATTAACCCCATCTTCAAGCTGATACTGTTCTTTAGTGGTTAGGCTGCTGACTTGAATCTATTAGCATCTATCCTGGTAGTGACTACAACTCTCTGTTAAGTATGCATATTCAAAGTATTTCTTTTCAAATACCCTGCTCCCGGGTGTTCACAGCAAAAGACAGCTTCCATACACAGGCCCCATGTCTCTTGTGAACCAAACCTTGGCGGAAAAATTGGGTTGCGCTAATGGGGTGCAAAGCATCTAGCGCCCGGGCGCGGCGCCACCAATGCTTCCTGCGAAATTCAGTGGGAGGTTAGCGGTGGCAGTAGCCAGTAGCGCCCTGCGGCGCTGCGCCTCCGGCGATGACATCATTGCCGTGCTCAGCAACCAGCTCGACCCCAGCCACTAACTTCGGTTGAACCACCTGACCTACCACTGGATGATATATCCGACAGGGTCAGGGTGGTGTCTTTGCGGCCGCGGCAGCACTAATTAAATGGCCGCATGCCAGTACCTTCCCCCTTTTACCTCCTCATGCGGGATGCCGGCCGTGATCAGTCAGCCCGGTATTCCTCTTGAGTGCCAGGCTCTTTTCCCAGCACCCTGCTCCCTAGTGGTCCAGCAGGGGCCCGGTGAGCGCTGCGCTAGGCCCCTCTCATTTAATTAGGGGAGGGAGGCTTGTAATACCATGGTGCGACGTGCCGACGTGCGTGGTGCTGCTGCACATAATGCCACGATATTGAATGGCAGTGCCCCAGGAGGGAGGGTGTGCCCTTCCAATAGCACACCGCCTCCTGCTTGGGGCGCTACTACTCAATTTATGGCTGTGGGGGAGCTAACTTTTTTGGCGCGCAGTTAGCACCCCAAAGGGGCGTGACCAAATTTTTCCCCCTTAACTTAACATGTGTAGTAAAATGGAACATAGCATATGGCAGAGCTAACAATTTACCCTTTTATTCTTCACTAGCTGGGGGGGCCTGGCGTTGCCAGGGCAATTTTGGGCCGCGCGGTTTACGGCCGGGCGCTGCCGCTCCCCCGCTCTGTGTCACTCTTTCCCTCCATGACCCTCTCTCTCTCCCTCCCCCTCTCTCTTCGTGCCCCTCTCTGTCCCTGCCCCTTTGTGTGTGTCCCCTCTGTCTCTCCCCCCCGTCTCTCTCCCTGCCACTGTCTGTCCCCTCTCTCTCTCCCTCCCTCTCTCTCACTCTCCCGCTCTCCTCTGCCTCTCTCCCCTCCCTCCCCCTCTCTCTCTCCCTCCCCCTGTCTCTCCCTGCTTTGCTCTCTGTCCCTCCCTCCCCTCTCCCTCCGTAGCGCCTCAGGCCCGGTGCCGTTGTGATAATTTGGGACCAGGGGAAGGGCTTTGAAAACTGAGCCCGGCCGCGGTGGACGTGCGGGGCCTAGCGGTTGAGGCCCGGCCTGGCTCTGGGGCCAAGATGGACCCCAGCTGAGCTCCTGGTGCGGCAGGGCGCCGTGGCGCGGTTAATGGCCGGCTGCTGACGCTCCCCCGCCCGCTCTGTGTCTCAGGCCGAGCAGTTGTGAGGCCCGGCCCGAGTGACTCCGACTCGTCTCCCGCTCCTGGAGCCCCAATGTGGGGGTTTGTTTGGCTGGTGCTGTCGCTGTGGGGAAGAAAAAAATGGTGGCGAAGTTTCAGGAGGCTGCAGGATTAGACCCGCCCACAGACGGCAGATTGGTCAACCATCAGGTCACTGAACTGTAGGATTGGTCAACCATCATGTCACTCAACGCTAATGAGCGTTAGGATTGGTCAACCGCTAATGAGCGGATTTTGTCCTTTTTTTGAACGTTTTTTGTATAGTGTCCGAACAATTTTTGTCTGACCAAAAAGTAAATACACCTATGAGACTCCCCTAATGATAAGCTTTCTTTTGATATAACATGCGTGTAGGTACGCTCTATAACTTTTGAGTGTATAACGGACAGACAGATAGACAGACAAACAGACAGACAAACCAACCGCTTTATTATATAAATACTAGCTGAAGTGCCCGGCGGTGCCGAGGCTTTTTCGAGGGCATGTTGTTGTTGGAAGAGAGAGAGAGAGAGAGCGACTGGGGGGGGGGGGGAGAAGAGAGAGAGAGAGCGCGACTGGGGGGGGGAAGAGAGAGAGCGACTGGGGGGTAGAGAGAGAGCGCGAGTGGGGGGAAGAGAGAGAGCGACTGGGTGGAAGAGAGAGAGCGGGTGGGGGGAAGAGAGCGGGGGGGGGAAGGGAGGGGGGGAAACGGAGGGGGGGAAGGGGCAAGGGAGGGGGGAAGGGGGGGGAAGGGGAGGGGGGGGCGGGAAGGGGAAGGGGGGGCGGGGGGAAGGGGGGGCGGCGGGGGGGCCCAGGCCGAGAGCCCCGCTCTCCGAGCCCCGCCCCACCCCGGCCGAGAGCCCCGCCCCCCCCCGCCCGAGCCGAGCGCAGAACAGAGACGCCGCGTCTCACCTGATCCTGCTGCGCGTGCACCCTGACCCTCGTGGCTGACGCCGTTGCCCCGGGTAACGTGACGCGTGGGGGGGGGGGGGGGAGGTGAGGAGCTTAGCAGAAGCCCTAGCTCGGGCCTGGCTGGGCAAGAAAGACCCAGGCTTTCAGGGCCTAACAAAAGAACGGGGAAAGGTAGCAAAAAGAATGTTGAGGTTAGAAAAAATATTTACAAATGAATGAAGTTTTTTTTAAAACAATTTAATAAATTCAATTTTATTTTGCTGGAAATGTATATTTGAAAAGAAAGACGCAGAAAGCAGGAAAAAGAACGGAAGCAAGATGGCGGTGACTCACCTCGGTTCTGAACGATAAGGCCCGCCCACACACGCACCGATTGGTCGACCGTCAGGTCACCAAAGCGTAGGATTGGTCAATCGTCCCGTCACTCGACCGTAGGAGGGCCCGGCCGCACGCGGCAGCAAGCCGCCGTACGATTGGTCGACCTCGAGGTCACTCTGTCGCTAATGAGTGGATAATGAGATGCTAATGAGCGGAACGTTGAAGGTTTTTGCGATACCGCGGGTGTGATTTTATCCCGGCCGAAACGTAAATACGCTTAAAACCGCCTCGGAAGCGTAAGCTTTCTTTGGAGGTAACGCGCGCGTAGGTACGCCCTGTAACTTTCGAGCGCATAGCCCGCCAGACGCACAGGCGATGACAGACAGAATGACAGAATGACAGACAGAAGTACCGATTTATTTATATATATAGACTAGCTGAAGTGCCCGGCGGTGCCGAGGCTTTTTCGAGGGCATGTGCTTGTTGGAAGAGAGAGAGAGAGAGAGAGAGAGTGACTGGGGGGGGGGGGGAGAAGAGAGGGAGAGAGCGCAACTGGGGGGGAAAAGAGAGAGCGACTGGGGGGTAGAGAGAGAGCGCGACTGGGGGGAAGAGAGAGAGCGACTGGGGGGAAGAGAGCAGGGGGGGAAGGGAGGGCGGGGGGGGCAAGGGAGGGGGGAAAAGGGAGGGGGGAAAAGGGAGGGGGGAAAAGGGCGGGGGGAGAAGGGGGGAAGGGGGGGCAGGAAGGGGAGGGGGGCGGGAAGGGGCGGGGGGGCCCAGGCCAAGAGCCCCGCTCTCTGAGCCCCGCCCCCCCGGCCGAGAGCCCCGCTCCCGGAGCCCCGCCCCCCCCGGCCGAGAGCCCCGCCCCCCCCCGGCCGAGAGCCCCGCTCTCCGAGCCCCACCCCCCCCCCGGCCGAGCCCGATTGCGGCTCTGAGAGACGGCAGGCGGCCGAGCCCCGCCCCCCTCCCGGCCGAGCCCGATTGCGGCTCTGAGAGACGGCCGGCGGCCGAGCCCCACCCCCCGGCCGAGCCCGATTGCGGCTCTGAGAGACGGCCGGCGGCCGAGCCCCGCCCCCCCCCCCCACCGAGCGTGGAACAGAGACGCCGCGTCTCACCTGCTCCTGCTGCGCGTGCACCCTGACCCTCGTGGCTGACGCCGTTGCCCTGGGTAACGTGACACGGCAGGGAGGGGGGGTGGTGAGGAGCTTAGCAGAAACGCAATCACCTAGCTCGGGCCTGGCTGGGCAAGAAAGGCGCAGGCTTTGAGGCCTAAGAAAAAAACGGGGAAAGGTAGGAAAAAGAATGTTCAGGTTAGGTTTACAAATGAGTGATTTTTTTAAAAACAATTTAATAAATTCAATTTTATTTTGGTGGAAATGTATATTTGAAATGAAAGACGCAGAAAGCAGGAAAAAGAATGGAAGCAAGATGGCGGCGACTCACCTCGGTTCAGAACGATAAGGCCCGGCCACACACGCACCGATTGGCCCGGCGGCACACACCAGCAACCCGGCGTACGATTGGTCGAGCTCGAGGTCACTCTGTCGCTAATGAGCGGATAATGAGATGCTAATGAGCGGAATGTTGAAGGTTTTTGGGATACCGCGGGCGCGATTTTAGCCCGGCCGAAACGTAAATACGCTTAAATCTGTCTCGGAACGCGCGCGTAGGTACGCCCTGTAACTTTCGAGCGCATAGCCCGCCATACGCACAGGCGATGACAGACAGAATGACAGAATGACAGACAGACAGACAGATCGACCGATTTATTTATATATATAGATAGATAGATAGATTGTACCAGATATAGTGCAGATTGCCCATTGTTTGTTCCTGATATCTTTAATAGGAAGAAAAGTACCATGGAGACAGATCATATGAGATTTCAGATTGAACTACCATTTGTTTGAAAGAAATATACATAGAAGCAAATTAAAATGGCAAATGGAAACAACAAATTCAGTACCTAACTTTCACCAGTGCATTAAACTGTTCTCGGAGATAAACCTATTAAATTGTTGCAAGATTTTCAGAGTGCATTAAACAAGATTTGACAGAAGAAAACACGGGCTCTATTTACCTTCCTGCTACAGTGACTTGGGCATGCAGTTTCCGAAAATAGGAGCAGCAATCTCAAAATCTCATTGCTGCTTGGTGTATCCCTGCCCATTCAATTTCCTGTTGGAAGGTAGGCTAATATATGGGTGGTTGTATTGAAATTAAATATATTTGATGGAAATACATCATCCAATGTATTGCTTCACATTTGAGCCATAGCACAATTAGATATGTGAACACCTATTCATCCCTGGCATCCAATATTACAGTACTAAGGCAGTGGAAGGGGAAGATTAATATTTTTTTTAAATCCAGAAAACCTTGTACAGGCGATGACACCTCGGAAGCTGCCATTGAAATCTCCACCCCCACCACTGGCAGAGCCCCTGGCAAAGGCCAGCGAGCCTGCCAAAGACATTTTAAAGACTGAGGCCAGAAGATTGGCTGAGGTCAGGAGCACATTGCTGTGGGAATAGAAGTGTTGCCACATCGATTATACATCCAATTCCACAGAAAGGGCTAATGACTCTATAATTGTTAGCAGAAACTAGATTTTTGAGTGAACAGATATAACATGGAAATGTTATCATTTGAAACAGGACAGGTCTCACTTTTATCACATAAACATCCCTTTGCAGCACATTCTTATTATCCCAGCAATAAAAATCGCTGTTTCTTCATTTTGATTTTTGAATTCTATGTTTGTATTACTCCATCATAACAAATTACTAAATATTTTTTTCCTCAAAGAGACATTCTTTATCCTCATTATGGACAGAAATCTTCATTTTTTGAAAATGTTACTCTTGAAAAACCATCTGTGCGAAAATAATTTTGATGAAGCACCAGCAGTCGATGATAAGTTTTCAAATGACTGGTATGCCTGTGAGATGTGTTTCCTCTCTCTGTCTAACCGGAATTGCTAATGTTCTGGTGTTGCTAGGAAGCTTTAAACAGTGATATAAATGTGCAATTACTGAGGCTCAGTGTAGAATAATAAGGAATTGTTTTCAGCTTCTTGTACCATTATGTTTAATGCATAATACTGTAGTGAATACTGATCATGAGATCTACTCCTGAGGTTTCTGTTCTATAAGTGATAACAATGTCTGGAAATAAATGTGGCTTTCCAGCAAATTGTCAGTGGAATGTTCAGTTTTGTTGCCCATTTCTGAAGTTTTACCAGCAGGGTTTATGACTTTGTTTTGTGGCATCAGGATAATCTATCTCAGGCAGTCTACTGATATTCTAATGAGAAGGAGATTACAGCATTCATTGCTGTATTCACTATATTTTACTGAAAGACAATGCAAGATTTGAAACATCGTTCAGTCTACTTTGTTAACCAAGTGCAATTGAACAAAGTGCTTTCACAATAGTATATAAAAGTAATTGAGTGGTTTCATAGTGCTAAGGGAGATAGGATAATGCCACTTATCAATATCCATCTGGTAATTCTCACTGGGAAAGCACAATGATGAAGAATTTGCATCAAACAGTATCAAAGAACTCATGAAGCAAATGTATGGATTGGGGACTAATGGAAGCAAGGGGGTGGAGGAGGTGAAATTTTAGCTCTCAATATCTTGACACAGCCCATCAGAATACTGATCTGCTGAAACAGCATCCAGAAGGATACCTGAATTTTACTGCATTGATTCAAAGGAATATATAAGATCCTATTTCCATCATATGAATTAATGAAAAATAATTTTCAATAGCCCATGTCCAAAGAATTTAACGCTATGCAATTGACTATAGATATGGAGGCCCAGAATTTTCATTGAGAATAACGGTGATGCTATCAGCGCTCACCCTTATAATGGAGTAAATCGGACAGCAACTTCTGGAGTCCACACATGCACAGTTAAATGCGGAAATCAGGAAGTTGCTGTCTGAGTTACCCTGCTCCTCCACAGGCTGCACTATAACAGCTCCTCGCCAAGAGACTCGCTATTGAAATTCATGTAAGGGCGTGACATTGCTGTACTTACCCACTAAGCATGGCAGAAAAAGTTAGGGCTGGTGATTCCAGGTGTAAATGAATTGTTAACAGTGTAATAAGTCTTAATTACTGCCAAACAACCTATCTGGCACTAAAAATTTAATTTTAGAAGTGTTGAGTCTCAGTCCTTCAGAATTTAATTAATGTTGGAGATTTTTCTTTGTCTCTTTTAATCCTATCTTTCTTCCCCTCTCTTTATTTTGCTTTCGGTAAAAGGTTTAAATGTAATTTATACTTCCTGGTTTAGATTCTTAGCGCCACCCATTAGCACAGCCATAAGTCAAGAAAGTGGCGGAGGCCGCTCTTCTGCCATCTGGTGGCAAGTCCCACGGCATCCTCCATTTACGATGTCCCGGTAGCACTGCTGTTCTTAAGTAGCGCCCTGAAAAAAGATGGCAGTGAGGTGATGTCAGTCGGCGTGCAACGCCAACTTAACGTCACCACTGCGAACTTCGACCATAGCGCAGAGTTCAACGCTGGGACCTAAGCATGCCAGGTAAACCCATCATGCAAGCAGACTAACAGAGGTACTGCCAGCACCTCTTAAAGCGACACACACAGCTTTCAGGTAAGTTTGCAATGAGACTTTTGGACTGGTTATTTTTGATTTTATTGATGTAATGGCTTGCTGCAATAGATGTTAAATGTTTTTTAAGTGTGCTGGTAGTGCTGCTGGATGCTTGGAAGGCCTCGGATGGTAAAGGAAGTCCTCTGAGAAAACAGAAAATGCTGCGAAGACTCAACAGGTCAGGCAACATCCATGGAAAGAGAAACAGAGTTCACATCTCAGGTCGAGTTGTTGCCTGACCTGCTGCATATTTCCAACATATTATGCTGTCATTTCAGGTTTACAGCATCCACTCGCTGAGGGAAGAGGAAGGCAAAGAAGAGGAAGAAACAGAAGAGGAGGAAGATGAAGAGGAGGAAGCAGAAGGCGAGGAAGCAGAGGAAGGATGCAACACAGACAGCCCCTTTGTGGCCGGGATATCCGGGATGGAATCATCCTGCTACCTTCCCAGTGACCACAACCCCAATTCCCATTTCATCATTAGTCCCACACCTTACCTTCCATCTGTTACTGACCATCACAGCATCCTCTTGGCCACAATGCTGAAATAAAAGCCACCACTAAGCAAACTTTCCAATTCAACTTTAAACATCTATCCATCCAATATGACATCAAGAAATCAACTCATTACCCTTAAGCATTCCCTTAGTGACTGTCTTGTGTGTGCCTTTGCCTATCCTACTGATGTCATGCAATGCTACCCCAGTGCCTGCAGCATGGCTGGTGGAAGGCTGCTGACTTTCAGTGGGGGACACTGCAAATGGCCTTGCTGGTCGACGTTGAAGATCTGTTGGAAGTGTCAAATCAATCTTCTTCTTCTTCTACTTCTTCTTCACTCTCTTTTTCCTTCCTCTTGGCCAAGCACTGGCTGGGCAGGCTGAATTTCTTGGGTGTGTGAAATGAAGAAGGCACAAAGGTGGATTTGTGGTGAGGGGAGGGCGGGAAAGCAAGAGGTGCATGCGAGAAGGAGGATAATGTATGAGGGATACCAGCATCTCGTATCCTTTCAGACCCACCGCTAGCCAAGGGATCAGCCCTGCCCCTTTCAAGAATGGCCTGCAGCATCTCCTCCAGGGGGGTTGGTGAGGCCAGGAATGGGAGTTGTGCCTTGTGATTGGTACAGATTGTTGGTAGGTGAGTAGTTGTGTCTGGGGTTGGTGGGGGGGGGGGGGGAAGTGTGCGGGGGGACCGTGCATTGAATATTGTGTGAGGCTAGTGGTGCAGTTGGTAGGAGATGGCTCTTGAAGATGCATTCACTGACCTTGACCAGTGGTCTGAGTCATGAAGCTTCTTTGGGCACTGGAACCAGATGGTGGGGGCGACACTGCTGGCAGTAATGGCCTCGATGATGTGGTCCCACATCGTTCTTTCTGGAGGGCCTCATGGCCCCTGTGGGTAGAGGACCTCTCTTGCAATGTTGACCCCCTGCGCAAAGCTGGAGTACCCCTTCCCTGGCTTGCTGAGCCATTTGTGTTAGTGCTGAGGCACTTTTACCATTTTTTGGTGTGGAAGACAATTCAACTTTAAAAGCTGAAGACTGCCATTTGGAAAATATCTTTAATGTTTATGTTTTATTTTGAAAGGCAGTAAGGGCTGAAAAATGCATTTTTTCAATTGATTTTAATTTTTATTAGTTTTGAACGCATTGACCCTTTAATTCATAGCCCTTTTAATTGCCCACAATTCCTTACCAACTCGACAGTCTTGCTCCCAGAGGCAGTAAGAAGCTGCAACGTCGCTCCTGGATGGGAACTTCAGGACGGATGCCTCCACTAATGCCACCAGGAGGGCGTTACATGGTAAGTTAGTGCTGCGCTAAAAATCTCCAGGCCCCAGCGCGAATCTTTGCCTGGTAGTGCTGCGGCCATTTTCACCGGCCGTAAACCCGTGTCATTGTAGGATTTGCAAAATTGGACTTTGTATTAATATGGGTCAAATGGCAGAAGAGGCCATGATTTTAAAGACTGTTTTAAGAGAAGCCCAGAAAAAGGGGCATACAAAATGGCCGCCATACCATGTGACCAGCTTATTGGGACACTTTAAAATGGTTCCTGCGCAACCTCAGACAGATTTGTGGATTCAACCCACAGTAAGTTCTGGAAGCCGTTTCTGAGAGAACGAAACCAGACCCACACGTATGCATATGGATTAGATGCAGATCCAGTCAAGATCGGCCTGGAGACAGAGGCCATCTAAATGTTGACCCAGACAAAAGGGGACAATTTCATATTCATGAGAAAAGCACCCAGGACTAGATAACGAGATCAGCAGGACATTAAAAACAATGGAGGTCATTCCAGACCAAAGATGGGCCTTTTACCAGCTGTTTAAGACATTTTAAAATATAATGACTACCCCACTGTGCTCCCAGCCCGCCAAAAATAAAACAAAGACTAACCTGATTTTGGGCGGGAACCGGAGGTTTCTGGAAGAAAGTATATCTGGAAGACCTTTTTGGCAGTTGAACACACTGGTAGACGAGCAGGCTTGGAGAGCTGGAAGCATACAGCTTGAATCCGGACACCCAGAAGAAGAAGCAGGCAATCGCAGGAGGAAGAAGAAGGCCAACATCGAGAAGGCCGTCTCAAAGCTGGCGTTCCGCCCCAGGGAAGCACATCGGGAGATCATCGACCGTCCCCGGGCCGTTGCTGGAACGAGAGGCCATCGACCCAACTTGGGAGAAGAGACAAAAAAATAAAGGTCCCGAGAAAAGAAACCTTCCAGCCACCCCGGCTCGGGAGAAGAGAGAAAAGGAAACTGAAGAAGTGATGGGAGCCAGCCCAAGGCTCCTCTAACCAGGGTCAAGCCGACGATACTCGACCGCGCCGACATCCAGGCCCGCCGGTGTCCAGCCGCCCCCGACCCCCACCTCAGGAGAGAGGTGTGGCGCAGCTCGCAGGGGCTCCACGATCCACGTGGAGGCGAAACGTCTGAAAGGACCAAACACGGACTCGTTTTCAAAACCGTGCACTTCCTAGTGGGATTGGTGAGCATGTTTCTGGCCCTTCACAATCAGATCTAGATAGGTTTAATAAGGGGGTGGATTTAAGGGTACAATTAACATGAGTTGTTGTCCCTCGATGTTCCGTGTGTTTCCTTATTTCATGATGATCTTTGTAGAGTATAAGATGCCTGTATTTGCCTTAGTTGGTACTGTGTCGTTATGATTTGTTTGTGTGTTTTTCCCTCCCATGTACTCCCTTATCTGCTTGCATTTGATTTGATATTTTTCCTTATGCAATAAAATTTCATTTTGTTTCATCAAACTTGGCCTACAAGAGTTTTCCCTACATTGTAGTTCCTGCGCCTACGACCAGAGTATAGAATCTAAGGGGCGAGTGTGTCGAACCACTCAAGGTTTTACTGTGCAAGAGAGAGAGGCCTCTAGAGAGAGAAACCTCAGGGAAACCTCTCGAGGAAAACCCCTTACATCATTGGCAGATTTCTGTCAATGTCCAATTGTTCCCCTTGCGTGTTTCAGTGAGGATTCTTCAATCTGATTGGCTGAGGAGCCATGTTGTTGCTTGACCTGCTCACACACTCCACAGATGCTCTGCAGTGCACACTGCGCTGGATCAGATGCCCGATGACAGCAAGTAACTGCTCAACAGCTCTCAAAATGTCTGTAGGCAGCTGTCAGCATAATGAACGGTGAGTGCCTTTCCTTCTCCGCTGACTGCAAAATCTGAGTTATTGGATAGTCAGTACAGATAATACTGCTGGTTGAGGTATGAATACTCGATTTTTTGAGGCGTTGTAAGTTGCAGGGTTCTCAAAATTCCCGCACTCCCCAAATTATGGATCAAGGGACCCTGTTTGGACAAGTTATTAAAAACAGGGTACCCAAAATGGCTTCTGTAACCTTGTGACCAAAACCGACAGGATTTTTAAAGCAAGGCTCTGCAGGCAAACAGGCCCAGAGATGAAACTTAAAATGCAGGCATCTGTGAAAAGGGTCTCTCTGGAGCCAGCCAGACAAAGTAAACACAGAATACGCATTTATTCGACTTGACATAGGTCAAGCCAGAATGGGCCTAGAATCGAGGCCATTAGGTTTTTGCATATTTAATTGGTAACAGCTCACAGTAGCCATCAAGCCAGGATGGGGACAATTAAGTCTTATCCATGACAAACAACCAGGGCATCAGGGCCATTAGACCCGGAGACAACCACTCTACATGTCGTTAAAACAAATGGCTGTAATCATTTAAACAAGCCCGCCAAAAGTTAAACAATGGACTGACCTGATTTGGCGCGCAGATAAGGAGTTGAAGAACGGGTATAATTGTAGGCCCATCAGTAGCAATCGCTCTCTTGGCTCTTGCTCCTGCTCTCATAGTTTGGCCTTTGGCCTGCTGCCGCTTGTACTCGCGCCCTGGCCTCATGGCGGGCTCTCTTCTCACTCCCCGCACCGCTCAACAACCAAGGACGCCCATTACACTGGGGCCAAAACGCGGGAGGAGAACGAGACCCGAGTTCAAAACAACACAGGACACACAGGCCACAAACAGGCAGATGAGACGAGACGAGATGAAGAAGAAGGTAAACCGATAAAAAGCAGAGAAGGGCAGCGAAAGACGCATTGGTAAAACCCAAATGCCTAGTTATAAGCTGGCGTTTGGTGAATAAATTGGCAATGCATGCATGGACAGTGAGAATAAGCTGGCATTTGTCACATGAACAGTGCGAATAAGTTGGCTTTTGAAAATTGGGTGGCAGCGCCCGCGACGAATAAACTGGCATTTGAAGCTTGGTTAGTAAAATCATCTAAGCGGTAAAAACCGCCAATCGACCCCTGACCGTGACATTACCGCCGACGACCACCCGAGGAAGAAGAAGAAGAAAACCCATCGTGACGAGACGACGACGGTAGCTCAGGAAAAGGAGGGTGCTTCACATCAACAACTTCAGCGCCGCGCCCTGAGACCACGTGGCGATGGGGTACCCCAAAGGACAGAGAGAACAGACCTCAAAACTCACAACCATTAAAGTAACAGGTTTTGGATTGGTGAGCATGAATTCCTGGCCCCTCATAGCTTAATCTAGTTAGGTATAGGGGGTGGGGTAAGGATAAGGGGATTGTTAATGTAATTGTTTTCCCTCGATGTGCCGTGTGTTCCCCATTCCCATATAAGTGTAATTGTTTTATGCCTGTATTTTCATACCAGTAATTTTCCTTTAGATTGTTGTATTCTGCTTTTAATAAAATTTTGGATTTCTTACACCGAACCACTTGTCTACTCGATATTCTGTATCGCCGCCTGTACCTTAGTCCGGTGTCCAGAATCCAGGGGTGTGGGAGCGATTCGAACCGCTCAGAGGACAGTCAGAGGCGAAGCTGACTGGGCGCACACGCCACCCCCTTACAGCGTACACTCCTCCTTTATATGATTTGGTTAATCATTATACAATCTAATCTTATGATTACAAACACATTGGAAGCAAGAGAATTATTTTTCTAATGAAGACTTCATTTTATTTACAACACCTAAACTGGCTGCAATGAAGCTGCTGCCAGGTCCAAGGGAAAAGGATGCAATAACATTAAGTCATAATGGCATAATTTGTAATAAGAGAGTTTTTTGAGAAGAAAAGGAGCAGTTTTTCCTCTTTTGTGCCGAAGCGAAGATAATCGCCTAGGTGAGAGCAAAGAGTTAAATTACACAAGGAGGACTGCACACCAGTAATACAATCTTCCATATGGTAAATGAGGCACGATTATTTATGCCCAAGCACAAATCTCCCACTATAGGTTTTTAATGGACGCGTGTGCTGATCAAGAGTGAGGAATCTCAATGCCAGCAAACAGGTTCCTCGTCGACCCACTGTCAATGTTTTATTTCCTTAAGTGACAGTTTCAATGTCAATTGGTGCTGAGTTATGGGAAGTTTTGTGCTGCAAGGCCTCACGCCACTGGATTGAAATTATCCACACTCATCTCGCTCAGGCCCTACAACAACCAAGAAGAAGAGTCTTTACTTTCATCATTCTGGGCTTGATACCAATTCAGTTCTCTGAGATGAAAGAACCATGTTCTCATCCACTACACTACCCATTCCTATAAGATTTTATATCTTTTGTTTGAAAGATCAAAACCAGATTTATGTAGTTTCAAAATGATATCCACTTTGTGTGCTGTAGAAAGTACACACTCTGTAGCACTACATGAAAAGCAGAGAGAACCCAATCGTATGCAAGTCATATTAACCACCAGGGACGAGACATTCAGCGCCGTAGCACCCGATTTTTCAGCATTCGGGTGCCATTTTGTGACAAAAATGGCGTGTGGGCTGCGCGCACACTTCTGGTGTTAGAAGTATGTTGATTGGGCAGATTGTGACGTTAAACAGCATGCAACACTGATTTGATGCCAGCACTGCCATTTTTGTTGTCAACGCAGGAGCGAACGCCCTGTCATGTGTTCAGCAGCAGCAAGGAAACCCCACCAGCGATATTTAAAGGGATCAGCAACCACTTTAAAGTTAGTTGCTGATTAATTTCTACTGGCTCTGTGTAAGTTTGACGAAGTGTTTGGAGCTTTCTATAGTTGCTTAACGTTGGTGAGGTGCCAGGGAGTGGTGCTGCAAATAGAGAAGGCCTTCGGGGCTAAATTCAGTTGATTTGCGTTTCCCGTCATCGCCGTGCGCAGAGCCCTGCTCGCACCCTGGCTGTAATAATGGGCGGCACCCCCCAATTTACCACCAGACGCTATGTCTGCCGTGGTCAGGGGGGCCTACCTGCAGCCGGGGTGGCGCTAGTTAATGGGGAGGTGGCGGGTGGCCATTTTTGTTGCTGGTCGCCAGCCAGCACCTTCCCTCGTTGCTGTCCCCGGCCCCCGTGAAGCCCCCCTGCAGGGTGCCTGTTGCTCTCCATGAGCCCAGCACTCCTCTTGAGTGTAGGGTTCGTTTGCTGGCTCTCCCGATCTCTGGTGGCCCAGCTGGGTGCCGGGACGCACTGCGCCAGGCCCCTCCACTTTAATAAAGGGAGGAAGGCCTGCAGTACCGCGGTGCGATGTGCCGCAGCGCCATGTAGCACTACGATATTGGCTCTCAGCACCCCAAGAGGGACGCGGGGCACTTCCAGTAGCATCCCTCCTCCCTCTCGGGGCGCTACCTGGGAAAATCGGCTGCGTGGGCACTAACTTTTCCAGGGCGCTAAATCAGCCCAAAGGGGGCACTACCCAATTTTTACCCCCTTGGTTCTGACTTCAAGGGTTCTGGTCAGACCACTTGCTCCCAGTCATGGGGGCTCTAGCTGTCATCCCCCTTGGTCTGCAGCATGACAGAGAGATGAAACGGAGGCAGCAAAGAAGAGGACAAGCTGTTCGCAGAAGGAGGAAGTGGAGTGGGAGAATGGTTCTCAGCAGGAGGCCTTACTCATCTTGGGTCTTCCGAGAGCAATTCTCTTACCTCAGCCTGAGCCAGGAGCAATGTGTAAAGTGTCTGCGCTTTATGAAGGAGGTGCTCACAGAACTCTGCTACCTCTTGCAACCAGACCTGCAGCCTCACACCAGGGCAAGGACAGTGCTGCCAGTAGCTGTGAAGGTGACTGTGGCCCTGAATTTCTGCACTTCAGGATCCTTTCACGCTGGAGCAGGCGACCTCTGTAACATCCCACAGTTCACCATCCACTGCTGCATAAGAGAATTGACAGACGCTCTTTATGCCAGGAGAGGGGACTTCATTTCCTTCTCTCTGACCAGAGAGAAGCAGGCGGAGCGTGCACGTGGCTTTGCCAGAATAGCGGGCTTCCCCATGGTGCAGGGTGTCATCGACTGCACAGAGGTGGCTTTGCGGGAACTGCATCTAAATACTGAGATGTATCGCAACCGCAGACTGGAGAGGCAGCGGACCTGCGAGGGATCACCAGAGGCGGCGGAGGATAAAAGGAGCAGCCCGAGGCAGCGAGGCCCAGAGCCCGGAGAGGCAGCGGACCTGCGAGGGATCACCAGAGGCGGCGGAGGATAAAAGGAGTGGCCCGAGGCAGCGAGGCCCAGAGCCCAGAGAGGCAGCGGACCTGTGAGGGATCACCAGAGGCGGCGGAGGATAAAAGGAGTGGCCCGAGGCAACGAGGCCCAGAGCCCCGAGACCGGAGAGGCAGTGGACCTGTGAGGTAACGGCACAATGGTTGTCTCCTTGAAGCACACTGGTACAACAGACTGCTGCAATGAGATGTTAAAAATGTCTGTAAACACAGGAGCCAGCTGGTCTGCGCAGGTCTTGAAGACACGGGGTGAAACCCCGTCTGGGCCGGCTGCCTTCCGTGCTTTCACCCTCCTGAAGGTTCTCCGGACCTCGGATTCAGTCAGCTGTAATGTGTAATCCTCTGGGTGGCTGGGGGCTTTGATGGCCGGCTCAGTGTTCTCCCTCTCAAAGCGAGCATAAAAAGTATTCAGTTCGTCTGGTAGGGAGGGATCGGTGTTGGTGACTCCCGCTGAGCTCCCCTTGTAGTTGGTGATGGCCCTTCGTCCCTGCCACATGCGTCTGGTGTCAGAGCCCCTGCCGTACTGAGACTCTAGTTTGTTCTTAGTCTCTTTTTGCTGCTTTGATAGCCTTTCTGAGGTCATACTTGGCCTTCTTGTAGAGTTCGGTGTCCCCTGATTTGAAAGCGGTACGCCGTTCTCTTAGTTTGTTGCGGATGTCTGAGTTCATCCATGGTTTGCAGTTAGGAAATAAATGGACAGTCTTGGTAGGAATGCATTCATCCACCAGTCTGTTAATGTATCCAGTAACGTGGCCTGCGTACACATCCAGGTCTGGGTTCTTGAAAACACTCCAGTCCGTTATTTCCAACCCGCCCTGCAGTTGTAGTTCTGTGTCCGCTGTCCAGCTTCGTACCGTTTTTACTGTTGTGGGTGTGCTCTTTAACTTCTGTTTGTAAACAGGAAGTAGGAGTACGGAAATGTGGTCTGATTTGCCGAAGCCCGGCCGAGCAATGGCACGGTAGGCGTGCTTTATTGTTGTATAGCAGTGGTCTAGAGTTTTTCCATTTCTTGTCGGACAGGAGATGTGTTGAAAGTATTTCGGCAATACTTTCTTTAAACTACAATGGTTGAAGTCTCCCGCAATGATAGGAACTGCCTCGGGATACCGGTTCTGAAGTTTACTGACCTCACTGTAAAGTTCACTCAGTGCAGCGTTTGCATCAGCTTGTGGCTGAATGTAGACTGCTGCCATGAGAATAGCAGAGATTTCCCTCAGTAAATAAAAAGGGCGACACTTAATTGTTAGTAGTTCTAAATTAGGTGAACAGTGTTGTGAAAGTACCTGGACATCTGTACACCAGTTGTTGTTGATGATCAGGCAGCAGACACCCCCACCTCTGTTCTTCCCTGTTGAATCAGCTGTTCTGTCGGCCCGAAACAGAAGGAATCCCTGGGGCTGCACCGCCTCATCAGGTATCATGGAGGTTAGCCACGACTCTGTTAGGAACATGGCACAGCACTCCCTAATGTCCCGCTGTGAGGCGATACGGCAACTCAACTCGTCAATCTTATTTGCCAGAGATTGAACATTGGCAAGGAGAATGCTGGGCAAAGCTGGTTTCCACCCCCGTCTGCGTGATCTAACTGGCAGGCCTGCCCGCGACCCCCGCCTGTGGGCTCGTCTGCACCTACTCCCCGGGGCCTGATGGTTCTGGTCGAGGGGTGGACTCCCCTGCCCCCGCTGCTCTCCATTGTCCCTCAGTACCTCCACAGGAAAGTCTTTTGTTAAGTTTCTTGTTGTGATGTCTGTATTTCCGTGAAAAACCACTGGAATATTCCGTAATTCCAAGAGCGTTTGGTGACTATATATAATAACCACTTTCGCGCTCAGGATACACATAATAATAAATAAAAAGCAACAGCGAACCTGCGGGAGATGAGGCGGTCGAGCGGCGGCGATGATAAAAGCGGCGGCGAGGCAGATCGGCCCAGAGCGGCGACGGCAGCAGCAGCGGTCCCGTGGTAGATGAGGCGGCGGCTGTGAGGCAGGTATGCCTATATTCGAGGCAAGTAAGCCCATAGGCGAGGCAGGTAGGCCCAGAGGCAAGACAGGTAGGTCTAGAGGCGAGGCAGGTAGATCCAGAGGCGAGGCAGGTAGGCCCAGAGGCAAGGCACGTAGGTCTAGAGGCAAGACAGGTAGACCTAGAGGCGAGGCAGGTAGGTCTAGAGGCAAGACAGTTAGGCCCAGAGGCGAGACAGGTAGGCCCAGAGGCAGGTATGCCTATATTCGAGGCAGGTAAGCCCAGAGGCTGTGAGGCAGGTATGCCTATATTCGAGGCAGGTAAGCCCAGAGGCGAGGCAGGTAGCTCTAGAGGCGAGGCAGGTAGGCCCAGAGGCGAGACAGGTAGGCCCAGAGGCAAGGCAGGTAGGACTAGAGGCAAAACAGGTAGGTCTAGAGGCGAGACAGGTAGGCCCAGAGGCGAGGCAGGTAGGTCTATAGGCGACACAAGTAGACCCAGAGACGAGACAGGTTGGCCCAGAGGCAAGGTAGATAGGCCCATAGGCAAGGCAAGTAGACCCCCAAAAGCGGTGCAGCAGCAACGGACCCGCGGGAAACCAAGCGGCCGAGCGACGGCGGTGAGACAGTTAAGCCCAGACGCAAGGTAGGTAGTCCCTAAAGCGGCGGCAGCAGCAACCACCCGCGGGAAACGAGGCGGCCGAACGGCAACGGAAAGGCAGGTAAGTCCAGAGGCGAAGCAGGTAAGCAGATAGGTAGGTAGAGCGGCCGCAGTAGCGAAAAAAATAAACAAAGCTGTGGGAGCTCACAGAGACACGTCTGCTCTCTTCCAGTCTTCGGGCCAAACCTCATTATAGCTCGGCGGTGCTGAGGGTTCAGTGGCTGGTGCCACAACTACTTCGTGTGGAATCGGTCTCTTGGATTCCTTCAGGAAGTCTATTTGACTTGCTTTTGGGCTTACGAGGCATACCATGCCTTTTGCCTTGGCCAGGGCCGTTCTTAGGTCTTCTAACACCTTCTGGCAGGGGCCGTGGTCTGCGCTCTCAAACCTGTTCTCAATGGCCAGCTTGTAAGCTGCCTTGACCTCTACTACTCTCTCCTCCTGCGCTCTTAGCTGTTGTACGAGGCGGGCGCTCTTCTCCCGTACCCTCACTTCATGCAACTTTGCCTCAGTAACCTGACATTCCAGGTACTCTATTTTAGCCTGATGTTGGCTGGCGTTCCTGATTCAGCGCGTGAAGCGCTGCGATGAGTTTTTCCCCACCCATGGCCTTTTCCTCTATCTCCGAAGCCTGGGTTTTGATCTTGGCTGCCTGCGCTGCAACGACTCTGTCCAAAATCTGGACTTGTCTTCTGTAGCCACACTGCCTTTTCTACTGACTTTTTATGTTCTTTAGTCTCTGTCCACCTGATGGCTGTGTCTACCGGACGCCCATCCCGTAAGAGATCGGAATTCCACTGTTTAGTGAGATTTATCTTACCAAAAACATAATCCACTATCCTCTCATCCATAACATTTCATCCATTTAAACCTGGGTCTAATACATTGCAATCCTGCTGCCAGTGTCCTGCCGCGGTCACCATTTTCTGGAAGGGGTTTTCGATCACAGAGGTTTCTCTCTCTAGAGGCCTCTCTCTCTTGCACAGTAAAAACCTTGAGTGGTTCGACCCACTCGCCCCTTAGGTTCTATACACTGGAATTTGAGGCAGGAACTACAATGTAGAGAATACTCTATAGATCAGGTTTAATGAAAACGAAATGAAATTTTATTGCATAAAGGAACAAATTGAATGTAAGCCAAAATAAGGTACATGGGAGGGAAAAACAAATCATAATCCAGGACTAACCAACATATATACAGGCATGTTATACTTTACAAAAGTCATCTCGAAATGGGGAAACACATGGGACATCGAGGGACAACAACTCAATTAATTATACCCAAAATGCCCACCCCCTAAGCCTAGCTAGATCAGATTATGAGGGGCCAGAAACATGCTCACCAATCCAATGAGAAAGTATAAGATTTTGAAAGGTCTGCGTTTTGATCCTCTCAGGCGTCCTGTCTCCACGTGGTCAATGCTGCGGGCTGCGACACTCTCTCTTCTTCCTCGAGGTGAAGGTCACGGACAGGCTGGATGCTAGCAGGCCTGGACGTTGGCGTGGACGGAGAACACCTATTTGACCATGGTCAGATAAGTTTCTTCGCAGAGCCCAGCTGGTTTACCATTTTCAGCTAGATTTCTTCTGAAGGGCTGCTGTTCTTTGTCTCATCAACGGCCCGGGGTTTGTCGATGATCTCCCGATGGTTAACCCGGGGCGGGACGCAGACTCGAATCGCTTTCTTGGCTGGTCTCCGGATCGACGTTCCTCCACGGTGCTCGAAAAAAACAAGCTAGCTCAAAAGCTACCAAAGCTCCAAGCTCCAAAAGAAGCTACCAGCTACCGATGGCTACCCCGGGACTCCAGCTATACTTTTCCGTGGAGGCACTTATCTCCCGCCAAATCAAGGTTAGTCTTTGTTTAACTTTTGGCGGGCTTGTAGCACAGCGGGGTAGTCTTTGTTTTTAAAGTATCTTCGGAAGGCCGGTAACTGCCATCTCTGGTCTGGAACGACCCTGTATTGTCTTTAATGACCTTCTGATGTCTTAATGCTGCTTGATGTTCCCCCTATGAATATGAAACTGTTTCCCTTTGTCTGGGTAAACATTTTGATGGCCTTTATCTGCAGGCCGATCTGATCGGATCTGCATCCAATCTATATGTATGGGGCTCTGTCTGGTTTCGTTTTCCCTGAAACTGCCTTCCAGAACCTACTGTGGGCTGAATCCACAAAAAGCTGTCTGGGGACAGCAGGAACCATTTTAAAGTGTCCCTAAAGCTGGTCACGGGGTCTGGCGACCATTTTGTGTGTCCCTTTTTCTGGGCTTCTTTTAAAACAGTCTTTAAAAGTTAAGGCGTTTTCTGCCAATAGACTCTTATAGGACAATGTTCAATTTTGCGAATTCTATATAACCTATGCGGACTCAACAACAATCTGCTGCTCCATCGCAGTTGGGTGAGGATTCTGGTGAGGCTCTGACCGAGGACTCTGCATTGACATGGTCATGTGAGCGCTTGGAGAGGGGCACCCACTTCCTTGTTCTCTGCCACCATCATCCCTCTCATGGGTCAGCCCCACTTCAGAGCTAGCAAGTGGCTTGACAGCATCTTGCTGCATTTCAAAGGGGCCATGAGGACCCATTTCTGCACTGGAAGCCCTGCTCCAAAAGGTCTGGTTTGTATGCTCAATAGCTGAGAATTGATAGCATAGATGCTTAGAAGGAGACAAAGGACCCTCCCTGTGTGTTGTATCACAGTGATAGGGAGTGTGAGGACTGCATGGATGAATAGTTAAGTGAATGTGACCACAGAGAGAGAAAGAATGGGTAAGGGTGCAGGGATGTAAGTGTCAAGTGGGATGTGGAGGAAGAGGCTGGCAAAGCAGAGTGAAGGTGAGGAGAGGCAATGGGGATCAGACGGAGGGTGATGGGAAAGTCACACTCACATTTCCTGTGCGGAGAAGGTCATGAAACCTCTTCCTGCACTGCAGCCAGGTTCTGCGGCTCATTGAAATGGAGTTGACCTCCTTGGCCACTTGCAGCCACACAGCTTTTGTCTGCTGGGGTGGCTTTTTTCTCCCTGAGGAAGGGAACAGCACCTCCTTATTACATCTGGCTCCGTGCACCAGAGCTTGGAGGGAGGGCTCATCAAATCGAGGTGCACACTTTTGCTTGATTGTGGACATTCTTGGGAAATCAACTCCTTCTTACAATTTGCAAAGCGTTTGCAGTCTCCAGAAGAAGCAAGGCTGCTTGCAGGCCTTAAATCCAACAGCATTGATAACATCATCGGAGGCGACTTTCTGTATGAAAAGACTCAATGGGCCAGGGGTTCCCACACACAGGAAATCAATTGCCCAATTTTTCAACACTTCACTTAGGAGTCGGGGTCCTGACACGATTTCCACCTGACACACCCCAGCCCACCCACACTGGCAAAATCCAGCCCCACGTCTCAGGTCAAGATGTTGCCTGACCAGCTGAGTATTTCCAGCATTTTATGCTGTCATTTCAGATTTACAGCATCCGCTCGCAGAGGGAAGAGGAAGGCGGAGAAGAGGAGGGAGCAGACAGAAGGATGCAACCCAGACAGCCACTTTGTGGCCGCGATATCAAGAATGGAATCTTCCGCCTCTGGTCGCAGTGACCACAACCCCAATTCACCTTTCAACATTAGTCCCACATCTTACCTTCAATCTGTTACTGACCATCACAATGTCCTCTTGGCCACGGTGTTGAAATAAAAGCCACCATAAAGCAAACTTTCCAATCCACCTATATACGTCTATCTATCTAATGTGACATCAAGAAATCAACTCATCACCCGTATGCATTCTCTTAGTGAGTGTTTTGTGTGTTCCTTTGCCTATCCTACTGACCTCACACAGTGCTACCACAGTGGCTGCAGCGTGGCTGGTGGAAGGCTGCTGACTTTCAGTGGGCGGCACTGCAAATAGTCTTGTTGGTTGACCTTGAGGAGCTGGTGACTGGGAATGTCAAATCAATCTTCTTATTCTTCTTCTTCATTCTCCTCTCCCTCTTCTTGGTCACCCACTGGCTGGGCAGGCTGCATTTCTTGGGTGTGTAAAATGAGGAAGTTACAAAGGTGGAGTTGTGCTGACGGGAGGGCGGGAAAGCATGAGGTGGCTGCCAGAAGGAGGATAACGTATGAGGATACCAGCATCTTTTATCCTTTCAGCCCCATCACTGGCCAAGGGCTCAGCCATGCCCCTGCCAAGAATGGCCAGCGTCTTCTACTCCAAGGGGGCAAGGTGAGGCTAGGATTTGGAGCTGTGTCTCATGATTGGTGCATATTGTTGGCAGGTGAGTGATTGGACGTGGGGGTCGTGCATTGAGCAGTGCGTGAGGCTAGTGGTGCAGTTAGTAGGAGACGACTTTAGAAGATGTATTCACTGACCGCAACCAGTGATCTGAGATCATGAAGCTTCTTTGGGCACTGGAGCCAGGTGGAGGGGGCAAAACAGCTGGCAGTGACGGCCTTGGTGATGTGGTTCCACATCGTTCCTTCTGGAGGGCCTCCTGGCCCCTGTGAGTAGAGGGGCGCTCTTGCAGTGTTGACCTCCTGCACAAAGCTGGAATGCTGCATGCGAGACCCTGGGTGCTGAGCCATTTCTGTTAGTGCAGAGGCATTTTTCCAATTTTTGGAGGTTAGGAAGGTAATTCAGCTTTAAGAACTGAATATTCACATGTGGGACTTTTTAATGTTAAATATTTTTTTTAAAAGGCAGAAAGGGCTGAAAACTGCATTGTCTCACTTCATTTTAATTTGTATTGCTTCAGTGTGCATGGCCCCTTTAATTCTCAGACCTCTTCATTACCCACAATTCAATGCGAGCTGCCAGAGGCTGTGCGAAGGTCGCATGCCGCACCTGGACAGAAACTTTGTCTCGGATGCCTCCAGCAATGGCACCAGGATGGTAGTGCACGGATGGTACACGCTCCAGCAACAATCTCCTGCACCCCAGTTGAATTTTGCCCCATTAGCATTGTGGCCATTTTCAACAGCTGTTAACTCCAGTTGCTGATGACACCAGCAAATTTACTGGCGAACACAAATTTCTCCCCCTATGGTTCTATGACAGGTCTTTGGACAGGAATTTTCTTGGAGCTGCTCCTGCTCTGCCACTGTAACTGAAACCATTGAGTCATCAGGAAAGCCAACATTTTTGGAACCTTGCCCAGTGAAAGCAAATATTAGAAATTCCAGCATGTGCTGCACACAATTTCCAACCAGTTAAAATGACGGATGGAAAATTGGGCTTAGCCAGTACCGGAATCTCCCAGCTGCGCTCTTGGGGGGGGGTGGTGGGGAGGCGAAGCTTCCCACTGCAAACACAACGTCAGAATATTACCCTCATTATTGAGAACATGTAAAGGAAGTTACAAAGTATGGTTTATAACCTAGGGCTGCTTTTTATTTGCAACACAAGTGCGTTGGACCAAATTTCTGATTGGTGCCCTTGGAGGACAGGATACACTCAACAGTTTGTCTGGAATGTGTAATTTGATCCTGCCTGCTACAGACAACCCTGCAATGTGTAATTTGATCCAGTCTTGTCAGGCAGCCTACAGAAAGTGGAACTGTAGATAGCTTTGTGAAGATCCTGCCTTCGATCTAGTTTCTTTCCTTTCCAGTTTTGAAGAAGGGTCCAACCCGAAACGTCAACTCAAATTTCTCTCCACGGATGTTGCCTGACCTGCTGAGTTTTTCCAGCATTTTCTCCTGTTATCTAGTGTTCTGCAAGTATAATTATAGTTGTTCTTGGCTGGTAAAATAAAAGACGTTATATCCTAATTAGTGGGTTAGTTACTTCTTTGGGGTTTCATGTTTTTTTTTCCTTCTGGAAGTGATTGAAATTCTTTAATTCAGAATGAAGGGATCAAGGTCAAGTCTACAACTTTAAGAAACACTCATTAAAATTGGAAATGGAAGATAAGAAGTTCAAACACTCAATGGTCTCCATATCTCAGCGGGTGGTACTGTAGCAGGAAGCAATATCCCCATATCCCTTGATTCCCTTAATATCCAAAAATCTATCGATCTCTGTCTCGAAGATGCTCAATGACTGAGCCTCCACAGTCCTCTGGGGTAGAGAATTCCAAGTATTCACCACCCTATGAGTGATGAAAGTTCTCCTCATCTCAGTCCTAACTGGCCGACCCCTGGCTCTAGACTCCCCAGCCAGGGAAACCATCCTCCCTGTATCTACCCTGTCAAGCCCTGTAAGAATTTTGTATGTTTCAATGAGATCACCTCTCATTCTTCTAAACTCTAGAGAATAATAATAATAATAATAATAATAATCAACTTTATTGTCATTGTTAGTGCACAAGTGCAGTACAACGAAATGTAGGCTTGCGGCTCCCGAGAGTGTACATTTAGATTAAGACATTTAAACATTCAACATACATTTGGCTTGTAATACATTAACATAAACATAACCATAATAAAGTGCATTGGCAGATGTGCAGGCTTTAGAGTTTATTTGTGGAGTTCAGTAGGATGACAGCACTGGTCTAGTCTATTCAATCTCTCCTCATAGGACAATTCCCTTATTCCAGGAACCAGTCTGGTGAACCTTCGTTGCACTCTCTCTATGGCAAGTATATTCTTCCTTCGGTAAGGAGACCAAAACTGTACACAATACTCCAGGTGTGGTCTCACCAGGGCCCTATATAATTGCAGTAAGACGTCTTTACTCTTATACTCAAATCCTCGAACGCCAGCATATCATTTGCTCTCCTAATTGCTTGCTGTACCTGCATGTTAACTTTCAGTGATTTGTGTACAAGGACACACAGGTCCCTCTGAACACCAACATTTCCCAATCTCTCACCATTTAAAAATACTCTGCTTTTCCATTTTTCCTACCAAAGTGGATAACTTCACTTTTCTCCACATTATATTCCATTTGCCATGTTCTTGCCCACTCACTTAGCCTGTCTTTATCCTCCTTGCATCCTCCTCACAACCTACATTCCCACCCAGCTTTGTATCATCAGCAAACTTGGATATATTACATTTGGTCCCCTCATCCAAATCATTGATGTAGATTGTGAATAGCTGAGGCCCAAGCATTGAACCTTGTGGTAGCCCACTAGTTATAGCCTGCCAACCCGAAAATTACCCATTTATTCCTACTCTCTGTTTTCTGTCAGCTAACCAATCCTCAATCCTTGCTTGTATATTACCCCCAATCCCTTGAGCCCTAATTTTGTTTAATAACCTCTTGTGTGGCACCTTATCGAATGCTTTCTGAAAATCCAAATGCACCACATCCACTGGTTCCCCCTTATCTATTCTGCTAGTTACAACTTCAACAAACTCTAACAGATTTGTCAAACCCTTTCATAAATCCGTGTTGACTCTGCCCAATCCTATTATTATTTTCTAACTGCCCTGTTACCACATCCTTAACAATAGATTCTAGCATTTTCCCTACTACTGATATCAGGCTAACTGGTCTGTAGTTCCCAGTTTTCTCTCTCCCTCCTTTCTTAAATAGTGCGGTTACATTTGCTACCTTCCAATCTGTGAGAACCGTCCTAGAATCTATGGAATTTTGGAAAATGACAACCAATGCATCCACTATCTCTATGGCCACCTCTTTCAAAACCCTAGGATGTAGGCCATCAGGTCCATGGGGATTTATTGGCTTTCAGTCCCATCAATTTCTCCAGTACTATTTTTTTACTAATACTAATTTCTTTCAGTTCCTCTTTCTGCCGTCCTTACCCGGTCTCGCCTGTATGTGACCCCAGACCCATAGCAATGTGGTTGACTCTGAACTGCCCTCTGAACTGACGGCTCAACCCCACCTTCTCAAGGGCAATTAGGGATGGGTAATAAATCCCGTAAATGAATTTAAAAAAAAAAGAGATCTCTCATGGTGTGTCTAAGGATACACTGTTCTGTAGATATTTAAAATTTATTTTCAGAGTATAGGTAACATTGGCAAGGCTGTGATTATTATCCATTCCTAGCTGTCCTGTGAAGGTGGCAGGTGAAGGTCTACTCCTTAAACTGCTGTAGTCCTTTTGCAAATTTTGTTTCCAGAATGTTATTCGGTAGAGCATTTTACGATATTGACCCCACAATGATGAAGGAACAGTGATAATGTATGACTCAGAAGGGAACTTAGAATTGATGGTGTTCCCATGATATTGCTGTTCATGTCCTTCTTGGTGGTGGAAGTTGCAGGCAGGGAGGTGATGTCAAAGTAACCTTGGTGAGTTGGTGCAGTGCATCCTGCAGATAGCATATACTGCAGCCACAGTTGTCAGGGCCACTGATTTATTATAATTGAAGAAGTGAAGTTGCATTTTTATTACAGATTATGGTAAATGTGTTCATGATATTTCCAGGCCCAAACTGTACAATAATGTGAATATTTGCATAGGATCTACAAATCAATGATGATTATTAAATGTTCATTTAACTCTGTAGTTAATTTTATCTCAACTTAGTTTAAATCCACAGTTACAGGTATACAGGAGGTAGGTTATAGTAACTACATTCAGCAATGTTGGGTAGTTTGGTGGCTGTGTGGGTGGCAAGTGTTGGGAGGATTTTACAACAGAGTCATGGGGTGTGAAAGCATTGGCCAGGAATGGAGGGGTGGGGTGCAAAGGTCTGGGGTATATGGGTGATTGTGGGATATAAGAGCATTGCAAGCAGTGATTGGGGTGTTCAGAAACACTGAGATGAGGATAGCACAGTTTGTTAGGAGCGGTATAGGGTTATCAGGGGATGGTAGCGCTGGAGGTGTCCTGGTGTGAGGGGCGCAGTTGGATAAGGGTCCCCAAGTGTTGGAGCACTATATAAATATCATATAGGTTTCCCAGGGAATGCTGGGAAAACCCTTTTAAGTACTTACCTCCCCTTGTGCCGCTACCAATACAACCATGACTGGCATGTCCCACTCCCACCCTGGCTGTCTAGATATTAGGGCTTGAAGCCTGGTTGTAGCATATGGTGGACTGGCCATGGAGGCTTGGCTATCTAGATATAGTGGTGGTGCCTAGCTTCTAAAAATAATATTCCTATCAAAAACTGCACAATTTCAATGAGAATGAAAATCATGTGGTTTCTATAATGGGTGGCTGATCTGTAACAGCAGTTTTATGCCTGGACGGCAAGTTGAAAATCTACCTTTGTCAAAAAGGTAACAATGCTGCCAGAAATTTAAATCACAACCTTATCCAAAATAAGCCTTTCCCAGTGAATGGACAAACCTAGCAACTGTGAAAAAGTTGTTTGCTTCTCCTTTACAGCTTATTCTGAATTGTAATCACTGGATTGAAGAAGCCATGGGTTTATAAATGGAACATAAGTAGCATTTGTTATAAAAATGCACCATTTTTATCGAAATATGAGGTTCATAGATACCATATTAAGGGCAGGCATTACTAACTAGGAAATTAACTGCAGTATTCTAATATCCCAACTTCCTGCTACTATTCAAATATAGAATACCCATAGTTCCCCATATGCGTTGTTATATATCACTATATCGCACCTTCCTTTTACCTATGGCCATTTGCTAAACTACTGTTCCATGTTTCTCTGACTTTGTTTTATACCCTGCTCAGAGCTATGATTCAGTGTTGTTCCCTCTCATTCTCTTCACGAGATCGCATGACAATTATTGATAAGGAAGGCCATTTGGCCCATCTTGGTTCATCCATCCAGAGAGACCTACTCCACCAGGACCTCCAGTGCCGCATTCAAGAACCTGTGCAGCCTTTCCCTTGGTCCCTGAGCCATCCTGCATTGTGCCGCTGTGTGCCAGCCAAAGCACTCCACCACTTCCGTGGAAGTGGGTGTGAGGAGTCCACATATACTGCTCCACAAAGATTGCATCTAATCAGCACTTGAGTGCTAAACCTGCAGATTTCTGGTTTAGTACCTTCAGGCAAGTTCAAATTATGCTAATCAGCCATTAGGACCAAAATTACGTGCTAAATCCAGACTTTCAAACAGACGTATCCCATTAGCACTGCCCCCATTTATTATCGTCGGTTTTTGCCCTTTGGCCAAAATAACCCCCCCATGTTTTTTCATACTTTTTTCCATTCATTTTTCATACCTCTAACACTGGGTAGTAGCCTTGTGGCTCTTTGTTGCACTGCCTCCATTGAATTCATTGTATCTTGTTTCTTGGTGGCCAAACCTGGATGCAGTATTCATAGTGCAGTCTGACTAGAGCATAATAAAGTTTCATCAGTACCTTCTCTGACATATTCTACTGTTTTGGCTATTGGTTTTGATGATTTCCATTCTGCATTGGTTGGATATGTCTAGCATCAAGTCTACTGAGACTCTTACATCTCTTGCAGCTGCATTCTCAGTTATTTCAACACCATTCATGGAGTATGCATGTCATCTACTTTATTTCCTTCTAGGTGTAGCACTTAAATTTGCTCTGCATTAAATTTCATCTGTCAATGTTCTGTTGACTTACACATTTTTCCAACCTATTCTGTAATTACTGAGCTGCCGTTTTTGATTTCACTGCGTCTCCTAGATTGGTATCAACACAAATTGATCAAGTTTTCAGATAAGTTTCTGGGGGTGTAATTCAACTTTGGCGGGGAAGCAAAATGGGTATTAGTGGATCAGCTGCCCCTTATACATTCCGTCCAATTTTCTTTTCCATTGATCAGCTACCGTGCATTTCGTGCCCTTGCCATAATTTAAGTGTACCTCCTGTGAATCCAGGTTGTTTTTGTAAATTAGAAGCAGTACTGGTCCCAGTACCCTGAAACTCCCCACTCAGGACTTCCCCTGACCTATGATAGCTCCCCTAACAGGTACTCCTTGTTTCATAGCCTTCAACCATTTCCTTATCCATTCCCAGGGTTTACCCTGAATTCCCACACCTTTGAGTTTAATTAATTGCTTTTCAAGTGAGACTTTATCAAATGCCTTTTGAAAGTCAAGTTACACCACACCATAGGCTTACCACAGTCCACTTGGGTTTTCACTTCCTTGAAGAATTTGAGGAGGTTGGTCAGGCATCTAAATCCATGTTAATTGCTATTTATTGGATTGTTATTGTACAGATGGTCCTCAGGTTTACTCCCAATAATCAATTGCATTACTTCACATGAAATGGAAGTAAGATTGATGGATTGTAATTGCCTGTTCTTGTTTTGTCAGCCTTTTGATAATGGGCACCACATTAGCCTGTTTCCAATCTGCTGGTATCTCTCCACTGTCCAATGATTGTCAATGCTTCCCAAATCACTTCTTTAGTCTCGTTCAGCTTTGTAGGATAAACATCATCTATCCTTGAGGATGTATTTGTTTTCAGCCCAATGATTTTAGAGAAAGTAAGTTGCTCTTGTTTTTTCTTGTGAATACTTGGAAGACTCACGATATTTAGGGGGAGAAACTCAGTATCGCCCCGTTTGGGGCACCGTTATCGGCCGTGCGCAAAATTTAGCGCCTGGCACTAATTATCGCCTCCGACGGCAAACTTGGCTTTTATCGTCCCTGGAGGTGATTGGAGCGCTAAATCAGGTGCTACACACCTCTCTTAAGGCGCAAAGGCCGAGGAGCGAGGTGCTACCTCAGAGCGCGGGCGCAGCGCAGGTGCTGTCAGTTAGCGATTGACCACAGACACACTGGCGCCAGCCAGTTCTTAAAGGGGAGGGTCGATCTTGCTCTCCAGCCACACCCTGCTCATTGGAGCCTTGAATCTCGGCTTGGACAGACCTGTGGCTAAATCTTGCAGCAAAGGACTATGGAGAGGGCCAGGGAGCGAGCACAACGCTTCAGCGAGCGGGCCTTGGAGGCTCTGGTTGGCGTGGTGGAGCACAGAAGATCTATACTGTACCCAGAGAGTGGCAGGAGGCCGTTGCCGCGCGAGTACAGAAGAGTGTGGGGGAGGTGGCTCAGAGCGTCTCCTCCAGGAGCATGGTGCCCAGGACCCATATCCAATGTAGAAAAAAGTTCAACGACCTCACTAGGGTCGTCAGGGTGAGTGGCTTCTTTTCAATACCTCTCCATCCCTCCATCTCAACCTCACTCTATGGCCAGAGGGTCTTAAATGCTCCAATGCCCAACACTCATCCAACACCTGTGGCCCTTTCATCAAACACACACGCACATTCCACACTTTGCATACAGTAAGGACTATTCAACTATGGGAGGCACATCAGGCAAGACCATGGCTGCATAGAGTAAGTGCTATTCAACTATGGGAGGCACATCAGGCAAGACCATGGCTGCATACAGTAAGGGCTATTCAACTATGGGAGGCACATCAGGCAAGACCATGGTTGTATATTTACTCAGACGCCATCATTTTTCTTGCAGGCCAAGCTATCTCATAATAGGAGACAGCAGTAATGGATGGGTGGAGGGCGGCCTCAGCTGCAACCCCTCAGCGATCTTGAGGTGCGCGTCCACAGGATTGTGGCAAGCCAGGTGATCGGTCCCGTCGCCACTGGAGACGCCGACCCCGCTCTGGACAGCAATGGTAAGGCCATCACCTTTTTGTCCTCTCTCCTTCCACTTGTCCCTCACAACACCAGCCTTTGACACTTTCAATCCAACTTACTAAATCACTGCACTCATTCCTCCCTTACTGCCACCCTGTCTTAACGCTAAAGTCACTCTTGTACCTCCCTGCTTTCAGATGGTGATTTACCAGCTGAGCAGACGGGCCCTCAAGATGCCAGTGGGAGTGAAGCTGCAGGCGAGGAGGAAGAGGAAGCCGGAGCAGCAGCGCCACCCTCTCCCGAGGAAGTCCATGCCCACACTGGGAACACGCCTTCCCTGGAGGGGAGCAGGGGGGAAGGGTCTGATGAGGGTGAAGCTCCAGGACCCAGCGGGCTGCAGCAACACGATGGGGGTAGGGAAGCTCGGGGCCCTTCTCCCGGGAGGGAGAGTATGCCAGCGAGTCCTGCTGCACTGGACACAGAGGAGGAGCGGCTCATCGCTGAAATGAACACCCAGGTGGTGGACATGCAGACTGAGCTCATGGGTGCAGTGGGAAGGGTGCCCGAATGCATTGAATCACTGGCAAGGAGTGTGGAGCACTTCGCTGTAGCACAGGTGGATGCCACGCAAATGCTTAGTGATGCAATTCAGTCACTGGCTGCCATGACCCCATCTCTGATTGCTCTCATGCAGACTCAGATTGAGGCCACGCGAGCACTGACTGCTGCCATCCTCGCTGGCTCGGACACATTTCCCTGGGGCCCTCACCACACCGCAGCAGGCCAGCAATCTGTGCTCTAGCAGATTGCTGCGGATGCTGAAGTGCTGCCCCGTGGGAGTGCCAGTGTGTCGCTCGAGCAGGGAGTTGCTGTTCCCTCTCAAGATGACAGCATTCCTGCTGCCATCACTGTCACTTCCCCACTGCACTTGCCACCACCTGTAGCCCAGACTGCTGCCGCCCATGCAGAGTTGGCGCAGTCTGCAGCCAGGCCCTCCAGGCCCAGAGCTGGTCGAGGCCGTCCTTCAAGGGCATCTGCAGTCTCAGTTTGTGACAATCAGCTGCCTTCCACCAGCCTTGCTGCAGCCACTGGGGTCCCATTATGGAGGAGCAGTAGGGTGGGAAGGGGGGAAGTGCGCAAGGGAAGGAGATCACCCTCGAAGGGCAAAAAGTAGGAGGTGTGACAAAATGTTGTTAATTTTTTGATTAAAGGCCGAGGTTCGTGGTCAATTTTTTTTTAGTGTTTTGGACATTATCCCCAGTTTGTGAGAACCAGTTATGTTAATGACTGGATTTTTTGTGTTTCTTTCTATTAGTTTGTCATGAGGAAATGACACACACAGAGTTTGTAAAATAAATGCGTTTTTGTATTCAAAATGTACATGTTTGGTCTTTGCTATCATTGTTGCATTGGCCAGCTTAGGGGTTGTGGGTTGGTTTCATTCATGTTGTTCTCAATGGCAGAAGCCATTTCCTTAGCAGGGGCCTAGAAGCAGCCTGCTATCAGCTGTTGACAATGACCCTTCCAGTTTTTACATTATGTGCCTCCCTCCCACCTTGGTGCTGCTGATGATCATCCTCCTCATCTTCCTCCTCCTCTTCCTCCACCTTCTCTGGTGGTACTCCAAGGCCTGGTGGCATTGGCTGGGTCCTGAGGATTGCCAGGTTATGCAGCATACAGCACACAACAACGAAGTGGGAGATTCGCTCAGACGAGTACTGCAGGGCTCCTCCAGAATGGTCCAGACAGCGGAACCGTTGCTTGAGCAAACCGATTGTGTGCTCAATGATGTTCCTGGCTGCTTGATGGCTCTCGTTGTACCGCAGCTCAGCAGGGGTGTTGGGCATGTAAGATTTGCAAAATTTCTGCATTTCCCTGAAGGCTGTGATTAATAAACTGGACCCTGCGTGGACATTTTAAATCAAAAAGGGTACCCAAGATGGTGTCCGTGCCTCGTGGCAGAAAGCCTGTGAGATTTTGAAATGGACTCTGCAACGCAGACAGCTTGTGGATCGAAACCCAACCTGCTGTTTTCTGTGAAAAGAGACTTTATATTTTGAAACCAGACAGGACTCTGAATTATGCATCAGACCGAATTGGAGACAAATCTAAATTCAGTTTAGGCCTATAGTTAAGGCCATCAAGCAGTCTACATATATTATCGGAAACAGAGCAACAGAGCTATCGAGGCTGGACAGGCCCATCAAGGAACTTTCATGACAATACAAGTCAATTATCGGGCCTGTAGATGCGATTACCGGCCATCTAAAAAAACAGTTAGTATGGATTGCTACCATTACTTAAAATAGCCCGCCAAGATTAAGACAAAGAACTAACCTGGTTTGGCGCGCAGATAAGGGTTTTCAACAAGGGTATAATTGAAGGCCCCTGGGTAGCAATCGGTGTTCTTCATTGGTGGTGCGCTATGCTGTCCTGGTGCTGCTGCTCTTCGGCCCCTCGCCCTCATGGCTGCCGCTCTTTCCCCGTCCCACACTTACCCCCTGGCCTTTGCCCGTGCCCCTTTTCCCACTCCATCTGGAATCGCCCCGGCACCGGGTCGGGTGGACACGGACAATTCAGGCCAGGTGAGGCGGGACGCGATGAGGGGAGGGGGAAAGACCACCAGAGGGAAGGCCACCTGAGGAAGACCGGCTGAAGAAGACCAACTGAGGAGACAAACTGAGGAGAGGCTTCGAATTATCGGGCCTTCAACCTCAGCCGACCTTCGAATATCTGTACACCAAATCAATCTTTTGGCTGTCGACGAAGAATCATCCCTGCAAGGTAAAGTACCCAAACAGAGACTTTAACTTTGGGGTACTCAAACCTGGACAACGCCCTTGCAGTGCCCGGAGACCACGTGACGATGGCAGGCTCCAGAGAGCACCAAGAGCGAACCCCGAACCCAACCGCTGTTTTGAGTCTAACAAACCTTTTGATTGGTGAGCATGAAGTTCTGACCCCTCATAGCGTAACCTAGTTAGGTATAGGGGGTGGGATAAGGATAAGGGGATTGTTAAGATAATTGTTTTCCCTCGATGTGCCGTGTGTTCCCCATTCCCTGTATAAGTATATAGTTATTCTTCTTTTGTATTTTCGCCTGTAGAAAAGTGTACACTAGTAATTTTTCCATAAGATTGTATCAAGTTTTCCCTCTTCAATAAAATCTTGGGTTTTGTTTACATCCAACCAACTGTCTACTCGAGTCTTCTCTGTATCGCCGCCTTGTACCTAAGTCCAGTTTCTAGAACCCAGGGGCGTGGGAGCGATTCGAACCGCTCACAAAAACAGTCAGGGGCATAACTGACTGGGCGTACGCGCCAAACACCACCACATGCCACCCCCTACAGGCGTACTGTAGGGGGTGGTGGTGGGGTGGCGCGTACGCCCAGTCAGTTATGCCCCTGACTGTTTTTGTGAGCAGTTCGAATCGCTCCCACGCCCCTGGGTTCTAGACACCGGACTTAGGTACAGGCGGCGATACAGAAAAGACTCGATAGGTGGTTTGGTTGTAAGCAAAACCAGGATTTTTATTGAAAAGGAAATTACACAATGTTATGAAAAGTTACTCGTATAAAATTTACAGGCAAATACAAAATAACTATACTTATACAGGGAATGGGGAACACATGGCTCATCAAGGGAAAACAAACTATCTTAACAATCCTCTTATCCTTATCCCACCCCCTATACCTAACTAGATTAAGTTATGAGGGGCCAGAATTCATGCTCACCAATCCAAAGATCTGCTGAATTCAAAAGAACGGTGGGGTTTGGGTTCGCTCTTTGTGCTGTCTGGAGCCTGCCATCGTCATGTGGTCTCAGGGTGCTGCAAGGGCATTGTCCAGGTACAAGTACCCCAAAGTTAAAGTCTCTGCTTGGGTACTTTACCTTGCAGGGATGATGGTTCCTCTTCCTCGGCCGGCAGTTGGAGTTTGCATGAAGACAGTCGCAGGTCAGCTGGACTGAAGGCCCGATTATTTGAAGCTTTTCTTCAATCGTCTTTCCATTCGTCTTCTTCACCACCTCGCCTCGTCGCGTCCCGCCTGGCCTGGCCTGGTTTGTCCGTGTCCGCCTGGCGCAATGCCGGGCGTCCCTGATGGAATGGGGAAGGCACGGGCAGTATGCGCGGGACGGGGTAAGAGCAGTAGCCACGAGAGCGAGGGGCCGGAGCAGGAGCCGGGAGCAAGGGCAGAGAGCAGAGCTAAGAGAGAGATTGCTACCCGTGGCCTACAGTTACACTCCTTACGAAAACCCTTATCTGCGCGCCAAATCAGGTTGGTTCTTTGTCCCAATCTTGGCGGGCTAGTTTAAATAATTGTAGCGATTTCAACTAACTGTTTTTAGATGGCCGGTAATCGCACCTATTGGCCCGATTCCTGATTTGCTTTTGTTATTAATACATCTTAATCGGCCTGCCCAGCTTCGATGGCTTCCCTAAGCTGTTTCCGATTATTTATGCAAACAACTTGATGGCCTTAAGTATAGGCCTCACTGGTTTTGATCTGTCTCCGATTTGACTTAATGCATAATTCAAAGTCCTGTCTGCTTTCAAAACACAAAAGTCTCTCTTCACAGAAACTGCAGCCTGGGTTTCGATTTCCCAAAAAGCTGCTTGTGACACAGAGTCCAAGCTTTTAAAATCTTGCAGGCTTTTGGCCACGAGGTGCGCATGCCATCTTGGGTACCCCTTTTAATTAAAAATGTCCATGCAAGGTCCCTTTTCTTATTAATAACCTTTGGGGAAATGTAGAAATTTTGCGAATCTTACAGTACGGAGCAGTGTCATCAACCAGGTGCACAGTGGATATCCCTTATCCCCAAGAAGCCAACCACCTGGGTGATGCGGTGTCTGGAAAAGTTCTGCCACAGTAGTCTGGCGCAGGATGATTGCATTGTGGCTGCTAACAGGATAGTGGGCATTGACAGCGAGTATCAGCTGTCTGTAGTCACAGACCAACTGAACGTTTAAGGAATGGAACCCCTTTCAGTTGTGGAAATCCTCGGCATTCTCATGCAGAGCACGCAAAGCCACATGCATGCAGACAATGGCGCCCTGCACCATGGGGAAGCCTGCTATCCTAGCAAAGCCCATTGCACATAGTTGCTGCTTGTCCAGGGTCATGGGGAAAGAGATTTACTCTCATCTCCTTTTATAGAAGGCATTTGTGACCTGACGGATGCAGAAATGCACCGCGAACTGGGAGATATTGGCGATGTCCCCAGTAGCTGATTGAAATGGGCTGGTGGCATAAAAGTTCAGAGCCACTGTTATCTTCACTGCCACCAACAGAGACATCCTGCTCCTCAGTTGAGGCTGCAGATCTGGCTGAAGCAGGTGGCAGAGCTCAGTGACCACCTCCTTGCTGAAGCGCAGCCTTCGCAAACACTGCTCCACAGAAATATTAATGTAGGAGAATTGTTGGCGAAAAACCCTGGGAGGGTAAGGTATCCTCTACAGTGGCCTGTTGGCTCTCCTCCGTCTGGCCATGATTGCCACTCTCTCTCTGCGTCTCTGCACCCTCCGAATCTGCTGGCACAGGACGACGCCCCCAATCATTGCAGCCCCCATCGTATCTTGGCAATCAAAGTAATGAAGGTCAAAATCCAAAGTACCTGTAAAGTTATGGTCAGAAGCCAAAACTACTTCTCACAGCGTTGACTCAATGCAGAAGTCTCGCTTTCTCTCTCTCAAAATCTCTCTCTCTCTCAGAACGAGTGGTGCAAAAATGTCTACCACACAAAAAGCCAGGAAGAGGCCCCCTTTAAATAGCATCCCCCCAGCCCCACAGTGACTGGGAAGCATTCCAGTCTACCTGTCGTTGGTTGCGCCAGGCGGAAAGGATGGTGGCGCCACTCAATTTCCGTTCCAGAGTGCCACAAAGGCGTTGCACGCGCGAATGACACCAAGATCTGCATGTGCAGGAGATCGGGCGGTATTGTTTCGAGCCGTTGCAAAATGTCCGGTCAATTCCGCGAGAAGCGCAGATATCGCCTCGCCCGGGCGCTAGTTGCTTTGCGCTCCAATAGCGCCCTCTTTAGGCGCTAACGGGAGGCGCAAACCAACTGAATTTTTCCCCCTTACTCTTTATGCTTATCCTCATTTTCAAGTCTGTTTGCATCTTTTATTGTGTTCAGCTCTTCTCTGACTGCCCTCTTGCTGTTGAGGTGCTAAAAGAAGTTTTCACTGTTATGCATAGCCTCAGCTGTTAGACTTTTTCCAGGTCTCTTTCCTTTGCTGATCATCTTTTTAACATATTTCTGCTATTTCATGTATTCATCCCATTTGGCCACTTGCTACAGGACTTGTACATGCCATTTTTACTCTTTATTTAATTTTTGTTTTGTTTATTGATCCATTTAGGATCACATTTGTTTAGTCTGAGCTAGTTTGTTTTAGGAATGTATTTTTCTTACTGCCACTATGACCTCTATCTCCAATACATTTTCTAGGTCATTTATGAATACCAGATCAAAATGAGTATGAAGTCTTATGCCTTCCTTAACCAGAGCTGAGCAGCAGACCTGCGAGAGGCACAGGGTCAGCAAGAGGAGGATAAAAAGAGTGCGGAGAGGAGGCCTGGGACCGGAGCTGAGCGGTGGACCTGCGAGAGGCACAGAGTCAGCGAGAGGAGAGAGAGAAGTAAAAAGTAATCAGTGTGTGACATCACTAGAAAGCAGGTAAGTGCTTGGTTGGTGAGTATTTCTCGCTTTTTACCAAACTTAATTTTTTGTGGTTTATAGTTTCTAGGGTCTCTCTTGTGCAGTGGGAAGTACTGGTAAACAAGGGCCCTTGAGTATATCATTTAATTGTAGTGTAATTAGTGGTATTGATTTGATTTAAGTTAAGTTGAATTAATTAAAGGGTAAGCCATGCCAGCACAGTTCGGCCCCGTGGCATGCTCCTCCTGCACTATGTGGGGAATCAGGGACACTTCCTTTGTGTGGGAAGTGGATCCAGCTGCAGCTACTGACAGACCGCATTGCGGCGCTGGAGCTGTGAATGGATACATGCTGGAGATAGTCAAACCATAGGTAAAGGCTGCAGAGGCAGGAAGGGAATGGGTGACCACCAGGCAGAGTAGTAGTCACAGGCAGGTAGTGCAGGGGTCCCCTGTGGCCATCACCCTTTCAAACAGATATACCACTTTGGATATTGTTGCAAGGGATGGCTTATCGGGGGAAGGCAGAAGCAGCCAACTTCCTAGCACCATGGGTGGTTCTGCTGCACAGGACAGGAGGAAAAAAGGTGGGAGAGCTATAATGATAGCAGATTCTATTGTAAGAGGTATAGATAGGTGTTTCTGCAGCCGCAAACGAGACTACAGGATGGTATGTTATATCCCTGGTGCAAGGGTCAAGGATATCTCGGAGCGGCTGCAGGCAATTCTGGAGAGGGAGGGTGAACAGCCACTTGTCATGGCGCATATAGGTACCAATGATATAGGTAAAAAACAGGATGAGAACCTAAAAGCTGAATATAGGGAGTTAGGAGGTAAACTAAAAAATAGGACCTCAAAGGTAGTAATCTCAAGATTGCCACCAGTGCCACGTGCTAGTCAGAGTAGAAATTGAAGGATATTTCAGATGAATACGTGGCTAGAGGAATGGTGCAAGGGGGAGGGATTCAAATTCCTGGGACATTGGAACCGGTTCTGGGGGAGGTGGGACCAGTACAAACTGGACGGTTTGCACCTGGGTGGGACTGGAACCAATGTCCTATGGGGTGTGTTTGCTAGTGCTGTTGGGGATGGTTTAAACTAAAATGGCAGGGGGTTGGGAACCTGTGCAGGAAGACAGAGGAAGGCGAAGCAAGGATAGAAACAAAAGATAGGAAGGAGAAAAGCAAAAGTGGATGGCAGAGAAATCAAGGGTGTAAATCAAACAGGGCCACAGTAAATAATAATTCTAAAAGGAACATGAGTGTTAAAAAGTCAAGCCTGAAGACTTTGGCCTAGAAATTGGGTTGGTAGCGCCGGCGCTGAGTGCCTAAAGAGACCTAGAATTGGGGCGAAGCCCTATGTTGGGGCGAACCCTATGAGGATAGCGCCGACTCAGAAATTGACTATACATTTAGCGCCTGCGCTAAGTGTTTGCGCGCGCCCACGAGCGCAAGCAGCTCATGACGTCATTTCAGTGTGCAACGCCTTTTAGGAGCGCCTGAGCGCATATTGGGTGGCGCCCGGAGCCTTAGCGCCCAGCGCTATTAGTGACAGTTCGAGGGAGGGCTAACAGGCCCTTCTCAGAGTAGGGGGGCGCTATTTAAAGGGGACAGCTTCAGTGCAGAATCTTCTGCCAATTGGCCTGCTCATTGCGCTCGCTGCTAGAGAGAGTTGGCGAGCTAATGTGGAGCGGAGTTCTGGGATTTGAGCTTTACAGTACTTGGGACCTTCAACCCTGTCCAAAGCACTTGCACCACTACACCTAAAAGCCTTTTGACCAACTGGCATCTGAATGGGAGCTTGTTTGGACGGCGACGGCCTCATCGCCCAAAACTGTGAAGGGGCAGAGAGGCGGCGGGAGAGAGTGCCGGGATTGGCCAGAAGGAGGAGGGGTAATGGAGGTCGGCCAATCCGACGGGATGCTGCGAGGGTCTTTAGGCAGCAGGTGACAAGCCTTGACATGTCGGAGGAGCAGTGTTTGGGAAGGCTCTGAATCTGGAGGGACATTGTTACTGATCTGTGCCACCTGCTTGGTCAGGATCTGCAGCCGCGTGAATGCTGCAGAACCTCTCTGTCCATGATGGCTACACTGACTGATGGCCTCCATTTTTATGCCAACGGATCCTTTCAGTCAGCCATTGGGGACAATGCGACTGTCGCTCAGGCTGCAGTCCGCTGTTGCATCCGGTAAGTGACAGATGCCCTTTATAGGTGAACGCGTCCATTCATTACCTTCCCTTGGACCCTGCACAAGCAGGTGGAGGAGGAGGAGTATGAGGAGGAGGAGGAGGAGGAAGAGCAGGCGGAGGAGGAGGAAGAGGAAGATGGAAGGGCTGCTGAAAGTGGAAGGGCCATACGTCAGAGGCTCCTCTGGACTCGTATCGACACCCCTGTGGCGGAATGATGAGAGTCTTAACTCATGCGCACTTTGGATGTTTGAGGGCCTCTGCGTGCCAGCATCACTGAAAGTAGTCACATTCACCAAGCAACATTGAAACCTCTGTTTATTGACACAAAAGTCTTTCATTACAGCTAAACAACGTAATGTGAGCAGAAACCATAACTTTCAAAACAACTGTGACCTGTTCGGCAAAGCCGCAAAACTCAACAAACCTTCTGCAACTATAACAGCAGGTGAGGGTGTCCTTGAATTTGGACAAACAAACGTCTCAGCACCTTCCTCTACAACTGGCCCCTTGAAGGAGAACGACTTCTCTTTCGCGCCCGGCCCCTTCCCTCCCTGCTGCTCCTACGTAATTGCACCCCAGTGGCGGGCTCAAGGCTGGGGGACGCTTGCTGACTGTCTGGAAGCGCAGAAGCCCCTGAGGTACGGCCTGGCCGACCTCTGGGCTTGGAGGGTGCGGACGCAGGATGCTTGATGTGAGCATGGCTGGAAATAGTGTGGCCTGCAGGTGGTGGCAGCTGCAATGCAGGCATCCCAGCGCTGGCATGTGCAATGGTCTCCTGAAGAGAGAGGACACCTGCACCATGGTTGGACAACACACTGGCTATCTGGGGGGAGCGGCTCGGCTCATCCGCCACAATCGCAGGCGCCACGGATTCCTGGCCTTGTACGGGAGTGGAAGGGCCCGGGGTGATCCTATCTGATGCAGAGAGGGTGGCTGCAGTGAGAGATCGCGTTGCGTCAATCTGGCTGTGGAGGAGCCCAGCAAGTGACTGCGTGGCCACAGTGAGGACCTGTGTGCCAGGTGCCAGTGCCTTGGAGAATGCCTGGACAGTTCTTCCCATGGCTTCGGACAAGGCAGGAGCCGACCGCTCCACTGCCTCGGACAAGCCCTGCACAGACCTTTCCAGGGATTGTCCGAAGCCCTGAACAGTCCTTTCCATTGCTGACTCAAAGCCGTGGACAGTCCTCTTCATTGTTGGGCCGAAGCCCTGAATAGTCCTGTCCATTGTGGCCCCGAAGCCCTGGATAGACCTGTCCATTGTTTCCCTGAACACCTGTAGAGTCCTCTCCATTGTTGCCCCAAAGCCCTGCAGAGTCCTCTCCATTGTTGCCCCGTAGTCCAACATACTCCTAGCCAATGAATCTATTGACTCAGGCATCTTCTCCACTGCAGCCATCAGCTCCGTGTGTCTGACCCGGGCCTGTTTGCTCATCTCTGCCAGGCGACGGACCTCATCTGCACTCTGTGCAGCAGTCATGACGACCTGCCTTGCCCTGCAGGGAGACGGTGGCCGAACTTGCCTATCCCCCCTGCGTTGCTCCATGCCGCTTGGTCCGGCAACTGGTTCATCCTCAGAGCCACCCCCCTTCCCCTCCAGGGGACTACTATCCCCAGTCTGCAGATGTCTCCACTCCCCGGATTCTGCAATGGCTGGTCCGGATTCCTCCTGGTCCTCGCCTCCGGTGGCACTGGCACTGGCAGCTTCAGCGCGTTGAGCCCGAGTTGGTGCTGCTTCATCTGAAAGTGGGAGGTGGAAGAGTGGCTTTAGCAAAAGGACAGGTTTGCTGAAAGGCATGCCAGATTGCGGCAAGGCTCTGACATGGCTGCACACTGAGGATGCATGCTGGCGGGGGGACCAAGTGGAAGGCAACAGGTGGAAAAGGTGAGAGTCTTACCCTCGCTTTCGGTAATGGGGTTGGCAGATGCAGTGATCACTGGACCAGACAGACGTCCTCCAAGTATCTGGTGCACTCTCTCCTCCAGATCCGTGAGAGTGACCACTTGTGCAGGTCCGCCACCGGTTCGACACTGCTCCTTTCTAATCTGCGCCATCTTGGACTGCAGGGGAAAAAAGGGGAGGTTCTGTTACATGAGGCCTTGAGACCTCATCGCGTGCCCCCCATGGTGCAAGAGCCCTTACATGAGGCCTTGAGACATCTGTCCATGTGTGTGGCCAGAAAGGGCCATGGGTGCATACTGACAGATGGCCATTGGCGCATCATTGCAGCAGGGTGCCCGAAGTCAGCTGCAGATGGAGGGAAGCACAAGTTTGGTAAACCATCGCTCACCCTAACGATCCGTGTGAGGTCGTTGAATTTCTTCCTGCACTGAACAGGGGTCCTGGTCGCCATGCTGCTGGAATTCACCCTCACAGCAACCTCCCTCCAAGATCGTCGATAAGCCTTCTGATTTGGCCTCTTGCCATTATCCGGATACAGGACCTCTCGACGGTGTTCAACTGCAGCCACCAAGTGGTCCAGAGCCTCAGTGCTGAAGCGCTCTGCTCTCTGCCTAACCTTCTCCATAATGCACAAGTTTCGAACGCCAGACAAGGGCGAGCGCCGAATCTGAGGCCTACAGGGCGTTGGGTGTTGAAGCTCAGTCTGACTGACCCACCCCTTTAAGAGCCGGCCGGCGCCTGTAGGTCTCGTGCTTTCCCGTAATTGAGTTCACCTGCGCTGCGCCCGTCCGCGTCGAAATTGAGTAGCGCCTGACCTTTTGTGCCTTAAGAGCACCGTGCAACGGCTGATTTAGTGCCTCAATCCCCTTTGGGGGCGATGCAACCCAATATCGCGCCAGGCGGCGATAATTTTCGTCTGGCTATAAACTTTGCACATCGCCAGTTCTAACGCCTCAAGCGGGGCTATACCCAATTTCTAGGCCTCTGTGCCTTAATGCGAGGAGCAGTCATAATAAGGTGGATGAATTAGCTGCACAAATAGATGTAAATGGTTATGATATAATTGGGATTACAGAGACATGGTTCCAGGATGACCAAGTCTGGGAATTCAACATCCAGGGGTATTCAATATTCAGGAAGGACAGGAAAAAAGGAAAAGGAGGTGGGGTAGCATTGCTGGTTAAAGAGGAGAGTAACACAATAGTAAGGAAGGATATTAGCTCTGATGATGTGGAATCTGTATGGGCAGAACTGAGAAGTACCAAGGGGCAGAAAACGTTAGTGGGAGTTGTATACAGACCACCAAACAGTAATGCTGTGATTGGGGATGGCATTAAATGGGAAATTAGAGACGCGTGCAATAAGGTCACAGCAGTTATCATGGGTGACTTTAATCTACGTATATATTGGGCTAACCAAATTAGGAACAATACTGTGGAGAAGGAATTCCTAGCATGTATACAGGATGGTTTCCTGGACCAATATGTCAAGGAACCAACTAGAGATCAGGCCATCTTAGACTGGGTATTATGCAATGAGAAAGGATTAATTAGCAATCTTGTTTTACGAGGCCCCTTGGGGAGGAGCAATCATAATATGATAAAATAGAGAGTGAAGTAGTTCACTCAGAGACTAGTGTCCTGAATTTAAATAAAGGAAACTATGATGATATGAGGCACGAGTTGGCTAGGATGGATTGGGGAACGTTACTTAAAGTGTTGACGGTAAATAGGCAATGGCAAACATTTAAAGATCGCATGGATGAACTACAGAATTTGTTCATCCCTGTTTGGCATAAACATAAAACAAAAAAGGTGACTCAACTGTGACTAACAAGGGAAATTAGGGATAGCATAAGATCAAAGGAGAGGACATATAATTTGTCCAGCAAAAACAGCAACACTGAGGATTGGGAGCAGTTTAGCATCCAGCAAAGGAGGACAAAAGGATTAATTAAGAGGGGAAAGTAGATTATGAGAGTAAGCTTTCAGGGAACATAAAAACTGACTGTAAAAGCTTCTATAGATATGTGAAGAGAAAATGATTAGTGAACTCAAGCGAAGTCCCTTGCAGTAAGAATCAGGGGAATTTATAATGGGCAACAAAGAAATGGCAGACCAATTAAATAGACACTTTTGTTCTGTCTTCACAAAGGAGGACACAAATAACCTCCCAGAGATGTTGGGGATCATAGGGTCTAATGAGAGGGAGGAATTGTTAGAAATCAGTATTTGTAGGGAAATGGTGTTAGGGAAATTGAAGGGATTGAAGGCCGATAAATCCCCAGGGCCTGATAATCTACATCCTAGGGTACTTAAGGAAGTGGCCCTAGAGATAGTAGATGCAGTGCTGGTCATCTTCCAAAATTCTATAGACTCTGCAACAGTTCCCATGGATTGGAGGATAGCTAATGTAACCCCATTATTTAAAAAAGGTGGTAGAGAGAAAACAGGGAATTATAAACCGGTAAGTCTGACATTGGTAGTGGGGAAAATGCTAGAGTCCATTATAAAAGATGTAATAGCAGAGTGATACGCTTATCAATTAATCCATAAAAAGCAATGAATTAGGATGGTAATGAAAAGGTTTTTATTAACTAAAGAACAGAGCATGCCTCTCGTGGATGACTGGTTCCAGGAAGGAAGTGGGTTGCCGAGCAGCCACCTTTATACCAGGTCATGTAGGTGGAGCCATAGGTGGAGCCAGCTGAGGCATGCATTGGTACACAGTGAGTAGCAAGGAGTAACAATGTGTAATAACGATAACAGTAGTGAACAACAGTGAACAACAATGAAAACGATAACAGTGGTTTACCACATTCACCCCTTGTTTAAAATTGAGTCCGGCGGGGTGAAGTGTACTAAAGATTCGTGTAGGTAAGTCTATCAGGAGGCCTTGTATGCCGTCCTGATCGTCGTAGCAGCAGCGGCGGTTGTGCAGTATCCAACATCGAATCTGGTGTCTGAGTGGTCTACGAAGTGTCCTGGGGCTCCGGCATGCCATCTATAGGGGTTGGGTTGGGAGTAGTGGTGGAGAATAACGGTGGTGATTCAGGGGTGCCTGAGGGTGCGAGGTCTCGTATGGAGACCGTGTCCTCCCGCCCGTCTGGGTATGCCACGTAGGCATACTGGGGGTTGGCGTGTAGGAGGTTCACCCTCTCGACCAGGGGGTCCATTTTATGGGTCCTCACGTGCCTCCGCAGTAGGACGGGCCCAGGAGAAGTCAGCCATTTCAGTAGCGAGGTTCCCGATGTGGACTTCCTGGGGAAAACGAACATTTGCTCATGAGGGGTGGCATTAGTGGCAGTACAAAGCAGTGACCGGATGGAGTGGAGCGCCGCAGGGAAGACCTCCTGCCAGCGAGAGGTCGGAAGGCCCTTAGATTTTAAGGCTAAGAGGACGGCCTTCCAAACCATCGCGTTCTCCCTTTCCACCTGGCCGTTCCCCCGGGGGTTGTAGCTGGTGGTCCTGCTCGTAGCAATACCTCTCGCGAGCAGGTACTGACGAAGTTCGTCGCTCGTGAAAGATGAGCCCCGGTCGCTATGTATATAGCTAGGGAACCCGAACAAGGCGAAGAGGTCATTCAGACATTTGATGACCGTGGTACTGGTCATGTCTGGGCAAGGGATGGCAAAAGGGAAATGGGAGTACTCATCAACTATGTTAAGGAAGTACACGTTGTGGTCAGAGGAAGGGAGAGGCCCCTTAAAGTCGATGCTCAAGCGCGCGAAGGGGCGAGTGGCCTTGATCAGGCGTGCTCTGTCTGGCCTATAAAAATGCGGTTTGCATTCGGCACAGATTTGGCAGTTCCTGGTCATAGTCCTGACCTCCTCGATGCAGTAGGGCAGGTTGCGGGCCTTAATGAAATGGCAGAATCTGGTGACCCCGGGGTGGCAGAGGTCATTGTGGAGGGACTGCAGTCTAGCAACTTGCGCGTTGGCGCATGTACCTCGTGATAGAGCATCTGGGGGCTCATTGAGTTTCCCGGGCCGGTACAAGATATCGTACTTGTAGGTGGAGAGTTCAATTCTCCACCTCAAGATCTTGTCGTTCTTGATTTTGCCCTTCCGCTTATTATTGAACATAAAAGCAACTGAACGCTGGTCAGTGAGAAGGGTAAATCGTTTTCCGGCCAGGTAATGCCTCCAGTGTCGCACCGCTTCCACAATAGCCTGGGCCTCCTTTTCGACAGAGGAGTGTCGAATCTCGGGGTCCTGGAGGGTCCTTGAGAAAAAGGCCACGGGTCTCCCCGCCTGGTTAAGGGTTGCCGCTAGGGCGAAGTCGGATGCATCGCTCTCCACTTGAAAAGGGATGGACTCATCCACTGCGTGCATTGTGGCCTTCGCAATATCACTCTTAATAAGAGTGAAGGCTGCACACGCCTCAGATGTCAGGGGGAAGGAGGTGGACTTGATGAGGGGTCTGGCTTTGTCCGCATAGTTGGGCACCCACTGAGCATAGTAAGAGAAAAACCCCAGGCATCTCTTCAGTGCTTTTTGGCAGTGGGGGAGGGGGGAGCTCCATAAGGGGGCGCATTCTGTCGGGGTCGGGGCCGATGACTCTGTTCTCCACTACGCAGCCGAGAATGGCAAGGCGCGTGGTGCGAAACATACATTTCTCCTTATTGTATGTTAAATTCAGCCGCTGGGCCGTACGGAGGAATTTCTCTAGATTAACGTCATGGCCCTGCTGGTCGTGGCCGCAGATGGTGACGTTATCCAGATAGGGAAAAGTGGCCTGCAGCGCGTTCTGGTCAACCATCCGGTCCATCTCCCTTTGGAAGACCGAAACCCCGTTGGTGACGCCGAAGGGAACCCTAAGGAAGTGGTAGAGGTGGCCGTTTGCCTCGAAGGCAGTATACTGGCGGTCCTCAGGGCGGATAGGGAGTTGGTGGTATGCTGACTTAAGGTCAATGGTGGAGAATACCCTGTATTGCGCAATCTGATTGACCATATCAGATATGCGGGGAAGGGGGTACGCGTCCAGCTGAGTGTACCGGTTTATGGTTTGGCTGTAGTCAATGACCAAGCAGTTTTTATTGCCAGTCTTAACGACTACAACCTGTGCTCGCCAGGGGCTGGTACTCCCTTCGATAATGCCCTCCTTCAGGAGCCGCTCCACCTCAGAGCTAATAAAAGCTCTGTCCCCGGCGCTGTACCGCCTGCTCTTGGTAGCGATGGGTTTACAGTCGCGGGTGAGGTTAGCGAACAAGGGAGGGGGGAGACTTTGAGTGTGGAAAGACTGCAAATGGTGCGCGGCGGGCGATTTAAAAGCTGTTGGTTGCAGACTGTGAGTGGGGGGAGGGGTCCACCGTATGCCAATGTGACACTTTTAAGGTGGCACTGAAAATCCAACCCTAGCAGAACGGCAGCGCAAAGACGGGGCAGGACAAGAAGTTTAAAATTTTTATATTCCGTGCCCCTAACCGAAAGGGTCACCACACAGTAGCCGCCGACGTCCGTCGAATTGGACTTGGACGCCATAGAAATCCGATGGCGCGTTGGCAGGACTGTGAGGGTGTGGCTACGCACCGTGTCAGGGTGAATAAAACTCTCAGTGCTCCCGCTGTCAAACAGGCAAGTAGTGGCGCGGCCGTTTACCGTAATGTCCATCATGGGCCTGGACAGATGATGAGGGAGAGCTTGATCCAGCGTAACGGAGGCCAGTGTATGGCTGAGTGAGCCGATGTGGTCGTCAGACGAGACGGTGGTCGAGTCCGGAGACAAAATGGCGGTTGAGTGCGGCGGGCAAAATGGCGGCGGCCATGATTCCGATCCCCACGCGGCCGGAGGTGCACAAAATGGCGGATAAGATGGCTGCCCCCACGGTTCACACGCGGCGCTGCTGGCGTTCGCGGGTTTCCCTCTGCAGGCGTTGGCGTAATGGCCTTTCTTCCCGCAGCCAGAGCAGGTAGCGGTCTTCGCCGGGCAGCGCGCTCTAGGGTGTTTTAACTGACCACAGAAATAGCATTTTTGGGCCTGGTTACGGGACATCGCTGCAGTAGTTGGTACCGGGGGCGGCAGTCCCAGTTGATTTCGGGACATCGCTGCAGTAGTTGGTACCGGGGGCGGCGGTCCCATGTCCCAAGGTCGCGATGACCATGGCGCGGCACCGTTACGTGAGTATGCTTCGAGGTTTCGGTGGGCCGCATCTAATGAGAGTGCGAGGGCTACGCCCATCTTCAGGTCGAGCTCCTTGCTTTCAAGCAGTCTCTGCCGGGAGTAGTCGGACTGGAGGCCCTTAACGAAGGCATCACAGATAAGTCCCTCCGCGTGCGCCGCAGCCGATACCGCCTTACAGTCGCAGTCCCTGCAGAGTGTCTGTAACGCCCGTAAAAATGCCTCTACCGATTCCCCCGGTTGCTGCCTGCGGGATCCCAGGAGGTGTCTGGCGTAAATCGTATTCACTGGGTGCGTGTATTGCCCTTTTAGCAGGTCGAGAGCCGCGGTGTACGTAGTAGCGTCCCGGGTGAGTGTATATACTTGAGGGCTCACCTGGGTGGTCAGAACTTTTAATTTGTTCTCCTCCGATATCACGGCGGAGGCTTCTAGGGAGGATTCAAAACAGCTCAGCCAGTGTTCAAAATTGGTAGCTGAACCCGCCGCTTGAGGGTCGAGGTCCAGGCATGCTGGTCTAAGGGCTCGCAGCAACGCTTGCTGTTGTTGCTGTTGCTGCTGCTCAGGTCCCGACATTTTAATTAGTTAATAAAATTGATACGCTTATCAATTAATCCATAAAAAGCGATGAATTAGGATGGTAATGAAAAGATTTTTATTAACTAAAGAACAGAGCATGCCTCTCGTGGATGACTGGTTCCAGGAAGGAAGTGGGTTGCCGAGCAGCCACCTTTATACCAGGTCATGTAGGTGGAGCCATGGGTGGAGCCAGCTGAGGCATGCATTGGTACACAGTGAGTAGCAAGAGGTAACAATGTGTAATAACGATAACAGTAGTGAACAACAGTGAACAACAGTGAAAACGATAACAGTGGTTTACCACACAGAGCACTTGGAAAACAGTGACAGGATCGGACAAAGTCAACATGGATTTACAAAAGGTAAATCATGCTTGACTAATCTACTGGAATTTTTTGAGGATGTGACTCGTAGAATAGATAAGGGAGAACCAGTGGATGTGATGTATTTGGACTTTCAGAAGGCTTTCGATAAGGTCCCGCATAAGAGATTAGCATGCAAGGTTAAAGCACACAGGATTGGGGGTAAGTTACTGACTTGGATCGACAACTGGTTGGCAGACAGGAAGCAAAGAGTTGGAATAAATGGGTCTTTATCCAAGTGGCAGGCAGTGACTAGTGGGGTACCGCAGGGATCGGTGCTAGGACTCCAGCTGTTCACAATATATATAAATAATCTAGACGAGGGAACTAGATGTAATATCTCCAAGTTTGCAGACGACACAAAGCTGCATGGGCATGTGTGCTGTGCGGAGGATGCAGTGAAACTCCAGTATGATTTGGACAGGCTGGGTGATTTGGCAGATGCATAGCAAATGCAGTATAATGTGGATAAATGCAAGGCTATCCACTATGGTGGCAAAAACAGGAAGACAGATTATTAATTGAACGTCAATAGATTGGGAAAAGGGGAAGTGCAACGAGACCTGAGTGTCATTGTGCACCAGTCGCTGAAGGTAAGCATGCAGGTGCAGCAGGCGGTTAAGAAGGCAAATGGTATGTTGGCCTTCATAGCAAGAGGATTCGAGTGCAGGAGCAAGGATGTCTTGCTACAGTTGTACAGGGCCTTGTTGAGACCACACCTTGAGTATTGGCCCAGAACTTGATGTCGGGGGCTTGCTGCGCGTGCAGAGGAAACCCAAGACGCACGCGCTGCCCCCTACAGCGCACGCGCTAGCCTCTTCACCTCTTGGGTTAGAGGAGAGGAAATGCCGGTTTTCAGCGCATGTGTTGTGCATGCTGAAAACCGGCATTTCCTCCGGCCAGACGCGTGAGTACCCCTTCCGTACTCACGCGTTTGGGGAGGAATTACTGCCCCATTGTGTGCAGTTTTGGTCACCTTATCAGGGGAAGGACGTTCTTGCCATGGAGAGAGTGCAGCGAAGATTCACCAGACTGATACCTGGGATAGCAGGAATGACGTATGAGGAGAGATTGGGTCGATTAGGCTTATATTCGCTAGAGTTTAGAAGAATGAGAGGGGATCTCATTGAAACTTATAAAATTCTAACAGGACTAGACAGACTAGCTGCAGGAAGGTTGGTCCCGATGGCGGGGGAGTCCAGAACCAGGGTTCACTGTCTAAGGATAAGGGGGAAGCCATTTAGGACTGAGATGAGGAGGAATTTCTTTACCCAGAGAGTGGTGAACCTCTGGAATTCTCTACCACAAAAGGCAGTTGAGGCCAATTCATTAAATATATTCAAGAAGGAGTTAGATATATTTCTTAAGGCTAAAGGGATCAAGGGACATGGGGAGAAAGCAGGGACAGGTTACTGAATTTGTTTGATCAGCCATGATTTCATTAAATGGCGTAACTGGCTCGAGGGGCCAAATGGCCTACTCCTGCTCCTATCTTCTATGTTTCTATGTTAACGCATTGGGTCAAGAAACAGTCATGCACTAAACTATATCTTTCAAATGTGACTACAAACAACTTGGTTTTTCTATGTTTATATCTGGTTGAATAAAATCTCCCATTCAAATAAATTTCCTGTTCTCGCATACCTTGCCGATCTCTTCATGGAACAGAGAAAGCAAAGGAATGTTATTAGGAAGCAGTACATATACCACATTAAAACATTTAAACAGAGCTATTATATTAAAATAATAATCCCTGGCTTCTTTTCTCTACTACCAACCATATCCTTAAATCCCTGACCTTCACCCTACTATCTTACCCCTCCCCATTCATACCATTCCCACTGGCCAATGTGGCTCTGTCTACCTGTGCATTTCCCTCCCCCACCCCCTCAACACACTTTTGGCAGCTGTTATTCAGCCACCTAAGCCCCACACTCTGGAATCCCTCTGCCTTGTCACCTCCCTCTCCTTCCTTAAGACCCAGCTTAAAACACCCTTTTTTTTGTCCAAGATTTTGTGGCCTTCAGACATGAAACTATGAGGGCTATTGTCCGTGACAAAAAGTTAGATAAATCGCCATTCTATTAGAAATACGTAATTTATTATGCAACAAGTTTGGAGAACCATCTATTTAAGTATTATTTTAGTCTCTAACGAGGGGGAGAAATTCAGTATCGCCCCATTTGAGGCGCAAATATCGGCCGGGTGCAAAGATTAGCGCCTGACGCTAATTATCACCTCCGGCTGCAAACTTGGCTTTTATCGCCCCTGGAGGTGATTGGAGCGCTAAATCAGGCGCTTCACACCTGTCTTAAGGCGCAAAGGCCGATGAGCGAGGCGTTACCTCAGAGCGCTGGCGAAGCTCATGTGATGTGAGTCAGCAATGGAACACAGACACAATGGCGCCGGCCAGTTCTTAAAGGGGTGGGTCAATCTTGCTCTCCAGCCACATCCTGCTCACTGCAACCTTGAATCTCGGCCTGTACATCAATTCTGCTGGAAAGAACAATGGAGAGGCCCAGGGAAAGAGCTCAGAGTGCAGCCCCCAAAGTCTCTTCTAAATTGATGCAAGGAAGGTCAAATCAAAATGAACCTGCAAAGTGCTGCTCCATACCCAAAACTCCTTCACACAGCGTTGAATCTCTCCAGAAGTCTCTCTCTCTCTCAGAATGCGTGGTGCAAAAATATCACCAACAAAAAAAGGCAGGAAGTGGTCGCCTTTAAAGAGTGCTCCACCAGTCCCTTCCTGACTGCAAAGCGCTCCCCTCAACCTGTCGTTGCTAGCGGCAAGCGGTAAGGCAGGGGGCGCCACTCAATATCCGGTCCGGGGCACTACCGGGGCGTTGCACACTCGACTGACATCACGATCTGCCGGCGCAGGAGATCGTGGCGGTAGTGTTTAGCGCTGCTGCAAAATGTCTAGTTAATTTTGTGAGCGGCGCAAACATCGCCGCGCACGGGTACTAGTTGCTTTGCGCCCTCTTAAGGTGCTAACGGGAGGCGCAACCCAACTACATTTTTTCCCCCCTTAATTCTATACTGTTGTGGGGAAGACACATCAGAACGTTTCTTGATGTCCCATTCCAAATCAGTGACAAACCTTATCAAGTTTCACTATTTTCTACATGTCTGCAGGGCTTTTCTGTTACACAGCAGAAACATCCCAGGTTTGATCCCTGTTCTGTTCTATAAGATGACCTCAGTGCATGTGATGAGCTTGGCAAGTGAGGAGAACTAGGCAGCGAATCGTCAACATTGATCAGTGACCCCTGCTCGGAAGTACACGTTTGTGGTTGTCAGATGAGGACACGATTGATTAATTTGTGATGCACACAGCTTGCCAAAAGTCACTGTCAAGGCTTACACACTGCTGGCTCCCATAGAACTGTACCACAACAAGGAGACAGTGCCTTCAGGATATGAGTAAATTGGGGTAAAACAGCAGAAAATATTAAACATGGCTGAGATGTGACAGCTTGGGAAAAATGAGATGTTTTCAAATCATGCCTCTACATCTTTGGACTGAATTTTGCTGGTGCTCTGAGTGCGGGTTTGGAGGCGGGTCCCTCTCAAAATTGAAATGATTGACAGTGGGCTGGGAACCCACTGTGAACCCGCCCCCATGTAAGTTTCCAGAGTGTCGGGTCAGCGATTTCAGAACAGACCCGACACCAAGCGACGGAGGAGGCATTTAAGATACTTAACTGCTTGTTTAGTGTTTGTTTACTACTACTTTGCCAGCCTTTTTCTATTTTACCACATTTTTAGCGGAGTTTACGTCGTTCAAAGGTCACGTCAGGTAAGTAGGTCGGGTTGGTACCTGGAATGGCAGGAATAACGTATGAGGAGAGATTGGGCTTGTACTTGCTGGAGTTTAGAAGAATGAGAGTGGATCTCATTGAAACCTATAAAATTCTGTCAGGACTGGACAGACTGGATGCAGGAAGGATGTTCCCGATGGCGGGGGAGCCCAGAACCAGGGGTCACAGTCTAAGGATAAGGGGTAAGCCATTTAGGACAGAAATGAGGAGGAATTTCTTCACCCAGAGAGAGGTGAACCTGTGGAATTCTTTACCACAAAAGGCAGTGGATGCCAATTCATTAAATATATTCAAGAAGGAGTTGGATATATTTCTTAAGGCTAAAGGGATCAAGGGATATGGGGAGAAGGCAGGGACAGGGTACTGAATTTGGATGATCGGCCATGATCTCATTGAATGGCAGAGCAGGCTCGAGAGGCCAAATGGCCTACTCCTGCACCTATCTTCTATGTTCTCTATGTCTCCACATTGCTGTGAATAGATGACAGCTGCGAAAGTGGTATGAAAGCTACCATTTCACAGCTGGTTACTTTCCAATGTCAGAAGCTTCAGCCTTAAGGACATGGAAGACACTTTTGAGCTGTATGCAGTTTGGAAGTGTTTGGAGTAAACTCTCTATCCAACGTCACCTCCTTGGAGCAAACTCTCACTATTGACAGATCGCTTCTGTCATCTCAACTTTAGCTGCCATCTATTCCAGCAACATCGGTGCCCTTGAAAAAAGCTCACTTTGGTCCTCTGAATCCCTCCACGATCAGCCCCAACACCAACATCACCAGGCACACTAACAACAACACCAAATTTCTCTGCAATCATCTGATGCTGCACAGGACACAGGGCATCAGAACCCGGCCACATTGCTGCCCGGGAGTCCAGCGATGACATCACCATGGCCAGATTTACTTCACTTGATGCTCTACACCCTGGCTGCCACATGATGCGCCAGGTTAACACCACCCCACACCAGCACCATAAAGCATTCCTACAAAGTCCAAGCTATTCTTTTCACACTCGTCACCATTGCGGGGGATACCGTTATGTCTCACCATTCACTGCAACTCACTAAGACACTTCCAAGGGTGAGCACAGATCTGTACAATGAGGCAAAGTGTTGAAAATAAATATTTCAATGTTTGACAACACATTAACAGAAAATTCACATAAACATTGCATAAAACACCCAAGTGCCTACCCTTGTGTATTATTAGTTGGTATGATTGCACTAGGATTTGGGTGAGTGTGAGGGGTGGCTAGTGAGGTGGGGAAGTGATAATGTAGATAGAGAGGTATGGGTGGAGTTGCAAGGTAAGTTGGTGTGAGTAAGGATGTGCAGGAGTAGGGTAGGGAAGGCAGAGTGATGGGGATGTGATTAGCGGCACAGCAGGACAAGGTTGAGTGTGGTTTTGCAGTAATGTTCCATGATCTACTGAGATCATTGAAAGGTTTGTGTCACTGCAGCCAGGTACTTCTAATGACATCCCTGCTTTTGCCCTCCTGTGCAACGTGCAACCAGGCTGCGTTGGTGTCTTGGAGAGGTCTCTTCTGGTATTGGAAGGGAAGAGAACCTCCCTGCGTGCTGTGACTCCCTCCATAAACATATGAAGGGAGTCATGCGAGAGCCTGGGTGCAGCCATGCACCTCTGTGCAGTGCTTGTCAGTGTTTGCAGCACCTCAATGCTGCAATGACAACACAACTGTCAAAATGAATGTAGCCATGGTCCCTTTAAGGAAACCGGCTGATGATGCATCATCAAATGATGTCATCAGGCCCGCTTCCTTTTTACAGAGCGGCTGCAGCCGGGAAAATGACTGGAACCCGCCAACCATCTCTCCCGCTGTGATCCCGCCTCCGCTGGTGAAATCGCGGCCAATAACTACAATTTAATATTTTTGTGCAAGGGCTATTAAACTGTGCTGAAGACAAAGAATTTATGATTCTTATAGCATAAGACTACCTTTCGCAATAAGAAAAACAACAAAAAGCACTAAAGTAAATACAATATGGGAACAATTGACAGATTATTTTTCTACCTGATTTGAAAACAAAAGCAATTAGTCACATCATATTTGCTAGCCTCAGATTATTACTTATCTTGGGTACACAGTCCTCACTAAATGCTCAACATTAATTTCAACTTCCCAAATCAACAATTATTGATCTGTTTTTTTACCCATCATATAGAACATATAATATTGTTAATTAACTCACAAGTTAATACTGTCCAATCTGAATGGCCCCAAAAGGCCACAAGCATGACATTCTGGTATAAATATGAATACTTTCCCCATTGGGTGTACCAGCCGTTTAGCGGATTCCCAAGTTGGGGCCGTGGAAAGTCCAGCCTCGGCGACCTCTCCCCTGCTCACACCCTCACTGTGATGCAGGTGACCTTGTTTGGGGCCAGGCAAAGGTTCTGCCCTTGACAAAAGCCAATGGAAACTGGTGGGTAGGCGGGAACTCATGTGATCCAAGAGCCAGCATAATTCCTGGCCCTTCCGCTGCAGTCCCACTGGACTTAGGACAGAAGTGCATTGAGTGGGCGGCAAATTTTTAGCTGCCATGCCTTCTGTGTTAATGGAGGTAACAGAAAATCATAAGTATTGATATTTCTGCTGAACTTCAGAGGTATAGAATCACAGTGGCCGCAATTTTGCCGGTGCTCAGAGAGGCAGGTCAGAGTTTAAATTCCTATTGATTGACGGCAGGTCCCGAACCCACCGTCAACCCACCTCCAAACAGCTTTCCCAAGTGTCGGGTCTCTGATTTGCGAATGGACCCAACACCTAGCGGCGGGAAACGGATTAAAGGCAATTACCTGCCTATTAACAGGCACTTGTCAGACGTTTTCAGCCTGTTTTTGGATTTTCCCGCTTCTGGATTGGCTTTCCGACGTCAGGACACCACGCCAGGTAAGTGTGGGGTGTTGTGAGTCTGGTGTAATGTTTGTGGAATGATGACAGCTGCAGAAGTGGTGTGAAGGATCCAGTGTTGCACATGGTGAGTTTCAGAACAAAGAAAATGTTGGTTACTGCATTTTTAAAACATTTACTGATTTCTTTAGCTTACAAGTTTTGAAATCCAACTATATGTCCAGTGCCACCTCATTGGGAGAAACTCTCTCACCAGTGACAGATCGCTTCCGTCATCTCACCTGCAGCTGCCATCTATTCCAGCATATGGAGGGAGTCATTGGAGAGCCTGGGTGCAACAGTTCACCTTTGTGCAGTGACTGTCAGTGTTTTCAGCACCTCAATGCTGTCAAGCACTGAGAAATCAACTGTCAAAATAAAATTGTGCGTGGTCCCTTTAAGGAAACCAGCAGATGCTGCGTCATCAAATGACGTCATCAGACCCGCTTCCTGTTAATTGGCTGGCAAGCCTGCACGGCGGGTTTAACAAGGTCAATCAAGGGAAAATAACATCTGTGGAGCAGAGGCAGCTGAGGGCGGGACCGGAACCCTGAAACCAGCTATCCCGCACCCATCCCGACACCGATCACAAAATCGCAGCCAATATGCTCCAGCACGGAAACAAATCAGTTAGCTCATGAAGCAGTATCTGCCAGTGTTTTTCTCCATATGAGATACCTGTCTAATCGCATTTTTCTGCTCACTCCCCACTCTGTTTAATATTCCTATTTTTAACCAACTTTCTTATTGCCTTTTAAAATAACCCTCAGGTTCAACAACACCTTGTGACAGAGAATTTCACATTCTAACCACTCTCTTTGCAATTTAATTGTAATCTCCCCTTTGTGTGATTACCTTAAATTTGTTCTCTTGTTAAATGTATCGATGATCAATGGAAACAATCATTCACTATTTGTCTTATCATATTTTGAAGACCTTCTTCAGGTCATTTGTTCCTTCTAATGAAATAAAGCTCCACCCTGAAAAAGGCCCAGGGAAACCAGCAGGGAAGGACGTGATCCAGAGAATTCAGGTCCCAGACTAATTTCATTTGATTTCTGCCACAGTCCTGTCAGACCGACAGCGGGCATGCACCTTAACAGGTTTACTGCCCCTTTATCTTTCCTGTAATGAAATGCCCAATATTCCAACTGCAGCCTATGTAAGATCTTGTACAATTTCTAAGGTTTTACACTGTATGCTTCTAGACACAAAACCAAGGATTCTAGTTACCTTTCTAATTGGGCTGCCATTGAAGTATTTGCCTCTGCTCCATTTCTCCCTTTAAAATCTTACCTTTTAAGGTGTATTTTGTTTCCCATTTTCACTTCCAAAATATATTAATTCACATTTTCTACATTGGGCTGCATCTGCCACTTATCTGTTCACCCTACTATCCTATGTATGTCCCCCAGCAGTCTATCAAAATTTGCCATACACCCTAATGTTGTGTCATCAACAAATTTCAATATTGTTTCCTTTAATTCTGAGTCAAAAACATTTGGATCTAGTAAATTACAACTGCCTCCACAAACACCTGTGGAACAGCACTCGCCCATGTTTCCAGACAAAAGTTCTGTCTTTTACCTTCTATCTTTCAAACATCAATCTCCATGCGGCCAGATTTTCTTTAATTAAATTTACTATTATCTTTGTCATAAATCTGTGGTACATTATCAAACGCTCTTTGAAAATCAATATAAACTACACTTACCTAATGGTTAGGCATCTGTCATTTCTTCAAAGAATTTCTGAAGGTTGGTCAAGCATGACACAGCTTTTTGAAATGTATAGATCAATTCACCTTAGGTAGCTAGATTCAAAATAAAAAAAGCATAGAATAATAGTAGATATTGAAAATGTATTGATTGTATCTTCTTTGTTATAAAACGTGAATTCAGACCACATAATAGCGTGGATTATGTTATCCTTATTCATAGACTTTCACTCAGGTCAGCTATAAAGGCACATTTTGTCCCACACAGTAACTATGGCAATGAGGAGCTCAAAGGGGAAATGTTTATTTTTCTTTCCCAGAATCCCCTTCTCCTCCAGCCCATTGGTCAAATCACCAATAGTTGATGTTTTAGATATTGACAGGAATTAGGAAAAATCATGATATTTGTAATTGCAATAGTAGATAAATCATACTGTAGAATACAGCCCAGCTAAACTAGTGAATTGCCAAATGGCGAGGTTCAGTTACTGCACAATTGATCATATAGTAGGGGATTGACTTGGTGATGTGCGGCAACCCTCGACAAATCCTCCTAATTTCTACCCTTGTCACGTGTAGCGTGATTTACTGTTGAAGTACTGCAATTTTGCATGAAAAGTCTTGAACACAATAAAAATACTGCATATTGGTCAGACTTAAATGATAACAAACCACTTTCTGCAACAAATTACTTACTATAATTATCATTAACTATCAGCAATCATTCTGAGATCTTCAAGTGCGTTCAAAACACTCAGCGTTTAAAAAAGGTGGGAATAAATTATTATAGTTCATTAAATTCTACAAAAGATGCTTATTATTTCTGATGATTCGGTCATGACATGTAAATGTTTCGAATTATTTAAAGAACACAAAGCATAAAGATAATATTCATATAACTACATTTTTCTGTTCAAGTTAATAAAAAAATTGTATATACATATCTTCAATAAACAGAACTTTATTTGCAATTATAACATCAAAATTCCTGCTCATAAAAGTCTGCAAACCATGTAATGCACAATGAATCTTCCCTTTCTGCAAAGAGTTTGCATAAAAGTTAGATCTTTACAAAAGAAAACTGCGACTCAGGGTTTACTGAAATGTAAAAAAAACAGTCCTGCCAATGCACTCGAGATACAACATGCAAATCTTCAGATAGACTTAAAAAGGATATATGCACTACCCAACAGATGGATCATTTCTGATGAGTGCTTGGCTGACAAGTATTTAATTACAGCAAAGCATGTATAGTAACTGAATTTCATAAGAACTACTTGACAATGCAGATGCGGCCCAGAGTTGTCAAGTTCCGAAAAGAAATATTTGCATATATATAGAGCCATACCATATCTCTCATAAAGCTCTCAAAGCACTTCACATATAGTGAATTACTGCGAAGTGCAGTGATTGTCGTTATGTAGATAAAACTGACAGCTATTTTGTGCACTTCAAGATTTCCACAAACAGTAATGAGATTTAATTTTAGTGGTGTTGAGGGAGGAATGTTGCTCAGAACACCAAAAAAAACCTATGCTCTACTTTTAATAGTACCACAGAATCTTTAACATCCACCTGAACGAGGCACATTGGTCTCAGTTTAACATCTCTTCTGAAGGACGGCATCTCCAACAATGCAACACTTTTTCAATAGATAGATTATGTGCTCAATACTGGGTGTGTGATTTAGAACCCATAGACTTTCAACTCACAGGCAAGAGGACTACCAACTGGGTCAGGCGCTACAAATAGCTGACAAAGGCATTTAGGCCAATGTTAATTACAGCAGACATCAGGCTGGTGTCATCAACGAGAGGACCGAACCATTTTGATGCTTGGGCCTCACTTGACTCTCGCATGCATTTTCAGCATTGATTCAGCAGCTCACCAACTTGGAGGATGGGATTTCAGGTTGGCCTGGTGCCTATTTAAAGTATGCTTGCACCTCTTAAAATGAGGTGTCATTTAACTCTGTTTCAAATTTTGGTGCAATTTCACAATTTGGGTTAAGAAATGTATCATGCTAGAGCTCAAAGTTTCAGTGACACAGCGATGGAGCAGGTGAGGTCCTGGAGACAGGTTGTCTTCCCCTCCCTATGAAAGGAGGGTGCACAGTTAGGATAAGAATACCCTCCTCCTTTGTGGACTCCTAACAACCCCAACCACAGTTTTCTGAGTGTCCAAAATAACTCCCATATTCTACAGTACATCCTTAAGGCTCCTCAAGGTTTGAAGCAAGTTCTAGCAAAAATGCAGCGATGTCCAAGTCAACAATGCCTGCATAAATCAAGTAAGATATTTTTTTCCAAAGGATTCCAATGATATGAGTACTTGTAAGTGAGTGCCCCTGCAAAAAGTGCTTGAAATATTCATTTCCAGCACTATGCGTCCCTTCTGCTATTTCACACGAAAGTAACGTTGGGGTCCTATTGACATAATTTGAATACTGGAATCAGTCTCCCAAAATGGTGGCAGCCGGAGCTGTTCCTGTCTGGAGGAGGCAATGAATTTCGGCCTCATTGGCATTTACTGCTGAGTCGAGTCATAAGTCATAGAGTCATAACGGCACAGAAGGAGGCCATTCGGCCCATTGAGTCCATGCCGGCTCTCTGTAGAGCGATCCAGTCAGTCCCATTCCCCCACTCTATCCCCGTAGCCCTGCAAGTTTATTTCCCTCAAGTGCCTATCCAGTCTCCCCTTGAAAACATTGAGTGTGTCCTCTTCCACCACATCCATCGGCAGCGAGTTCCAGGTCCTCACCACTCGCTGCACAAAAATGTTTTTCATCACATCCCCCTGTATCTCTTGCCCAAAACCTTCAATCTGTGTCTCCTAGTATTGTACTATCAACTAGTAGGAACAGCTTTACCCCATCTAGCCTACCCAAACCCGTCATAATCTTGTACACCTCTATCGAATCACCCCGCAACCTCCTTTGCTCTAATGAAAACAAATCCAGCTTCTCCAACCTGTCCTTGTAGCTGAGATCCCCCATCCCCTGAACCATTCTGGTAAATCTCCTCTGCACCCTCTCAAGTGCTTTTGCATCTTTCCTAAAGTGTGGTGACCAGAACTGGATGCAAAAGTCCAGTTGGGGCCTAACCAGTGCTTTATATAGATTCAGCGTAACTTCTCTACTTTTGTACTCACAACCTCTATTTATGAAGCCCAAGATCCCATATGCTTTGCTAACTACTCTCTTAATATGTCCCGCCAGCTTCAGGGACCTATGCACATTAACTCCTAGGTCCCTCTGTCCCTACACACTCTTTAAAACTGTGCCAGTAAGTGTATATTGCCTCTCCCTGTTCCTTCTGCCAAAATGCATCACCTCACACTTCTTTGTATTAAATTCCACCTGCCACTTGTCTGCCCATTCTGCTAGTCTGTTGATTTCCTGTTGCAGTCGATTGGTATCATCATCACTGTTTGCCACACCCCAAGTTTGGTATCATCGGCAAATTTAGAAATTCTACTCTGTATTCCAATATCCAGGTCATTTTTATATATATATATATCAAAAGAAGCAGTGGCCCCAGCATTGACCCTCGGAGAACACCACTGTCTACCATCCTCCAGTCTGAAAAACAGCCATTTACCACAACTCGCTATTTTCTGTCCTTAAACCAATTCCTTATCCAAGCTGCCACTGACCATCTATTCCACGAGCCTCAATTTTGTTAACCAGCCTTCTATGTGGTACTTTGTCAAACGCCTTCCAAAAATCCATGTAGAAAACATCCATTGCATTCCCTTCATCAATCCTCCCTGTTACTTCATCAAAAAATTCAATTAGATTATTCAAACACGATCTGCCTTTTACAAATCCGTGTTGGCACTCCTTAATTAGCTTAAACCTCTCCAAGTGCCCGTTTATTTTTGCTTGATTAGTGTTTCTAAAACTTTACCCACCACTGATGTTAAACTGACCGGCCTGTAGTTACTAGGATTGTCCTTACACACTTTCTGGAACAGTGGTGTCACATTTGCCACTTTCCAATCCTCAGTCACCTCCCCCGCATCTAGGGAAGATTGGAAAATTATGGCAAGCCCTTCTGCTATCACCTCCCCCAATTCCCTTAGCAACCTGGGATGCAAGCCATCTGGACCAGGCGACTTATCCACTCTAAGCATACCCAGCCTTTCTATTATATACTGTCTATCAATTTTCACCCCTTCCATTGCTTCTACCATTTCCACTACTACTGATATTTTATCAGCATCCACCTCCTTAGTAAACACTGATACAAAGCACTCATTGAGTATTCTAGCCTTGCCCTGCGCTTCCAAGCATATATCACCTTCTTTGTCCCTAATAGGCCTCACCCCGCCTCTTACTACCCGCTTACTGTTTACTTGCTGGTAGAAGATTTTTGGGTTCCATTTTATGTTAACCGCCATTCTACTCTCATATTCTCTCTTTGCCAATCTTATTTTCATCTTCACTTCCCCTCTCAACTTATTGTATTTGGTCTGGTTCTCCCTTGAAGAATTCACCTGACATTCACCATACACCCTCTTTTTTTGTTTCATCATCTTCTCTATCTCCCTCGGCATCCAAAAGCCATTGCTTTTGTTCCCTTACCCTTCCCTCTTTTGGAATGTACCTAGTCTGTACTTGGAACATCTCCTCTTTAAAGACCTCCCATTGTTCCGTTACAGTTTTTCCTGTCAGTCTTCGGTTCCATTTTACTCTGGCTAGTTTTGTTTAATTCATTTTTATGGGATGTGGGCGTTGCTGGCAAGGCCAGCATTTATTGCCCATTCCTAAATGCCCTTGAGAAGGTGGTGGTGAGCCGCCTTGTTGAACCGCATCCCATTGAAGTTAGCCCTATTCCAGTTTAGAAGTTCCACTCTAGATTGTTCCTTGCTACTCTCCATTGCCAATCTAAATCTCATGATACAGTGATCACTCGTACCCAAGTGTTTTCCCACAGACACTTGATCGACCTGGCCCACCTCATTCCCCAGCACCAGATCCAGCAATGCCTCCTTCCATATTGTTCAAGGAAATTCTCCTGAACACATTTCAGAAATTCCTCCCCCTCCTTTCCCTTTACCCTAACAGTATCCCAATCAATATTTGGGTAATTAAAGTCCGCCAATATCACCACTCTATAGCTCTTGTATATCTCTGCAATTTCCCTGCAGATTTGCTCCTCTACCTCCCTCTCACTATTTGGAGGCCTGTAGAATATCCCCAATAGTGTGGTCATACCCATTTTTCTCCTCAACTCTAACCAAATGGATATTGTCCTTGTCCCCTCAAGAGCTTCCTCCCTTTCCAAAACTACAATGTCTTCCTTAATCAGCACTGCCACCCCACCTCCCTTTTTTCCTTCCCTATCTTTTCTGAACACCTTGTACCCTTGAATATTAAGGGCCCAGTCCTCACTGTCTTTAAGCCACCTTTCCATTATTGCCACATCATATTGCCACATGGCTAATTTTGCTTGTAGCTCACCAAACTTATTCGCCACACTTTGTGCATTTATGTACATGCATTCTAAACCCATTTTTGAATTTTTTGTAGTCTTTCTTAGTCTGCTCCTATCTAATATGGTACTACTTCCACCTCTAGTACTACTTTCTTCCCTAGTACTATCCAACACACTCACTCTTTTATGCACCTTATTCCTCTTTTCTACTCCTATATGCTGGTGCCCATCCCCCCACTAAGCTAGTTTAAACCCTCCCCAATAGCATTAGCAAACCTCCCCATGAGAATATTTAGTCCCAACTCTGTTGAGATGTAACCCATCTGGCTTGTACAGGTCCCACCTTCCCCAGAAATGGTCCCAATGCCTCAGGAATCTAAAGCCCTCCCTCCTGCACCATATCTCCAGCCACGCATTAATCTGTTCTATCCTCCTATTCCTGTACTCACTAGCACGTGGCACCAGGAGTAATCTGGAGATTACTACCTTTGAGGTCCTGCTTTTTAATCTCTTTCCTAGCTCCCTATAGTCTGCCTGCAGGACCTCATCCCTCTTTCTGCCTATGTCATTGGTACCGATATGGACAACAACCTCTGGCTGTTCGCCCTTCCCCCTCAGAATGTCCTGCAGCCACTCAGTGATATCATTGACCCTGGCACCAGGGAGGCAACATACCATCCTGGAGTCACGTCTGTGTCCACAGAAATGTCTATCTGTTTCCCTAACCAATGAATCCCCTATCACTATTGCTCTTCCACTCTTCTTCCTCCCCCCCCCCCACCTCCGCCCTTTGCAGCTGAGCCACCCGCGGTGCTGTGGCCTTGGCTCTGGCTGCTCTCCCCATAGAAGCCATGAGCCCCACCAGTTTCCAGAAATGAACTGGTTAGCGAGCGAGATGCACTCTGGGGATTCCTGCCTGGTCCTCCTTCTCTGTCTGCCGGTCACCCATTCCCTCTCTGCCTGCACATTCTGAGACTGCAGGGTGACCACTTCTAGAAACCAGCTTTCCAAGTATTTCTCAGCCTCGCTGATGAGAAAGATTAACTTGAAAAAGGATTGTGATAATGGGTCAATGACAGTGAGACTTAACAATTTCACTAATGGCTCATTAGTTGTTACAGTTGGGATCATTTTCCAACTTTGAACTCCTGTTGGGGAGCCTTACTCAGTGCATGTCAGAAATGTGGATGCATGCTGAACATAATTTTCTGACAATTTGAATAAATAGTTGGAAAATGTTCCACTGTGCATTGCCAGAGTTCTGATAGGCATTCCTGCTGGGTGAGGCTCCCTATTGGGAGTGCAAAATTAAAATGTGACTAGTTGAGACATGGGGAAGATTTTCAATTTGCCACCGGGCCGTAAAACTGCACAGCCCATTATTGAAACTGCCCGATGTTATTTCCATTGTAATTAATGGAAATCAAATCGGGCAGTTTCTATATCAGGTGGCAGGTCCACAATGGCAATTTTACATTCCGGCAGCGAGTTAAAATCTACTCCATATAAACCAGGAAGATCTGACGTTCAATCCTTGTTCCCTTAATCATAGACAAGCTAGCAGTAGAGTGCTTAATTTGCCTTCAGAGCCCTGGATTAGGCAGGGTAATGTTAGCCAGTGTTCCTGCTCCTGATCAGTTTTGAGCGTACCCTGCGTCCATGGCCTAGAAATTCAATATTGCCACCTTTGGGGCGCTACAGCCGGGCGTTCGCTAAATTTAGCGCCCGGCGCAACTTAGCGCCACCTTTGCCGAAATTGAGTTGCATCGCCCCAAAAGGTTGCTGCTGCGCTAAAGCAGGCGATGCATGACTATCATAAGGCGTTGAGCCGGCAAGCCGAGGCGCTAACACCAAGGGCGGGCGCAGCGCAGGTGCGGCGAGTTGCTGATTGAAGGCAGACATGCTGGTGCCGGTCAGCTCTTAAAGGGGGAGGGTCGATTTGTTTGGCTGCAACGCCCTGCACACTGCAGCCCTGAAGCAAGGCTTGACCATTGCTGGTTCAACAGTTCAACGCCCAGGACCATGGGGAAGCCCGCTATTCTTCCAAATCCCATTGCACGCTCTTGCTGCTTGTCCAGGGTCATGGGGAAGGAGATGTACTGACGTCTCCTTCTGAAAAGGGCATTGGTCACCTGGCGGATGCAGCAATGTACCGCGAACTGTGAGATGTTGGCAATGTCCCCAGTAGCGGATTGGAAGGAGCTGGTGGCATAGAAGTTGAGAGCCACCGTCACCTTCACTGCCACCGACAGAGACGTCCTGCTCCTCAGCTGTGGCTGCAGATCTCTGCGAAGCAGGTGGCAGATCTCAGTGACCACCTCCCTTCTGAATTGCAGCCTCCGAACACACTGCTCCTCAGACATGTTCAGATATGAGAACTGCTGGCGGTATACCCTGGGTGGGTAAGGCCTCCTGTGCCGACGCCTGTTGGCCCTTCTCCGTCTGGCCATGATTGGCAGTCTCTCACGGCGTCTCTGAGCCCTTTGAATGCAATGCAGAAAGCCAACGTTTCCACCCATTGCAGCCCCCATTATATGTGGCGACTCTAGGCTATGGCATTGAAAGTTAAATCCAAGTGCAAATCTCTGGCCTGAAGCCAGAAGTACCTGTGCGAGCGCTGAGTCACAGCAGAAAGCTCTCTCCCTTTGTCTCTCTCCAAATATCTGTCTCTCAAACAGAATGATTGGCACAAAATCGCTGCCACTTATAATGCAGGAGGAGTCCCCTTTAAATAGTGCCCCCCGCGCCCCGCAGCAACTGGGAACCGTTCCCCTCTACCAGTCACTGGGAGCGCCAGGCGCAAAGAAGTGGGGCGCCACTGAAGTTCCGGTTCGGGGCGCACCAAGGGCGTTGCACCATGAAATGACGTCAGGATCTGCGCGCACAGCTGAACGGGCGCTGCGGTTTTGCGCTGCCGCTAAATCTTGACTGAAGCTCACGAGAGGCGCAGATTGCGCCGCGCCCGGGCGCTAGCCGCTTCGCGCCCCACTTCTCGCCCTCTTAAGGCGCTAGCAGCTGGCGCTAACAACTGAATTTCTAGGCCCATGTATTTTAGTAGAGAACAGGATGAGACCAGTTTGCGTTGTCCAACACAGTCAAATAGCCTGAGAACACAGATGAGAAATGCCTATGTGGGTGACACTTGTGGAACCGTATCCCATCAAACAATCAATGGATTAAGGAAATGAGAAGGAATTGTATGTTGGGGAGAAAGATTGCATGAAACTTACGCAAAATCGGTGGGAGTTGGCAGCTTAGATCTTTCAATTGGGCATGATCCTGATCAGAAATATGGTGGAGTGCGCATGGTGCTCTTCAACATCATAAGCCTCATTATATCACTCTCAACATGCTAGAAACATTAGAAATGCATCTGATTTGCCTGTTAATGGGGAGAAGAAATAATGTGCTGCTGTAGGATGTAAAGGCCTGATGGAGGTGAATGGCTAGGCACTATTATTGATTTTGCTGTGCCCAAGTAAGTTAAAAAATTTCTGTGAGGTTAGCTGGAGAACAAAGAGCTACTCCCACTTCTAGTGGAAATGCTGTTGCATGAGGTAAGGCAGAAGAGGCTGGCTCTTTTTGGAATGGAGCGATGCAGGCTTCCAAAGAACGCTAATCTTTGAAAGTATAAGGAAGTAACCATGGTACTGAGTACCATCTGCATTATACTATGCATGGGCAGGTAATGCTGGAAAAACATTGGTGAATTGGCCAGATCAAGCAACGTAGGAGGATCCAGCCGCACCTTCCAGGAATGCACTGTACTAAGCATCTCTGACACTTACAATTACCTCCTCCTCATATCATGGTGTCCAAAACTTATTTGGCCCTTTCTGCTTTCTTTTCAAGGACAAGAGAGCCTATCACATCAGGGAGAAATCTACAACAGGTGGGGTGACCCCGAAATCTCCAACAAGCATTCTGCTTCCTCTAAAGGGAGGCCATAGAGGGTATCGGGCACTGAGATCTAGAAAGGTACATAGCAGCTGCAGATTCAGGATGACATTCTGCTTTTCTTCCTTATGTACCCTGCATAAACCATATCATGAAACCCTCATGTCACCCCATCTTTTGAAAGTGGCATGTGAGCTCTGCTTATCAGCAAACCATTGCAACCTTTCTTTTTCTTTTCTATCTCTGGATTTGCCAGAGGATCTGGCACACCTGTTGCTATTCTCCCATGGCATCTCATACAAAACTAGTTTGTTTTTACTTTTTAGTAAACGATATTTCTCCTGAACTCTATTGATCTCTTCTTTAATAATGGCCATTGTTTCCGACTTCTTTGTCAGTATTTTTGTCCAGCTTACCTTCCTCACCTCCATCCTTATTCCCTCATATTTGGTGTTTATTCCAATGTATTATTTTGGTCTTTGTACTATCTACATCTCTCTCAATCATTTTCTTAAACTTTATTATATTTTGGCATAAGTAGGAATCTGTGTAAGTCGATGCGCATGAGGAAAGGACTGTTAAGATAACATATTTGTGGAAAGAATGGGGAAGATGGACAAAAGACTATTAAAGTATTGGTCAGATATGGTAGTCAGGAAAAAGTTGTGGCATTGTAAACCACAGAATCTGTTACACCAGTGTAGTAGCACAATGGGGTCAGCTGATTTAGTAGCCCAACTGCCATGCACTTCATTGGGCATGTTTGGAAATTAGAGAGTGGATGTAGACTGCTGTATCTCAGGGTTGTTCGGAGGATCTGATAGCTTCCATTATACTAGCCAGGCCACAGTGGAAGGGGGATGCCTGGAGGTGACCTGCATGTCAGGCAAACAAGATTATGGCTCATGGGGTTCGGGGTAAAAGAGTATCATGGATAGAGGATTGGTTAATGGACAGAAAACAGAGAGTAGGGATAAATGGATCTTTTTCAGGTTGGCAGGCTGTAACTAGTGGGGTGCCGCAAGGATTAGTGTTGGGGCCTCAGTTATTTACAATCTATATTAATGACGTAGATGAAGGGACCAAGTGTAATGTATTCAAGTTTGCTGATGATACAAAGCTAAATGGGACAGTAAGCTGTGAGGAGAACACAAAGGGGGTGATTTTGTCAATGGGGAGCTTTTGGAGGCGGGACTCCCACTTGTCGGGTTTCAGTCCCACCTCCATCAACTTCTGGCCAACCCATGGGCTTAGCAGGCCAATTAAGGGAAAGCTGGTTGCAGAGAACGTCAACCTATGATGTTTCATCTGTCAATAATTTTTGACAGATGAATTGTCATCATTTGGCAGCTCTGAGAAGCTGTCAAACAGTGACAGTCTCTGTAGTTTGATGAGGTCTTGAATTCAAGACCTCATCAAACCTCTTTCTTTTGCAGAAATGAGATGGTTGTTGCATTGGAGAATGCAACGGCCATCTGTCAGCTCTACTGCGGAGGTGTGAAACTCTCCGCATACCCACCGACTGAAGCCTGCAGGAAGAAACAAAGGTAAGTACACTTTTTCTCACACTTTGCACGTATCAGATACTCACCTCTCTACACTTGCATCCATCACTTACCTTCACAGTGCACTTTTGCACCCCCCAGACCTCCGTAGACCCGTACTCGCCTCGGTGACCCTGGCGGGGTTCGGAGCCTTCGGGAAGCCCGCACTTGTGTGGGCAAAATGGTGATAAGCCTATTTTCTGCCTGTTAACAGGCAGTTAAGTGGCTGTAATCACTTCCCACCTCCAAGGAGATGGGACCCGGCACGGGACTGCTACCCGCCTCCTGGCAAGATGGCACGGAGGCGGGTTGGGGGCGGGTTTGGCGCCCGCCCCCAAATTCTGCCATTTTCCTGGCAGTCCCACCTCCATACCTGCCTCCCCAGGGCTGGCAAGATTGCACCCAAAGAGTCTAAAATGATACAGATAGATTAAGTGAGTGGGCAGTAAGGTGGCAGATGGAGTATAATGTAGGGAAATGTGAGGTTATTCACTTTGGTAGGAAGAGTAGAAAAACAGAATATTTTTCAAATGGTGAGAAACTTTCAAATGTTGGTGTTCAGAGAGATTTGGGTGTCCTCATGCAAGAAACACAGAAAGCTAGCATACAGGTACAGCAAGCAATAGGGAAGGCAAATGGCATGTTGACCTTTATTGCAAGGGGGTTGGAGTATAAGAATAAGGAATTCTTGCTACAATTGTACAGGGCCTTGCTGAGACCACACCTGGAGTACTGTGCACAGTTTTGGTCTCCTTATCTAAGAAAGGATATAATTGCCTTGGAGGTGGTGCAACAAAGTTTCACTGGATTGATTTCTGGGATGAGAGGGCTGTCCTATGATGAGAGATTGTGTAGAATGGGCCTATACTCTCTGGAGTTTAGAAGAATGAGTGGTGATCTCATTGTAACATACAAGATTTTGAAGTGGATTGACAGGGTAGATGCTGAGAGGTTGTATCTGTAAAGTCTGTAGGTATTATGGCGAATTAATACACAGACTACAAGAGTAACTTTAACAGGACTTTACTATTCGAAGGTCAGGGCGAATCTGCCCAATAAATCCTGACACAGCACTTATATACCGGTGTGGTCACCGTCGGTATTACAGTATACAGCAGCCAAGATAAAGTAGTGCCACACCTAAAATAGTTCTCTTAAAGGTGGACGGTTACATACAATAGTTCTCTTAAAGGTAGAACAGTTACATACACTACAATCCTCCCGTTTTAGCTTACAACATACTTATTCCCCATTAACATAACATCATAACATATATACAACTTATGCAAAACAGTTCACAGATTCAGTCTCTCTGGAGGCTTCCTGACTCTGTCTGGATAACGCCTCAGTGGTGTAGTAGTTTTCGGCGGGGTAGTAGGTTCTTCTGGCAAGGTCGATTCGGCTTGAAGGACAGTGTCAGGTTCATCTGATTCCAGTATTACCAGATCGGAGGTAGGTGCTCTGGGTATCTCTGCTTCAACATTAGCCGTGTAAGGTTGTGGAGTAGGTTGGTCCTTTGTGGATGACCTATGATCTGGTCAACATGGCGCCTTATTATGCTGTCACCAATGTCCACGGTATACATCAGCGGCCCTAGCCTTTTCCCAATAGTTCCAGGCTGCCATTTCTCGGTACGGTAGTCCCGGGCCAAAACTTGTTGACCTATCTGAAAGGATCTAGTTGGCCTTTCATTCATGCCCTGAAATTGTCGGTTCTCTACGTCCCTTCTGACGTTTGGCTTAATCAAATCCAGCCGGCATCTTAGTCTTCTATTGAAAAACATCATGGCGGGAGTTTGGTTTGTGACTGCATGTGTTGCATTCCTGTACGCCAACAAGAAGTTATCTACCTTATGTTGTAGGTTGATGTCTTCATTACCCATGGCCTTTAGGGCCTTCTTGAAGGTCTGGACAAACCTTTCAGCTAATCCATTGGTGGCGGGATGGTATGGGGCTGACGTGTAGTGCTTGACCCCATTCCTTTTTAAGAATTTCCTGAATTCTTCGGACACAAATTGCGGTCCATTATCAGAACAGATCTGTTCCGGCAGCCCATTCCTGGCAAATATGGTCCTTAATACTGTGATGGTTTTTTCCGTGGTGGTGGAGGACATCTTTATTACCTCCGGCCACTTGGAGTGTGCATCCACCGCGATTAGAAACATTGAGTCCATAAATGGACCAGCAAAGTCGACGTGTACCCTTTGCCAAGGAGATGAGGGCCACTCCCATGGATGCAGAGGAGCTTGTGGTGGCGCGTTTTGGACCTTCTGGCATCCTAGACAGCTCTTGGTTATTTCTTCGATGTCTCCATCAATACCTGGCCACCACACAAACGCTCTTGCTAGGTTCTTCATTTTCACTCCACCCAGATGCCCCTCGTGAAGCTCCTTTAGCACCTTATGCTGAAGTTTGGGTGGAATCACCACTCTAGATCCACACATCAAGGTTCCTCGGCACACTGACAGCTGTTCTTTTCTTTGCGAAAATGCGGGCAGCGTTGGTTCACCATGTGCTGGCCATCCCTCCACTGTTAAATCGTAGACTCGTGAGAGAGTCGGATCATTTCTTGTTTCATTTTCGATCATCAAATTTGTTACTGGTAGACATTCCACTATGGATGAGTGGAACATCTCTACCGGGTCCACTGTAGCCGCCTCTTCTATTACTGGCAACGGTAGGCGCGATAACCCATCAGCATTTCCATGCTGTTTGGACCTTTTGTATTCGATGTCATATTGGTGTGCCCCAAGTAACACGGACCACCTCTGTAGCCTTTGCGCTATCATAGTGGAAACGGCCTTGTTAGGGTTGAATATGGACACCAACAGCTGGTGGTCTGTCAGTAATGTGAACGTCTTGCCCTGCAGGTAATGATTGAATTTCTTTACTCCCCACACAAGGCTGAGGGCCTCCCTATCTATCTGAGCATAATTTCGCTCAGCGGAGGTCAATGATCGGGACGCAAATGCGACTGGCCTTTCCGAGCCATTTGGTAACTTGTGTGAAAGTACTGCTCCAATTCCATAAGGGGTAGCATCACAAGCTAGACGAAGAGGTAACATTGGGTTGAAATGAGCCAACACTTCCTCAGAGGTAATCAACGCCTTGCTTCTACGAAAGGCCTTCTTACAGTCCTCGCTCCACTTCCATGGTACTTCTTTCCGCAACAGAGCATTCAACGGATGCAGCACCGTGGATAGATTTGGCAGAAACTTGTGGTAATAATTAATCAACCCCAGAAACGATCTCAACTGAGATACATTTTCCGGAGCGGGGGCCTTCACGACAGCTTCTATCTTGTCAGGTGACTTGTGCAGCCCCTCTTGGTCAATGACATGACCGCAGTACGAGATCCGTTTCTGGAAGAACTCACATTTCTGGCGATTAACTCGAAGGCCATATTCCTTCAACCTGGTGAGCACCAGTTTCAAATTTGTGAGGTGTTCCTCCTCGTCCTCTCCTGTAATCAGGATATCGTCCAAGTAACACTGAGTGCTTGGAATACCCTGTAAGACCTGCTCCATGGCCCTCTGCCAAATTGCTGGAGCCGAAGCTACTCCAAAAACCAGTCTATTATAACGATACAAGCCTCTGTGCGTGTTGATTGTGAGATACTGGCGCGACTCTTCCTCGACTTCCATTTGTAAGTATGCTTGTGCCAGGTCTATCTTGGTGAAGTGTTTCCCGCCAGACAATGAAGCAAAGATATCCTCAATCCGTGGAAGCGGGTATTGTACCGTGTGAAGCACCGGATTAACTGTGATCTTGGAGTCTCCGCAGATGCGGACCTTTCCCGGTCCCCCTGGCTTGTTACTTGATGAAGACTTCATGATGGGAACAATGGGCGTGGCCCACTCACTCCAGTCCACCTTAGACAGTACCCCTGAACGTTCAAGCTCTTCCAGTTCTGCCTCCACAGCAGGTCATATCGCGTAAGGTACTGATCTGGCTTTGAAAAATTTTGGGCTTGCATGTTCTGCAATCTTGATTTTTGCTTTAATTCCTCTCAGTGTTCCCAGTCCTTGCTGGAATACCTCTTTAGCTTCGTCCAATATTCTGGACAACCGTTCAGGTTTGACATCTTCCTTTCCGAAATCTACCGTCATTGTGTTTAGTGAATGCCAGTCTATCTTTATTTTCCTGATCCACTCCCGTCCCAGAAGTGGTGGACCTCCCTTGGGCAGCACATACATGCCCATCCCTTGGTGATCTTTGTCCTTGTATCTCACCTTGACTTTTATCTTTCCGATGGGGTATACTTTGTGCCCCGTGTATGTCTGCAATACTATCTCCGTATCCCGTAAGGGAATATGTTTGAATAACTTTTTGTAATCTTGCTTATTCATGACCGTCAACGCCGATCCGGTGTCCACTTCCATCTTCACTTGGACTTTTGCAATCTGTAGTGTGACCCAGATAGTTTGTCGGTCAGCTTCTTTACTCACATTGTGAATCCTCAGACTACCCAGTTCCTTGCTGTTGGAGTCTGAGTCCGAATTCTGTTCATCTGGACTCTTCCCAGTCACCTTATGTACCTTTCTGTACTTCTTCTGCGGTGACTTATTATTGCTGGTCTTCTTTCCTGACCGGCATACCTTAGCTATGTGACCAAGCTTGCCACATTTTCTACATTCCTGGTTTTTAAACCAGTATTGGTTCTGGTCGTGTGTTGTCTTCCCACAACGATAACATTTCGTTGTACCCGAAGTCATTTGATCCACACTGAGTACCGCTATCTTCTGCTGCATTTCTGCCGTGCCTCTCGCTGCGGCTTCGTGCGATGCTGCAATAAGGACAGCCTTATCAAGTGTAAGATTGTTCTCTTTGAGCAGTCGTTTTTGTGTTCCTTCCTTCGACATCCCGCACACGAACTTGTCTCTCAGTGCCTCTGTCAGATTTACCCCAAACTGACAGTATTTTGCTAGCCTACGCAGTTCAACCAGGTACTCCGCGTTGCTTTCCTCTTTTCGTTGCGTTCTCACGTAAAATTTAGATCGTTCTGCTAACATCAGCGCTGCGGGGTTAAAATGATCCTTCAGGACAGCAACAATATTAGCGAAAGACTGATCCGCCGGTTTAGCTGGTGATAGAAGATGCTTCAATAACCCGTATGTCTTCTCACCCATTGAGTTTAGTAAGGTTAGAGCTTTGTCATAATTTGCTATCTTATTGACCTTACAATATATCTCGATGCGTTCTACATACGTGGCCCAATCTTCCACATCGGAATCGAAACCGTTGATGTTACTACGCTTAGGCATCTTCACACTCTTCCTGAGAAACAACAACGAAATATTTCTTTAACTTTTTTTTTTCCAAAATGGCGGTTTCCCGTGCTTGTCTTCTTTCCCCACCCACTTTCAAAATGGCGGTTTCCCACTTCTGTCTTCTTCCCCACCTACTGCCGGCTTCCCGCGTTTCTTCCCCTGGCGGGAGGGGTAAGCTTTTCCCTCGGGCGACGACCGCTGGCTTTCGGGGTTCGCAGCCTGCGCGTCGGCTTCAGTGCGTTCCTTGTTCCCTTTTCTCGGCAGGGCAACCGGCGCTGGGTACAACCCGTTGACGGCGAACAGTTTCAGCCGCTGGGCTGGATCTCGCTCAGTCTCCCTCGCTCGGCTCTGTCTCTCCCGCTCGCTCGGGCTCTGTCTCTCCCTCAGCGGCTTCCAATCGCGCCCCCCAGCCCTCTCGCAGTCCGGTGCTTTCCTCCCCGGCTGCGGCTGAGTTCTCCGCGATTTATTTATTTTTATATCTTCCCGCGCCTTACGATCCCGGTCGCAGCGCTTCGTGGCCTCGGTCGCTGCCCGGCCTTTTCACTCCACTCGCGCCTCCCAGCCCTCTCGCAGTCCGATGCTTTCCTCCCCGGCTGCGGCTGAGTTCACCGCGGTTTATTTATTTTTATATCTTCCCGCACCTTACGATCCCGGTCGCAGCGCCTCGTGGCCTCGGTAGCTGCCCGGCCTTTTTCGCCGGTCGCGATCTAGCTGTCTCACGACGCCGTTGCGTCTCCCAGCCCGCTTGTACCGCGGCTTCCGTGCTCCACGCTGCCCCAGTCTCAGTGCCTCTGGGCCCGACTTCTGTCCGGCTCCTTTCCCCCGACCGTGGTCGAGTTCACCGCCCTTATCCTCCGTTTATTTTATTTTTTTATTTTCCCTTTACTCACAGTCACCGTGGCCGACTTGCTTCTCATGCTGATCGGCTCACTCACCACCGTGGCAGAAGGGACAATCAGTGCCTGTTGCTGATGGAAGGCTTCGTGTCTGAATTCTTCCTTCTTCCTTGCTCTGCAGACTCGAGTTTTCTCTCAGCAGAACGACGAGGGCGGGTGCCTCTTCTCGACGCTCGTTAACTGCTTCGGAAGTATTGTTGCCGCAGGGTAAGATCGAACTCGTCGCCACTGTAAAGTCTGTAGGTATTATGGCGAATTAATACACAGACTACAAGAGTAACTTTAACAGGACTTTACTATTCGAAGGTCAGGGCGAATCTGCCCAATAAATCCTGACACAGCACTTATATACCGGTGTGGTCACCGTCGGTATTACAGTATACAGCAGCCAAGATAAAGTAGTGCCACACCTAAAATAGTTCTCTTAAAGGTGGACGGTTACATACAATAGTTCTCTTAAAGGTAGAACAGTTACATACACTACAGTATCCCCTGGTTGCAGTGTCTAGAACAAGGGGGCATAGTCTCAGGATAAGGGGTCGGCCATTTAAGACTGAGATGAGGAGAAATTTCTTCACTCAGAGGGTTGTGAATCTTTGGAATTCTCTGTCAGAGGGCTGTGAATGCTGAGTCTTTGAGTATATTCAAGGCTGAGATAGATAGATTTTCGAACTCTAAGGGAATCAAGGGATATGGAGATCGGGCAGGAAAGTGGAGATGAGGTAGATGATCAGCCATGATCTTACTGAATGGCAGGGCAGGCTTGAGGGCCCGTATTGCCTACTCCTGCTCTTATTTCTTATGTTCTTATGTTAAAACAGCCTTCCCCCTCAACGCACCGTGCAAGTGGCGTGTAGGGGCCAATACCAGGCTGCTCAGGCACAAGCTCCATCGATGCAACCAGATCTGGAGGCGACCTTCAGTACTCGTCAGTGAGGGTCTCTAGGATAATTGTGGTGTGCTGCATTCTCCACAATATAACTCAGCACTGAGGACTAGATGTGCAGGAGGAACATGTCGCTCAGCACTCTTTATTGAATGAGGATTCCAAAGGAGAGGAGGAGGACAAGGAGAAAGATGAAGATGGGGTCCCCCGATGCAAGACCAGCTGATCTGTATGAATGTCGGGGTTAGGGATTTCCCTAAGTTTGGGGGGATGCAGTGGCTTGGAAGGGCCAAGGACTCCTTGATGGGTTTGGGGGAGGGGGCACTCCTGCTCTTCCTGGCCCATTAAAAGAGAGGGAATATTTAAAAACTTACCTGGGCCTCTTCTGGCCAATTGGCTCCTCCCGCCATATTTCTGCAGTAGATAGCACAGGACTCCCCTTGCGATGACCTTAAAATTACGTTGAGGAGCCGATGACATCATTGGGCTGTGACTTTTGAATCTTAACTAGGCCCCCGCCTTCTTTTAGTAGGAGCCTCGCCCAGGGCCTGAATCGCTGCCATAGATGTTACAGCTGCCAGGTAAGCAGCAGCTTTGTGGCGGGATCTCGATTTTTAGGAATATCAAACCCTCGGCCAACCCTTACCTGCTCATCGGGGGGGGGGGGGCGCAGTAATTCAGATGAAGCTAGGCAACTGAAGTGTGCCTTCAACATACCAATGGGGTGCTCAGTTATTACTCTGGTGCATTGAATGACCACATTGTACATGTGCTTTGTCTTGGGAAATCACACAGGTGTCTTCGTCCATGGCTGCAGTGGATAGCCTTGATCTGGCAGAGGCCAATGAGAGATTGACATTTGGGGTGAAAGAGTGCTGGCATGATGTTGTTTTTTGAAATAAAGGCATTATACCATCTCTCGTGGAAGACAGCATTCACTTGCATGATGGGGTGCTGCTGATCACAAGTAAGCTGCACATTGAGAATAGAATCCTTTCCTGTTTAACTAGGTGGAGGTATTGACCAAGGGAGCATCTAGGGCCATGTAGACACAATCTATAAATCCTTGGTACTCCAGTAGTCCTGCTACTTTGTAAAACTGCAATGCTCGTTCACCTGGCCACCAATTCTCTATGGGGATGATGAAATTACTTGGTTAATGCATCTGTGTACAACTGATTGGCTCATGTTAGTGATGTCCTCAGCCATTCGCAGTGTGGTGCCTGTGGTGGTGGTTTCAGAAAATCATACAAATAGCACCTAGAGTCAATGGCTAAAAATTTGTGGGCTTTACGTCACCCGTTACCAGCTAAAAGTAACGAAAAGAGGGCGGCTGCTGCTCTTTCGCCAACTGGTGGCGGATCCCACGGAATCCACCATTTTCCGAGTCTTGGCAGTGCTGCCGGTAAGATCATTTGCCCTGCAGATTTTAATGAGGGAGAGGCGACGTGCACGCCAACTTAACGTCACCTCAGCGAACTTGGACCTTAGCGTTGAGTTCAGTGCTGGGTCCTAAGCTCACCATGAAAGCACAACGTTCAGCAGAATCACAGAGGCACTGTCTGCACCTCCTTAAAGGACAGACACACCTTTCAGGTAAGTTTGCATTTAAGCTTTTGAATTGGATTTTTTTATTTTATTGAAGTAGTGGCTTGCTGTAATACATGTTAAAAGTTTTTATTAAGTGTGTAGGGAGTGCTGCTGGATGCTTGCAAAGCCTCAGATGGTAAAGGGAGGCCTTTGAGAGGAGAGAAAATGCAGCAAATACTCAGTAGGTCAGGCAACATCCGTGGAGAGAGAAACAGAGTTCATGTCTCAGGTCAAGATGCTACCTGACCTGCTTAGTATTTCCAGCATTTTTTGCTGTCATTTCAGATTCACAGCATCCGCTCGCAGAGGGAAGAGGAAAACGCAGAAGGGGAAGAAGCCGAAGAGGAAGAAGCCTAAGAGGAGGACTCAGAAGCGAAGGAAGTAGAACGAAGGATGCAACCCAGACAGTCCCTTTCTGGCTGGGATATCCGGGATGGAATCATCTGCCTGAGGTACCAGTGACTACAACCCCAATTCCGCTTTCAACATTTGTCCCACACCTTACCTTCCTTCTGTTACTGATGTTCACAGTGTCCTCTTAAGGATCTCACCAAAATGGGAGCCACCGAGTCCCGTACCAGAGGACGGTGCTAGAGCGGCGGCCGCCATCTTTTGACCGGATCATGGTGAATACTCGTGGCTGTGAGTGGGCCAATTTCTAGGCCAATAACGTGAACTAATGCAAATGAGGTTGAAGTGACAAAAATGTTCCTATGATGCCGCTAACAATTCATTTACAATGACCACCCAGAAAAAGTCAGCCACATCCCCTAACCGCAAAAGATGATGGCAGAAGATAGGGCAGATTCTAAAGTGCGTTCACATCACTTTGTTAAATTTGGGTACAAATATATTTTTGAATAACCCAAATGGTTTACTTGGCAAATGTGCTACATAAGAAGAATTGACTGATGAGGCCTGATTTTAACCTCCTGCGGCTGACGAGAACGACATGCGGGGGGATTAACTTTGCGGCAGCGTGCAACTCACCATGTCCGCACTGACCTTGCATCACATGCCATTTTAGCCAGCACATTTTGGCCAGCCACGAGGCTTACACCCCAGCCAAGTGAAGTCCTCATCAAGATTCAAAAGTCACAGGCATACCACTGGGACAGTACACTCAAAAGGCAACAGTCTTGCAGACGAACAAATGAAACATTTGGTCTGCATGACACCCCCTCGAGAGGGGCCTGCCAGTATTAGTGTTATCACTAGGGCAGAACAGGCAGCTAATCAAGATGAGGAACTGATTCAGCTATTAGATCCAACAAAAGAGAATCCACCAGGACATCCATCAAAGTACTTTTACTCGGAAAACCCTACTGATATTATGCTAGTTAAGTTGCCCAAGGGAAACTGAGAAGTACCCCCGAGACACAGACGAGAACAGCTTGTAAAAGAAGCTCACGAGGGCATAGGTCAAGCACATTGCGGTGCCAGAACAACATTCTGCAAATTGACTCCCTTATATTGGTGGCCAGGCATGCTTAAGGCCTGTAAAACATACATGGCAAATTGTGAGCCATGCAATTTAACCAATAAGTCATCACTAATTAAGCCACCACCATTGGTTCCTGTGAAAGCTGATGAGCCAATGGGAAAATTCTTTATTGACTTTATTGGACCACTTTCCCCATCTTTGGGATATGGACATGTTCTCGTTTGTGTAGATGGATGCACTTCCTTCTGCTGGCTGGTCCCCACAAAAACTTTTTCGGAAAATGCACTCGCCAATGCTATTACTGTCATAATTACTGTAGCTGGTGCACCCAAAATCTTACACTCCAATCAAGGCGGAGCCTTTGTCTCCAAGGTCTTCAAAGACTACTGCGAACAAAGGGGGATTGGGTTAGAGCACTGTACGCCACGTCATCCGCAATCAGCGGGGCTGGTGGAGCGTATAAACCAGGAAGTAAAAAAGCTATTGGTCAAACTGTTGAGAATCAGTGGAAATAAGTGGACCACCATCCTTCCGGAGGTGCAGCTATCACTTAATAATGTGCCCGCATCTGCATCAGGGACAGTGTCCCCTAAAACTCCATATTATCTAATGTATGGGGTTGAGATGCATGCACCGCTTACCCATGGTTCTTTTATTGTCTCTACACACTCTGATTCCTTGACCCGACAGCAACAGTTAAATTTTTAAAAAGTAGTAACAGAGGAGATACATCAAATTGACCAGAGGATAAGGGAGGCAAATAAGCAGAAAAAAATTGAGAAACCAAGCATGGCAACCCCTAGCAGGAGAATGGGTACAGGAAAAGAAGTTCAAGCAAAAACCTGGTTTAAGACTGAAGTGGAAAAAACCTGTTCAAAATACATTCCATTATTAATGAAAGAACTGTTGAAATACATATTAATCAGCTCAACAGCAAGCATATTCTTAAAACTATCTCCATAGGCAATCTAAAAAGATGTCCTGCAGGATACCAAAATGGAGGAACAATACAAGGTGCAGTCGTACACTGTCTTCCAAGACCCAGCTTGGAGCACAACACAGGAAATGGATGTGATCGACCTACTGACGATGGTCAGCCAGATAGTGTCACCTGCTCCTCCACACGATGCTTGGCAATGCCACAGAAACTGGATTCATGAAAAGCCACAACTAAAACAAGTAAAGTTCAATGAGTTACTTCAACGAAGGAGGAAAGCACTGTGGATGGAAAAGGAATCAACTGAGTTTCTGGCAAGGCCTTTATGAAAACAAGAATCTGTCCTCACGCTGGATCAATGGAACAGCGTGTCAAGCTTCAGCCAGCTCCAAACAACGTCTCCTTGACTCCAATGAATTACTTACCTCTATGGAACGTACATCTGCCAATTGGACATTCTAATTACATGTTGTTTCGCTAATTGCATGACAATGCACCTATCATTCTTTTAATTTCTGTTCAAGTTAAAATAAGGCAAAACATTGTCCTGGGATGGCTTAAAGGAATTTTCATGCAGCACATGATTGGGCTCTTGTGAATCTCATGAAATTAATGTACTATTGTAACCTTATTTGAAACATTGACCAAATTCTGTCCTTGATGCTCGAGCTCATTTTTTGGTCCAGAGGGGGTTGTGAAGGAATAAGCCATATAACCTATTCAGAAAAATACACTATCTTATGAATGAATTCTGGCCTTATTTAAACGTGACAAACTGAGTTAGGAAATTTAGAAACCTAACTATGAAATAGCTATGAAAGAATTCTGGCTATTGAGCTAAGACAGTTGTTGACCCTGAATAAATAACCTTATTGAAACAGAAGGTGCATGGCTCCACCTGGATGACCTTTGGGAACAAAAACAATGGTTCACCCTGGATAAGGTGTTCTAATTAAAATTTTGTAAAGATGGCACATAAGATAAGGAACATCTGCCCTTGCAAAGATGACATAAAATAAGGAACACCTGCCTTTCACACCTTTCTATATGGTGACCCTAGAACACCTGAAGATGAGACAAGATTCTGGTTGATGTAGCAGTAAGAATTGTAGAGGTCAGCAGAAAGATGAATAGGGATAATTGACTTGCATCAGCAGAAATTTTAAAGGAAATACCAACGGAAAAGGGTATAAATATTGAAGTTTCAAATGGGATATCAGACTCGCTTTAATCAAGCAAAGCAATTCTCAGCTTCAGAGGCAGCTCTGTAGTCTACCACTCTTTATACCTTGGGGATCAAAGGTATTTGATATTGATGGATATCCTGTAAAGAAACCTTTAAGAACTGTAATATTGTAGCGAAGTTAAGATCTAAAAGTAAGATTCTCTGTTAAAAAGATAGTATTTTTTCTCTTTTTAGAACTGTTAATGTTGCGCTTGACTGATTCACCAACTGTAAATTGCATGTTGGTTCTTTTATAAATCTCTATATATTTTTAGAATTGTCTCACATAAGTCTTCTGTATCAAAAACCCGTGAAGTCAATTTCTGTAAACTCTTTGGTGAAGAGTTGCAGAACTCTGAGGGAGTTTTCCGGACCCTAATAATATCCAGGACATTACAGTTTAGCTAAACTTATTAAAAGCGCTACCTGGAAGATGGTAACATTCTTGGGTTGTTCCTTTCCTTCAGGGAGAGATAGCCCAGACCTTTAGATCCAATTAAGCGTCTTTAGGATTTAGCTACCTCAAACTTTAGTTGACAGTGAAAGTCTCAGAAATACGCCTGATCCGGGGCAGCCCTAAAGGGGCTAGGACTAGTAAAATCCCTTCAGCACGTCACACAACATCTGTGGAGAAAAGAACAGAGTTCACGTCTCGGGTCAAGATGTTGCCTGACCAACTGAGTATTTCCAGCATTATATGCTGTCATTTCAGATTGACAACATTCGCTTTCAGAGGAAAGGGGAAGACACAGAAGAAGAGGATGCATTAGAGGAGGAAGCAGTACAGGAAGAAGCAGAAGGAAGGATGCATCCCAGACAGCCCCTTTGTGGCCGTGATATCCGGGATAGAATCATCCACCTGCATTCCCAGTGACCACAACACCAATTCATCTTTCAACATTAGTCCCACACCTTACCTTCCATCTGATACTGACCATCACAATGTGCTCTTGGCCACGATGCTGAAATAAAAGCCACCAGAAAGCAAACTTTCTAATCCACCTTTATATATGTATCCATCTAATGTGACATCAAGAAATGAACTCATCACCTGTATGCATTCTCTTAGTGACTGTCTTGTGTGTGCCTTTGCCTATCCTGCTAATGTTATGCAGTGCTCCTCCAGTGGCCTACAAGAGTGGCTGGTGGAAGGCTATTGACTTTCAGTGAGAGACACTGCAAATGGCCTTGCTGGTTGGCCTTGAGGAGCTGGTGGCTGGGTATGTCAAATCAATCTCCTTCTTATTCTTTTTCATTCTCCTCTCCCTCTTCTTGGTCACCCACTGGCTGGGCAAGCTGCATTTCTTGGGTGTGTGAAATGAGAAAGGCACAAGGGTGGAGTTATGGTGACAGGAGGATGGGAAAACATGAGGTGCATGCCAGAAGGAGGATAACGTATGAGGATACCAGCATCTTTTATCCTTTCAAATTCACCACTGGCCAAAGGTTCAGCCAGGCTCCTGTCAAGAATGGCCTGCACCGTCTCCTCCAAGGGGATGAAGTGAGGCTAGGAATGGGAGATGTGCCTTGTGACTGGTGTACATTGTTGGTAGGTGAGTTATTGGGGGTTGGGGATCGTACATTAAGCAGTGTGTAAGGCTAATGGCGCAGTTGCTAGGAGATGGCTTTTGAAGATGCATTCACTGACCTTGACCAGTGGTCTGAGGTCATGAAGTATCTTTGGGTACTGGAGTCAGGTGATGGGGGCAAAACTGGTGGCAGTGGCAGCCTCGGTGATGTAGTCCCCACATCCTTTTTTCTGGAGGGCCTTCTGGCCCCTGCGGGTAGAGGGCCTGTCTTGCAATGTTGACCCCCTGCACAAAGCTGGAGTGCTGCGTGTGAGACCCTGGGTGCCCCTTCCCTGGCTTGCTGAGCCATTTGTGTTTGTGCTGAAGCATTTTTCCCATTTTTTGAGGTTAGGAAGGGAATTCAGCTTTAAGAGCTGCATATTCACATTTGAGACTTCTTTTTAACGTGATATTTTTTAAACAGCAGAAAGGGCTGACAACTACATTGTTTCACTTCATTTTAATTTGTATTGATTCAGTGTGCATGGCCCCTATAATTCTCAGATCTTTTCATTGTCCACAATTCCTTGTGAACTCCACAGCCTCGCTCCCAGAGGCTGTGGGAAGCTACAACAATGCACCTGCACACAAACTTTGCCTCGGTTGCCTCCAGCAATGCCACCAGGACAGCGTTGCATGGCAGATAAACACTGCCCCAACAATCACCATCCCCACCAAAAAAAATTTGCCCCGTTAGTAGTGCAGCCATTTTCAGTGGCCATTAATTCTAGTTGCTGGTGATAACTGCAACTTTCCTGACTAAAACAAATTTCTCCCCCAATGACTCTAGTGAGATACAGAGTGGGTGCCATCCTGGGACCATACCCTGGCATGACTTAGTGCCTTCACTAGAGGAGTTGGTTTTTGCATTGGTTTCTCTTGAAACATTCAACTTTTCAGCACAAATTTGTTTGTCTCTCCTTTTATAATAATACATTGTGCTGTTTGATCAGTGGATACATGCCATTTTCCATAAAATAAAAAATTCAAATTGTGAAAATTGGCACAGACCAAATAATGCACAGCAAATTAATTGTGTAACAATATAGCATTGCGTACATAGGCTTCATTACCAGAGATATTGGGGGAGAAATTCGGTACCACCCCGTTTGGGGCGCAATTATCGGCTGAGTGCAAAGTTTAGCGCCTGGCGCTAATTATCGCCTCCGACTGCAAACTTGGCTTCTATCGCCCCTGGAGGTGATTGGAGCACTAAATCAGGCGCTACACACCTCTCTTAAGGCGCTAACGCCGAGGAGCGAGGCGTTACCTCAGAGCGCTGGCGAAGCTCATGTGCTGTTAGTCAGCAATGGAACACAGACACACTGACGCCGGCCAGTTCTTAAAGGGGAGGGTTGATCTTGCTCTCCATCCACACCCTGCTCATTGCAGCCTTGAATCTCGGCCTGGAGAGACCTGTACATCAAATCTGCTGGAAAGAACAATGGAGAGGCCCAGGGAAAGAGCTCAGAGTGCAGCCCCAATAGTCTCTTCTAAATTGATGCAAGGAAGGCCAAATCAAAATGAACCTGCAAATGCTACTCAGTACCCAAAACTCCTTCACAGAGCATAGAATCTCTCCAGAATTCTCTCTCTCTCTCTCTCTCTCTCAGAAATCATGGTGCAAAAATGTCACCGACAAAAAAAGGCAGGAAGCGGTTGTCTTTAAATAGCATTCCCCCAGCCCCTTCCTGACTGCAAAACGTTCCCCTCAACCTGTCGTTGCTAGTGGCAGGCGGTAATGCAGGGGGTGCCACGCATTATCTGGTCCAGGGCGCTACCGGGGCATTGCACGCTCGACTGACGTCACGATCTGCGGGCGAAGGAGATCGTGGTGGTAGTGTTTAGAGCCGCTGCAAAATGTCTGATCATTTTCGCGAGGGGCACAAACATCACCACGCCCAGATGCTAGTTGCTTTGCGCCCCATTAGCGCTCAATTTTTCCCCCCATTGCCCATAATGTGGCATGATGGACATAACTTTGTGAGAATTATATAAAATCCATGAAAAATATGAAGTCTTATTGAAGACAACAAGTAAATATCTCAAGAGGCTGAGGGGGGACCTGACTGAGGTGTACAAAATTATGAGGGGCATAGATAGGGTAGATAGAAAGGAACTTTTCCCCTTAGTAAAGGGGTCAATAACCAGGCGGCATAGTTTCAAGGTAAGGGGGGTTTGAGGAAAAACTTTTTCACCCAGAGGGTGGTTGGAATCTGGAACTCACTGCCTGAAAGGATGGTAGAGGCAGGAACCCTCACAACATTCAAGAAGCATTTAGATGAGCACTTGAAACGCCATAGCATACAAGGCTACGGACCAAGTGCTGGAAAATGGGATTAGAATAGACAGGGCTTGATGGCCGGCGCGGACACGATGGGCCGAAGGGCCTCGTTCTGACTCTATGACATAAGTTCTAAAAAGGCAAAGAAGAACCTGAGAACTGAACTTCCATCTCTGTTGCAATACAATTGACATAACTTGACTAGATTTCTTGGAAAATCGTCCATTCGATATGAAGGCTTGGTGTTTCTCATTTCCCTGCTCTATTTCTTTGTGACCTTACTGTTCTTAAAAACTGATTCGGAGAGGGCTTTGAGTTCCTCAGAATATTCCATTCATTTAATTATACATAATTCCATTCACTGGATGAAAGGCAGCTAAAGAATAAAGATTGATGTCCGGTTGTTCCTTATGTTTGATTTTATTATTTACTGATAGCCCAAGGCATTTGAGTTTATCAAGATTATGCTGAGGATATTGATTCTTGTATGGATATAAATATATATTGTTCCTCCTTTGATTTATAATTCCAATTTTGTACAAAAAACAGCCAACATTTGCATTTTGTGCATTGTCAGATTTGGATCACGTATTATTTCTACTTCTAATTTTCAAAGAAATTAACACATTGGCCAGATTTTGCTGAAAAAATAGTGGTGCCTAAATGTCACACACCAATATTAATGCTTAAATCAGCTGCAACTTGTGGCGAGGAAGAGATATGGAGTGACTTGCGAATCGCTGCAAGTTACTGGATGATTTGCGCCGCTCTGCCCTTAGCTTCACAAAAACAGCATCTCACCCTTAACCTCCCCCATGAGTTTCATGAAGTTGCTGCATTTGCACATTAATTGCCCATTAAACTCGTGACAGAAAGTTAAGTCTAGTAATAATTAACGTAAGTTTACTTTTACACTGTGCTAATTGTTAATGATTGCCAATCAATCTCTCTTGCCCAGAAAGTGAGCAATTATAAGTGTGGAGTCCCATTCCTTCAGGTAGTGAATTGTTCTTGGAGATTTTAAATTGTCAAATTTTAATTTTTTACATTTTTCTTACTTTTCCTTTCTGTCTCTTTGTTCTCTCTCTTAATCCAATCTTTCTTTCCCTCTCTTTACTTCTCTTTCGGACCAGCTTTAACGTTGAATTCACCCATTCTAATTCACCCTACTCTTAGTCCTTCCTCTGTTTACTTCTCAATCCTTAAATCTCATTGGTTAAGGAAATACACTGTTTGTCCCATTGTTCACCAAGATCCCAGGTGTCCTGTTGCCCTCACTCACACTTGCAGTAACTTTGTGGGCAAAAGTTTTAAAATCCTAAACTTGTACGAAAATGTCTAACTAACAGATCACGCCGCGAGATGCCCCGCTGCCGTAACTTGGCCCAAGATTTCAACCCAAGGTCCAGTCAAACTCCAGTCTAGTGGTTAACCAACTAGTCTACTCATTTGGGCACTAAAAATAATCTTTTCCTCAAGAAATTCAGTATTGACAGTGCAATAATATTCCTTAAGGCCAATCACTTTTACAATGTTCTATATGCCTTAATATGTCAGCTCATCATGCTTCTAAATATGCATATCAAGTTGTCATTACGATAATGAGAGGCAGTTCCAGAAAATGTCGTGTTTAAGACGGTATTATAAAATACTCGGAGCCTGCATTAAATCAGAAACTGTTGACAAGACTACATAGAGTGTGGAAATTAGATATTATTTAATTACACATCTGTTACATTTTCGTTGCTGGCAGAACTTTTGACTAATGACGTCAATGTACTTTCATTCAGCAATAATACATTTTTTAGCAAGGTTCATTAGTAATTCAGAGGACATTATTTACAGTGTAAAGGGATTGTTCCTATATTTTGTGACCCATATGATAGTGTGCATTCAACATTTAAACTTTCAATAGTTCCATCTCTGATGATTTCCAATTTCCTGACTGGGAGACATAATCAATCCTTCTGGTAAGCAACTTCCTTTCTGCTATTTGCAAAATACATATATTTGTTTAATTATTTTCCAAAATAATTTATTCCTAAAATCTGTATGCCATGATCATCTTGTTTTACAGAAATACATCTAATGATATCTTGAAGGACTGTAAAGAATCAGAATTCATTTCCTTCTCTAGTATCCTTTTCCATAGATTGACTGCCCTTTGGTAAAACTAAAAGTTCTAGGCATCCAATCTCACTCCTGGCTTCCTCAATTTAAATATGGGGCTTCTAGTTCCACCTGATTCTCTCACCTCAAACATTATCTACTTGGATGCTGTCCATGTCTTTAATTAACTTAAGTGTTGGATCAGAGATGCTCTGCTTTTATCTTTCAGTGAATAAAAACTCAAGGTATCAACTTAATGTTCATAGCTCAATGATCTCACACTGTGGATCATCCTTGTTGCCACTTAATGCACCTTCTCCAGAGTGAAAATGTCCTTTCTAAGAGGGGGGAAGTTATGAGCCAAGTATGCAGGGGAAAGCCCTTGTTCCCAAGCAGCCAACCTCTCACTTGCTGTGCATGGACAAGGAGTGGGGGAGATGGAGCATTGGTTTAATGTAAAAGCATCATGGCAGCTGCCAGGAAAGCATGATGAGCTGCTGTTGATCACACACATTGCACATTAATGGAGTGGAAGCCTTTACAAATAATGGTGGCAAGTGGGGTGATCTGACAGAACACACAGGGCTTTGTGGGTGCTGTCAACGAGGCCCTGGACTTGGGAGAAACCTACAATCTATTTCATTCTCCAGAGCTCTATCCTGCTATTTCTAGTTATCCATGGGAAAAGTGATAAAAGTGTTTGCTCTAGCAAACACAGCGTCAACCACCTGCTTAATGCAATCATGAACTGTTGAATGATTAATGTGACTGGTATCCCCATCTGCCAGCATGGAAAGAGCTGGAGGCAAAGAACTTCAGGGCTGCAGTGACCCTGACTGCAACGGGTATGTTGTCCTTGGTCGACAAATTTGTTGTGAGCTCATCTCCCTGCAGCTGCAATTCTGTTCACTCTTTCCATCTGCTGTTGCTCATCCCCCTTTTCCTCTTGCAAGAGTAGAATTACCAGATGGACCCCCATAAAGATAAAAGTATATTGCCGGAAGCCCCTTAATGTTCAGACTGCTGTACAACCACTACAAGCCCCTTGAAGTAGTCTAAGCAACAAAAGCAACATCATGTAATAGAAGCAAAATGTCTGAAAACTTTCCAGCATTTTAGCTGAGAGCAGCGGAGGGTCCCTTTAAATACAAGTGGCAAGTGGCCACTTCCCGACCCATGGTTTGTAAGCAGATTGAGGAATTACTGGTAGCAATGCAGGCAGAGGTGAAAACAGCATCTGAGGTCTTGACAATATCATTTGACTCTAATTTGTTTATATTCATTAGGCCTCTACCTATTTCCAGCAGGAACGCCGTCTGCCTAAATTGAGGTCTGGTCAAAATTCGAAATGGGCCGGCAACCAACAGTAAGTTGCCAGTTCAGTTCTCCACAAGATTTTGGTCCCACTACTGCTCCAATTTTAGGTGTAAATGCGGCAGTAGCGAGATTAAAATCGACTTCAGAAACTCCAATGTTATTGGTCAAATTTGCTGATGATACCAAAATGGAGGGGGGTTGGGAGGAATGGTAGTCAAATCTAAGTAAGTAGTTCTGAAATTACAAAGTTAGTTAGACAAATTAAATATGCAGGCTGTTTAAGAGGTGTTAACCAGGTGAAGGTTTATAATTTTACTGGCATACACAAATGCCTACAAACTAATTATCATACTTGTGAGTGCAGCTGGCTGTGTGGCACTAACAAGGGCACTGGTAGAGTGGCTGGCGGGAGAGCAAGCATGCTGATATATGATGGCAGATGCCTGTTCCATGGAGCCAAGGCCCCTCTCCTGAGACAGTGCCTCAACACTCCTACGGGTATGCGCAAGAGTAGAGTGCAGGACTACTGTGACGCTTTGACGGCATTGACCTCCAGAGCCATGATGGCAGCCATTTGAGATTGCATGGCAGGAGTGTGAGCTGCCATAGCGCCCATCTGGGCTTCCATGGCAGCTGTCAGAGATGTCAGTAGAGGCTCCATCATGGTGGGTGGCACTGTGTTGTTAATGGAGCTGACCATGTTGGTCCATGTTGGACATATGGTCCCCATGCCCTGCATGAAGCCTTGAGACAAGTTGGAGAGGGACTCCTCCAAGCTCTGCAACATTGTGTGCAAGTTCTTTGGCAGGCTGCCTAGTGCATCTTGCATTTTCTGGTAGATGACCATTAGCCTTCTTCGGTCACCTGGGCTCTCGATGTCAGTATCCTAGTCCTTTGTAGCAGAATTAATATGGGACCTCGCCCTCCAGTGAGCTGGCATCTGTGAAGTCCTATCACCCTGCCCTAGCTCCTGCGAACTTGTGCCTGGTGAGTCTCTCTAAATTACCCATGGTGCCAGTATCTGAGCTGGTGTTTGTGAGAGTCGAATTGAGTGACCATGCATCTTCCTGAAGGCTTGCCTCCTCTTCCTACACTGGCACAGGTACTTCTACATTCTCAGCATCTTAAGTTAAAGAAAGAGGCAAGAGTTAGCTTTTGGAATAAAGGGAGCGTGGCGAGAGAGAAGTAGGTGGTGAAAGCATCTGCAGCTTGTTATGCAGAGTGTGTGGGGTGAGATAGAAGTCAGAAGAGACAAAGAGGATCAAATATGAAGAAACTATGTGTGATGTCTCCTCCAGTGATGCCAGTTGCCACAGCCTTGACTCCACCCACGATGGCAAGCATGCTTTTGTCAGGGTCTGAAGGGAAGAGGGTGTGCAGGTGGGTTCTTTCTCCTCTGGTGCCAGCCTGCTGTCTGGAGTTGAATTCAACCTTCACCTGCAAGAAAAAAAAGTGATTTAGTGAGAGTCTTCTGAGGTGTTTGGAGAATGTGCTTTTCATGGTAGAATAGCTGATTGTCAGTGTGTGAGGTGTGAGTTGTTGGTAAATGAGTGTTGTAATAGTGGTGAGTGTGTGAGTATGAGAAGGTGCTGTGCTGAAGTGTGTTGCAGTGATTGTAGGGGAGTGAAGAAAAGCAGGGCAGGGGAATTTTGTGAGTATATGAGTTTATTTTATTTATTCTCGGGATGTGGGCATCACTGGAAAAGCTAACATTTATTGCCCATCCCTAGTTGTCTAGAGAACCTGATGCTGGACCTTCTTCTTGAACTGCTGTAGTCCTTGTGGTGAAGGTGCTTCCACAATGCTGTTAGGTAGGGAGTTCCTCAATCTCAACCAACAACTAAAAGAGATAATCTGGTCATTTATTTCATTGCTGTTTGTGGGAGCTTGCTGTGTGATAATTGGCTGCCGCGTTTCCTACATTAAAGCAGTGACTACACTTCAAAAGGGGTTCATTAACTGTAAATCACATTGGGATGTCCTATGGTCATGAAAGGTGCTATGTAAATGCAAGTCTTTCTTTATGTTATGAATGGTTAAGCACATTGGTCATAGCCCTCTCTTTTCAGACCACGACCTGAGTATCCTTATTGACAACAAAGCTGATAAACAGGATGACCTTTTTGGAAGAAGGAGAGATCCACTAACCAAGCAGAATTAGTTTGACTATGGATTGTTGTATGCCATTTGCAGCTTAGAAATGACAAGGCCTCGGAAGGAAATTTAAAAAATGTTTCACGACTTGAGGCAAACTATAAAGACAGTGCAAATATGGAAGTGCAAATGCTGCCTGCTGAATATGACAGCTTAAGGCATTCAAAAGTTAGTGAATGGAAATAATACTGTTGTTTTTATACATAATTGATTGAGCAAAGATGCCCTATGGAAGGTAAAGGTTTCAAAAACAGGTATCCCACAGTGTTGGCAATGAACGGGCCATGATAGTGCAGAGAAACTAATGCAGTGTTACTTAGGTGTTGCAGAACTAATGCTGTGCTAATGCCGACTCATGTCATTTTTCCAGGAAACAAACTGACTTACAACCTGAGGGGCAAGGCTGTCACTGGAGAAGTTCCTCTGTACAGAAAAGCTTGAGGACGTTGCCCTGCCTTGGCAATGGGGACATTAGAAGGCAGGGAACTTGAGATGTTAGGAATGCAAATCAGCTGATACATATAAAACTTATATTTTCCTGATTTGCAGACAGGTAACAGTTTTGCTCCTAACACTGAGTACAAGTTTTACAGCTTTGTATTTTCAAAAGTTTTGGGGGTTTGTGCAATTGTGTTTATGCGCTCATAAATGCACCATCAACTCTTTTCACAGATGGTGGAGAAAGCAATGGTCTGTATGGTGAATCTGGAGGGAACGTTACACCAGAGCGCTTTGAGTCCTAACATATACTTACATTGAGTGCCATGCTACTCACAAGCATCTTGGGATCTGAGGACACACTGGCTGTTAGAATCATAGAAGCATGCAGCAGAGATGGAGGGTATTCAGTGCATCGTGTCTGTGCTGACTGTTTGAAAGAGTTATCGGGCTCGATTTTGTCAATGGGGAGATTTTGGAGGCGGGACTCCCACTTTTTGGGTTGTAGTCCCGCCTCCATCGACTTGTGGCCAACCCACGCTACTTTCCCTTGATTGACCTTGTTAAGCCCGCCCAGCGGGCTCAGCAGGCCAATTAAGGGACACCTGGTTACTGGTGACGTCAGTGATTGACATTTCATCTGTCAAGCGCTTTTGACAGATGAAAAATCAGCGTTGGACAGCTCTGTGAAGCTGTCAAACACGGACAATCTGACTTCTAACATGAGTCCTTCTACTCAGACTCAGTTAGAGAGCTCTCCAGACCAGAAAGCAGAGGCTGCAGCTTTTGACAGTTCAGCGGCCATTCTGCTTTCTGTGCCAGTGAGCTGAGGGTCTCCTGAGAACTGAAGGAATGAAGCCTGCAGGAGAAAGTAAAGGTAAGTAAAACTTATTAAAACACTTTACACTTACCTCACATACCTACCTCTGCACACATGCACCTGCACAACGGACATCTCGACCCCTCCAACCCCTGCAGACCAACGGTCCGCCTTGCTAACTTGACGTGGTTCGGAGCCATCGGACAGCCCACACTACAGGGCTAAAAATAGGGTTTAGGCAAAAAACTGCCTGTTAACTACCTGTTAACACGCAGTTAATTGGCACTAATCCCCTTCCCGCCTCAGGGAGGCGGCTCCCAGCACAGGTCGGGTACCCGCCTCCTGGGACATTGGCACGGAGGCGGGTTGGGGGCGGGATGGGTTCCTGCCCCCCGATTCTGCAATTTTCCCACCACTCCCGCCTCCAAACCTGCCTCCTCGGGGCTTGGAAAATCAAGCCCATCGTGTTAGTCCCGCTCCCCTGCTCTTCCTCATAGCCCTGCAAATTTTTCCTTTATCAAGTATTTATCCAGTTCCCTTTTAAAAGTTACTATTGAATCTGCTTCCACCACCCTTTCAGGTAGTGCATTCCAGATCATAACAACTCTCTGCTTAAAAAAATGTATCCCCATCACCAATGTTCCCTGTAATTTTTTTTGGGTGCATGGTCCCTTTAAGGGGCTGCGCGGCCCACTCACAGGTGCACGATCTTTAGCATAGGAAAATCCGGTCTCAGGCTGCGCAGGACCAGCAGAGCGCAGCTTGTAGGGAACGTTGCTCATCACCCCTCTGATTCTTTTTGGCAATTACCTTAAATCTTTGTCCTCTGGTTATAGACCATCCTGCCATTGGAAACAGTTTCTCCTTATTTATTCTATCAAAAACCTTTATAGTTTTGAACACCTCCATTAAATCTCCCTTTAACCTTATCTGCTCTCATCTGCCTGCACTGTTCTCTCAGTGGCTCTGAAGGTGACCACTGCCCTGAACTTCTACAGCACAGGGTAATTTCAGGGACCCACAGGGTATTCCTGCAAGATCAGCCAGGGAGAAGTACATCAGGTCACTGATGTCCTTTTCAACAGACCTGCTTAATTTATAAGTTTTGGTATCACAGAAAGGTAGCACAGAGATAGGGCCATACAGCTTAATGAGATTTCTGGTTTACCCAAGGTCCACAATCCAATTGATGGCACCAAAATTGCATTGATAGTGCCCACAGTACCCCCACTCAGTTACCACAACCACAAGGGCTTCCACTCCCTCAAAGTCCAGATAGTGTGTGACAACAATGAGAAGATCCTCCATATCAATGCCCAATAGGCAGGAAGTTACCTTTGGCCTTTGTCTTCCCTGAGGGGGTCAGGTGTGGCAATCAGAGCCATAGATGGTGTTGAAAATGCACTTTAACTGCCTGGACAGGTTGGGAGGGGATCAGATCAGCAATATGCTCCAGTACAGATGTCCAGTATAATGAAATTTGCTGTGCCCTTCACAACATTGCCATTCAGGAAGGGCTGCAATTTTACATGGCTTTGGTGGATTCACAACCACATGGGGCAGACCATCAAAATGATGTGCACTGAAGGAGTCCTCACTGACTGCTGCAAAGTGCCTCAGAGGACAGATCCTCTCGGAAGTCTTCTCTTCTGTGTAATTCAGTCTAGCTTACTCACCACAGCCTGACCTTCTGCTCGACTTGTAAATAAAGAGATATTCCATCAATCAAATGCTGCACCTCTCTTGCATGACTGTAATCTCCATTAATAAAAAGAAAGAAAAAAGAAGACTTGCATTTATTATGGCCCAGAAATTCGGGTCGGGGGCTTCCCGCGGGTACGAGCCCCCGACCTGCATTTACCTTGCGCGCCGGTCGTTGAGCTGTGGGCCCTCGTGGAATTCCGATCCTGGGCCTGGTCCAGCTGCCGGCATGCAGTGCTTGCATATCCCAGGGGCGCAGTTAGTTCGATGTGTCCCCTGGGATCAGGTGGGCCATGGGGAGCCAATCGGAGCAGGGAATGCTCCATTCATAAGATTGACAGGAAGAGCTGTCAAAACTTATAAATACTACAGCCCAAAAACAGCACTAAATCATCAAATAAATTTTTTTTTAAATCACATTTTTTAAATAAACTATAAATTACATGAAATAACTATTTTAAACAATAATTTAAATTTTTGAAAAAAGTAATTTTATTTTCTAACGGGGATAAAAATAAACTTACCTTGCTTTAAAGTATTTAAAGGTAATAAACCTGTGGAAAATATGTTTTAATTTTAATTAATTCACCACTTACCTTGTAAAAAGCAGGCCTTACGCCTGCTTTTTACATGTCTAACTTCTGGAGACTTACCCTCCCGGGAAAACCTGCAAAAAAAAACTAAGTTCGATGCGCACGCGCTACCTCTCCTGCGCACGTGTTCCACCTCTTAAGCCTTCCTTTCAGGGGAACGGAAGTGCCGGTTTCCCGCACATGCGCAGTACATGCAGGAAACCGGCACTTCCATTGGGCTTACGGGTGAGTACCCCGTGCGTACTCACCCGTAGAGACCCGAATTTCTGCGCCTATATAGAGCCTTGCACGAACACCGTACATCCCAAAGTGCTTTACAGCCAATGAAGTACTTTTGAGGTGTAATCACTGTGATAATGTAGGAAACGCGGTAGCCAATTTGCACACACAAGCTCCCACAAACAGCAATGATACCCAGATAATCTGTTTTTAGTGATGTTGATTGAGGGATAAATATTGGCCAGGACATTGGGGGATAACTCCCCTGCTCTTCTTCAAAATAGTGCCATGGTATATTTTACATCTACCTGAGCGAGCAGGCGGGGCCTCGATTTAACGTCTCATCCGAAAGACGACATCTCTGACAGTGCAGCACACCCTCAGTACTGCACTGAAGTGTCAGCCTAGATTTTTGTGCTCAAGTCACTGGAGTAGGACTTGAACCCACAACCTTCTGACTCAGAAGCAAGAGTGCTACCAATTGAGCCTCGGCTGACATACATGACAAAGTGCCACGTGTGTGCATGATCTGTTTTAATACAATAATTGCAGACCACTCTTCTCCTGGGTACCTACACATACTTTTCTAAAACCTATTCTAGTGCTATTTTTGCTAACTGAGATCCTGGATCACAGGAAGTAATTGGCTCCTCATGCTGTACAGAAGAGTCATGGGACTGAGGTGGTCCTTTTCTCATGACTGCTGGCTCCTGCCATGGAGCCGCTGATGGATGTATCTCTGGGTGGTTCTAGGCAGTCTGGTCTTGCCCCTCATGTTCCACTGGTGTGGAGCTCTGAGGGGGAAGGCCGGAAGACTGGCATGTGCTGCTGTCCTGAGAAACAGCAGTGTCAGTCACATGGACTCCAGCTGTTGCCATTCCACTGGGCCCTGGATCTGCGGCCCCAATGATCAATGGCATGCCTGGTCTAGTGGCAGCTATCAGATCCTAAGGCACGTTGGTTGCCATAGTGTAGAAGCCATGATTCAAGCTTTACTCCATCTATATATGAGACAGAATAAATAAATTCTGATTGAGACAAGGAGAGTCATGCTCAAGTTAATTGGATGCAAAAGGAACTGTTTGGTCAAGGTGATAACTTTATAAATACTGGCAACAGCTTGGTGGATGACATATTTAAATGGGGCTAAAGCTTCAGACAAGTCTTCAGTACATTTTACATGCCTGAATACCTGCCTTACCTGTCCTAATTAGTGTGCCATTACCAGAGACACAAATTTTAATTTTTCTGAATGAATTACATCCCAGGGCTCCAATGTTGGCTCATTGCAATGGCATTATCAAAAAATGTATATCCATCTGGAATCAAATCCAACAATTTAATCATTTAAATTTTTTATAGTAATCATTGATATCATATGCTAATTCAGGTTTTTATGCTTTGGAGGACTGTGGATATGTATCCATGGATGACATTGTAATGAGATGCATTTGAGCGCTGTGAATTAATTCATTTGAAAAAATTTAAAATGCAGACTGATTTCAACTTGTTACTATTTTTCTCTCTCCTTCTGCCGCTGATTTATCAAGCCTCTAAATAGAAATACTGTACAGAGGATGGCCTAGAAATTTGGCCGTGCAGCGCTCGTTTTCCAGGTGGTAAATGGCCTCTTACGCTTCCAATGTGAAAAAGGCGTTAACCCCTTTATATATGTAAATAAGATGGCTAATGCCAGTTTGAGGACTCCACTACAAGGTTGATTTGCCCTGAGGCAGCTGGTAAGATTCTAAAATATACTTACCTGAATGCGGAGCAGGGAGTGCTCCTCCCGACTCCACATTCAAAGAACGTGGGCCACTTCCAACTGACAACTCACCGATTACCGTTGCTACCCCCACCACCAATTGCTGTCATTACCTCCTCCCCAGCTACCACTGGGTATGCAGCAGCCCAATCAACAATCCCATTTCACCGGCAAGCTGCCAGTTACTAGCCACAGCTCGCCGGCTCGATGGGAATGAGGCCTGAGGCCCAATATTGGGTACGCCTTGGGCTTCATCATTCAGACGCAGAGATTTCTAGGCCAAAATGATTCTTCCTTGTAGTTGCCACCAACTAAATGCTGGGGTTCATTGAAAGAATGGTGGAGAGTCTTACTAGAAGAAGGACTACTCTCTGCTTCTGGTGATAAGACAGCCAGGATATAGCATGAGAGAGCTAATTTTGTGGTAACATCATGTAACATGAAAGGTCTTTATGAAAGTAGTTAATCTTTTTGAGCCTGATAAATACCGTTGGTTTTACCGCTAATGCCTGCACTACTCATTCATTATGCGTGAATAGTTCCATGCAAACATACAAATAATCAAAAATGTTGGACAGGAAAAGACCAGCAAGTCCTTCTAGCCTGTCCCATACAGTCGTGAGACCTTATGCATCACGATACAGACATTCCCCACCCACACGCAGCCATGAAAGAGAGATGAAAAACCAAATAAAAACCCAGGCCAATTTAGGGGAAAACATCCGGAAAATTCCTCTCCAACCTTTTTAGGCGATCTAAACTAGTCGAGGAGACCACATTGAACCTGATTTATATTACAAGGGGGGAAAAATTTGGTTGTATAGTGCCTCCCGTTAGCACCCTAAGAGGGCAACTAGCGGCGGCGCTAAACACTACCGCCACGATCGCCTGCGCCCACAGATTGTGACGTCAGTTGAGCGTGCAATGCCTCGGTAGCGCCCAGATATTGAGTGGCGCCCCCTGCATTTCCGCCTGCCACTAGCAACAACAGGTAGAGGGGAACGTTTATCAGTCAGGAAGGGGCTTTGGGAGCGCTATTGAAAGGCGGCCACTTCCTGCCTTTTTTTGTCGGTGAAAATTTTGCACCACGCATTCTGAGAGAGAGAGTGAGGCTTCTAGAGAGATTCAACACAGACGATCAGCGTGCTCAAGCAACGGTTCCGCTGTCTGGACCACTCAGGAGGAGTCCTGCAGTACTCTCCTGAGCGAGTCTCCCTCTTCATAGTTGTGTGCTGCTTGCTTCACAACCTGGCAATCCTGAGGACCCAGCCAATGACACCAGGGATTGGTGCACCACCTGAGGAGGAGGAGGAAGAGGAGGAGGAAGAGGAGGGGGAGGATGAGGAGGATGATCAGCAGCAGCATCAACGTGGGAGGGAGGCCCACAATGTTGCCACTGCAAGGGCCGTCCGTCAATGGCTGATAACAAGCCGCTTCTAGGCCCCTGCTCAGACGATGGCTTCTGGCATGGAGAACAACATCATGGAAAGCAACCCGCAACCCCTATAGCCGACCAAAGCTGGAATGATTCCAAAGGCCAAAAATGTTAATTTAGAATACAACTTTTCCCTTTTACAAACTCTGTGTGTGTCATTTAGTCAGGACAAACAATTAGAAACAAACACAACAAATCATCAATTTACAGAACTGGTTCTCACAAGCTGGAGAAAAACGCCAAAACACTAAACAAACGTAATCACACGGAACTCGACCTTTACTACAAACATTCCCACCATTCATTTAGACCTCCTACTGTTTGCCCTTTGAGGGTGATCTCCATCCCCTGCGCACTTCCTTCCTTCCCACCCTACTGCTCCTCCGTAATGGGGCCCAAGTGGCTGCAGCAAGGCTGGTGGCAGGTTGCTGAATGTCAGATGCTGAGACTACAGGTACCCTTGAAGGACGCCTTCGACCAGCTCTGGGCCCGGAGGCCCTGGCTGCAGACTGCACCAACTCTGCATGGGCGGCAGCAGTCTGGGCTGGCTGTGTTGCAGGCGGTGGCAAGTGCAATGGGGAAGTGCCAGTGGTGGGAGCAGGAATGCTGTCATCCTGAGAGAGGACAGCACCTTCCGGCTCGACTGACACACTGGCACTCCCACGGGGCAGTACCTCAGCATCCAGAGCAATCTGCTTGAGCACAGATTGCTGGCATGCTGTGGCACCCTGAGAGGCCCGGGGCAATGTGGCCGACCCAGCGATGATGGCAGCAGTCAGTGCTTGCATGACATCAAACTGAGACTGCATGAGAGCAGTCTGAGACTGGATGGCAGCAGCCAGTGAATGAATTGCAGCATTAAGCCGTTGCGTTGCGTCGGCCTGTGCTGCAGCGGAGTGCTCCACGCGCCTAGCCAGTCCATCAATGCTTTCGGTCACTCTTGCCATTGCACCCATGCTCAAGGCCTGGCTATTCATTTCTGCGATGAAGTACTCCTCCTCTGAGTCCAGTGCAGCGGGACTCACTTGCCTACTCGCCCTCTGGGGAGATGCCCCGAGCTTCCCTACACCCATGGCGTTGCTGCAGCCCGCTGGGTCCAGGAGCTTTGTCCTCATCAGACCCTACCCCCCTGCTCCCCTCCAGGGAAGGCGTGGTCCGAGAGTGGCCATGGGCTCCCTCGGGAGACGCAGGCGGTGAGGCTCCAGCTTCCTCTTCCTCCTCGCCTGGGGCGTCGCTGCCACTGGTTTGTTGAGGGATAGGTTGCTCAGCTGATGGCTCACTATCTGAAAGCAGGGAGGTACAAGAGTGGCTTTAGCATCAGGACAGGGGGGCAGTAAGGGAGCAAGGACTGGAGACATTTAGTAAGTTGGATTGAAAGTATAAAAGGCTGGTGTTGTGAGGGGCAAGTGGAATGAGAGAAGAGAGAAAGCTGATGAACTTAACATTGCTGTCCCCAAGGGGGTCGACCTCTCCAGCAGCCACGGCACCTATCACCTGGCTGGCAACGATCATGTGCACGCGCGTCTCCAAATCGCTGATGGTGTGTAGCTCCTCCTCCTCCCATGCATTGCTGCTGGTGCCTGTTATGAGAGAGCTTGGTCTGAAGAAAAGGGACGGCGTCTGAGTGAATGTGCAGCTTAGTGCTTGCCTGATGTGCCTCCCATGGTTGAATACCCCTCAATGTGTGCCTCCCATAGTTGAATAGCCCTTAATGTATGCAAAGTGTGGAATGTGCGTGTGTGTTTTATGAGATGGCCATAGGTCTTGGATGAGTGTTGGGCATTTGGGGTTTTGTGCACAAAGTGAAGTTGAGATGGAGGGATGTAGAGGTATTGAAAAGCAGCCACTCACCCTGACCACCCGAGTGAGGTCATTGAACTTCTTCCCACATTGGGTGTGGGTCCTCAGCACCAGGCTCCTGGAGGAGATGTGCTGAGCCACCTCCCTCCAGACTCTTCTGTATTCGCGGGGCAATGGCCTCCAGCCAATCTGTGGGTAGAGCACTGCCCGTCGCCACTCCACAGCACCACCCAGAGCCACCAAGGTCCGGTCACTGAAGCGCTGAGCTCTTTCCCTGTTCCTCTCCCTTGGTGGTTCCAGCAGAATTGATGTACAGGTCTCTCCAGGCCGAGATTCAAGGCTGAAATGAGCAGGGTGTGGCTGGTCAGCAACATGGACTGTCCCCTTTAAGAACTGGCCGGTGCCAGTCTGTCTGTATTCCATTGCTAATTGACATCACCTGCGCTCTGAGGTAGCGTCTCGCTCCTCGGCATTAGTGCCTTAAGAGAGGTGTGTAGCGCCTGATTTAGCACTCAAATCACCGCCAGTGGCGATAGAGGCCAAGTTTGCAGTCAGAGGCGATAATTAGCGGCAGGCGCTAAACTTTGCGCCCGGCCGATAATTGCGCGCCAAACGGGGCGATACCGAATTTCACCCCCAAGGTATCTTACTCTTGTATGACATAACCAAGGTCCAGCTCTCTCTTGAGGATATACAACGAATCAGTGTTCGAATCAGTTTTCATTGCATGTGTAAGCCTTTCTCTTACTACGGTTCGGAGTTCGAGAATTACAAATAAGCGTAACAATGACAGACAAGTATGCGATCAATAAAATTGGTCTTTATTCACACTATAGTTCAAAATTCAAGTGTACGTCGCAATCAATATGTGCCCAATTTACCCGTACATAAAAGTATTTCCCAGCAATTTACACACTACCTCTGAGCGATTTATATTCCAAGTCAACCGTCTATAACAGTACCCCCTTTTAACAATATCTAAGCTCTATGTCCGACTTTCATACATACTCCTTTATCCCTGGGTGATCGGTCCAGGGAAGTTGTAAGTCAAAACATAGACTGGCCAGCTTTCTCTGTTCGTCTGTTCATCTATTCCTCCACTTCTGTCTTCTTTCTTTCTTCTGTGTTCCTTCAGTGTTCTGAATTTCCCACCCCTGGGTTACTTCTGTTGTAGGTCCTTTCTGCCGGCCCCATTCGTATATCACTGTCTGCCTCCCTCTGAGAGGTCAGTTTCACTCCAATCCTTCCCTGATTGGAGTTTCTTACGCATGACACGTTCATGTTCCTGAGAGCTGTGTGGGGGCGGGACTTCCTTGTCACTCATGTTCCTCCTTCCTGTCCATGTGGCCTTTCAAACAAAGGACCATGCTGACCACCAGGCAAAGGACCCCCTGCTGACTTCCACCATTTTTTGTCTTCACAAACAATGAACACATGCTGAATTCCTACATTTTGAATCCGTCTGTAACCATTTCACAATTCATTCTGAACTTTGATCGCCACACGGTAGCAGCAGTTTTATTACAATTTTGAGAATCTTGCACATGAATTGGCAACCTGTTCCACAGGTCAGTTATTCTCTAGGAAAAGAAGAATGGTCTAACATCCAACCTAGCTCTGCCCTTACATAACTTATATAAGCGTAACCTTTGGTTCTCGTTAACCTATCTAGTTGAAATAATTTGTCTACATAAATCAAGTCCCTTCATTATTTTATAAACCTTAATCAAATCATCCCTGAATCTATGTTACCGTAAAGTATATAGACAGAGCTCATTAAGCCTATCTGAGTAGCTAAGGTGTTTTAAAATGAGAATCAATCTTGCAGCTCTCTGTACCTTTTCCAAAGCCTCAATATTCCCCACCATGTGAAGGGACCAAAACTAGACACAGTATTTATTGGGTGCACTGTATATGAGGCATAACCAAGGTCTTGTACAAGGGCAAAATGGTAGGTTTTGTTTTGTAGTGAATTGCCTTTTGAATACAACCTTTAGATATAGCTTTACAGCATTGGTTTTGAACCTTTAGAGAATGACGCACTATAACACCCAGATCTTTTTGTTTCACTATTGAATTCAATTCTGTTCCACATAAGGTGCATGTGTATTTAGAATCATACCTGCCCACATGTATAATACTGCACTTTTCTTCATTAAATATTTGCCAAACATGGGCCTATTCCCCCAACACATTGAGATCTGCTTGCAGTAGTTTAGCACCCTCTACAGTCCTAACACTCACACATTGCTTTGTATTGTCTGCAAACTTGTGGATTATTCTCCCAATACCTATACCTAGGTCATTAATGAAGATAGTAAAGAGCAAAGGTCCTAAAACCAATCCCTGTTGGACACCGCTGGTAACTGGTATCTAAGTAGATACGAATCCATTGACAAGAACTTTCTGCCTGTGAGAATTCAACCAATTCTTAATCCACTATAGCAGAACACCACTAATTCCACAGTCTATTTTGTAGAGTAGCAGCTTGTGAGGTATCTTATCAAAGGCTTTCTGAAAACCCAGGTAGATGATGATTGCCCTAAACCACTAACATAGTAGCTTCTTCAAAAAATTAATGAATGCTGTAAAGTACACATTTTGCTTGGATTTATTATGTGCTAAAAAATTACTCATGAAATGGCTGGTTGGTGTTAAAGTGTTCAATTCATGCACCAATTCTGCACTTGGCTGAAGAAGACCAGGAAGAACAGAAGAGGATAGTCTATATGGTAAAGAAGCACAGAAATAAGATGGTATGGCCCTAAAGGTACCTTATGCATTGGGTGTACTGTACTGGTTAGAGCTACCTGGGAATGATTGAGGAACAGTGCCTCAGTAAGTAGAGGAGTACACAGTGGAGAAGGAAGCCATTTGTCCCATCATGTCTATGCTGGCTCTTTGCTTGATCAGTCCAAAACTAATCCCTCTGTCCTGCTGTTTCCCCATAAGAGAGAAGTTAAGCTGGGAGACTGAGATTGAGCTGTAGCATCTGCTGGACAAAGATATTTATACCCAATCTAATATCAGTACAGCACTGACCTGGCAATAAAAGTTACCACGCAATAAATTGGTTAGCATGGTGATTGTGATGCACAATGCCTGTTGAGTGGAATGCCGGCAGCACGCCAACTTCATGTTGCCTGCTAATTCTAATGATGTCTGCATGCAGCCAACAATTACCATGCTGTTTATTGGCTGCATGCATCAGCAGGGGCCCCAATATTGTTAGTAACTTGCACCATTTAAAGATAGCCTGCACTGCTTAAAGCTGGCCTGCACTTCTTAATGGAGAGGTGCATTGTGGCTGCAGCAGGTGCTGGGAGTCAATATACAACTGAATCAGACTTTGGAAGGAGAGAAGAATGGCTGACCATGGGAGAGAGTGGGCCCCCAGGTTTTCAGATGCTGCACTGGAGGTCTTGGTTGAGGTGGAAAGGAGGAGAAATGTCTTGTATCATAGGGGAGCAGGTGGTTCTCCAGACACATGATGAGAAGGCAGTGGGAACAGATAGCCATGGAGGTTAATGCCTCAGCCCCAAGTGCAGTCCCTTTAAGGACCTGGATGCACTGCCAGAAGAAGTATAGTGACCTCACATGAGTGGTCAAGGTCAGTGAATGCATCTTCAAATCCCACCAACTGCACCACAAATCTCACACACTGCTCAATGCTCCATACCCCCATCACTCACCTACCAGCGATCTCTATCAATCATGACTCATACCTAACATTCATATGCTTCACCTCACCCTCACAAACTTAGCACTGTTGCAAGCCTCACGCCCACAGCTCACAGCTTGCAAACACTGCCAGCTATTAAACCATGACAGCCACATCACCCAAGCAGATTGCACAACACTCACTGACATACTTCCATCTCTCTTGCAGGGAAAGGTGGCGCACAACCTGAGGCAGTAGCAAATAACCAGAGGTAGAGAGGCATGCCTGCATGTTCTAATCCCCATGAAGGAGACAGTGATAGTCATTGTGCAAAGGGCCATTGTTGAGGCCATGGCCATCGGCCGGGCTGAAGCCATTGAAGATGATGGTATCCTCATACCTAATCCTCCTGCTCATATTCCACTTCTCCCTCATTACTAACTATCTTCTGACTTGCAAGCTGCTGATGGTGTAAGCACGCACTTCTTACTTTCTCCTCTCCTCTCAGCACTGTGAAGGAATAAGCCGTATAACCGATTCAGAAAAAGACACCATTCTATGAAAGAATTCTGGCCTTATTAAAACATGACAAACTGGGTCTGGAAATCTAGAAACCGAACGATGAAAAAGCTGTGATAGCATTCTGGCTATTGAGATAAGATAAGTTGTTGACACTGAATCAATAACCTTATTGAAACAGAAGGTTAAAGGCTCCTGTCAGTCTGAACCTCTGGGAACAAGACAATAGTTCACCCAGTACAAGGTGTTCTAATTTACATCTCGTAAAGAAGCACATAAAAGTAACAAATATCTGCCTTCGTAAAAATGATACCAAGTAAAGTGCACCTGATGTTACACCATTTTTTATGATAAACTTAGAACACCTAGAGGAGAGACATGGTTCTGTAGTGCTACCAGCTGAGGTGGCTGTAAGAATTGCAGGGGTCAGCAGAAAAATGACTAGAGATAATTAGCTTACACCAGCAGAAAACCTTAAAGGAAATACCACTGGAAAAGGGTATAAATAATGAACTCCCAAATGGGATAGTAGACTCGCTTAAAGGGGTATAGTGATTCTCGGCTTCAGAGCCAGCTCTGTAAGTCTCCAACTCTTTGTACCTCGGGATCAAAGGTATTGTATTTGATTTTGGTGGATATCCTGATTAAAAGTTTAAGAACTGTAAAACTGTAGCGAAGTTAAGATTTGAGAGTAGGTTCTCTGATAATAGAATTGTAAGCTTTCTTTTTTTGGAACTGTTAATATTGCGACTGACTCACCAACTGTAAATTATATGTGAGTTGTTTAATAATCTATATATTTTTAGAATTGTCTCACATAATACTCCTGTATCAAACTCGCAAACTCAATCTCTGTACACTCTTTGGTGAGGAGTTGCAGAATTCTGGGGGAGTTACAGTCTAGCTAAACTTATTAAAAGTGTTATCTGGAGGATGGTAACATTTTCAGGTGGTTCCTTTCCTTTAGGGAGAGGTATTCTGGACCTTTAGACCCAATTAAGCATCTTTAGGATTCGGCTACCTCAAACTTTAATTGAAAGCGAACATCTGCGGAATACACCTGATCCGGGGTAGCCCTAAAGGGACTAGGACTAGTAATTATCCCTTCAGCACAACCCAACCCTTGTCCCTTTTTCATTTCAGTTTCCCAAGAACTGCAACCTGCCCAGGCAGTGGTGGAAGAGCAGGAAGACAATGATGATGAAGGCACACCGTCACTCAATTTCACACTCGCAGCCATCAGCTCAGATACTGACACTCTCAGGATGACAGCATTCGCACTCCCACCCCTGCCTCTCTGCCAGTGCCCTCACTGTTGCCTGTCAGCCAGCCAGCCCAGACTGCTGCTGCCTGTGCTGAGATGGTGCAGTCTGAAGCCAGGCCTTCTAGGCTCAGCACTGCTCGAGGTCATCCTCCACTGACATCTGCAATCTCCTCCACTGAAAGTTAACATTCTTCCACCAGCTATGCTGCAGCCACTGGGGTAGCACGGCGTAGGAGCACTAGGACAGGCAGAGGCACACGGAAGACAGGCACTAAGGGAATGCCCAAGGTTGATTCATTTATTTTTGTATGCAATATGGCATGATTAAATGTATAAATTTGCATTGGAATGTGTATTTTCTGTTGGCTTTTATTTTTGCATTGTGGCCATGAGGATGATATGATGATCAGTAACAGAGGGAAGGTAAGGAGTATGGGACTGTTGGTGAATGGGGAATTGGGCTTGAGGTTACTGGTATCGCTGAATTAGTTGTTCACGTATAGCCCTATCAGAAAGGGGCTGTCTAGGTTGCTGCCTCACTTCCTCTTCCTCCTCTTCTGCCTTCCTCCTCTTCCACCTTCTCCTCTTCCTCCTGCTCCTGCTCCTCAGCTTCTCGCTTGATAGGTGGTGGCAAGGGCTGTTCCCTCATGATGGCCAGGTTGTGCAGCATGCAGCATACGACCACAAATCTTGAGGCCCGCTCAGCCGAGTACTGCAGGGCTGCTCCAGATTGGTCCAGGCAATGGCCTGCTCTATCAAATTTCTTGTGGTAGCATGGCTCTCATAGTATGACTGCTGCACACATCTGCATGGGTTGGAATGGGAGTCATGAGCCATGTTGTCAGTGGATAGCCCTTGTCACCCAATAGCCACCTTTTAGTTTGCCGTGCAGGTTGACATACAGCTGGCACTGAGGACTGCCACAGAATGAATGCATTGTGATTGTTGCCAGGATACCGGGCATTGACCTGCATGATGTGCAGCCTGTGGTCACACGCCAACTGCACATTGAGGGACTGGAATACCTTTCGGGTCAGGTACATGACAGAGTTGACATGCGGCACCCGTAAATGCAGTCAATGGCACCCTGCACCATAGGGAAGCCAGCAATCCTTGCAAATCCTCATGCTCACTCTGCCTGCTTCTCTGTGGTGAGAGTGATTGAAGTGGCTAATAACACCACTCAGGAATCCCCACATTGCTACTGTGCAAAAATAAAATGATGCTCATGTCTCCACATGAATTCTTGTGAAATATAGAATCAGCTGCCGAGGCCCTAATCAATGCAATTCCCTTCCTACACCTCTCCGTCTCTCAATTTGCTCTCCTCCTTTAAATCGTTCCTTAAAACCCACCTCTTTGACCAAACTTTTGGTCACCTGACTTAATATCTCTTTCCGTGGCTTGGTGTAAAATTTTTGTCTGATTACGCTCTTATGAAGCAAACGTTTTACTGTGGTAAAGGCACTATATAAATGCTGTATGTTAAAGCACTGCTTCAGATATCTGAACAGGTCAAAAGGAATCCTTTCTGCAGGCCTGAAAAGATCAACTGTGTTGGCTGTGTGTTGCACAACTTTGTTATTTATAGATGAGAACCAAGACATTTCGGAATGCACTATTAATGTATTACCGGATGGCATAGCACATAGCGTGGAGTCTTGTGGGCCACGTATGAAGGTACTTCTCCATGTTTACATTCCCCACCTGACATTTAAATCCATGTTCCCATTAGATTGCATTTATCTCAAGTTGCTGACACTAACAGATCTTGGTGTTCTGATTTGGGATTTATCCACCACTGAGCCAACAGTACTTTAGAAGAGTTCATTCCAAATCTTCAGACCCACAAACTTTCAACAGAGCTAGCCAGCAAATAAGAACTATAAGCACTAATACGACTGCATTGCCTGGGCTTCACAGGCTAAATTCCCAGAGCTAGAGGGTTGCATACGGCCCATGGCTATAGATTGACCTTGGGGCACGGACCTATGAAGGTTCTTCTCATATTCAGCCTGTTTCCAACAGCATTCTCTGTCAATCAAAGCTTAGTATATAATTGTTTGAATTTTAGGAATGGTTTGATCCAGTCATCCTAGTGCTGAAGTGGAGAAAATAACTTAACAAATGAGGTTACTTTCTACCAAAGCCGAACATCAAATGAAATGCAGCATAGGCAGTCACATGCAGCTAGACAGAGCTGAACACAGTACTCCAGGTGTGCTCTAACCAGGGCTTTGTATAGCTGCAGCATAACTTCTACCCCCTGTATTCTAGTCCTCTAGATATAAAGCCCAGCATTCCATTAGCCTGTTTGATTATTTTCTGTACCTGTCCATGACATTTTAATGATCTATATACATGGACCCCCAAGTCTCTTTGGACCTCCACTGTTTCTACATTTTCACCATTAAGAAAGTACCCTGTTCTATCATTTTTAGGTCTAAAGTGGATGAACTCACACTTGCCTATACTGAAATGCATTTGCCACAGTTTTGCCCATTCACTTTACATAGAATTACATAGAATATACAACACAGAAACAGGCCATTCGACCCAACTAGTTCATGCCAGTGTTTAACTCCACACTTTGTAATTTTATGCTTCCATCTAAACTTCCTACAATTCCGCCTATCTTTATGTCGTCGGCAAATTTGGATATGTGGCTCTCTATCCCATCCTCTAAGTCATTAATAAATATGGTGAATAGTTGAGGCCCCAACACAGATCCCTGGGGAACGCCACTAGTCACATCCTGCCAATTAGAGTACCTGCCCATTATCCCTACACTCTGGGGGTGATTTTGCCAATGGTGAGCTTTTGGAGGCGGGACTCCCACTTGCTGGGTTTCAATCCTGCCTCCATCAGCTTTTGGCCAACCCACGCTATTTTCCCTTGATTGACCTTGCTAAGCCCGCCCAGTGGGCTTAGCAGGCCAATTAAGGGAAAGCCGATTGCAGAGAACGTCAACGTATGACGTTTCATCTGGCAAAAATTTTGACAGAAGAATTGTCATCATTTGACAGCTCTGTGAAGCTGTCAAACACTGACATTTTCTGTAGCTTGATGAGGTCTTGAATTCAAGACCTCATCAAACTTCTTTCTTTTGCAGAAAGTAGATGGTTGCTTCATTGGAGAATGCAGTGGCCATCTGTCATCTCTGCCGCAGAGGTATGAGACTCTCCATATACAAACCGACTGAAACCTGCAGGAAGAAACAAAGGTAAGTACATTTTTTCTAACACTTTGCACTTACCTCAGATACTCACCTCTCCACACTTGCACCCATCACTCACCTCCACAGCAAACTTTTGGATCCCTCCGACTCTCGCAGACCTGGCAGATTTCGGAGCCTTCAGGAAGCCCGCACTTGTGAGGGCACAAAGGGGATAATCCTATTTTCTGCCTGTTAACTACCCGTTAATAGGCAGTTAATTGGCTTTAATCCCTTCCCACCTCCAAGGAGACGGGACCTGACGCGGGACGGCTACCCACCTCCTGGCAAGATGGCACGGAGGCGGGTTGGGCACCCACCCCCAATTTCTGCCATTTTCCCAGCAGTCCCACCTCCCCAGGGCTGGCAAAATCACCCCCTCTGTCTCCTGTCACTCAGCCAATTTCCTAACCAGGTCAATAATTTGCATTGAATTCCATGAGCTTCAACTTTAGTTAACAGTCTCTTATGAGGGACTTTATCCAATGCCTTCTGGAAGTCCATATAAAGAATATCCATAGACATTCCCCTGTTCACATTCTTTAGTGACCTCTTCAAAAAATTTAATCAGGTTTGTCAGGTATGACCTACCCTTTACAAATCCATGCTGGCTCTCTCTGATCAGCTGAAAATTTTCAAAGTGTTCAGTACTCTATCTTAATTATAGACTCTAGTAATTTCCTGACCACAGATGTTAGGCTAGCTGATCTATAATTCTCTGGTTCCCCTCTCTCATGAGTGACA